>NC_141689.1:1977618909-1978218909 GCF_964263255.1 Lissotriton vulgaris | reverse complement strand
CCCTGCGCCCAATGGGAACAGTCCAGCCCCGACTGCCAGGTATGGTCCTACCTGTACTGGAAACAAACGTCCTAGGACTGATTTCGGGCTTTCAGCCTCATCAGCCAGGATAGCTTGACTCCAGTGGCATGGAGAGCACAGGACCTACGTCTGGGCATACCCGTCCCACTCAGGGTCACAATAGCAAAAAGAACAATTGATGGACAGAATGCAGGTTGTCGGTTACGAGGGTGGTGTTGATGGTGTGTCGAAGTACCGTAGCGATGGTGGTGGCGGCTCTGTGGAAGATGTGCAGGGGCAGTGGTCTGTGGGGGCTCCTGAGTGGATGACTTTCATGGTCGATGTGGCGTCTTTAGAGGTCACTGGGGTCTAGGAGGAGATGGTGGGCTGGCCGGCGTTGCTGGAGGATGGAGTGGTCTTGGAGTAAGAAGTCTGGCTGTGGAAGTTGTTGTAGAGGCCCTTGATTTTCAGTGGAAATAGGCGCCGAGTTTGTTGTAGAGGTCCTGGGAGGGGTGACCCCCTCCTTGCAGGGGTCTTTGGTGAATTCCTGGGTGACGCTGAAGAGTTTTTTGGAGTTGCTGGAGTTGGCGAGGATCTTGTTCTAGATGAAGTTCCTTTTGGTGGATCTAATGTGTTGCTGGTATTCCGTCATGGCATTCTTGTAGTTGGTGTGATCTTCCAAGGTTTTGCTGTTTCTACAGTTCTTCTTGAGACGTCTGCAGGTGCGTCTGGATTCTTGGTGATCAGCGTTGAACCAAGCGGCCTTTCTTGGGTGCTGTCTGTTGGGGTTTGCGCAGGGGTTCGAGCACGTCTGCGCAGTTGGTGATCCATCTGTGGAGATCTTTGGCTGCGAGGTTGGCGTTGGTCAAGGTGGTTGGGGCATCGCGGTTGAGGGTGGAGTTGAGCTGCTCCTAGGTGACTTTGCTCCAGTTTCTTCATGCAGGGCGGGGTGCTGGTTTGGGCGGTGTGGGTTTGTTGACGAAGAAGTGTACGCAGTGGTGGTCAGTCCATGGGGGTTGCTTGGTGTGGCTGAAGCGGAACAACATCCGCGAAGATGGGGTCGAGGTTGTGTCCTGCCTTGTGGGTGGGGGTGGTGTCGAGCTGGTTCTGTCTGATGTAGGCGAGGTTGTCCAGGAGGGTGGCGGAGATGGGGTTGATGGGTTTGTCAAGGTGGAAGTTCAGGTCTTCAATGAGTACGTAGACCATGAAGGGGATGGCGTGGGATGCAGTGAGGTCAGCGATGGTTGTGGCGAAGGAGGCACAAGTTCCGGGGGGGTCGGTAGGCGAGGGTGCCGTGAAGTGTGGTTCTAGGGCTGGTCTGTATCTGGAAGTGAAGGTGTTCGGTTATGGAGAAGGAGTCACTCGTGGTGAAGGTGGAGAGTCGGAGGGTGATCTTGTGTTCAATTGCGAGTCCTCCTCCAGGGCGGTTGGGGTGGTAGTTCCTGTGGATCTTGTATCCATCAGGAATGGTGGTGGCAATGTCGAGGCTGAGGAGGCGTTGGTCCAGGTTTCTGTGAAGAAGGTGACGTCTCGTGAGAGGGTGTTGAGGAGGTTCCAGATATCTATGGCGTATCTGTGCAGGGAGTGCACGTTGAGGAGGATGCACTATAAGGCTTAGGTTGTGTTGGCATTGATGTGGGGGACGGTGACCATGAAGGTGCGGAGGCTGGTGAGGGTCTGGCAGCAGTGACGGCAGGAGACTGGCCCTGGGTGGTGTTTAACGTGGACAGCTGGCAGTTGTTGTTCCTTCTGGGGTTTAGTGCGTGGAGGGCAGCTGAGTCGTAGCGGTGGATGGTCGAGATCCAGGGTTCCTGGTGCTGATCTTCGTCGGGTCGCAGACGGGCGCAGACGGCTTGCCTTTGGCCCGCCAGCAGTGTGCCCGCTGCGTGTGCGTGCACATCAGCCGCAATTATATAGGGAAGGGGGAGGGAAGCGCAGCCGGGAGGCGGAAGCTGACAGGGGGGAGGAGCCGCGGGGGTCAGAGACAGGAAAAAGAGCGCCGAAAGCCAAAAATACATTGTCAATAGGAAAAAATAAGGCACAATTATAATAAGGCACAATAATGCAGGAAGCAAGCAGGGAACGAGATGCAGGCAGAGAACAGGAGGGCCTCAAAATGCCTACTAGGAGGAGGTGTCCGGGGCAGCGGCAGGCGAAGCACAGCGGAGCTGCTGGGGCGGAGAGCAGGACTCTGGCCAGGAGGACAGAGGTCCTGCTCGGTCGTCCCCACAGTGGCTGCCATTAAATAGGGAAGGAGGGAGGGAAGTGCAGCGGGAGGCAGGAGTTGGCAGGGGGGAGGGGCAGCAGGGGGTCAGCGGCAGGAAAAAGGGCGCTGAAAACCAAAATACAATGTCAACTGGAAAAATAAGGCACAATTACAAAAAGGCATAGTTACAATAAGGCACAATAATGCAGGAAGCAAGCAGGGAATGAAACACAGGCAGACATCAGGAGGGCCTCAAACTCCTACCAGGAGGAAGTGTTGGGGGCAGAGGCAGGCAAAGCACAGCTGAGCTGCTGGGGCGGAGAGCGGGAATCTGGCTAATATAAACAATCTAAAAAAGACACAACATGTAAGGTGCAAATGGAACGTATAACTGTATGATGAAATTTACAATTCTTTATTACTCAGTAATAAAGTGCAAACGTGCTAATACACACAATCATGCAAGATTAAAACACATTTAAAAAACATTGAAAATTGTTACAAAATTTTAGAGCAGAACGTTTCAGTTGGGGGGGGGGGCGGTGCAAATAAACATTGATGAGCCTCAACTGCCGAATGTTTACTAAGTTACAAAAAGATCAGTCTCAAAAAGTGGGGACGTGCAAAAAGCTGTTGAGGGCATGCAAAAACCACATGGTTTAGATCTTGAACATGTTTAAAAAGAGTTCACAAAGTCTCCCTTCTTTCGGTAAACCTCCCCATATTCCAGTGACCAGCATGGGAAGCAAACTCAGCTTTAGGAGCAAGAAAATTCTCTGAAAAACATGTCCAAGATTCCAGGTGAGGTTGAGGATTTTTAAATATAATACTTTCTAAGACAATCCTATTCCTCACATGCTATGTACAGAGCGAAAGGTCCCTTTGCATGGGCACTTTATACAAAGAGTTTTGGAAGAGGCGAGTCCCCATTTTGTACAATCTCAAACATATCCATTGGTTTTATGAAGGAAGAATAAAATGCACTTTTCCCTCTCATTATGTTGAAAATGTCATGCTTTAGTGTGTCTTGGGTTCACGTCATTTCGCTTCTGAGCAAGCTATTACCCCGCCTCAGGGCTGCCACCATAACAAGCACAACTGTGGAGGGTAGTCCAAACCCGAGTTGAAGAACAAATGGGGAAACCAAAGAATTCATATTACAGATTTGATGCCAAATACACCCATCCACTATGTCGAAAAAGGTCCAGTGCTGCATTGTCCATAACTCTGCAGGCATAACTCATAGTGGGCGGAATGTTGTTTCCAAATGCCCACTCTTACAGATGGGAGTGGGATGCTCTTGACAAATAATCTGCCTGTCGCATCCATAAGGGAAATTTACCTAGAACTGGTGAGATAAGTTTTCAGTCTATTTTTATACAGGGGAACACAAATTCTTCCCTTCCAGGAAGATGGACTATCGCCCGAAAGTTAGCAATGATGGAATAATGGGCATAAAAAGGCAGCTCATAGAAGAACCTCCTGCTTAATGATTGCTTTCGGGATTTCATCAGCGTCCATGGCACCAGAAGTTCTTGAACCTTTAATAAAGCCTGCAATCTCCTGATCAGGTGGACCAAATAAAGCTAAGGAATCTGCATTCACCTCTTATGACAGGGAAATCACTATGCACGAGTTACAAGGATGTAACTCAGAGAAATACTGGGTCCAATCATCATCTGATATCGGGATTGCTTGAGTGGTAACTTTAGAATCACAATATTGTGCGATTAGGGACCAGTATTTTCCTGGATTATTAGAGGTGGCAGCTTCTATCAAAGGAATCCACTGCCTGTCCTCTTCCTTTCTACGTTCTGACACTTTCAGTCTAGCTCTCTTACTCTCAAGGCGGTAAATTGTGAAAGATGTGAATTGGTTTCTAACTAGGAAGTTTAATTCTTGATTTACCATTTTTAAAGCCCAGGTAATCCTATTGGGTGGTTTAGTTCTTTTTTCTTTAACTGCCTTTCGTACCATGATATGGGGTCCTACTGGAACACATCAGGAGGGCACAAACCTGCTGTTTAAGACAGTGGCCCAAAGCCATTATAGTACTGCAGGACCAAAAGAAGCTCTCATTTGATTTATTGTTTTTTTTAAAAACATTTTTTTGTTAAGAGATAAGGCAGTTTCAATTAAAAACCAATACATATCCAGAAAAATATAAATACGACATTCATAATATGAAATAAATTAATTGACATTATTCAAAGATAATACCATACATATTGAGAAATATAAATATGGAAATTCATAGTATGCAATAAAATTAATCAGAGCTGTACAAAAGTTAATACCATACAATCATGCAAAGGGATTTGGAGCACCCTGCTGACATGTCACAGCTGAATTACCTCATGCATCATGGTCGATGTGGTTCAATGTTGCTCGCTTCACACACAGTTCTCGCAGTTTGTTGGCCAGTGGCAGTACCAGTATTCTTTTCAAGTGTATCACCAGACACGTGTTTCTAGATTCCTCTTTCATCAGTGGGGAAAAATGTTCGTAGGTCGCGGGAAGTGCTGCTGCAGTTTCCTCAGGGTTAGTGCCACTCTCAGCACGCAGGTGCTCACAGAGCTTGTCAGCTCACGGCCCACGGGAGCCATCTTAAACAGTCAAAGGGATTTGGAGCACCCTGCTGACACGTCACAGCTGAATTACCTCATGCATCATGGTAGACATGGTTCAATGTTGCTCGCTTCACACACAGTTCTCGCAGTTTGTTGGCCAGTGCCAGTACCAGTATTCTTTTCAAGTGTATCCCCAGACACGTGTTTCTAGATTCCTCTTTCATCAGTGGGGAAAAATGTTAGTAGGTCGCTGGACGTGCTGCCGCAGTTTCCTCAGGGTTAGTGCCACTCTCAGCACGCAGGTGCTCACAGAGCTCGTCAGCTAACTTCCCACGGGAGCCATCTTAAACAGTCAAAGGGATTTGGAGCACCCTGCTGACACGTCACAGCTAAATTACCTCATGCATCATGGTCGATGTGGTTCAATGTTGCTCGCTTCACACACAGTTCTCGCAGTTTGTTGACCAGTGCCAGTACCAGTATTCTTTTCAAGCGTATCCCCAGACACGTGTTTCTAGATTCCTCTTTCATCAGTGGGAAAAAATGTTCGTAGGTCGGTACACGTGCTGCCGCAGTTTCCTCAGGGTTAGTGCCACTCTCAGCACGCAGGTGCTCACAGAGCTCGTCAGCTCACGGTCCACGGGAGCCATCTTAAACAGTCAAAGGGATTTGGAGCACCCTGCTGACACGTCGCAGCTGAATTACCTCATGCATCATGGTCGATGTGGTTCAATGCTGCTCGCTTCACACACAGTTGACACAGTTTGTTGGCCAGTGCCAGTACCAGTATTCTTTTCAAGTGTATCCCCAGACACGTGTTTCTAGATTCCTCTTTCATCAGTGGGGAAAAATGTTTGTAGGTCACTGGACGTGCTGCCGCAGTTTCCTCAGGGTTAGTGCCACTCTCAGCACACAGGTGCTCACAGAGCTCATCAGCTCACGGCCCACGGGAGCCATCTTAAACAGTCAAAGAGATTTGGAGCACCCTGCTGACACGTCACAGCTGAATTACCTCATGCATCATGGTCGATGTGGTTCAATGTTGCTCGCTTCACGCACAGTTCTAGCAGTTTGTTGGCCAGTGCCAGTACCAGTATTCTTTTCAAGTGTATCCCCAGACACGTGTTTCTAGATTCCTCTTTCATCAGTGGGGAAAAATGTTCGTAGGTCGCTGGACGTGCTGCCGCAGTTTCCTCAGGGTTAGTGCCACTCTCAGCACGCAGGTGCTCACAGAGCTCGTCAGCTCACGGCCCACGGGAGCCTTGTTAAACTGTCAAAGGGATTTGGGGCACCCTGCTGGCACGTCACAGCTGTATTACCTCATGCATCATGGTCGATGTGGTTCAATGTTGCTCGCTTCACACACAGTTCTCGCAGTTTGTTGACCAGTGCCAGTACCAGTATTATTTTCAAGTGTATCCCCAGACACTTGTTTCTAGATTCCTCTTTCATCAGTGGGGAAAAATGTTCGTAGGTCACTGGACGTGCTGCCGCAGTTTCCTCAGGGTTAGTGCCACTCTCAGCACGCAGGTGCTCACAGAGCTCGTCAGCTCACGGCCCACGGGAGCCATCTTAAACAGTCAAAGGGTTTTGGAGCACCCTGCTGACACGTCACAGCTGAATTCCCTCATGCATCATGGTCAATGTGGTTCAATGTTGCTCGCTTCACACACAGTTCTCGCAGTTTGTTGGCCAGTGTCAGTACCAACATTCTTTTCAAGTGTATCGCCAGACATGTGTTTCTAGATTCCTCTTTCATCAGTGGGGAAAAATGTTTGTAGGTCGCTTGACGTGCTGCCGCAGTTTCCTCAGGGTTAGTGCCACTCTCAGCACGCAGGTGCTCACAGAGCTTGTCAGCTCATGGGCCACGGGAGCCATCTTAAACAGTCAAAGCTATTTGGAGCACCCTGCTGACACGTCACAGCTGAATTACCTCATGCATCATGGTCGATGTGGTTCAATGTTGCTCGCTTCACACACAGTTCTCGCAGTTTGTTGGCCAGTGCCAGTACCAGTATTCTTTTCAAGTGTATCCCCAGACACGTGTTTCTAGATTCCTCTTTCATCAGTGAGGAAAAATGTTCGTAGGTTGCTGGACATGCTGCCGCAGTTTCCTCAGGGTTAGTGCCACTCTCAGCACGCAGGTGCTCACAGAGCTCATCAGCTCACGGCCCACGGGAGCCATCTTAAACAGTCAAAGGGATTTGGAGCACCCTGCTGACACGCCACAGCTGAATTACCTCATGCATCATGGTCAATGTGGTTCAATGTTGCTCGCTTCACACACTGTTCTCGTAGTTTGTTGGCCAGTGCCTGTACCAGTATTCTTTTCAAGTGTATCCCCAGACACGTGTATCTAGATTCCTCTTTCATCAGTGGGGAAAAATGTTCGTAGGTAGCTGGACGTGCTGCCGCAGTTTCCTCAAGGTTAGTGCCACTCTCAGCACGCAGGTGCTCACAGAGCTCGTCAGCTCACGGCCCACGGGAGCCATCTTAAACAGTCAAAGGGATTTGGAGCACCCTGCTGACACGTCACAGCTGAATTACCTCATGCATCATGGTCGACGTGGTTCAATGTTGCTCGCTTCACACACAGTTCTCGCAGTTTGTTGGCCAGTGCCAGTACCAGTATTCTTTTCAAGTGTATCCCCAGACACGTGTTTCTAGATTTCTCTTTCATAAGTGGGGAAAAATGTTCGTAGGTCGCTGGACGTGCTGCCACAGTTTCCTCAGGGCTAGTGCCACTCTCAGCACGCAGGTGCTCACAGAGCTCGTCAGCTCACGGCCCATGGGAGCCATCTTAAACAGTCAAAGGGATTTGGAGCACCCTGCTGACACGTCACAGCTGAATTACCTCATGCATCATGGTCGATGTGGTTCAATTTTGCTCGCTTCACACACAGTTCTCGCAGTTTGTTTGCCAGTGCCAGTACCAGTATTCTTTTCAAGTGTATCCCCAGACACGTGTTTCTAGATTCCTCTTTCATCAGTGGGGAAAAATGTTTGTAAGTCGCTGGACGTGCTGCCGCAGTTTCCTCAGGGTTAGTGCCACTCTCAGCACGCAGGTGCTCACAGAGTGCGTCAGCTCACGGCCAACGGGAGCCATCTTAAACAGTCAAAGGGATTTGGAGCTCCCTGCTGACACGTCACAGCTGAATAACCTCATGCATCATGGTCGATGTGGTTCAATGTTGCTCGCTTCACACTTCACTTCAGGCTTCAAATCCTTTTGACTGTTTAAGATGGCTCCCGTGGGCCGTGAGCTGACGAGCTCTGTGAGTACCTGCGTGCTGAGAGTAGCACTAACCCTGAGGAAACTGCGGCAGCACGTCCAGTGACCTACGAACATTGTTCCCCACTGATGAAAGATGAATCTAGAAACACGTGTCTGGGGATACACTTGAAAAGAATACTGGTACTGGCACAGGCCAACAAACTGTGAGAACTGTGTGTGAAGCAAGCAACATTGAACCACATCGACCATGATGCATAAGGTAATTCAGCTGTGACGTGTCAGCAGGGTGCTCCAAATCCCTTTGACTGTTTAAGATGGCTCCCGTGGGCCATGAGCTGACGAGCTCTGTGAGCACCTGCGTGCTGAGAGTGGCACTAACCCTGAGGAAACTGCGGTAGCATGTCCAGCGACATACGAACATTTTTCCCCACTGATGAAAGAGGAATCTAGAAACACGTGTCTGGGGATACACTTGAAAAGAATACTGGTACTGGCACTGGCCAACAAACTGTGAGAACTGTGTGTGAAGCAAGCAACACTGAACCACGTCGTCCATGATGCATGAGGTAATTCAGCTGTGACGAGTCAGCAGGGTGCTCTAAATCCCTTTGACTGTTTAAGATGGCTCCTGTGGGCCGTGAGCGGACGAGCTCTGTGAGCACCTGCGTGCTGAGAGTGGCACTAACCCTGAGGAAACTGCGGCAGCACGTCCAGCGACCTACGAACATTTTTCCCCACTGATGAAAGAGGAATCTAGAAACACGGGTCTGGGGATACACTTGAAAAGAATACTGGTACTGGCACTGGCCAAAAAACTGTGAGAACTGTGTGTGAAGCAAGCAACATTGAACCACATCGACCATGATGCATGAGGTAATTCAGCTGTGACGTGTCAGCAGGGTGCTCCAAATCCCTTTCACTGTTTAAGATGGCTCTCGTGGGCCGTGAGCTGACGCGCTCTGTGAGCACCTGCGTGCTGAGAGTGGCACTAACCCTGAGGAAACTGCGGCAGCACGTCCAGCAACCTAGGAACATTTTTCCCCACTGATGAAAGAGGAATCTAGAAACACGTGTCTGGGGATACACTTGAAAAGAATACTAGTACTGGCACTGCCCAACAAACTGTGAGAACTGTGTTTGAAGCATGCAACATTGAACCACATCGACCATGATGCATGAGTTAATTCAGCTGTGACGTGTCAGCAGGGTGCTCCAAATCCCTTTGACTGTTTAAGATGGCTCCCGTGGACCGTGAGCTGACAAGCTCTGTGAGCACCTCCGTGCTGAGAGTGGCACTAACCCTGAGCAAACTGCGGCAGCACGTCCAGCGACCTACGAACATTTTTCCCCACTGATGAAAGAGGAATCTAGAAATACGTGTCTGGGGATACACTTGAAAAGAATAGTGGTACTGGCACTGGCCAACAAACTGTGAGAACTGTGTGTGAAGCAAGCAACATTGAACCACATCGACCATGATGCATGAGGTAATTCAGCTGTGACGTGTCAGCAGGGTGCTCCAAATCCCTTTGACTGTTTAAGATGGCTCCCGTGTGCCGTGAGCTGACGAGCTCTGTGAGCACCTGCGTGCTGATAGTGGCACTAACCCTGAGGAAACTGCGGCAGCACGTCCAGCGACCTACAAACATTTTTCCCCACTGATGAAAGAGGAATCTAGAAACACGTGTCTGGGGATACACTTGAAAAGAATACTGGTACTGGCACTGGCCAACAAACTGTGAGAACTGTGTGTGAAGCATGCAACATTGAACCACATTGACCATGATGCATGAGGTAATTCAGCTGTGAAGTGTCAGCAGGGTGCTCCAAATCCCTTTGAACATACAATCATGGTTCATAAATACTTCATCCCAGCATGGCTCATGAATCTAAATTCCTCCAGTTCTTCACTGGTGCCCATATATTCCTACCAAACTCCTGCTTCTTTCTTCCCTTAAATTCATATAGGCAGGCTTCCAGATTATGAATACCCAACAACCTAGACAACCACATCTGAAACTAAGCATGGGCGAATTTTGCGAATCTCGCGTTCGCGAATTTTGCGGATTTGCGAACTCGCAATCCGCAAAATCCGCGAATTCTCGCGAATTTGCGGATTTTTTTTGTGTGTTTGCGCGGGTTTCTGCCAGTTCGCGAGGGTTTTGTACAATGTCGCAAATTGCGAACTTATCTGTCGGGTCGCAAGTTTCGCGAACTTGTTGTTTCTACGTGTCCAGCCTGTTTGGGACACTCTTCTTCATCACTGCCACTCTCTGTCACCACTGCCACTCTCTGACTACTCATGCCACCCTCTGGCCCACCCATGCCACCCTCTGTTTCATCACAGCACCCTCTGGTTGTCCAGTCAGTGTACATTATTGTGGCAACGCAAGCACACCTTCCCTGCCTCAAGTGACCTGAATTAATTTGGGGCTGATTAATGTGTCACAGAATATTTTTTTAGCTGGCACCTGCTTCCTTAGTGCTTCCTGATTAGTGATCTTTTGCACTTGCTAAGTGCTTTCATTGTTGCAAAATTAGTTACAACACCTGCCCTGCCCCAACTGACAATAATGAATTAGGGGCTGATTAATGGATTTGAACTTCCAGCCTGGCTCCTGCTTGTCTCCCTTAGCTGTAATTCAGGACCTTTGTGGCATATGTGTAACTATTCTGAGGTTCAGAGCAGGGTCACATAATAGTTGCAACTGAACTCTGGAGGGGCCCCTCAGGAAGCACTACAGGAAATGGCCACTAATGATGAGCCTGAACTTTTGAACCTGGTAAGTAGTTTCAGTTTTGCTCGTATTTCTGCAATTTTGCACTTATTCGCGGGGCGCGAAGTTGTACTGGGAAGCCGCGAACTCACGCGAACAGTGCGAGCAAAATCCGCTGCTCGCGGATTTGCAAATTTTGCGGGAGATTCGCGAATCTCGCGGATTGCGAATTTACCGAAAATCCGC
The DNA here is from genome assembly GCF_964263255.1 of Lissotriton vulgaris. Taxonomy (NCBI): domain Eukaryota; kingdom Metazoa; phylum Chordata; class Amphibia; order Caudata; family Salamandridae; genus Lissotriton; species Lissotriton vulgaris. The sequence goes on along the minus strand of NC_141689.1, from coordinate 1,978,207,935 downwards.
AAAATCCGCGAGCGAAACGGATTTTCCGCCCATGCTTATCTGAAACGTGGGGGCATTAGAATCTTTCCACCCAGCAGATATCAGCATTCGAAGTACTGCAACAGCAATAAATAACAATGCTTGTGTGTGTCTTCCAACCTTAAGTTTGGCGTCCGACCCTAAAAGAACCAAGGTGGGGGATAGGTTGATGTTATTGCCTAGCAGCCCCCTCAAAATCATTGTTATCTCACTACAGATTAGGGCCAGACTAGGACAACCATGAAACATATGCACCATGTCTGCTGTACCTGTGTTACATCTTGGGCACTTATCATCTTCCCCTAACCCCCACCCATACAGTTTCGCGGGTGTATAATAAAGGTTAAACACTGTCTTGTAGTGTTGGGCCCTCAAGTTTGAAGCTCAAAATACTTTATTACTTAAGAGTAAGGCATGGTCTATATCTACATCCGGGTCCCCCAGCTTAAGCGACCACGCCACCCCAGTTTTATCCAGATCATCTAGGAGCCCGGACACCAGAAAGTTATAGGCAGTACCAATCTTCCTTCCCCCTCTTTTTAAATAATCAATCAGTTGACTACCTGGTGTCAGCACTAATTTTGGTCTTACTGCAGATATAGTTTGAGCAACTTGCCAATATAACAGCCAATGATTTCCAGGGATCCCGTACCTCCGCTGTAGTTCATTGAAGCTGAATATATCCTCGCCCAACATGATATCACCCACACATCTTATCCCCTGTTCCCTCCATATAGCAAAATTCTCATTCTGGCCTAGGTGAGCAAATAAACTCGATTTCCACAGGCTAGTATTAGCATTTATTTTAGGGATTCCCAAGGTTTTGCAAATAGTTTCCACGTCCACCAAACCCCTTCAATAAAGTTATATCTTGTCCTGCTATAGAATCTCCAATCCACCTCGCACTGCAATAATCCATATGCCTTTCTACCCAACAGTAGCTCGAATATGGAAGGGGGATCTTGATTCTCATTAGATCCTACTGCTGGCAGGGGATCGGATTGAATCAATATATTCATTTGTGTAAGAAGGCATGCCAGAGTGTAAAGTTTTAGGTTCGGCAACGACAGACCGCCCCTATCCGCTGGTAGTGATAGATAATTAATAGAGCGTCTAATTTTACCGTACTGCCACACAAACCTAACAAATGTGGATTCAATTTTACTGATCATTGTTTCCTCTAGAAATAGGGGAATAGCCCTGAAAAGATATAATATTTTGGGGAACATGGTCATTTTTAGGGCATTCACCCTACCTATCAGGGATAGATGCAGCACATCAATTCTTCTTAACTCTGTTTCGATTGAGCCCAACAGTGGAAGATAGTTCTCTTCAACCATCTTCTCGATGGATGAGTTAATTTTGACCCCAAGATAGACGGCAGACTCTACAAACCTATGATTGCTCTTCCTGATGTTTTTGGTGCAGATGATCTGGGTTTTCCCATCAATCAGCCTATACCTTGAACAGCTGCAAAATTCATTAGCCAGTTGTACCATTTCCGACATTGCTTGATGGAGGTCCGAGGTTGTAATTGCCAGATCATCTGCATAGGCTAACAGTTTAGTGGTCAATCTGTTGACCACCACCGGGTTTATTTGTCGTGAGGCCAGGATTCTTTGTATAAAGGGGTCTATATACATAGAGAACAGAATCGGGGAGCAGAGGCACCCCTGGCGTGTCCCCCTCTTAATTATTATTTTGTCAGATTGATGCCCCATAACGGAAACCCTAGCCACCGGATTAAGGTACATAGCTTTAATTTCTCTCAGAAAATTGCTGCCAAACCCTCTGCCCACCAAAATGCCCCAGAGATAGTCCCAGACCACACGGTCAAACGCTTTCTCCGTGTCGAGGAGGATCATGGCCATCTCCTCCCCCGCGGCACCCTGAGCATCGAACAATGCTGTTGTCCTTCTAATATGGTCTGTGGTGCCCCTCCCTGGCATGAACCCATACTGCCACGGGGATACGAGCTGGCCAATGATCCCCCCCAACCTACTCGCCCAGATCTTTGAGTATAGCTTTGTGTCTACATTAATGAGTGATATGGGGCGGTATGATCCAGGTAGTTCCTTGAATTTCCTCTTCTTATGGAAAATAATGATTTTCATCTCTTTCCATGATTCTGGTATTCTCCCTGTGTGTAGAATCCCGTTAAATAGGTCAAGCAAAATAGGGGCAATCTGTTTTTCTAAAAACACATATACCTCAAGGGGTATCCCATCGGGACCTGCAGCCTTACCCGCAGCTAACTCATGTAGGGCCTTTGTTACCTCTGTAATCTGTAGATCTTTTTCCAGTTCTGCCCGACCCTGCACATTTAATCTGGGACCGCCGTCCGCATAACCCGGACTTTGCTCGCTGGTCCGCTCTTCTTCATCGTATAATTTTTTATAAAAATCATGAAATACTCTCAATTTCTCTTTGGGCTCTGTATACTTGATACCCTCTTCCTGTATACACGAAAATACGTTTTTAGTCCTTTCCTGTCTTACCTGCAAAGCCAGAGCTCTTCCTGCCTGCTCCCCTGTTTCGTAGCGTCTTGCTGATAGCTCCTAGCCTCCCACTGGCGTAGCTAGGGGGGGGCGGGGGGCGGTCCGCCCCAGGCGGTGCTAATTCGAAGGCGGCGGTCGATAGGCACTGGCCCGTTGCGGCGGCCTTTATAATTTATTTGGGGACATTGACTTCTGTCAGTCAGTGTCCTCGAATACATTATAAAGGTCGCCGCAACGGGTGGCCAGTGCCACGCGGCCGCCGTTTTGCAAGCGCTGCTCCAGCATGCTGATTGCTGATCTCAGCGCTGCGCAGGCGCAGCAGCACCGCACCGCACGTCAGAGCCGGTGCCCTCGAGCTCTCCTGACCCCAACGTGACAATGCGCGGTAGTTATCTACGGAAGCTCCCGAGTTCTTCAGTTGTGCCTCCAGTCCCTGTGCTGCTCAAACGTGTTCGACTTCGAGCCTGCAAGGTGAGGGCTTCCTTGTGGCGGCGCTGGCCAGAGTGTTGGCAAAAAAGCAGAAAGTCCTGCCCTGGCCTGCACGCAACTTGAAATCTTGGCACCACCGCTCGCAGCCTTCCCTCTTTCACGGTGAGGTTAAATTGAGCGCCACCGGGCACTGGATGCTGCTGTACACCAAGGTGTCCTGTTCAGCGCATTTTTACCAACATGTCTTATCTGTTTCACTGTAAAGAACTAAGAAGCTCTGACCCCCTGAGTTTCCTAAGGCTAAATGTTAGAGATTGCGTTCTTCCAGACTTATGTTAGGTTATGCCTGCCAGCTAAAGACAAAAGTTGCCTGAAACGCTCCAATAATAAAATTTGCATAGCTTGCCGATGTGAGAAGATGAAAATATATTCACATTTAGAGGTGCGTTTAAAGGCTCTGTGTCTCTATTCAAATTGTTTTTTGGGGAATGTGCTTTGCAGGGCATCTGTCAAGCAGCCTGTCTTTTCGTCCTTATTTACTTTTTTTAATTGAAAACCTTACGTATGTGGGTATAATGTTTACAAAAATATGTTTAGTCACATACACAAGGTTTGCAATTTAAAAATGTAAATAGGAAATTGAGTTTGTCTGCCCTGATATTGTGACCATGCCAGAGGATTCACCATCAGGGAAATAGCATGGAGTGCTAGCTCTGCCACGTCCTCCACTTCTGCGTAAACTAATTGCTTTTAGGCGCTTCATAGAGCCGCGCCGGGCCTGGGGTCGTGATTGCAAAGCTTGGTTTGCCGGTGTCTTTTGGTAGTGAAGGATTTGCAGGGTCTGTAAAACATGAGTCAGGGCCCGGTAGCGTCAGGGTGCTGTAGGGAGCTCGGGTACCAGTCCTGGAAGCCCAACTGGACAGAGCAGAGCCGGGCCAGACAGCGCAGAGAAGCACTTATTTATTGTTTATTAGTAACCAGGGGTTACTTTTTAATGATGGTGCATGTCAGGATGATGGTTTATATGATTGTTACATGTTTTTAATGATGCTGCTTTTCATGTTTTATGGACATTTGTCTTAATAAACTTCATAATTACTCCTACAACCTGAAGAGACTAGACTAGATAGGAAGCACTATATGTCTTCAAGGCACACGCTGCTGAGCTAGGGGATCTAGGGGATCAGCTCATCGAAGCGCAACAGCTCCACCTATTCAGAGTGCACTGAGGGGAAAAGTGATCTGGAGAGAGCTCCGGAACTCACTCTTCGCGTGTTTGTGATGGCTGAGCGAGGTCCTGCTACCTCTTGAGAGATAGCTAACCGAAGATAAGCATTTTTTTGTAAGCGTCTGCCCTCATACAGTGCAAAACATGGAAGGTTGTATCGTACGTTATGTAGTGCTTCATACTCATGACAAGGCCACTAAGCGCTCTCATGTGAATATGGGGGCACTGGAGACTTTGCTTCCCTTGCAAGAGGGCCGCCTCCTTAAAAGAGCGCGAGGATGGAAGAAGGTTGGGATTTAGATTCTGAAGAGAGGAGAAGGGGAGGAGTGTACTGAAAGCCGAGGTGTCTGGGGAATAGAAGAGCCCACTGAATGTAGACGTCTGTGTGAGGAGTTTGTAGGACGAGTCTGTGGAGTGGAAGAGACTGGGGACTGGGAGAGTCTGAGGAGTGGAACATGGAAGAGGGTGTGTTTTGGAACTGGAAGAGGTTGCAAATGAAGATTCTGGGTAGGGAGATTCTGGGGAGTGGAAGAGGCCGAAGACTGGGATAGGCTGCAGAGTGGAAAAATGCAATAAGTCTCGCCTTTCATTAAGATAAAGCCATTTGCTTTTATTATACAATACCATTAGCCAAGCAAATGGCTTTTGAACGTAATCAAAGGCGAGACCTGTTGCATTTTGAATGCTTGCTTTTCGAGTGCATCTGCCACAACATACCACAGAATCCACCCTTGTTTCCCATTGAATGGAGGTGCCAGTTACCTAAAGAATGTAACTGAAACATGCAAAACCCATAGGTTTATATTATGGATTTGGAGTACTGTCCCAGTCTGTACCCAAAACGGTGACAGTGTGCTATATTATGAATATTTGATCCCCCTGCAGGCCTGCATGATCGAGGTAACTATTAGCGGCGATACTACATGTCTCTCTGACCTCTTTCAGGTGCTCGCCGTTCTTTTTCCCCAGCACCCCCTACCTCCGCCCCCTCCCCACCCCCCCCCCGGGGGGGGCGGCAATCTGAAGGGTAGCCCCGGGCGCCACAAGCTCTAGCTACGCCCCTGTAGCCTCCTTCTCCATAACTGTTTTCTGGAGGTTAGCTTTGATATTTGTAATTCTTGTAAGACTTCCATGACCCTCCTGCCCTAGACTGATTTCCCTAATATGCTGTTTTTCTGCCATAGCAAGCCCATCCTTCAGCTTCTCGACCTCTGTCCTATCCTCCCTCCTAAGCCTAGCTGAGCAACTAATTGTTTCTCCCCTCAGAGAGGCTTTGAAGGCCTCACACACCAAATTGCTAGATGAGCTGTACCTACTGGCATCATAAAACTCCTCTGCCCATTTTCTAAGATGTTCTACGAATCTGGTATCTAAAAATAACTTCCGCTCAAAAGACCAGCTGGTTTGTTTCCTCTCAATACTGGGTATTTTACAAGTCATAATCAGAGGATTGTGGTCTGAGATTGATTTAGGGAGTTTCCTGATGCCAACCTTATTTGTTTCCGAAGAAGAGATCAAAAAGTAATCTAGCTTGGTGTATTTCACATTAGGGAAAGAGAAATAGGTGTAGCCCGGGTCATGAGGCTCCTTATCCCCCCAGACATCCTTAAGCCCATGGGAATTCTTGAGGGAATCTAGGGCTCGGAACACCCTTGGTTTCTGCCCAGAGTAGCCCGCCGGATCATTCAAATCCACCAATATATTTAAATCCCCACAAAATATTATGGGTGTTGGCCAATTAGCTAGCTCTCCCTCCAGAAAATCAAAAACTTCTGGATCGTCTTGGTTTGACCCACAGACCACACAAAGAGTGTACCTTAAGTTGAGTTCTGCTATCGCCCATCTACCACCACTATCAGCTTTATGTCGTTTAGCCCCCCCAAATACGGTTTAGCCAATATGGCTAAACCCCCCTAATGTTTGACGTTTGTGAGGAGCTAGACAGAATTTCATACCCCCTCATTTTCATCATATTTTGTTTAGCCCAAGGGAGATGGGTCTCCTGCATACAGAGGATATCATTATTATTATACTTTGCAAAATACTCCAAATTATGTTGTTTTCTCACATCGTTCAAGCCGCCTACATTAGCTGTGCAAATATTAATGCTTGACATGCTTTTGATCTAATTCTCCCCGTAGAACCTGAATTGTGATTATATTCTGCGAAACACTCCTAGCTCTGATGATTTCTTCTTCAAAACTCCCTATCTCCATTTTTTTGCTTTTTCCCCTCCCATTCCTCCCCCTCCCCCCCACCCCTTGCCCCCACACCCCTTCCCCGGCACTCCTCCACCCTTACTCGTGAGGCGCTCAGACCTAGTCTGTGCGTGTGATGGATACAGTGAGAACAGTGAAGCCCTTCCTGAACAATTCTTTGCCAATCCTAACTCCCCTTACCGCCCTCTACATTGCTATACCCTACCAACATGTGACCCTTCGCTTATACTTCAGAATTGCTACAATGACCAACCGGCCATTCTTATGACCCCGAGTCTACTACTTTACTTCCAGTGAGAGTCCAGAAACTCTTTGGCTTTGATTTCGGATGAGAAATAAATAGTTCTCCCCTCATTGATAATTTTTAGTTGTGCTGGGTTTATCAGATCAGCCTGCATCTTCTTCTCGATGAACTGTTTAATCAATTGTCTGAGTCGTCAACGTCTCCCCACTGTTGCGTGGCAAAAATCCGGACGAACAAAGAAACAGACCCCGTCCACATTCCTCTTGGCGTCTGGTCTTGCCTGCTCCGAAATAGCCTGCCTAAGCAAAAAGTTACTCACAAAGATAAGAGTTGCTCTGGGTTTATCATCCCCCTTTGCCCCCCTTTTGATTTTGAACGGGAAGCGGTGCACTCGTTGAATTTCTGCGGCCCAGTCCCAGCTCGAGAGCTCAGGGAATACTTGCCCGAATAGTTTAATGACATAGGCCCTTGTATCAGATCCTTCCATTCCCTCGGGTATCCCAAGAATCCGGAGGTTGTTTCGCCTGAGCCGATTTTCCATGTCCTCCAGCTTCCACTGGATGTCTGTTATTTGCGAGCTTTGGGCTTCGACTTTATTAGTTGCCGCTGCGGCCTCCACCTCTGTCGAGACCACTCTGTCTTCGAGATTCGTCACTCGGTCCCCCAGGTTGATGCAGACCTTGGATAACTTCCTAACTACACCCTGCATTTTCCTCAAAGCCGCTCTAGACTTTCGACTGTCCTGCCGGGCTTCCTCCCTGTGGGCCAAGATCTCTTTATGTATAGTCTCCAAAAAGTGACATCTGGGCCGCCGCTCCCCCCAGACTACCCTGAAGGGGCATTGCCGACGAATGGTCCCAGCTTAGCTCACCTTGTGAATGCTCTCGAGCTTTGTGTGATTTTACTGCCTTCACCGGTAAGTCCAGCTCATGATCACTCTCTGAGTCCAAATCTGATCCCAGATTGGAACTGTCCTCGTCCTCTGACCATTCGCCCCCCTCCGACACTGAGAAGAAGCATTCACTCTAGACTTTTTCATTCTCTTTGCATTTTTCAGCCTCAGGGCGACCTCCCGGATGCCCCTGGCATACTTTTAGCGGCTCGGCAGATTCCTGCTCAACCTGAGCATCTGCTGTGCACTCAGCCTCGTCCTTGTCAGCCCGATTCACTTGACTTATATCTCCTTCTTTGGGATCTCCTGAATCCGGCCCATCCTGGTCAGTTGTCTGACTAAAGCACTGAGGTCCTTTGTTTATATGTGCTACCTCACCTTCAATCATTCTGTTACTGTTCCCAGCATCACTTTCTGCACCCTCGGATACGTTGGACTTTAATGCCTTGGTACTTGTTACTTCCCAATTTTCCACTTGTTCTAGTCCGCCTTGGAGCACAGGAATCACATCCTGATCACTTGGCGTTAGCACGACTACATTCTCAGTTATCAATAGGTCATTCCCCCCTCCTTCCATTGCTGGCGATGTATTTTTTAACCCCTTCTCCTTAACCACCTTAGAGAAAAAGTCCGCGATAGGGGCAGTGGAGGCTGCAGCCATGGCTTGTCTTGTTCTAGATGCAATTTGCTTCTTTACCTGAGGGAACTGCGTTTCCGGATCTACTTCTGCTGATGTTGGTGCCGTCTCACCTCCTGTTTTTTTTTTCTTTTCTGTAGCAGTTTTGTTTCCCGTATTCACTTTAGGAGCCATTGCTTTGACTTTGCTGTCGGCCCCGCAGTTCTTTTTAATATTCTCTGTTCCTTCTCCGCTCGCGTTCTGTTTCACTCCTGATTCTGCTGACTCTGAGTCTGCTTCTGGCTTCGCTCTCGTTGGTCTGCTACGCAGAGTTTCACCCTTGCCCCGCCTCCTCCTCCTCCATTGCTGATGCCGGGACACAGCGAGAGCCGACCGCGTCGACCCCAGAGATCTCCTTCCAATCCGCCCCGAGACAGCTTTACCGACTCTCCGCCTTGCCTCCGACTCCGTACAGCTCTGCAGAATCTCACAGGCACAGGCACACACAGCGATGGGGAATCGGGTCAGCTCGCGCATCAGTTGCAGTATCGAGCTGCAGGTAAGCAGGAGGATTATCAGTTTCTCCCAGCCGTTCGAGCTGTAAATTACATTTCTCGTACTACCACCGTTGCTTTCTGCTAACTTTCTGCTTTCCGCCGTCATAACTACGCAATGTAGAGTTTTAGCAGGGTTCTTCACGGGCTCCACTGTTCAGCTGCTTTCGGCCTCAACTAAGCGGCCGCCATCTTATGTAAGAAAGATTTCATATTATTGTAGTGCACATTTTTCCTCTTGATATTCCAGGAATCAAGAACCTTGAACTCTAAGTCAACTAAAATAGGAGGACACTATGATCACTTAAATGTGTCCCGAGGAACTTCAGGTGTGAGGAGGCACTAAACATTTGATGAGACACTACCACATAATCAATTAGAGATTGACCACAAGCGGAATGAAAGGTGTAAGAGGCACATGAATCTTCAGGGAACCTACCATTCAAAGAAATAAAATCATGCAATCTCACATTATCTAGAAATAATAAGCCGCCTGTCGGTTCTGGCCTTTTCCGAGAGCACCGTTTTGGGAATAGACCATGCTTCATCCATTTCATTATTACTAAAGGTCATACATCCTCAATTTGATACCTTAGCATAGAAATCTCCTACAATAATTATCAGGGGGCATTCCTCTATTTGGCTGATGTTACGAACAAAAGCAAACATGGAATTAACTAAATTGTCATGAGGCCTGCCCGAGGGAATATACAAATTGACTAGCAAGAAAGATGACAGCTCTCCCCTCTCTTTAAAGAAACCAACTTTAAACAAAGACATAGGTTCGAAGGATGAACAAATATGTTTTGGCTCCAGTTGACATTATATTTAAGCAAGATGGCAATACCAATACAATGCGGGCAGTTTTGCTCCACAAGAAAAGACAAATTAATTCCCATATGCAAAGTCAGAGCCGAACCAGGTTTCCTGCAGACATAAAATAATTAAGTTGCATTACTGAATTTCATTTCAAATGCGCTTTCTCTAGGCCTGCTATATCGCAAGATACAAGTTTACCCCAGGGGTTACCTCTGCAACAGTGGATACTTTGTGATGTTACTGGGGACATTCAGTGTACCTGCTGCCCAACTCTAGTTAGTAACTCGTCCCCCCTACTCAGGCACCCGGGCTGCCAATTCATCTGACTCCAAAGCATTTATAACTCTCCTTCTTAAGCCTCTACCTACCGAGACTGTGATATCTGTAGGGTTAACAGACCCCATTAATACAGAGCCCTTGAACTTTGCCTGAATATTAAACTTTGGACTATTACAGTTGAACCCTGACCCGGGCTCTACTAAGAAAAACATAAATTCTTCTTTTCAGGAAATAATCAACATTCTCCAAGATAGCATGTAAAGAAGTAGATCTCCAGGCAGGTAGGTGAGGAGAGAGTTCATTATTCTATTCACTACGGAAAATCACCATGTCAGAATGATTGGGATCTAACACAATGTTTAGATTGCCCTGATCATCCCACCCTAAAAGATTGGCTCCCTCCTTAACCACAAATACGGTACTAGAAGCAAGATCAGAATGAAATTTGAGATTAGCAACAAATTTCCCTAAAACTTCAAACCACATACGCAAAGATTTTTATACAAGATTCCCCTAGTTCCACATTATTTAAAGTGTCATAATCTGCAGCATTAATTATGGTAAAAGGAGAACCGGAATCAGCTAGAAAGGTCAGACAGGTATCATTTACAGAAATTTTGCAAGAAGGTGATTTTCTTTTGTGAACACCCCCCAAAGCAGCTAATTCTACCACAACATCCCCAAGAAATGCCGAGGAGGACAGCATAAGCCATTCATAGCACTCTTCGTCAGAGTCATCAGTAATGGTTTTCACAATTTGATCCTGATTTTTCTTAGAGGAGTCAACTTTGCACATCCTAGAATAATGGCCTTTCTTTTCACAGTTGTAACAAGTCTGATTTAGCGCAAAACAAAATTTGGCATTGCCGTGGTGAGTGGTGCTGCCACAACGGAAACATGCTACATCCTTAGGTATAACCTTGGTTTGGTTAGAAGGCATAACAAAGGAACGTGGAACACCAGAAGCAGGCTTGGTAACAGACAGTGATTTGGTGGGTCTGGAAGTGGGCCTTAAAAGTTTAACTTCGGCGGAAGAGGTAGGATTGCTCATCTCTTTCACGCAAAACTGAGAATGTTCAATAGATCTGGCAAGAGTTAGCACAGTTTCTAAGTCAGGATCATCAGACGATAACAGCTTCTCTTGAATTTTCTTGTTGTAGGTCTTTTCAATTAACTGATCTCGGATGATTTCATCCCTAAATTCCCTGTAATTACAATTGACTTCAAGAATTCTGAGCGCAGCCACAAAGTCATCAATTGATTCACCCGGAATTTGAGCTCGCTGAAGAAATTTGTGTCGTTCAAGAACAATGTTCCTTTTTGGACTAAAGCGTTAGTCCAAGGTTTTGACGACTGTGGCATACTCATCCACTAGCAAAGAATCACCACTGTCTCCACCAGTCACTAAAGTGCTTACAGTTTCCATGGGTAGAGCTTTTAAAACACTCCTGCCTTCAGTCCCAAGATTATAAATCAATAAAGCCTTCTTTTTTTTAGAAGTAAAAGTCTCACCGTCAATTGCCTCCAAATAAGCTTCAAAGGTGTCTTTCCAATCATCCCATTTTACAGGAGGCATACCTGCAGATTGTAAAAAAGGTGGAGGTGCAATTATATGATCCATATTGGCACGTGGGTGAGTTGCTGCCCCATAAGGATATATTGAGAACAAGAGAACTGCAAGAAAAACAATGCAATTACAAAATAATAATGCGCAAAATAAGTAACAAGGGTGAGCAAGTTATAATGAATTGTGCACACAAGTTATGTGCAAGATGTTCAGCAATGTTTTGAAAGAAAACTGTGCACATCAATGAAGGATGAAAATTGAGTGCAACACAATATTGTCAATTTCTTATATTGAATAGACTCAGAACGGTAGAAATACCGAGGATACAAGATGCACACTTGTGATGGTGTAGAGCGCGTTAGCAAAACGCATTTAACGCCAAGCTGTGCGCATCAGCGAAGTTGCCGAAGAAATGCGCATCAAAGGAGCCAAACAGTAAACATCGAGGAAGTTGCCATGGAAATGGTCCAAAATGGCCGCACGCAACGTCAGAATGTTGCGTGCACGTCCGAGTTGAGAATCAGGCAAGTTGGAGATGCGCATGCGTGAGAGACGCGAGAACAAGGAATAGTTCAATCGCTGCAAAAAAAGGAAAAAAGAGAGTACCTCAGGCAGACAAGCACAAGAATGAGCAGGAGCACAGCAATTGCACTTCAACATGGCGAAGAAGGCACAGGAAACACGAGCAGTCCAGTAGTTGAAGCAGAAGCACGGGCACACGAGACAGGAGCAGGAAATTCCACACAACACCCCAACACGACGAACATCAATGGGGAGGCTGGAGGCTGGAAATCGTAGCCACTGAAAAGAAGTAGATCTCCAGGCAGGTAGGTGAGGAGAGAGTACTTTATTCTCCCAGCTACAGCAACTCCCCGGCAGCAACTGCCGATGAGAGAACCTTCCCCACAGAATGTTCCACGCAGGGAACGCTCAAGAACAAGGTACGCAGATTAGAAGAACCAGATCCCAACATAGCATTACAATAATCTTAGAGGTAAATGTTACCCTCAGACTGGGCAGCGGTGTGGAGAAATTTATATAAACATTTTCGACATCTGTGCTTGCCACCAATCTCAAAAACTCGAATTCCAATAGTGTCGAATAAAATGTCTATTCAGAGGACCCAAATAAAATGTCTATTCAGAGGACCCAATTCATGATCGAACAATTTCAAGGTTGGGGCAATTTCTAGACTCTTTGGGCCCTCTTTCAGATTATATAACTTTATCTCAGTTCTATATTCACAATTCTGTGAAGGGGGAAAAAGGGGGTGCATTCTCATTAAGGGGTCTAGTGGGCCTTTGTTCATGCCGTAGAGGAAACTTTTCAAGGGGAGGTACAGTTGGTCCTTATTGTCACTTTTACAATATAAAAATCCAGCATAATGTTTTGACTTGTTGCACTACAAAAGGGCTCCTCTACCTCATCAGTCAGTGTAAAAGGGTTAAAAGTTTCTAGTCGACCGGACACTGAACCAGAAGACGAGGGAACACGATCCGGTAAAATGGTATTTGTGGGGGAAATGGAAGGCACAACGTTAGCGGAGGTACTTGTGAATCTTAATTAGGTAATTTTTTTGGCTTGCGTTTTTACAATCACACACTTCCTGTGTGTTCACAAGTTGCTTTAATTCGCATTGAAAGAAGGCCTGTGGTGGTCTCTACAAGGGAAGAGTATACCTCCCCAGAGTGCGTTACCCCTTTTGAAAATTACACACAGATCATCACACCTAATGCAAGCAAACCCCTGCGCATCCCACCACATTCACTTCAGTATTACCTTTTCATGCAAACAGATCAGTAGGTAGCGAGAGGTCTTGGCCCGGGAAGACGGCAGGCTGTTGCCTTCATTTAAGCCACTGAATAATCGCTTGAAGGAATTCAGCCCTTCTCCTAAGGCACAGAATAATGAACGCTCCAGACCTGAACCAGGTAAACCTTTGGGTTACTTCACCCTCCCACTATCCCTAGCCGCTATCCCTAAACATTGCAGCAAGCTGGGCATGCGATGCTGAGGGCAGTGTCGTACGTGCTAGCAGTTATAGTCCTGTATATACAGACTTGTTACATTTGCAGAGAGCTGCTGTGGCAAGATTCTACTGTAAGGCTCTAAAGATGCCGCCTTGGGAGCGCGTGACTGGTGGCGTGTCTTACTGTACAGATTCAGATGCACTGATGTCCACTGCAGGTCTGTGACACAGGATGACATGTTGACGTCCACTGCAGACTCGTGACACAGGATGACAACGTTCACTACAGATTTATGACTAAGAATGATGCGCCAATGCCCTCTGCAGGCTTGTGACTCATGATCCATTAGATGCCGTTATCATGAAGTCCAACAGTGATAGGAGCTGCTCTGAAGATGTGACAGAGACCGCACCGATTTCTGATTGCCTAGAAAGCGGGTGCAGGCAGGGAGTACCTTTATAGTCCCGGTCTAATTAAGATAACTGATGAATGGGTGATTCATTTCCTGATTGTAAAATCACCAGACTCATACCATGAGGTGTTCTGGGTGACTCATCCCTGATGGTATAATCATCAGACCCAGTCTGGGTGACTCATTTCCTGAAGGTATAATCATCAGGCGCCCAGACCATAAGGTAATGGTGTCAGCATAACTACACACAAACTATACGGGATGAGAGCACAAAAACAATTGGATGCCAACATGGAAAGCACACAGATATGCCCCACAGATGCACATTGGTTATAAATGAGGGTTTATGCAGAGCTCATCCTCCAAGATTACACAGCGCCGGTCCAGCAATTCACATCACGACAAGCATCACAAATGGTGGTGTATGTCCCCAAGACACTCCTTAACACCAAATCCTGCCTTTTCTGAGACAGGAGGCCTAGTCAACATACTTAACTCCGATGAAGGATGAAAGGTTTGGCCAGTTGAGCACCTTGGCATACAGAAACAGAGAATGGGGTCGAAATATTGTTCTACGCCTCAAGGAATTGGTCGTCTCAATAGTGTTATCCATTTCTTTAGTCAGCTCTATGCTGCTCGTAGAAAAAAAGTTCGGAATGAGGGAATAGGACTTCAAGTGGAGCAGCTGAGATGTCTTCCAGCAGATAGATTTTTCAAATTTCAGGGGATTATTAAATGGATTATTTGCGGCAATCAATCAACTAGAACATAATTTCCTTAAAGTCATTTTAACTAGGCCAACCGTAGAGGAGTTGGAACCCCACATCAAAGGGAGGAAGGTAGGTTCCCGCACCCCTATACTTCTACTCCTTCAACAAAGGATTCTTTTGCGATTGCTGTTACTGGTCAGTAGGTGTTCACTCACAGCATGCTGGGCATGGTCGCTTTCAAAATGCTACTGTGCAATTAAACAGTACTCCGATTCACCCAGAAGCAAACCACAGAGTCCTTGCAGCAATATAAGAACGTGGTGTTAGCTGTATAATATAAGGCTCTCTTCTATGGGGCTCTTTTAGGTCTTTCTGGGAGCTCTTAGTGGAGAAAAAGACTGTGCTAAGAGAAAGGTGGGTCTGCATCGGCCACGCCACAAGTATGGCGGGCGCACCGGCCCCCTCCCTTGATCATGGGGGTGGGCCTGTCGCGCAGCTGGTTGGTCCCGGTCCTTAGAGTGACCCGGAGGTGATACAATCTCTTGCGGGTCACCTAAGGAGCAAAGGTCAGGCCGGTTAGAACCGGCCTGACAGGTAAGAGTTAAAAGGCTGAGGAGCACGAGAGTCTGCCTCTTTGACTCCGCGCTCCACAGCCTGCCGCACCTACCTCTAGAGAGGCTGTAATTATTTTCTGTTTTTGTTCATTGCAGGTTTCGTTGTCGGGACGACGAGGAGCGAGTGGCGTTGAAGAATCAGGCAGGTGTCGGCGTCCTTTTTTCTCCATTTTCTTTCCCTTGCAGGCGCAGCGATTTTGACCAGCTGCAGCGGAGGCTGGGGATCGGTACGCTACAGCGGAATTTGTTGGTTTTGGAGAGGGGCGCACACGGCGCTCCTCACAGGTACCACGGGTGATGTTTGGTGCAAGGGGCAGTGTTTCCAGCGGCACAGGATAAGGCATTGCTGCTGGATTCAGTGCCTTGTGCTCAAGGAGAAGTTTGGGGCCGATTTTGTTGCGATAATTGCATTTCGAAGCTCTATGGCCAACTCTGCTATTCCTTGCCTCTCTGTTGGGCGACGGTTTAAATCAGAACCGACCTGTGCACGTTTCCTGTTATCGCACACGTGTTAGATTAATCCCGATCGGGTAACTTTGGTGGCTCATAGCGGTTACAGAGTTGGGGGCGCGTGTGAGGAATACGGTGTGCCATATTGTTCAGTTGCAACACGGGAGTTGCCTGATCATTTTTTGCAAGAAGTTGGTTTGGGGGTATAACGAATTAAGGGAGGTTTTGTGCTACTAAGGTGCAGTAAGCTTAGACTGTTACTACTTTGGGGGACACTTAATGTTTGGCGAACAGTGCTCCCGATTCATTTAAGTATCTTTTGTCCCTCACAGGCCAGGGGGTTAGCGTGCAGCGCAATACATTTGCACTTATTATTGACTGTTTTGGGGCCTGATTTTGTTCTCAGGCACATTGTTGTTCTTAGGAGTGAGTTCAGGTAGACATCGTTCGTTTTAGTTAACTGTGTACTGCTTTGGAGCCAAGTCTCCTTTTGACAGATGGAGTGATGTCAATGCAATAACATTCTTTTTGTACCAATTACAGAATCCAAATACATAAGAGACTCACCGCAGGGGCGCATCGGAGGTGACACGCAGACATCGCTAAAAGGGGACACAGACAGGGCTGCACTGTGGGCCGCACAGGCTTGAGATTACTTGCCCATCCCCCAGGTTAGCTGGTGTGGAGCAGCTCCAGTTGTGTGGTGCTTACGGGCAGTTTGTGTACCTCCAACAGTGCTAAGGTAAGGACCTTGACAGATGTGGCGCCGCGGCTAGGGAGACTGACTCCGGAATCTGAGAATCACGGTTCGATCCCCGGCAGCGGCTGCAGATTAGCCCAGCACCATGTGTCTCTGGGCTAGCATGGGAGTAAAATCCGTTCCGCTCACGGAATTTGCGGATTTTCGGCAAATTCGCAATCCGCGAACTCTCGCGAATTTGCCAAAAATTCGCAAATTCCCATGCAGCGGATTTTTTTGCTTGGTGATACAATATTGCGGCACGCGGCGTTCACTTACTGTAATTCAGCGTTTGCAGAGTTGTTTTTTTCCATATTTTGCCTGTGCTGCGCCATTTTGGATCATGCTGTGGGATCCCGCGGGAGTTTGGCTACCGCGATTACGTCATCGCGGCTTGCCACCTTGCACAGCACGCATCGCGAGAGCCTGCAATTGCGAACACGTAGATGCGGCGGGCAGCAACAATCTCGCACTCGCGAAATTGCAAAATTTGCAATTCTGAACAACAAATCCACCAGCAAGCTGCATAAACCTTCTGAAAATGATGATTTTTATCAGAATAACTCCTCAGGTTGACATTTGCCTGCACTTTTTTTTGCAAGGAGACCATTTTGGGGGGGGGGGGGGAGGAAGTGCCCCACAGTCTCCAACTTCCTGTTCCTGTCCAGCAGGCTCCTCCCAGTGCTTTCTTCATGTGCTGGTCACTTTGATTTGGATCTTGACCTTGAAGGATTACTTTTTGTGGATGCTGCTGGATATTTGGATTTGAGGCATTTTTGACTTTCTTTATCACTTTCTTTATCACTTTTGGATTAGAAATTTCACAAGTAAGTTTGTTTGGGGCATTACAGTTGCTACAACTACAATTTTGGAATTTTCGATTTTTAGGCTGTTGTTGGGGCCTTTTGCCCAGGGGTACTCAGTGGTGGATTGACTGAGTCTTTCTGTGGGGTCTCTTTCATGTAAACCTCATGGAGGGCATGGATGGCATGGGATTGTGCTGATTTTTGTGTGTTTTTCAATTTTGTTGGCTGCTGTTGGGGCCTTTTGCCCAGGGCTAGTGAGTGGTGCATGGACTGAGTCTTTCTGTGGGGTCTCTTTATTGTAAACATCATGGAGGGCATGGATGGCATTGGATTGTGGTGATTTTTGTGTGTTTTTCGATTTTTTGGGGTGTTGATGGGGATTGGCCATGTGGATGGGAGCCATTTTGAGTGCTGGTACAGGCAGGCCCTGGCCATGTGCTGGGGGGCAAGGGGCCATTTTGAATGCTGGCAGTGTTTTCAGGCCTGCACCCTTTTTGCCTAGCTTTCATCCATTATTCCCAGGGGTAGTGAGTGGTGCATGGGCCTAGTCTTTCTGTGGGGTGTCTTGAATTTAAACATCATTGAGGGCATGGATGGCATGGGATTGTGCTGATTTTTGTGTGTTTTTAGATTTTTTTGGCTGCTGTTGGGGCCTTTTGCCCAGGGCTAGTGAGTGGTGCATGGACTGAGTCTTTCTGTGGGGTCTCTTTAATGTAAACATCATGGAGGGCATGGATGGCATTGGATTGTGGTGATTTTTGTGTGTTTTTTTATTTTTTGGGGTGTTGATGGGGACTGGCCATGTGGGTGGGGGCCAAAGAGTGCTGGTACAGGCAGGCCCTGGCCATGTGCTGGGGGGCAAGGGGCCATTTTGAATGCTGGCAGTGTTTTCAGGCCTGCACCCATTTTGCCTAGCTTTCATCCATTATGCCCAGGGGTAGTGAGTGGTGCATAGGCCTAGTCTTTCTGTGGGGTGTCTTGAATTTAAACATCATTGAGGGCATGGATGGCATGGGATTGTGCTGATTTTTGTGTGTTTTTTGATTTTTTGTTGGCTGCTGTTGGGGCCTTTTGCCCAGGGCTAGTGAGTGGTGCATGGACTGAGTCTTTCTGTGGGGTCTCTTTAATGTAAACATCATGGAGGGCATGGATGGCATTGGATTGTGGTGATTTTTGTGTGTTTTTCGATTTGTTGGGGTGTTGATGGGGAGTGGCCATGTGGGTGGGGGCCATTTTGAGTGCTGGTACAGGCAGGCCCTGGCCATGTGCTGGGGGGCAAGGGGCCATTTTGAAAGCAGGCAGTGTTCTCAGGCCTGTACCCATTTTGCCTAGCTTTCATCCATTATGCCCAGGGGTAGTGAGTGGTGCATGGGCCTAGTCTTTCTGTGGGGTGTCTTGAATTTAAACATCATTGAGGGCATGGATGGCATGGGATTGTGCTGATTTTTGTGTGTTTTTCGATTTATTTGGCTGCTGTTGGGGCCTTTTGCCCAGGGCTAGTGAGTGGTGCATGGACTGAGTCTTTCTGTGGGGTCTCTTTAATGTAAACATCATGGAGGGCATGGATGGCATTGGATTGTGGTGATTTTTGTGTGTTTTTCGATTTTGTGGGGTGTTGATGGGGACTGGCCATGTGGGTGGGGGCCATTTTGAGTGCTGGTACAGTCAGGCCCTGGCCATGTGCTGGGGGGCAAGGGGCCATTTTGAATGCAGGCAGTGTTCTCAGGCCTGCACCCATTTTGCCTAGCTTTCATCCATTATGCCCAGGGGTAGTGAGTGGTGCATGGGCCTAGTCTTTCTGTGGGGTGTCTTAAATTTAAACATCATTGAGGGCATGGATGGGATGGGATTGTGCTGATTTTTGTGTGTTTTTCGATTTTTTTGGCTGCTGTTGGGGGCTTTTGCCCAAGGCTAGTGAGTGGTGCATGGACCGAGGCTTTCTGTGGGGTCTCTTTAATGTAAACACCATGGAGGGCATGGATGGCATTGGATTGTGGTGATTTTTGTGTGTTTTTCGATTTTGTGGGGTGTTGATGGGGACTGGCCATGTGGGTGGGGGCCATTTTGAGTGCTGGTACAGGCAGGCCCTGGCCATTTGCTGGGGGGCAAGGGACCATTTTGAATGCAGGCAGTGTTCTCAGGCCTGCACCCATTTTGCCTAGCTTTCATCCATTATGCCCAGGGGTAGTGAGTGGTGCATGGGCCTTGTCTTTCTGTGGGGTGTCTTGAATTTAAAAATCATTGAGGGCATAGATGGCATGAGATTGCGCTGATTTGTGTGTGTTTTTTTATTTTTTTGGCTGCTGTTGGGGCTTTTGCCCAGGGCTATTGAGTGGTGCATGGACTGAGTCTTTTTGTGGGTTCTCTGTCTTTAATGTAAACATCATGGAGGGCATGGATGGCATGGGATTGTGCTGATTTTTGTGTGTTTTTCAACTTTTTGGGGTGTGTAACTGATGTTCCTCTGTCTTCCAATGCTTTCAGGTGCACAAGAGAACCACCAGTGCCAGGAAGAAGTCCTGCAGCGGTGTGTGCAGCATAACGTCACGCGACGTCACGTGTGGCCACAACCAAGACAACTCTGCAACTCGTGCAACTGCGGCCTGCTGTTCTGACATCTGAAGAAGATGGCCCCAAAAAAGTTCCTCGTAGCTCCTCTAGCAAGAAAGTTGCCAGTAAGGAGCATAAGAAGCAAGTGGCGTCACTTACCAAGGAGACTGGTGTGCCGTCCGCCACATTTTTTGGGATTAAAAAAAAAGTACGCCCGCAGCAGCAGCCGGATCTGCTGGAGACCAAGCTGGGAGCAGCACCCCCGCTCCATTGGGCTCAGTGCCACCACCACCACGCCAACTTAAGTCCAAGCCCTTGAGTGCTTTAGAGGCAGCCAGTCTAGTTGTTCATTCACCATCGACCAGTGATGTTGGCTCATCGCAAGAAAGTAGCAGCATCCCTCAATCAACACAGGTTGTTGTAACTCATCTGACGAGTGTTCAACAACCACAGCCGCAACAGCAACCACATGTGCAAGTACAAGCCCAAGTACATGTGGAAGGAAAGGCATCGCAAGGAGATGCGCAAGCAGAGGTGCATGGAGCGGCACAAGTGCCCACAATAGTTGTTTCTCCCGAAGTAGGGGCACATCAGGAAATCGACATTCAAGCCGAGGTATGATTTGAGGAAGCCACTCCTCCTGGTCATTCATTGTCTTCCAGATCCCTAGCAAGTAAAAGATCAAGGATGGTGTCTACATCTTCTTCAAGCCCCCTTCCTTCTGATGATATGGATCTAAATTGGGAACCACCAAATCCGCCTGAGAGTGCGGCACACCATAATCTGACAAAGGTAGCTAAGCATAAAAGGAAGGTCCCCGAAACTCTCATACTTATGGGGTGTAATGATGACGCTGAAGAAGAAGTGGCGTATACTACTCCTGCTGATGAAGACTCCCACGAAGACGACGCAGTCATCATAAACACCACTACAGGCTCAGCGGGCATGCAGCAAACAGACATTTTTACCCTAGCCCGAAAAGCTGCTGAGCGTGATGTTGTTGACGAGGAGGAAATGGGACCACCACCATTGCAGTCAACTAGTACACCACCACCTACCGCTTATATATTTTCTCGCCAGAAGGGACCTCCGTCCACCTCGACCTCCATTTCCTCAATTAGTGGTCCTGCAAGTGCACAACGTAGTAAAGTTTGGCCACACACATCCTCCACTTCATCTGGCATTAGCAGCATGACCAGTATCGCCTCCTCCGCCCCCCACAGACATTTGAAGTCCGCAGTTTGGGACTTCTTTAGTGTTTGCACAACAAGGGAAAACATAGCCATTTGTACCATTTGTAAGCTTGCAGTTAGTCGTGGTAAGCTTGGTACCAAATATGGTACCGGAGGCCAGAGAGGCAAGGCAGCCCGAATTGCAAGTCAACAAACTGTATCCTTTGATGTTTCATCTGATGATGATGAGAAGGAAGAAGCGTAAAACACTTCACTTACACCCAGTACCCGTTGTCAGCAGCACACCCCCTGTGAGCCACACTAAGAGTGTGGGAGAGAGTGAGACACCAATGCGAAAAAGTTCATCATCACCGGGCGTAACTGGGTCGAAGAAGTCATCATCATCATCATCCAGTACAATCATGGTCCTGCCCACCATTAGAAGCATGTTGTTTTCAGATGCGCCATTTGAACGCAACCACCCAAGGGAGCGTCTGTATAACACTAAGCTGGCTAAAATGCTAGCGCTGGACCTTATCCCTTTTTCTTTTGTGGAAGGGGTTGGTTTTCTTGAATTAGTGGCAACGCTCTGCCCTAAATGGAAGGTTCCTAGCCGGTTCTATTTTGCCAGAGTTGCGGTTCCAGCACTACATGAAGATGTGCTGGAGGTGATTGGGGCAGCTTTGCAGAAGAGTGCTGTTCACAGTATACATCTGACAACAGACATGTGGACACGTTGCGCAGCCACTGATTACATGTGCATCACTGCACACTGGGTCTCTTTTTCAGTGGTTAAAGCAAAGCTAAACGCAGGTGTTGACCCGGACAACATTTTTAAAGCTGCTCGGAAACATGCAACACTAGCCATGTTTGGCATGGAGACAAGTCATACAGGAGAAAACATTTTGCAAGAGTTTAACACAAAGGTCTTTCAATGGCTGTCCCCAAGAAAACGCAAGATTGGTTATGGTTCCACGGATAATGGCGCCAATGTAGTTAAGGCCATGGATATGGGTAACTATTTCAGAGTGCCGTGTTTGGCGCACTGTATAAACCTGGTTGTTAAAAAATTCTTGAGTGAAGAAAGTCCAGTGTGCGAGTTACTGACCACCTGCTGAAGAATGTGCACACATTTCAGCCATTCTTTTAAGGCCCGGAAGCATCTGAGGGGCCTGCTACATCACCATAAACTGCCAGTGAAAGCACTCATCCAGGAGGTGGCAACACGTTGGAACTCAACCTTCTACATGCTTGAGCGTCTGTATGAGCAGTGTGCGGTAGTCGATCAGTATTTCTTTAGACAGGGTGCAGCTATGAAGGACCTGAGGATACATGCGGAGCAATGGAAGCTAGTTCAAAGCCTGACAGACATGCTTCATCCTTTTTAGGTCTTCACGCGTGCAGTCAGCAGGGAGGACTGTAATTTGGGAAAACCTATCCCATTGTTGCGCATGCTAGAGCATCAACTGTAGGCGGTATCTTCTACGTTTCAAAAAGATAAAGAAAAGCAAGAAGCTTTTGATTTGGCGGAGAAATGATTAGAGCGCCTACTTTGCGATGAACGCCTTCAAAAGATCCACACAGAACAGCATTACATTTGTGCTACTATTCTGGATCCACCCTACAAAAAGGCACTGGCAGGTAAAGTATTCTTTCCTTTTGGTGACGCAGAAGTTTCGAAGTACAAACGTTGGCTAGCTATGTCAGCCATCAAGTTTGAGTGAGAACGGCAGGAAATTGAAGGAAAAGGACGTACATCAGCATCAGCGGGCCATCCGGAGTCAAAATAATCCACTTCTGCACCTGTGGCTGTGGCAGGAGTGAGTGATTTTCCCTCTCAGCCGTTAAAGACACCAGCAACCGGATCATCTGCACCAGACACAACAGTAACATTGTGTGAAGAAGAGGATTGGCTAACTCAGCTTGGGTTTGCTTCTCAAAAGGTCCCAGCAAAAAGTAAGCAAAGTGGAGGAACCGTGGAGAACCTTGAGTCGATGGTGCAGGACTATCTGAATGACTCAACAGAGGTCTATGTTCATGATGTCCCATTGGCGTATTGGCATGGGAAAAAAGAATTGTGGCCAGAGATCTCCAACCTGGCTATAAATTACTTGTCTTGCCCACTCGCAAGCGTGTCTTCTGAACGTGTTTTCAGTGCTGCTGGTGGCATTGTAACTTGCAAAAGGACCCGCCTCTCGGCCAAAACTGTGGAGAGGTTAACAATGATCAAGATGAATCAGCACCTCATACCACCAGATTATAAAATACGAGAATACACGCAGGAGGAAGACGAGGAGGACACCAACTTAGATGAGGGAAGTTCTTCTCTGTTAGGTGACCTACTCCTGCCTGAATTCGCAGAGTATGAGGACGAACTCTTCTTTCCTGACACCGAGCCCTGAAAATGAGCCAATGAATCAATAACTTTCTTTTTCATCCTTATTCACTTTTATTCCTGTGTGTCTGTCTTACTTTGTTTTGCAAAGTCTATATAAAAAAATTTGTAATCACCTAATCACAAAAACAAGCCCATCAGCAGAACTGTCTTCACTTATTTGCTTATTGATTTGAAGGTGCCGCAGCCTGCATTCCTCTGGTTCACAAGTTCACAAGAACATGGTCCTCTATCCTCCCCCTCCAGACTCCTATTTCCATAAAAGCAGATGGCTGGATTACGCCCAATGAAGAAAGACTCTGCACTTGTGGGGGTTTTCTACTTCTTTGCGGGTGAGTTGACAGCTCTGGGGACATTGCTGGGAAGGTCTAATACCGGATAAAAGTGGTTTGGAGAAAATCCATGAGGAAAAAGTTTTCGCCTTTTTGCTCACTATCGTGTTTTTGGGGGCCTGTTTGGGTGGGTTCCTGGTGTTTGTGGGGTGGGTTTTGGGGTCTGGGAGCACTGCTGGCACAGTCTAATGTTGATTGCATTTGTTTTCCAGGACATCCATGGTGGAATAGTGGAGTTAGGACCTAGCTGCACAGCGCGTTTGGACAGAAGGCCGAAAAATATTGTAAGTATGAGATTTTCCATTTTTCCTGTTTGCGGGTGTTGTTCTTTTTTGAGGGTGGGTTGGCGGGTCTTGGGGCATTGCTGGGAAGGTTTAATACCGGATAAAAGTGGTTTGGCGAAAATCTGAGTTGAATTTTTTTTGCCTTTTTGCTTACTATCATGTTTTCGGGGGCCTGTTTGGGGGTCTTCCTGGTGTTTGTGGGTGGGTTTCGGGGTCTTGGAGCAACGCTGGGTATGGATACTTTTGATTGCAAGTGGTTTGAAGCAAATCCATGGTGGCAAAGGGGAGTTAGGGCCTAGCTGCAGAGTGGAAATTGAGGGATTTTGGAAATTTGCCTGAAAATTACTAAGTCCCCATTTTTGTAGTTTTGCTTTTTGGCTGTTTGGGGGTCTTCTACTAGTTTTCGCCTGGGTTGACGGCTCTGGGGCCATTGCTGGGAAGGTCTAATACCGGATAAAAGTGGTTTGGAGAAAATCCATGAGGAAAAAGTTTTAGCCTTTTTGCTCACTATTGTGTTTTCAGGGGCCTGTTTGGGTGGGTTCCTGGTGTTTGGGGTGGGTTTTGGGATCTGGGAGCACTGCTGACACAGTCTAATGTTGATTGCATTTGTTTTCCAGGACATCCATGGTAGAAAAGTGGAGTTATGACCTAGCTGCACAGCGCGTTTGGACAGAAGGCCGAAAAATATTGTAAGTATGAGATTTTCCATTTTTGCTTTTTGCCTGTTTGGGGGTGTTGTGCCTTTTTGCGGGTGGGTTGGCGGGTCTTGGGGCATTGCTGAGAAGGTCTAATACCAGATAAAAGTGGTTTGGCGAAAATCAGAGTTGACTTTTTTTTGCCTTTTTGCTCACTATCATGTTTTCGGGGGCCTGTTTGGGGGGCTTCCTGGTGTTTGTGGGTGGGTTTCTGGGTCTGGGTCTTGGAGCAATGCTGGGTATGGATTCTTTTGATTGCAAGTGGTCTGAAGCAAATCCATGGTGGCAAAGGGGAGTTAGGGCCTAGCTGCAGAGCGCGTGCGGAGTGATTTTGGAAATTTGCTTGAAAATTACTAAGTCCCCATTTTTGTAGTTTCGCTTTTTGGCTGTTTGGGGGTCTTCTACTTGTTTTTGACTGGGTTGACGGCTCTGGGGCCATTGCTGGGAAGTTCTAATACCGGATAAAAGTGGTTTGGAGAAATTCGGAGCAGAAAAAGATTTTGCGCTTTTGATCACTTGCCTGTCTTTGAGGTGCTGTTTGGCGGGCTTTTAGGTTGTTGTGGGTGGGTTTTGGAGTCTGGGAGCACTGCTGGAACAGTCTAATGTGGATCGCATTTGTTTTTCAGGAAATCCATGGTGGAAAAGGGAAGTTAGGGCCTAGCTGCACAGCGCGTTTGGACAGAATTGAAAGAAGGCCGAAAATATTCAAAGTATGAGATTTTCCATTTTATTCTTTTTGCCTGTATGGGGGTGTTCTGCTTTTTTGTGGGTGGGTTGGCAGGTCTTGGGGTGTTGCTGGGAAGGTCTAATACCAGATAAAAGGGGTTTGGAGAAAATCCATGCTGAAAAGCGTTTTGGCACATTTACTTAGGGCTCGTTAGGGTTAGCACTAGCAGCAGGATTGCATGTGTTTCGGGGTGTTCTAGATTTTTGCAACTGAGTTCTGGGGTCTTAGAGCACTCGTGGGAATGTGTAATTTTGGTTGCAAGTGGTTTGAAGAAAATCCATGGTGGGAAAGGGGGGGATTTGGCCTAGTTAAAGAAAGTGTTTGCCACTATTCTTAACTTATTGCTCGTTAGGGTTAGCAGTATTGTATTGCATGTGTTTGGGTGGGGGGCTGTTTGTGAGGGGTTTTTTCGAGTCTTGGAGCGATGCTGGGTATGGATACTTTTGCTTGCTTGCAAGTGGTGTTAATACAATCCATGGTGGGTAAGGGGGGATTTGGGCCTACTTTACTTTCAAAGTACGTTTTGTCACCATTTTTCTACTAGGCATCGTTTTTTGAGATCTGATTGAGGGTCTTCTACATTTTTGTGACTGGGTTTAGTAAGGGTCTGGGAGCACTGCTGGGAAGGTCTAATTTTGTTCTAAAACACAGTTTACAATACACCTAGCTTGAGGGGAAAGATCCACTAAATTAATTCGCCCATACTTAATTATCCTTCAAAAGGTGACTCAGACAGAGTACGCACTTTCAAAAATATTGTACTGTCTATTAGGAAACTCAAAGTGTGACTTTTTGCACTACACAGCGTACATACCTTATATTTATTTGTCAGTGGTGTTATAATATCACTTCCTGTTTTTCCATCAATAATTACAGGCCGGGTTTCACATTAGCGAGCCGCAATTCACCATCCGCCAGGCAGGCAGTGGACAGGGTGTCTTCTGGTCACCAACATTGATGGACGGAGCGTCAGCTGGAATGGAGGAGTCCCGCTAATAAGAGGAATGGTTTGATGCATGCAACTTACCAAATTCAACAGGACAACTACAACAACATACAGATACAGTATCCGTTCTTTTCTAAATATCTTTTAAGTAATGCTATTGCTGTGAACTTCTATGAGGGTGACTCTGCATTGATTTGATCTTTGCTTCTAAATTCATCCCTACAGCCATTCTATAGGTTTTACTTGTGCTATTTTTTAAACCTAATTTAATGTAAGAAGTGTTTCTCTGAGTGCAGAGATAAGCAAGTGAAAACGCATAATTGTTACTGCAGCCCTGTATTCTATCATTCACGGTTGTCAAAAGTACTACTTACTTTTCAGTAAACATGCATGCAGTAGTGCATGCACTTCCTTTATTTCACTTAAAAGATTTATGGTTAGCTTTTTATCCAAAGATTTCTTTATCTTCAATTATTGTTGGTCCATGCTGTGCTTTTTTTTCTTCTCTCAACAAAACTTTCCCAAAATCCCCCATTCCCATCCATTTTCCAAACCCTAACCCTCTTCTCCCGGGCTGTGTGGTTTTGATTGATGTGTGTCTAAATGACAGCAATAATTCCCCACACTTGCTGGGGAGGATAAGGTCATAGCAACAGGCTGGTGAAGGAATCCGAGGATATATTGTATTCTTACTCAGCTTGACACTCAGTCACTATTGGCAAATGAAAGCAGATTTTCATGTGCGCCATCAACTTGATTGGTCATCAAGAACATCCTCCTCCTAGACGTGGCAAATTATTACGCTGCTGTGTCCTTCACCTTCGGTACTATTTCTTGTAGTAGTAGCCAATGTCAAAGAAATTCAACGCAAGTACTAGTTATACTTTCAATACTTTACCATTTGTTAGGCTACATTGTGGCACTGTTCTAGTGTACTGTCACCTGCTATATTCTCTATCGTACCGTTCTAATGCTACGGTAAGGACAAACAAGGTTTCATTTTCTTTTTTCAGATGCTGCAACTGCCACTGTGTAACACCACAAGTACCATCGCAATGATGACATTTCCTCCACCCAGGATTGCCAACCTTAATCGCCATTTCGCGTGCAGCCAGCCCTGTGCCTAGCCCTATATCCAAACAAAAATTACAGGTAAGATAAGCGTTTGGGGGGAGGTAGTATAATGGAGTATTAGGACTCGGAGAGACGAGAGACTGACGGTCCTAGGACTATTGAATTCACTTACTCTGCGAGAGGCAGTTAGTTTTGAAAACATTTGGGCCATTAGTACTTACACAACTTGGATCAAGATGCCACTTAAGTTTCTGGACTGTTAAACCTCCACCCACCAGGCTCAAAAGCAGTAAAAAAACATGTATGCTAAGATAAAGTTTAAGGTATATTTATATATCCTTAACATAAATATTCTCCCGCAAGACACAACCCACCCCCCCTCCCGAACCCCAACGAATGTCCCTGAAAACGAAGTCCAAAAAAGTAGAAAACCCAACTCTCAATTCCCACCCCCCAGAAGTCTTTAAAAAAGGGGCAATGGACAGTCTCCTCCTACTGCTGGCTGCTGTTGACTTTTCGGGCCAGGTCGGCATGCTCCTTGCGGAGGGTCTCAAGCAGGGTTTTGGTGTTGAGGAGCTCCTGCTCGAGGTAGGAAACCCTCAGGGAAAGGCGGTGCATCCTTTTTTTGTAACTGCTGTGGGGAGCAGCTGATTTCTTTGCTGCTCGGCGGTGGCGGGTGGCTGCGGTACCCCGGCTCCGTACCACTGGAGACCTGCTGCGCTGACTGGCTGACCCAGGGAACGCGGAGAAGGATGCAGGTGTCGCTGTGGATGTTGTTGTCATACTAGTCTGCGTGTCCTCCTCCTCCTGGGCCACCAGCCGCCGATATTCGGCGACAGTGGCCTCCAGCCTCCGTTGCCGGGCCCTTTTAGCCAGCTCCTTCCGGGTTGGTTTGGAAGGAGCATCTATATGAAGAAAGAAAGACATAGTCTGTAACCAATGATCTTTAAGATTAACACAAAATGATTCAGCAGAAAGTTGTGTCACAGTAGAACTAGCAACTTGCAAGCGCAGTACATAAATATTGTGGCCAGTATCTATCTAACCTCCCACTTCTTCATCCTTGCTCTAACATTAGCAAGCTGGCTGCTGTTGACTTTTCGGGCCAGGTCGGTATGCTACTTGCGGAGGGTCTCGAGCAGGGTTTTGGTGTTGAGGAGCTCCTACTCGAGGTAGGAAACCCTCAGGGAAAGGCGGTGCATCCTTTTTTTGTAACTGCTGTGGGGGGCAGCTGATTTCTTTGCTGCTGGGCGGTGGCGGGTGGCTGCGGTACCCCGGCTCCGTACCGCTGGAGACCTGCTGCGCTGACTGGCTGACCCAGGGAGCGCGGAGAAGGATGCAGGTGTCGCTGTGGATGTTGTTGTCATACTAGTCTGCGTGTCCTCCTCCTCCTGGGCCACCAGCCGCCGATATTCGGCGACAGTGGCCTCCAGCCTCCATTGCCGGGCCCTTTTAGCCAGCTCCTTCCAGGTTGGTTTGGAAGGAGCATCTATATGAAGAAAGAAAGACATAGTCTGTAACCAATGCTCTTTAAGATTAACACAAAATGATTCAGCAGAAAGTTGTGTCACAGTAGAACTAGCAACTTGCAAGCGCAGTACATAAATATTGTGGCCAGTATCTATCTAACCTCCCACTTCTTCATCCTTGCTCTAACATTAGTGGGAGTTTAGGGATTCAATTCTACGAGCACTATGGACTCACTCCATTAGAGTCGACTATGACAGTACACCACTCTTATTCTTCACTCCTGGGCACCCCAAGGTGAAGCCAGGCATCCTTAGCAATTAGGGCCGATGTGGAGATTAAGCAAGCTATTGCCCAGAGTTGCAGAGTGGGACTCATGATTTGAGTAGGCACCGTGGTGAGAATTATCGAGTCCGTGGACATTGAGCCCAAGACCCTGCCGCGATGGAATTGAACCCTGGTCCCGGGTCGGATCTTTGCATCAGGGTCTGCCGCTTTAACCAGTGAGCCACACTTCTCCACAGTGATGCTCTTACTTTTCTATTATGGGTGGCACTGAGAATACTCTGTTACAAGGGCTACTGCTTAATTAATTTAACTTTCACTCTACAGTGCCAATGAACACTAGAAAAGGAAAATGAAGAAGATAAATAATCTGATTATCTATCACTGCACATGGTATGTATTTGCTTACATATGGAATGACTTTAGGTGCTTTGGTTTTTATTGAGTGAACAGTGATACATCCACACATGAATGACCGAGTTCTACTAAACTTATTAACAGAGGTAGTGAGTGAGTGGCCATCGTAATAGCCGGATATATGCTGTGCTTGCAATACAAACTACTGCTACTATTCATGGTAGTATTCAGACAAAATTACAACTTCTTTTCCTTGCCTCTCCTACACTGGGACGGACGTGCGGGTGCGGTGTTACATTCTCTTCAAAGTAACACTTAGTTCATCCAGTGTCCGTCTACTCTTTCTAGATACACATATGCTATCTTAGATTCAGATAGTACCATGATCCAGGCATCCATCCATTCAAACTATATGTCAATCATTCTTCTTCATGTCTCTCATCTGGACAAACCTTACGTTTTCTCACGGGGAGCACACTATGCAATATGCAATCTCAATAAGTAAGGAATATAAGAGGTTACCACTACCCGCCACTACCGTGGCAACCCGCACAGCAGTTTGGTCCGGCACTTGCACCGCCTCCTCCCCAGAGCTTTCCTCCTCCACCTCTGCGCTGGGCCCAGCACCAGATGTTCCACCTACAAAGTACATTTGAGAATGTTAGATTTCATAGACATACACCACTCACTGGTATTTTGTCTAGGGATGAAGAAATGTGAATACAGAAACCAATCTGATAATTTGTGACTGTCTACTCTAAAGTAAAAATGTCCCTTTTTCCAGGGAAGGGTATTGTCTTGCTGTATTTTTTGGCACAACTGATGAATGCTTGTTTTTTAACACGCACCATTTTTCTCATAACAGACAGAAGCTTCACTTCTAAGAACAAATCATCATCATCACCACTAGGACAGAGGGACCAACGATTCAGCACCAAAAGGAAAAATTAAAGTTCAAAGCAGGTGAGGGCTCGGCTCGCCCACAATAAATGTGTGAAATAATTCACTATAAGCACTTTTCAATTTTTAATCAACAGTTTATGTTTTATGACAAGCTTGATTTTAATAAATATTTTTACTTTTAATAAAGCTTTAAAACATAAATAGACTCTGTGGTTTTTGGTCATGAGTGAATGAGCAAAAGGTTTTGCAATTTGCAAGCATGAGTCCGTGCCTCTGACACTTCTGGACTCTGACTCCTTACTCTTGTCCTGCGTTGGATAATCATCATTGGGGATCAATCATCGATGAATTTGGGAGCTAAATCACTCTGCCACACTATCTAGTCAGTAAGGAGATTGGGGGTTCTTCAAAGACTGATATCACTGAGGTATGTGGAAAGTGTACCTGCGCCTATTATAATTGATAAACAATGCACTATTTAGTGTCCATAGTTCTGTTTGTGCAGATTTGTCCCTGCAACAGTAGTAGTATGGATTGTCCTCCTATCCAAACCAAAAGTAAAGTAGTAGCTTATTCTTTCTTGGTGGTCATTCACCTTTTTATTGTTGGTAATTGTCAAAGCATAAACATTTAGAAGACTTGAAAAGACATTATGGACAATCCCAGAGGACTGCACTCAGTGCATAGAGAGGGATGTACGAAGTTACGACGCATGGTTTTACCACGCGTACCTTACAACGCCTTTTTCACAACGCAAGTCGTTACCACGACTTGCGTTGGAGGGGTACGGACTTAGGAATTTTTTAATTTACTATTCCAACACCAGCCTACATACATTAGGGAAGGTGTTGGATAGTAAATTAAATTATTCCTTGTCCTGTAGCGCCCTCCAGCGCAAGTCGTGGTCACGACTTGCGTTGTAAAAGACGTGTTGTAAGGGTACTGCGGAGTAAAATCCGCGTTTTAAAGGATGTTCTCCATGGAGAGCTATTGCTGACTAGAATGGGAGTTTCGTTTAACACCTTTTGTCAAATGTGCAATCTTAGTTAGCTACACAGACAGACTAATAAGAATAATCTAGTAATACCACAGGGAGTCATAGTCGAGGCAGGATAAGAATTTAGATACAGTCTACAAGAAGATAAAAGACGATTTAGAAAAAATCGAATGGGGAACTCTAGGAAAAAATAGGTACTCTATATTAAAATTAAAACTTACCGGGGCCAGCAAAGGAGCCCTCGCCTGACCGATCCTGGCCTTGTTCAACAGCAGCAGCCTCCTCCAATGTCCTCTTGCCCCTGGGGGGAGCTGATGTACAACACAAAAGAAAGAAAGACCCGAAAACATGGATGATTGTGGTCAACCAAATCAAACATTACAAAAGAACAATAACAAAATATTTTGGCGAAATAGCAAATAGACAACTATTTCACAGGATATATTGACCTATGTCATGTGGTCTACTACGATATTAGTATTGCTTGATTTGCGGACCGTCAACTTGGAAGGTTATGTAACTCACTAAAATAACTACTAAAAAGTTTCGTCTAGGACTGGCAGGCAGCAGTCCGCAGCACGCGAAGTGACAGGCAAACTCCATCGTGATTGCAGATCAGCGACAACGCTAAAAAGTTTCCTACTACATTAACCAGTCATTAAAATACTCAAACTATCAATCCACCACCACTATTTCTTCTTATTGCCAGGTGTACAAAGGAAGGATTGGACTTGAGTCTGTAGGGGCAGATTTACAAGCCCCTTGCTGCTCTTTTGCTCCGTTGTTGCATGACTTTTGTGACGCAGCGGCAGAACAAAAGAGGCGCCATGGTGCAGCGTATATTACCAACGTGACGCATATGGGAGATGCATCACGTTTTAAAGCCCTGCGCCATCAGGGGGCGTTCCGGCCCAAGGGAGGGCGTTCCTGCGCAGGAACGCATCCTAAAAGTGGCTGAGGGAAATCTACAAGATTTCAATCAGTCACTTTTAGGACAATGATGCGTGACTCAAACCCTGCGCCTGCTTGAAGCAGACGTACGGCTTGACGCAGCATTGGGGAGATAGGGCACCCCAGAGCATTGCTGGAGCTGCGCCATCGTTGCGACGCAACTCCAGCAATGCACCGCCTTTACGGCACGTATGCTTAACGCTTCGGTGACGTTTTGGGCCCATGGTGCACCGCATTGTAAATACGGCGCACCATGGGTGGTGGTGGCGTGGCGCACAATTACTGGTGCATCCCTGCTACTTTGCAGGGATGCGCCGGTAATTAATAATCTGACCCTTAGTGTCTAGCATTACGCAGTTCTTTAAACTACACTCATACATAATTTCTCAGGCCAATGAAATGAACACAAAATCGAAAACAAATAAGCATAGTAGCAACGCTACTGAGAAGGAGAGCAGTGCACCTGAAATGCACAGAAGATTTTGAAATATAATTTACCTACAATGTAATCAGCAGCATTATTGCAGGAGAAAACAGAGTAGTGAAGAAATAGCTACTACTACTCACCAAGCCCGGGGATCTCGAGGCCGAGCAGGTCGATCAAGTCGCGTTCCCGGTCCTGGAGATCCGTCCAACGGTGGGTGGCCTGGTTGTAGGTGGCCCGGCACACCTTCTCCCACCCCTTCCGGTGCTCCCAGTTCCTGTAGCCGCTAGCGATCTTGCCGCCTGCCATGATGGTCCTGGGGAGGTGGCGCTGGACATAAAAGACTAGTGCGGCCACCTCCTCCGCACTAAAGATCTCCCGGGCTGTGACTGTCTCCCCCCTCAAACGCCCGCACGGGAGCCGGGCACGGGGTGCGGGACCCTTCCCCTTCTCAGGCTGCTTCCCGGCTCCCTTTACCATGGTCTGGGCAGAAAGGAAGGTAAATAATAAAGAAGAAATAGAATAGGGAAGAAGAAAAGAAAAGAGTTTAAAAAAGTAGTTTAAAATTAACCAAAAGTGGCAGAAAACACAAACATATAGAGCTAGAAAAATAGAGGGATAGATAACAAGTAAAATAGATCAAAAAAACTTTCAAACAAGCAAAGGATGGCAGAGATTGACAGAGGATACAGAAAGCATGCCCAGAACCATAGCAATGAATGAAAAACAAGATGGCCGTGCCCGTTCACGACCGTGTGGGTAAGTTCACGCGAGATTTTCCTCGCAATCACACGCGAACTCGTACTAGCAAGCCGCACACTTTGCGAGATTACACATAGCACCCAGAAACGGAAATACGTCACGCAAACAAAATGGCCGCGCCCGTGAACGACCGTGAGGGTAACTTCACGCCGTTGCGCTACAAGCGGCTCGCTAAAACGCACAAAACCTTGCGAACTAACACGCCGCAAATAAACAAAACGCATATTCCCACAAAATTTGCGGCTTCCGAATTCGATCTCGTGCAAATTCGCGCTGCGCGAATACCGCGAAATTGCAGAAAAAGGATTTTTGCAAAACTGAAAGCACTCAGCAGGTGCAAACGTTCAACCTCATCATTAGTAACCATTCCCTGTAGTGCTGCCTGAGGGCCCTCTCAAGAGTTCAGTTGCTTACTTGCAACTATTCTATGACCCTGCTCTGACCCTCACAGCAGGCTCAGAGAATAGCTACAAGTAGACCACAAAGGTCCTGTGAAAAAAAATTGCACTGTAACAGAAAGCAATTACAGATAAGGAAGCAGGTGCCAGGCTCAGTGACACATTAATCAACCCCAAATTAATTCATGTCAGTTGAAGCAGGGCAGGTGTGCTGCCTTTTCCCCCCATAATCTACAGTGATGAACCAGAGGGTGGCTAGTGATGTACCAGAGGGTGGCAGTGATGTACCAGAGGGTGGCATGGGTGAACCAGAGGGTGGCAGTGGTGAAACAGAGGGTGCTGTAATGAACAAGACGTAGAAACAACATAGTCCAGACCGTTGCGACCCGACAAGTAAGTTCGAGTTTGCGAACTGGTACAAAACCCTTTTGAACTGGCAGAAACCCTTGCGAACACAAAAAAAAGGAAAAAATCCGTAAATTCGCGAGAGTTCGCAGATTTTGCAGATTGCAAAATCGTGAATACGGAAATTCACGAACCGCGAATTCGCAAAATTCACCCATGGCAATGGCTTGCTTAATTTTCCCGACGGCCCCCAGCACCTAGAGACCCTTATGGGTGATTGTGCGCTTTACAAATGTGGATTATTGGGCATTGAAGGAAT
Organism: Lissotriton vulgaris; assembly: GCF_964263255.1. Taxonomy (NCBI): domain Eukaryota; kingdom Metazoa; phylum Chordata; class Amphibia; order Caudata; family Salamandridae; genus Lissotriton; species Lissotriton vulgaris. The sequence goes on along the minus strand of NC_141689.1, from coordinate 1,978,173,488 downwards.
TTTGCATGCTCATGTGGGCTTTTGGGGTTACCCTGTCACCTGGAAAGACAGTAGGTCCAACGACTACAATCGAATTCCTGGGCATAGAGTTAGACTCAGTACAGGGGTGTTTCCGGTTATCTACAGAAAAAATTAAGAAATTTAAGACAGCATTACAGCAATGTCTAGCAAAAGATAAGGTAACCTTACATCAGCTACAACAGACGGTGGGTCAGTTGAACTTTACGCTGAGAGTCATACCTACGGCACAACCATTCTACCGCTCCATCTCACAGGCCTTGGCAGGTCTCTAAGAAAAACACCATCACACAAGACTGTCGTTCGAGGTTCGCCAGGATATGCGTATTTGGATGGCATTCCTGTGGTATTTCAACGGCAGGGTGGTGTGGCCTGGTCCACCCACTACTTCTGCAGAGTTAGGTTTATGGACTGATGCTGCGGGCAGTGTGGGATTTGGTGCCATACTCGGTAATGAGTGGGTGGCTCAACATTGGCCAGCATGGTGGGTGGAGAATGGTGTGACAGCCAACATTGGTTTCCTGGAACTTTTTCCCATCTGGGTGGCAATTACTGTTTGGCCTGAACGTCTGCGTAATCAATCTGTGGTTTTCTGGTTGGACATCATGACTGTAGTAGAATGCATCAACCAACAGGCAGCATGGTGTAAAATGATCATCCGCCTTATGAAGGAGATAGTGTTGTTATGTATGAAATTGAACATGCAGTTTAAGGCTAAACATGTACCGGGGTCTTGAATAATGCTGCTGACGCACTCTCTTGCTTCAAGATGCAGGTTTTTAGGGAACACCTACCCTCTGCGGAGGCAACCCTAACATTCTTCCCAGAAGTACTTTGGCAGATTGGTGCCCCCAACTACAGAAACTCGTGGCAGCTAGCCTAGCTCCCAAGACCAAGAAAGCTTATGAAGGGGCGTTTTCGGCTTACTGCGCTTTTTTGGGGAAGGATTGGCCTGAAAGCTGCCATGACATAGGGGCACTCCTGCGGTATTTAGATACTTTGAATAAAGAAGGACGCTCAGCGGTGGTAGCCAGGCAACATGTGGCGGCAATCTCCTTCTTTAAAGTCCTTAGAGGGTGGCGCCATTCTTGAATGGGGTCGCCCAAGTGGAGGGACAAGTGGTCTCTCCTAGAACTCCAGGGGCAGTTACAGACAGTTGGCTAGATGGTTGCGGGGGAGGGGGGAGTCACGCTTTCTCTAGGCTGATTGGCCACCCCACACGTGCACAATGACACCAGTAAACAGCACAGAAATGCAAGGGCCCCCTTTAATGGAGTTAATAGAGCATACAGGTGTAACCGGAGGGGGAGTACCCTCACGGTAAAAGGGCCCTCGGCACATGCGCACTTCAACTGGAGAGCGTGGTTAATTGATAAGGATCTGACACCAGTTAGTTACCTTGTCGAAGGCCCAAATAGGATATGCAGAAAAAAGAAATGCTGTATGATTATGGATGATATGTTAGATTCGGATAGGAAATACCTTTGTACTAGAATTATGCTAAGGTTAGCCATCTATAATCTGTATTTATCAATTGTAATCAATATCATGTAAAAATGGTTTTCTGCGTAATCATGAAAATATTTGTTTATTTCAATTTTGTTTTATTTTTATGTTTAATAAATACGGCCGGGGGCAGTACGACTCCCGCTTCCGAAGAAATTTCTCTCACGTCAATTAATAAGGTTTGATAAGGGGGGGGTTTAGGTAGTCCCTGGCCATAGAGAAAGGCGGGGCCGGCATCTGCCACGCCACAAGTATGGCGAGTGCACCGGCCCCCCTCCTTCGATCAAAGGGGTGGGCCGTCCGCGCAGCAATGACGCGACAGGCGCGCCCCAAAGCTGGTTGGTCCCCCGTCCTTAGAGTGACCCGAAGGTGATACAATCACTTCCGGGTCACCTATGGAGCGAAGGTCAGGCCGGTTAGAACTGGCCTGACAGGTAAGGGTTAAAAGGCTGAGGAGCGCGAGAGTCTGCCGCAACAGCCTCTAGAGAGGCTGTAATTATTACCCCCTAAAGCAGATTATTGGTGTTGTGATTTATGATGTTTTTTCACAGGTTTGTTGCATATGTAATGGATTACAGGTGTGTCGTAGTAATGTTTTGTTCCTTCGAACTTTATCCCGTTGACAGGTCTTCAATCGTCGTATTTAGTGCTATTCCTTGGTCAGGTGGTAAGGTCATGATTGGTGAGCAGTACATTTAAGGCCCTTAGATGGCGATGACTGACTACAGCCGCTGCACTTTCCCTCCCACACCCCGCTGCACTTTCCCTCCCACACCCCGCTGCACTTTCCCTCCCACACCCCTAACGTAGTTCAATGTCTTGCCTGCACAGAATTCATAGTCTGCAGACTGCCCGGCCCCAGATTCAGATGATAATTTTGACCCCGTTACCAGGTCTACCGGTGTTCAGCATCTAACTAAGCTGTGTCACGGGTCACTCTAACCCCACATACTGGGAATTCACCAGTCTTTTCTGCATCCTTGCCCACCTAGTCTGGCCCAGTAGACCTGAAGGCATCCAATGTGTATGCAGGGCATGGGAACTCATGCCCAAACAGGATTAGAAGGAGAGTGCAGGAGAGTGCGAACGGGGGACTGAGCAAACTAAAGCTAAAGCCAGGGCCTGATCACAGCCTGACAGAGAAGTGTTTTTTTTTTGGATTCATCTCCTTAAGGGACACTTGTCTGAGCGGCAGTATCAGGGCCTGTTTTTGAAGGGGCAAGCTGGGCATTTGTCCAGGGTGCTGTTTTTGGAAAGTTCACAGGCCACCAAACTTGAAAAAAAATGGTGCCATTATTCATCTGACATACTTTACTACATTTGTGGTGAAGTATTCTGTGTGCCAAAATCAAAATAATGATCTGAGATTATATGGCGCATTTACAGGAGTGGCTGTCATATCCACCACATTAGGTTCAGAGTATCATGTACAATAATATTCAAACAGTTGTTGTAATTATTGCAAATGTATAGTCTTTATTTATTTTCACCTAAGTGACTCTCTGCTGTGCCGTATACCTGCCTGTAGTGGACCCCTCTGCATGGATTTCCCATTCCCTTGGTATGAATTTGGGGACCCTGTCACCAGTTCTTTTAGACATGTATCATCCCCGCAGGCGATTTTGAGGCAGCAGTACAGGAGGTGGTTAGGAGGCAAGTGTTGTAATTCAAAATAAAGTATTTTCTCTCAACATACGCTAAGAGGGAGGTCAGATGCAATCCTTTTGGAACCTGTTTAACCAATGAGGGACCATGACTGACTGGAAAGGTAGGTAAAATATTGATTACTAGCCCATTATTTTTTATTTATTTATTCAAGTTTTATAAGAACAAAACTGATAAGGTCATCAGTGCAACAAAACAGCATATGGCATGATAACATAAGAAACTAGCAAGTCATGAGTGGTCACACAGCATATGCAGAGTGAAGGGAAAGTGTGACGATACAAAGGTTCAACCGGGCCACAAAAAGTATAGCATAACAACCCTATATATAATAAGTGTATGGAGGTACAAAGGTATACCTAATCAGAATGTTAGAACACATCAAATAAAATGCCATGCAAAGATGGAGCAGAGGATAAACCTAGCCATGAATCAGGATCAAGTTTTGACAAGTAGTAGTGCGTGTATCTAAAAAATCCCAGGAACTAGCAGTTGATGACAGTGTTGTAGTGTATGCTCTGGAGCAATCTTCACATAGTGACATGTCCTTCAGCTAATCACAAAATGCTGGCACCCGCCTGCCACCTTAATGCATTTCCACCCTGTGCCTACCTAACAGTAGACCCATGGCTGCAAACTTGAAATCTTTTTGGTACCTCTTTTACGTAACACAATAGAGCAACCATGGGAACAAGGGGGGGAAGAGTTCCCAGTCATGGCGGTCAGGACTGCAATGACATGAGACCAAAATCTTGCCACTTCTGAGCAGGATCTCGCCAGGTGAAAAAAGTCAGCCCCTCCAAGCGCTGCTGCGCCTACACATGGTATCTTCACTGTGATAATAGCTAGCAATTTCTGTGGGTGACAGATAGGCCTGCACCTGAAATGTAAAGTGTATAAGGAGGTGTCTAACATTAGGGGACACAAGACTGGTCTGTTGACAACGATATTGGCTATTGCCACTGGTCATCTGTCATGTCATGACCAATATCCCTCACCCACGCCATCTAGGCCCTGGGAAGCTCTGCAATCATATTATCCATCACTGCAGAATACAATCTTGAGATAAGCCTGCATGGCTGTTGGTCAGAAAGCAGTACTGCCAGGACAGGCCATAGATGGGATTCCTTCGGGAACATCAAAAAAAGGTCATGAAAAATACGTGAAGCCCTGCCATAAACCAAAACATCCATTGGTGTAGCAGGCGATTGACCCACATATTCATGGTATGATTTAAACTCATGGTCTTGTAACAAATCGCCTAGTGTTTTAATATTTCTTTTAGTAAGAGGCAGTAGAAGCTCCGGGGCATGGCAAGATTGGGACTAACAGCAACATTTAATGGGTAATTGAGGTGAGTACTGGACAGAAACACCACAAAGCAAGGAGAGTCTGTTTCAGGCCCAAACAGTACATCCAGCAGTGTGGATGTCCTGGGAAGGCAGTGAAAGTAACTCGAAAGGGGCCGCAAAAAGTGGAGTATGGAAATCATACCTCGCGCTAATACATCATGTGGGGCTGTCCTACTGTTATGGAACCAGTGATTAATTAATTGCTAGTACACTTCGAAGTTAGGGGCTGCAAAACCCTTATTGTGGTATGGGAGTTGTAGTATACACCACACAATTCGAGGCTACCGGCTTGCCCGCACTAATTTAATCATAAGAGAGTGCAATTGAGGGGGCGTGGCTTAATGAACCAAGATGGTGGACGCACCTTGAGTGTGCTCCTGCACCCCTCCGCCATCAGCCCCTAATCCTCCAGATCTGTGGGCAATCCAGCCCTGAAATCGAAACCGCCTTTACGCCGCACCTCTGGCTGGGTCCTTGACGATGAAGAGCCCCGCATTTCGACGTCACACTGCTTGCAACCGAGGCTCGCACCAAAATGGCGGCCTCTTTGTTTTGATCTCTGGCACCAGCCACCTCTATGTTGCACTACCTGATCTCTCATACACAACAAACAATGAGAGGAGGGTCTAAGGGCAAGTTTAACGACCAACCAGGTACATACCCCAAACACAATATCATAACACTAAATTATACCTGGGGGTCAAAGAAGGTAAGTCATTCAACATGGATCACAAAACCAATATCATGCAGATAACACCAGTGAGAGAACACCATGCACACTAGTTTATGCTGGCCAAGTCAAGGCTCAAGAGCATATGGAGAAAAGTATTCCCATCAGAAGCCACACTGTACCGCCCTCTTTTTCATCATTTGGGTTTTCCTTACCCAGGAGACAAAACGGCCGGTCTGATGTTACCGTGACCGATAGATGTGACAAGTGGGTAGTAAATGTTGTGAAAGAATGGCTACTGAAAAAAAGCAGTGTATAGTGGTAGGAGTGAAATGGTGAGGGGTTATACTAAAATGAGGTGAATCGGGTAGAAAAACACATATTATTATTATCTCCAAATCCCTAAGGTTAAAAAACAAGTGTAAGTGCGGGTTTGAAATAATAACCGTACTTAATCGTGGTCAACATGTTTCTGCATCTTTAGAAAAAAGTTTCAAATGCATTCTTCAGGACCTTATGGTGTTAAAACTACTGCTTTATGTGAAAAGTAATAAAATGATATCACCTGAGAATTCCAGGTAATGTGTTCAACCATATACTGTTACCGCATCATACCAAACGGTATTGGATCCAAACAGAAAGACAAACAAACAAGAAAGAAAAAGGAACATGAATGTATCATATTCACGTGGTCTGTGTCAATTAGAACCACAGTGCGATGGTTGCGCATTCACACATATCAGAAGGTGAATTCTAATATGGACACTCACCCATACGTAGTGGGTGAGAAGCTTCACCCCACCTGGCTGCGGCTCAGGTATGAGGAGCACCGCTCTAGAAAATGAGTCGTTTTTTGAAAAGAGTTTAAGTAAAGGGAAAAAAACAATTATGGCTCAATTACTCCATCAAGTACAAAGTGGATTGCTCAAAGATAAGCTTGCTTATACCGATCCCCAGCAGTCGGATGTGTAACTACGTTGCTCAATTTAAAACACAATGTGCCTCGCAAACGTCCAAGCCAGGCCTGGAAAAATATTCGTAGCGGGGTTTAAAAGTGTCTATAAGAAGGGCTACCTGCGCTGTCTGTCTCATGCGTTTACATCGTTAGACGCGTGTTAATTTGCATAACACAAGGTTGGCTCGACAAATGATCAAAGGTGTCTATGAGAGTATAATGTTGCGCATTTTACAGCATCAATCCGCTAGACATTTCGGCAAGCCAGGGTTAAAGAAATGCTCATTACGGAGTTTAAAGATTTCTACGAGACTTACTGCCTGCACTGTCTGTCTCATGGGCCGAGTGACGAATATTTGTCAAACGCGCGCTAGCTTGATGCAGGCACGTAGAAATCATATTGCCAGCTCACCTGACCGTCGGTGTCTCCTGACAGTCATCCGAGCTGTCTGGGGGGGCACCGCTTGTTGCAACGGAGCGATGTTTATGCGTTCGCTCTCAGTCAGTGGAATCACATGATCAGATGCGGTCATGTGATTCGAGGAGCGCTGGGAAATGTAGTTCCAGAGTCGATGTTTAAGAAAACAATGCTTTGGAGACATAACATTGCGCTGAGTGGACGGTATTCATCCATGAAACGTTATAGATGTTTTATGGGAAAACATGATGGGAGTACTCATTGGTTTTAGAGTGGAAGTTGATATCAAAAATATTTCGAAAAAAATATATTTAAGAGGTATTGCACTAAGTGGCCTGTGTTCGTCCATAAGATGGGGAGACCTGTATTAACTGGCAGGAAATGGACTCTTACTGATGTGCTTATTTGTAGGAGTGTGTGTTTGAATATTCTAAGCCTTAAGCAAAGGTTATGTATACAGTGTTTTAGTGTATAACAGAACCAAGCTGCAAGAAAGTAAACCAAACAAACTTGTATTAACTAACAGGAAATGGACTCTTACTGATGTACTTGTGCGTGTTTGGGTATTCTCAGCCTTAAGCATTCGGTGTTTTAATATATAACATAACCTTGCTATAAGAATGTTATTGTGAATACAGAACAGAATGGGATGCTTGTCTAGAGGGACATCCAAGGTATTGGCTCATTAAGTCCCTCTTTGTCACTATTTAATCTGTAGACCCATTTCTGTTCAATCTTGAATAGAAAACGACTGATGTCAGTGCAAAACTCAGGAATTTGTGGTTGTTCAAGTACTGTCCAGCAAAATTCATCAGGGCCATGTCCTTTCTCCAAGAAGTGTGCAGTTAGGCGAGGAGCCTGTTTCCGATATCGTACTGTACTCTTATGTTCTTGTGTCCGTGTCCTTATTTTTCTTGTTGTCATGCCAACGTATCGGAGTCGGCACGGGCATGTTATCAGGTAAATGAGGTTACTACTATTGCAGTTAGTAAACCTAGTTTGTGTCCATGGTCTGTTTGTCCCTATATCAATGCTGGTGGATTTGCAAGTCTGGGGATACAGTACACGCCCCACAAGGATGATGACCTACGACAGGTGGCAAGTCCCACAATGTGCCCACTTGTCTTGATTCTTTGTTACGTGGACGTGTGTGGACCAACTGGTCCTTGAGATTTTGTCCTCTCTTGAAAGCAAAGATTGGTAAAGGGATATCATCGCCTCCAGATTTTAAAATCGACCAGTGTTTTTTAATGATCTTTTGCACTTGGTTCGATCTGCTGTTAAATGTGTTCACGAAGGCGATCCGATTGGTTTTTTCTTTTGGAGGATGTATCTCGAGTAAAGACTCTCTGTTATTATTGGATGCCCTCTTTTTGGACTGACGGATGATCTTCTTTGGATAGTTCTTCTCACTCAATTGTGTTTCCAAATTCTGTGAGTGGATCTTGAAGGCCTCTTTGCTGGAACAGTTTCTTTGCACCCTGAGAAACTGGCCAAAAGCTAAGTTATCTCTTAGTGCTCGAGGGTGGCAGCTGTCGTATCTCAAGAGTGCATTCCTGGCCATCGGTTTACGATAGAGTTCTGATTCTATACCGTTTGGAGTTGCATGTATCTTCAAGTCAAGAAACGCCAGGGACGTCCGGCTGTATTCAATAGTAAATTTAAGGTATACGTTCCTGCTGTTCAACCACTCATGGAATGACACGAGATCTTCTTCCGTGCCTCGCCAAACTACCAGGATGTCGTCAATGTATCGTTTCCATAGATGCAGAGATGGTAAGTAGGGGTTGGCGGGCGTCAGGACTTCTTGCTGTTCAAAATTATGAACGTAAAGATTCGCCAGGCTCGGCGCGAAGACACTACCCATACTGGTACCAGATGTTTGAAGGTAGGTAGTGCCCTCGAAGCGAAAATCATTTTCTTTCATAGCAATTTCTGCTAAATTCATAATGAACTGTATTGGAGTGATGGACTGGTGGTTACTCTGTTCAAGTAGATTACCCACTACCTCCAATGTTTCAGTTTGCGGAATCGATGTATACAAAGACTCTACGTCAAACGATACAAGAATGTCAGTGTCGATGTTGAATTGTACAGTTGGAAGCAGTCTAAGGGCGTCCTTCGTATCCTGAAGGAACGTTGGCATCGCCTTGACCATGGGATTCAAAAAGTAGTCGACAAAGGTCGATAAAGGTTCCAAAACAGAGCCAATGCCTGAGATAATAGGCCTTCCAGGTGGCGGCCTCAGAAGTGATAACATGCCCGTGCCGACTCCGATACGTTGGCATGACAACAAGAAAAATAAGGACACGGATACAAGAACATAAGAGTACAGTACGATGTCGGAAACAGGCTACTCGCCTAACTGCACACTTCTTGGAGAAAGGACATGGCCCTGATGAATTTTGCTGGACAGTACTTGAACAACCACAAATTCCTGAGTTTTGCACTGACATCAGTCTTTTTCTATTCAAGATTGAACAGAAATGGGTCTACAGATTAAATAGTGACAAAGAGGGACTTAATGAGCCAATACCTTGGATGTCCCTCTAGACAAGCATCCCATTCTGTTCTGTATTCACAATAACATTCTTGTAGCAAGGTTATGTTATATATTAAAACACCGAATGCTTAAGGCTGAGAATACCCAAACACGCACAAGTACATCAGTAAGAGTCCATTTCCTGTTAGCTAATACAAGTTTGTTTGGTTTACTTTCTTGCAGCTTGGTTCTGTTATACACTAAAACACCGTATACATAACCTTTGCTTAAGGCTTAGAATATTCAAACAAACACTCCTACAAATAAGCACATCAGTAAGAGTCCATTTCCTGCCAGTTAATACAGGTCTCCCCATCTTATGGACGAACACAGGCCACTTAGTGCAATACCTCTTAAATATATTTTTTTCGAAATATTTTTGATATCAACTTCCACTCTAAAACCAATGAGTACTCCCATCATGTTTTCCCATAAAACATCTATAACGTTTCATGGATGAATACCGTCCACTCAACGCAATGTTATGTCTCCAAAGCATTGTTTTCTTAAACATCGACTCTGGAACTACATTTCCCAGCGCTCCTCGAATCACATGACCGCATCTGATCATGTGATTCCACTGACTGAGAGCGAACGCATAAACATCGCTCCGTTGCAACAAGCGGTGCCCCCCCCAGACAGCTCGGACGACTGTCAGGAGACACCGACGGTCAGGTGAGCTGGCAATATGATTTCTACGTGCCTGCATCAAGCTAGCGCGCGTTTGACAAATATTCGTCACTCGGCCCATGAGACAGACAGTGCAGGCAGTAAGTCTCGTAGAAATCTTTAAACTCCGTAATGAGCATTTCTTTAACCCTGCTTGTCGAAATGTCTAGCGGATTGACGCTGTAAAATGCGCAACATTATACTCTCATAGACACCTTTGATCATTTGTCGAGCCAACCTTGTGTTATGCAAATTAACACGCGTCTAACGATGTAAACGCATGAGACAGGCAGCGCAGGTAGCCCTTCTTATAGACACTTTTAAACCCCGCAACGAATATTTTTCCAGGCCTGGCTTGGACGTTTGTGAGGCACATTGTGTTTTAAATTGAGCAACGTAGTTACACATCCGACTGTTGGGGATCGGTATAAGCAAGGTTATCTTTGAGCAATCCACTTTGTACTTGATGGAGTAATTGAGCCATAATTGTTTTTTCCCTTTACTTAAACTCTTTTCAAAAAACGACTCATTTTCTAGAGCGGTGCTCCTCATACCTGAGCCGCAGCCAGGTGGGGTGAAGCTTCTCAACCACTACGTATGGGTGAGTGTCCATATTAGAATTCACTTTCTGATATGTGTGAATGCGCAACCATCGCACTGTGGTTCTAATTGACACAGACCACGTGAATATGATACATTCATGTTCCTTTTTCTTTCTTGTTTGTTTGTCTTTCTGTTTGGATCCAATACCGTTTGGTATGATGTTGTAACAGTATATGGTTGAACACATTACCTGGAATTCTCAGGTGATATCATTTTATTACTTTTCACTTAAAGCAGTAGTTTTAACACCATAAGGTCCTGAAGAATGCATTTGAAACTTTTTTCTAAAGATGCAGAAACATGTTGACCACGATTAAGTACGGTTATTATTTCAAACCCGCACTTACACTTGTTTTTTAACCTTAGGGATTGGGAGATACTAATAAAATTTGTTTTTCTACCCGATTCACCTAATTTTAGTATAACCCCTCACCATTTCACTCCTACCACTATACACTGCTTTTTTTCAGTAGCCATTCTTTGTAACAACATTTACTACCCACTTGTCACATCTATCGGTCACGGTAACATCAGACCGGCCGTTTTGTCTCCTGGGTAAGGAGAACCCAAATGATGAAAAAGAGGGCGGTACAGTGTGGCTTCTGATGGGAATACTTTTCTCCATATGCTCTTGTGCCTTGACTTGGCCAGCATAAACTAGTGTGCATGGTGTTCTCTCACTGGTGTTATCTGCATGATATTGGTTTTGTGATCTACCTGATCTCTCCCCTGCTTGCCTGGTGAACCGGAAGGACCCTCCTCGACCTGGAGCTGCCGGGAGAGACTCTTGTCTCCGGGGTGCCGTCTGTGTCCCCCCTCCCTTCCCAGGGGCTCGATTGCCCGTGAGCGGCTGAGGGTGCCTGGTCCTGTCCACCGGAGCTGAAAGAACATGCCCGGCACGGTGCTGCCGACCTCCTGTGGCTCGGGTGAAGACTATTGCCGCACCTGGGCCCCCAGCGGCGCTGCCACAGCATCGGCCGCCATTTCGGGCAGCAGGGCAAGGGCATAACGGCCGTCTGCTTCGCCTGCCGGGATATGAGCCGGGTGAATCAGGCCTGTGAACAGTTGACCTGCATAATTGTGAATCCCGGCAGCGGGGTCATCCGGGGATAGCTGCGTGGGGCCCCCCAGTGCACATGAGTGACCTGTGGTAGAGAGAGGCCGGCCCCGGATAGTGCTGCCTGTCGCCTGGCTGGGCTGGATCCCCCTCGCCCCCTGTGCCCTGCGGCCTTGTGCAAGTTTTCCTGGGACCTGGCAGCCACCAATGGTGGCGATTTGGGACTGACTTCGGATTACTACCTGGGGCGGCCTGGAGGGTGGTGTCGGCTGCGACCATCGAGTGGCCAGGGGTCTGTGGTGGGACCCCTTGCCGCCTTCCAGCCGCCCCAGCCTGCTGTTTCCTGGCCCGAGGTGGTAGCGGGGTCTAGCAGTGTGGCGATCTCCCTGCATCTGCCCTGAAGTCTGATTCCGGTCACGCCACCTCCGGAGGCTGGGTCGCCGGCAGCGGGGGTTCTCAGCCATAGTCATCGAGTAGCGAGCTGACTCAGGCAACGACCTCCCTTGCTGCCCCCTGATCTGTGCACGCCATACCTGCCTGGGTCCGCGATTCCGCCTTGCTGAGGCGTGGCTGTGGCTCCTGGGTGAGCCTCCCACTGCCCTGACCTTGCTGTCATTGAGTGGTGTGTGAGGCCCCTGGAGATGCCTCCTTCACCAGCCCCCCCTCGGTACTGCACACCTCAAGTGAGGCCTGGTGGGGTCCAAGGGCCTTGAGTGCGGGGACCTCGATGCAGCCCTGGTCTGGAACTCTATCCTTCAGCCACTGGAGTGCAGTTCTGTCTGGAGGGGTGGTCGCCGCCGCACTCACAGAGCGGCGGTGGGTCTTGAGGGAGCATTCTCCTTTCTTTTGACTTCTGGGGTGGATCGGAAACCCTCTGCCGCAAAATCCTTCAGCAGAGATCCTGGGGACCCTGCCCAGTTTGAACAACATCAAGGGCAGAGACCAAGACCTCTGCCACTCAGACCAAAATGGACCATTTCACAACTACCGATATGGGGCAACCGGAGGAACCACTGACGGGGATCCCCCACCACCTGCCAACCTGTCTATCATCCTGCAAGCTATCCACATCTCACAATCCTCTGTGGAGGGTAATCACGGAAGTACATGTGGGCATGACCCTCATCCGGCAGGATCTCTGGAACGCACGGCCCAGATTAAGGAGAACGAATCCTGGATCTCCACCGTGGAGGACGATGTCCAGCAACTAAAGGGACAGGTCGCTTGTCTCCAGTCGCATACCCAAGAACTGCACTGACGAGCAGAAGACGCAGAAAACAGGTGCCGGCACAACAACCTCAACCTGGTGGGTTGTGTGGAGGAATGGTCATACTGTCATCTTTTTGAAGAAGTGTTTGCGATCATGGGTCCCCGAGGGCTCACTCACCCCCTGGTTCGCGATAGAGCGGGCCCACCGTTCCCTTGCTCCTAAACCACCACCGGGAGCAGCTCCCAGACCAGTTTTAATGCGGGTTCTCAAGTTCAAGGACCGCGACTCCGTTATGAAAATCATACGATTATGGTCTTTCCGGACTACACTCGCAAGGTCCAAGGCCAACGCAGCTCGTTCGGCGAAGTCAAACAAAAGCTAACGACTCTTAACATCCAGTATAGACTCCTCTTCCGGATATGCCTGCGAGTGGTGTTTTCCAGCAAAACATTGTTCTTTGACACACCTGCAGAGGCTTAGGCAAGGGAGGAGCGTTCTCTGCGGATTGGTGAACGGTATCCCTCGCCTGGTGATGTGGGCATTGGGCTGCCAATACCGAGCCTTCCTCCCCCCGGCTGCCGCAGGTGTTATGGCCAACAGCAGGCCCGCTCAGACTCCCCGTTGGGCCCCTCTTGGCAACCAGTATTGCTTTCTGGAGAATCATTGCCTGAGAGGCAATCTGGCTCCTCTGGCCGCCCGGCCCTCTCTCCTGGACCTCCCGGACACAGATCTTTCACGTAGTCCTATGCTTCTGAGGGACCCTGCCTGAACTTGTTTCTGCCGGCCGGGCTTTGCTCCACAGCCGGAGACGGCGCTTCAGCTCACCATTACCTTCATTCCCAAAGGACTGATTATGCATATCCTGTCCTCCACGCTTCCCCATTCCCAAGTGTTTCAGTTTGGTCTTTCGTTAGATTTGTTCACTGTTAGGGCAACAGATGCTTCCCTTCTTGAAGTGTAGGGTGGGGGGTGGATTAGTGTTTGTTTCTTCATTTTGCCACACCAGCACTCACATGACACCCTGTTACATTTCCAGTGGGACACAATAGCTCACCTTTGGGCAACCAACCAGACCTATGGACGACCCAACTTATGGCCGGGCTTCCCTTTGAGATTTTTCCCTATCACTGACAACGATTGCCACTATATCTGATACACATCCGTTAGGGACCTCTCTGCGCGTCATGTCCTGAGATGTCAATGGCCTCCTAGACCATTTTAAGCGCATGGCAGTATTACGGTACTGTTAGAACTGGGGGTCTCTAGTTGGCAGAGGTCAGTACCACTGTCCAAATAGGGACCCTTGCTTCTAGTTAGGGTAAGGAGGAAACACTCCTCAGATAGCCACTGCTCACCCCCTTGGTAGCTTGGCACGGGCAGTCAGGCCTATTGAAGGCAATGTGCAAAGTAGTTGTACCAACGCTCACAGTAAGAAAGAGAAAACACCACAAATTGACACCACTACAGTTTAGAAAAATAAAGGTATTTATTCTAACCTACACAAGACCACCACAACAAAAATCCAACATACACAGTTCAAGAATATGGTTTCAAAAGAGTTGCGTTAAATAATCCACAGTTGCGTCACGTTTTAGCCAACAGTACCTTTAGATGTGACAAAAGTTCCAAGGGAAAAGCTATAGAGTTGAAAAGCAAGCGATGCGTCACTCCTGAGACCCTGGCGAGGCGATGCGACAACCCAGTTGGACGCAGCGGGCGTGTTGCGGTGACTCCGGTCTGTATGGGGAGGGATGTGATACCGTGCGTGGATTCCGGTGCACAGGTTTCAGTGGAAGTGGCTTGCAAAAGGTACGATGTGACGAACTTCAGGGTGGTGACGATCTGCCGTGCGGCGACGATGCGCGGCTCAGCGTCGATCTTCTCCTCTCACTGCCCCTCAATGCGATGGTTCTGCGACGACTCTCGCAGTGACGTGATGCAGTTCGCAAGCAAGCGATGCGACGATCTTACCCAGTGACGACAGGTTCTGCGACGATGGTAATCTTCCCACACCGGACTGGTGCTTCCCGCAAACGAAGGATGCGATGACTCTGGCAGCGGCAACAGGCACTACGGCGATCTCGGCCATCATAGCAGCGGGAATTTCCTCGCACTGACGGGGATGCGCTCCCCAAGCAAGCGATGCGTTAAAACTTGCAGGAAGTTTTTAAAACCTTGGTTTCCCCACACAGGTATAACTTCCAGAGGCACCACAACTGGCCCAAGCACTACAGGAAGGACAGAACTCCCTCAGTAGAGTTCAGGGAAGCTGGGGGTGAAGTCCTTTTGTTCCTGGGACTTCTTGACAGGGAGCCAGCTCTTCTTCAGGCTCTTGGAGATTCCTTCAAGCAAGGGGACACAGCACAAAGCAAAGTCCTTCCCCTCTCTTTGGCAGCAAAGCAACTGCAGGTCAGTCCAGCAAAGCAACAGCAGGACAGTCTTCCTTCTTCAGTCTTCCAGCTTTCTCCTTGGCAGAGGTTCCTTCTTGATTCCAGGATGATCTAATTTTCTGTAGTCAAGGGTCCTGTACTTATACCCCGAAAAGTCTTTGTTCCCTTTGTGCAGGAGGGCTTTGAGCCCGGTCTGAACCAGTTCTGTCTGTTCCTTGTCCACTTTGTTTTTCTGGCTTCTCCTTTCCTTTCAGAGAGAGGGGCAGGGTCGTCAGCCGCTAGAGGAGCAGGAGGTGGAGCCAGCATTGTGGAAGGCAGGCACAGCCCTATACAGGCCCACCACTCAAGATGCAGATGCAGTCATTCAGCCTAGGGCTGACTCAGCCAGCCTCCTGGGGGATCACCAGCCCCTGACACTCTCAAACCAGACAGTCAATTCACAAATAGGCCAAGGCACACAGAAAGGTCAGACAAGAGAACAGCAACTTTCTAAAAGTGCTGTTCTCAACCACAGGATTTAAAAACCACCTATCCTAAAAGATGTGTTATTAAATTCTGAGTTCAGGGATACCAGACTTTTATGTCCTACCTTGCTCCTATGGAAAGATATGCTGGTAGCCACTGTAGCCAGCATTCCCCGTGATAGCCAATGGGCAAGGTAGCCTTACAATAATGAAAAAATGAAAATGGCTGTCATTCACTACCAGAGCACGTCACCTGCACTAGTACATGCTCTACCTTTCACATACACTGCACCCTGCCCAATGGGGTATCTTGGGCCTTCCACAGGGGTGAACAATGTATACAGAAAGGGAAGGGTTAGGCCTGGTCAGTGGGGACACCGACCAGGAGGACATGGCATTTCACAGACTGCACATAGGCACTGCGGTGGCAGGCCTGAGACACCATTTTAGGGCTACTCATGTGGGTGGCACAATCAGTGCTGCAGGCCCACTAGTAGCATTTGTATCACCAGCCCTGGCACGCTCAGTGCACTTTACTAAGGACTTCTTGGTGTTACAAATATGCCAATCATGGATAACCAATTACAATAACAATTTATACAGGGAGCACTT
Source organism: Lissotriton vulgaris (assembly GCF_964263255.1). Taxonomy (NCBI): domain Eukaryota; kingdom Metazoa; phylum Chordata; class Amphibia; order Caudata; family Salamandridae; genus Lissotriton; species Lissotriton vulgaris. Next base: position 1,978,157,357 of record NC_141689.1, on the reverse strand, counting down.
GCACTTTGACACTGATCAGCAGTGGCAAAGTGCCCAAAGCATCTAAACCAGCAAAACCGAAATCCAGCACAGCGTCAAAAAGGCAGACGCAAAAAGACAGGGAAAACCACACCAAAGATGCCATGTCTAACAGGTACACGCAACGCCTCGGGGTAAAAGTCCTATTGCTACAAGAGACGCACTTACTGGGTAATCACTGTCCCTTTTTAAAACGCTATGGCTATGATAGGGTTTGGCATTCAGGTTTCACTTGGGACTCCCGTGGGATGGCGATCCTGATGAAACGTTTCGTCCCTCTCATGGCCGTTAGCGTCATCCACAATAATCAGGGCACCTTCGTGGCCTTGAGTGGCACGCTGAGCGGTGGTCCCATCAATCTTGGATCACTTTATTCTCTCCCTTCGATGTTGACAGTGACCCTGGCGAAATCTGTTGACCTGCTAGCGTCCCTGACCTTAGGTCCTACTTTCCTTGGGGGTGACTTTAATGCTGTTTCCTTCCCTTACTTGGACACAACTGACCCTCCCTCTCCTGGCAGACCCGCACAGGCAAGACAACTGACATCGTGGTCTGAATCATTGGGTTTTTTCGATGCGTAGCGTGTCTGGCACCCACACCACAGGCAGTTCACAGATACATCGGCAGCTCATCATACACAGGCGCGTATCGACATGTTTTTTGTTCCTTTGACTGATTGTATCATGATCCAGGATTTTTCCATTCTCCCTTGGGATGTCTCTGACCACTCCCCAGTGATGCTTAACACGGGCCCGCCTCAATGCGTCAACCGTGGAGGCTAAATGTTTGGTTCCTTCAGGACAAGGAGTTCCGAATGGTGGTGAAGCAAGACTTCCTGAGGAACAAGGGATCAGTACCCACACCAGGCACTCTGTGGGAGGCTGGCAAGGCCAGGATTAGAGGGGTCGTCAAGGGCCAGCTCAAACTCCAGCGGCAGGCGCAAATGGAAAAAATTACCTTGCATGAGGCGCAAGCACTGCGTCTTGAACAAATATGCACCCAACCTCCTGATGCCTCTGAGGTACGACTTCTTGCTCATCTTCGTTCAGAGATTAGACAACTTTCACTAGTTGCGGTCAAGCTCCTCAGGCGCACATCTGTGGCCAAGGTCTACGGTTGGGGTGACAAAAATGGCTCACTCCGCCCCAGACGAGCCACCTATCCCAGAGCAAACCACATAATCCCTGAAATCACGGACCAAGACGGCTCGGTGTATCGCTCCCCAGCGGAGATGGCCTGCGCCTTTACCTCACACTACCGTCAGTTATACTCAGATAGAACTCCAACCCTCCATCTTTCCAGCCTGTTGGGAGTCAGGACTGGCTGTCTCTCCCGCCTGGACCTCACAGCTCAAAAAGATCTGGACCGCCCTATCAACCAAGATGAAATAGGGGAGGCGATCACCCTCATCTCCTCCATCAAGACGCCACACCCTGACGGCCCCCCCCCAGGAATATTACGCTCTATATTGCAAAATGCTTCTTCCTCCCCTTGTGGGTCTGTTTCAGGATCCGGCTGAGTAGGGCTCCTTCACTCCGGAGACGGACATGGCCACCATAGTGGTCCTTCCAAAATCCCAGCAGCCCTCGCTGCGATGTGCGGAATACAGCCCTACTTTCCTCATTAATCCTGACTTAAAAACGGGGGCGTGGCTTGAGCCGTCAAGATGGCGGTCGCGCTCTAAGAGTGCTCCGGACCACCTCCGTCATTCGTGTGGACTGCTGTGAAATCCTGCGCGCCTCATTCCACACCTGTGTGAGACTCCCTCTGAGTACCCTACTCCCCCTTTTGTCTGCTACTGCTTTTCACGCCCTCCGCCACCTTGGGGAGGCAGTGTTGGGGATGCGTGGTGCTGTTGTATCCATTAGGTGAGCGGGGAAGCTGGCCTGAGACCGTCCTGCAATCCCTGGGGACAGGCTGCCTGGTCCCCTGCGCGGTGTGGAACTTCTATTGCCTGCACTGGCACCGGAGATGCAGGGTGCCGCAACTTCCAAGGCCCCGAAGGTTCTCTGACCTGCCCCGGGATCGCTGCTGTGAGGGCCCACTTCTCCCCACTGTCTGCGGGACGAGTGGAGCTCTGTGGTTTGGTACGGGGGCACATTGGCCACTGTGTCGGGTGGCGCACATGCCTGCACCCCCTTCACCCCCTGGACACCTGAGGCTTTGCTGCTGGAGCCTGCTGGAGCGGCCCGGAGGTCTTAGGGTCACCGGGGTTGCCTGAAGGATCACCACTGCTGTCGGAGGTTGGGCTCCCCTGGAGAGCGGCCTCCTCCCTTCAAAGTCGGTGAATGAGAGAGGGATTGGCCACTGCACTGGGTGGCGGGGGCTGAGGCCGAGACGCTGGTGTGCCCCCCCCCTCCGCCCACCCCAAGCTGATTCTTCAAAGACAAGGGGAGAACCTGCACCACCCAGACCCCCATTCCCCCAACCCAAACAAAAATGGACCAATTCACTAAGTCAGACGGGTCCCCGACTGCTCCCGGGACTCCCTGAGGAGATCTCTCCACCATCCTGTAGGCGATAAGCACGTCACAGGCCTCGGTGGAAAGGAGGATTGGAGAGGTGAGGGTGGACGTGGCCCTAATTCGACAAGACCTCTGTGAAGGCACGGCGCGTATCATGGAAACGGAGTCCCGTATCTCACGGTGGAGGATGATGTGGGCGCTCTCAAATCCCAGGTGGCTCGCCTTCAGACACAGACCTCGGAGTTACACAGCAGGGCCGAAGATGCCAAAAATAGGGAACAAATAAACAACCTGCACCTCCTGGGCTTTCCGGAGGGAGTGAAGAAAGGTCACACCGATACATTCATTGAGGCCTGGGTCTGCTCCTGGATGCCCAAAGAGAGACCCTCCCCCTGGTTCGCGGTGGAGCGGGCCCATCGCTCTCTCGCTCCCAAACCCCCTCCCGGAGCTCCCATCATCCTCCGAATCTTCAACTTCCGGGACAGGGACGAGATTCTGGGGGCGGCCAGGGACCGTTACACTTCCAGAACTCCAGAATTATGGTCTTTCCAGATTACTCCAGAGAGGTGCAGACTCAGCGCCAGTCCTATGACGAGGCCAAGCAAAAACTCAGGGCTATGGTCTCCTCTTCCCAGCTCAACTTAAGGTGATCTTCTTTGACACCCCCAGGCAGCATGGACCTGGCTCCCGGAGGAGCGCCCCCTCATACTTGGTGCGGCCCCCTCTCCTGCCCGAAGATCACTGACGCAGCCAAGCCAGGATGCGCCCAAATCCCAGCGGCGAACTGGATCTCGAAGACGGGGCAACTGCCGAGGAGGGGGTCCCTTTTGCCAGAGGTACAGTCCCTGCACTCCCCAACTCAGACCCCAAACCAGAGAGCCTCCTCCCCCACCTTTGCCTCTTCTCTGATCGACGTGGGTAGCATCCCCGGGCCAGATGTCACTCTGCGAAGGACCATTTCAGACTCCGACCTGTCTGGGAGCCCCATGATCCGTGGCTCTTGTGGGGAGGAGGGAGTGTGACTAGCGCTACAGACTATGGAACTCACATTTTACCCTTCAAGACTCTCTACAGTGGGACTGCTTCTGACCACATGAGCGGGGACCAACCTGGCTCTACTGGGAGGCCTGGTCGGGGTTTGCCTTTCCAGTGCAGTCCCGGGCCTGATTCATCCTATTAATCTTATGTTAACCACTTCATGTTTTCCAGCTGTTGGCATTCATCCGTATACATGGAGGGGGGTCCAATTCAGCCATGCTCTTGATTGTTTGTTGCTAACCGTTTTAGATTAGCAAATCACCTCTTTGTGGGGTCGTTCGTGGTTGGTTCTTTTTGGGGCGACAGATGCTTCCACTCCAGAAGTGTAGGGTGGGGGGAGTTGGGGGGCGAGGGAGAGGAGGGAGGGGAGGGAGGGGTGGGGGGCCGTTGTCTCCCAACAGTTTGTTATTTTTTACGGGTGGCTGTCCGTTGTTCTCACTGGCAGCCGTGATTCCCTAGTTGTTTCCGCAGATCACCACTCCCCATGCCCCTTTTCCTAGGCACAGGACCCCCGGGCTGAAACAGCCCCACGTCCGCATCCTCCCCTCCACACACCATTCCTCTAGATGACCTACACCCTCAAAAAGGCCTATCCACATCCTCTCCTGGAATGTCAATGGCCTCCTTGACCGAATCAAGCACACGGCCGTCCTCCGCGCTGCTCACTCCAACACGCCAGACATCCTGTTTCTCCAAGAGACGCACCTCCTGGGTACACAATGCAACTTCCTAGCCCGATATGGATTTGACAGGGTCTGGCATTCTGGCTTTGCACGGGGTTCCCGAGGGGTGGCTATCTTACTCAGAAAGGGGCTTCCCTTTACCGTGGCTAAAACTGGGACGGATGCACAGGGCCGATATGTGGCCATCTCGGAAACGATTGATGGTCGCCCTATGAACCTCCTATGCACTTACATTCCCCCTGCACTCATGCCCTCCAAGCTTCAACACCTCATGCTGGTATTCTCCTCCTTTCCACAGGGCCTCACGGTGGTCGGAGGGATTTCAATGCCGTCCTGCAACCCCTGCGTGATGTGACGGGGACCCCATCGGAGGGCCGTCTCGCCTCCGCGAGGGCCCTCTCGAGTTGGTCTTCGGCCCTGGGCCTTTGTGACATGTGGAGGGTCTAGAACCCCTGCATAGAACAATACACCCACACGTCGGCGACCCATCATACTCACTTCCGTATACACCTCCTCCTGTCACGGACTGCCAACTGGTATCTGGGGCCACGATATTGCAAAGGGGGATCTCGGGTCACTCCCCGGTCTACCTTCGTCTTGGGACCTCCTCTGCGGGTCCACGGGCGACTTGGCGGCTCAACACCTGGTTCCTGCAGGACTCTACGCTAGTGAAATCACTCGGACAGGAACTTCGTCAATACTATTCCACTAATACAGGCTTGGTTCCCTCACCGGGGATGCTGTGGGAGGCCGGCAAGGCTGTTGTACGGGGGGTGGCCGGGGGACTTGTCCACGCGAAACGGGTGGAGAAAACAGCCCTACTTGTGCAGCTGGAATCTCAGGCAGCGCAGCTGGAATGCACCCAGCTAACTAACGGTCGCGGAGACTCCTCTTGGCAATTGGCAGTGGTCCAAGAGGGGATTCGCCAGATCTCGCTGGAATCCACTAAAATGCTCTGGCGTTCATCGGTGGCAAAATTTTATGGGCGGGGTGATAAAAATGGCAAGCTCCTCCACAACCTCGTGTCCTATTCCAAATTCAACCGGATTACTCCCAAGATCCGCTCGGATATCGGGGTCCACTAGGTGTCGTCTCCAGCCACAGCACAAACTTTTGCTGATTACTACGTGACCTTATATGCCACTCGCCCTCCTGGTGCTCCCCTGGCGGACTTCCTGGAGAGGACCGGTACTCGGTTGCAGTGTCTCCCCCGGGAGAAAGCGTAGGTGTGGACCACCCCTTCACCCCAGAGAAAATCCACGAGGTGATTTCACTATTACACCCTGGTAAAATGCCTGGTCCTGATGGCTACCTCCAGGAGTACTGCGCGGCCTTTCGCGATATTCTGGTTCCCCATTTAGTGGAACTATTCAATCATGTGGCGGAGGCAGGATCCTTCCCACCTGAATCTGACGTGGCCACTATAGTGGTCATTCCAAAGACGCAACCGCCCTCCCTGGACTGTGCGGACTATCGCCCGATCTCGCTGATTAACATGGAGATCAAGATCTTCGCTACTGTGATAGCCAAGAGACTCCGACCCCTTCTGCGGGACTTGGTCCACCCCGACCAATGCGGGTTCATGCCTGCCAGGGGCACTCGTCACTTCATTTGTCACCTCCACATGGCTATGGCCCACCGTAGTTGCCTAACCCCGTATTCGGCGTTGCTTTTCATCGACTTTGAAAAGGCCTTTGATACGGTGGACTGGAGATACCTTGAGGATGTGTTGGAGAGGATTAGCTTTGGTCTCCCCTTGCGCCACCTGATCAGTGTCCTTTATACTAATCCCGAGCCTGCGTTCTCATTAACGGCGAGCTTTCTGAGACATTCCCAATCCGGAGGGGTACGCGTCAGGGTTGCCCGCTCTCACCACTCTTATTCGCGCTGGCGATGGAACCCCTGGCGGAGCTCATCCGGCAGGACCCGCTCATCCGGGGATGGGCCTGGGTCCTGAGTCAGGATGATAAGACAGCCGTCTATGTGGACAAAGTCCTGCCTTATCTGACGGACCCAGACAGTTCTGGCCCCAGATGCCTGGAGGTCCTCTCCGCTTTCGAGCGGGTCTCTGGACTCCGACCCAACCAGCAAAATCAACTTTGGTCCCTTTACATCCCTCCCGGGCTTGCTTTGCCTGGCAGACGGATATCCGCCTTCGAAGGCAATCGCTCAAATATCTAGGAGTCTGGGTTACCCTTCTGCCAGAGCTCGAATGGGCTTCGAATGTCGTGCCTTTGGTTGCCAGGATGAAGTCAGACCTCAAGAAACAGCAGACCCTCCTCCTGAACCCCCTCGGCAGAAGTGCACTCATTAAAATGATGATCCTCCCTCATTTTCTTTACATTTTGTAAAACATCACCATCCACCTCCCGGGTAGTTGGTTTCGGGAACTAGACGGCGTTCTTACCCGGTTTCTCTGGGGAAGAGGGAGGACACGTTTATCCCTGGCGCACTGTCGTATCCCCCCCTTCGATGGAGGCATGGGATTGACTAATCTCCACCTCTACTACTTAGCCACAAGACTTATTGTGATCCACGGTTGGTTTTGCGGGTTTGCATACCGAGTGGAACTCTACACAACAGACTTCAAGCAGATCCAGGTGTTTTTATATGGCAGCCCGTTGCCGCCGGCTCTACCCCCTGTCACTAGCCCTAAGCCATGTGCGGTGGGACCGGAAGCTCACTCGACAAACACCGCTCTGGCATGGGGCCTGGTTGTAAGTGGTCTCGTCCCTGCAAGGGTTCCGCCGCTGGGACCTCATTGGGATCTTGTTGCTCGGAGACGTATGGGTGGGAGACCACATTCGATCCTTCGTTGACCTGCAAAAATTCCATGCCCTTCTTCATTCCCAATTCTATAAATATCTACAACTCAGACACGCCCTCCATACACACATTTCATCCCCTACCTCTTTTCTGGAGTTAAGCCCCCTGGAGGCTCAGGTGATGATGGAGAACCTGGGGAGGGGGGGGGAGTTTCCCACATATACCGGTCACTGGTGAACAATGGTCCCGCATCCCTGGACCGGCTCTGGGCTCGATGGGAGGGATGGTTGGGCCCCCTAGATGGTTGGGGCCCCTAGAGGAGGCGGACTGGCGAGATGCCCTTATGGCACTCAAAACCATGACCACATCCTCTAAGCTGCGCCTGGTGCAACTTTACTACCTTCATGCAGCCTATCTCACTCGTAAATTGTAATAAGAAACAATGTCCCACTAGGTATCAATCATAAAGACAGTTCAAAATTATGCATACAGTACGTATTGCAAGAAAGGAACACCAGGGAGTCTCAGTACATTCAGGACAGGGTTGTCGTACACATTTAATGAGTAGCTACTCTGCACGGGACGCTACTGCCTAGATCTAATCGGCAACCGCTGCCTGACTTACCCAGGCACTCCACCTAGACGGAATAGAATGTCTAATCGCCCAGCGTGATCGCTTGACTCCTAACCTGCAACGCTCTGCTTCCAGCGATTCAGGCGCTGTGACCACTACCTAAAACTACACTCATTAAATGTGTACGAGGCCCCGGACCCACTACCCACCACTGGATCCAGTTAGTGTACCTAATTTTCAGCACCTTAATTCAACGCCAACCCTGTCCTGAAGAGGATCCCGAATTATAGAGGATCGAAACGCCGTCGACAACAACAGCGCGATTTCACGGCGCACTACCAATAGGCTTATCACTATCTCAAATTCAACATGTCTAATTGTATATATTTAATGTGAAAGCCTTTATTTGATTGTTTTTATCACTTTGCGCCGACCACGCTGCTTTTCACTTTCACTTGCGTCGTCACTATCACTGCATCATCACATTTTCACCAAGTGTTATTTGGGTTGCTTCATGATGTTTTTTCATGTACAGTGCTGCCTTTAACTGTGCTTCCCTTGTCTAATGCAATTGGTGATTAATAACCCTCTCACAAAATGTACTGAGACTCCCTGGTGTTCCTTTCTTGCAATACGTACTGTATGCATAATTTTGAACTGTCTTTATGATTGATACCTAGTGGGACATTGTTTCTTATTACAATTTACGTACCCAGTCCCATTTTGGTCTATGGGTTATACTCCTGTTTCTTTCGCCTATCTCATTTGGGCGTGCCTATTCCGGGCCCATATGATATCTTCCCCAGCATGCACGCGCTGTGACTCTGCCCCAGCCGATTTCTATCACATGGTATGGCAATGTCCGGCTTTAAGGCCGTTCTGGAGAGGGGTTGAACTCAAACTCAAGCAGGCCCTGGGATGGGAGGTCCCCCATGATCCGAAACGCTTGCTGCTGGGGGTGTTCGACGGCCTGGATGGCTCTAGGGCAGACAAGCACTTTCTGGGGACAGCTGTGGGGGTGGCAAAAAGAGATATAGCTGCTCTTTGGTCCCAGGATAAGGCGCCAACTGTACAGAAATGGAAAAGAGGAGTAGATTGGTGTGGAGTGCAGGAGGAGTCTCTCTTCGAAGCCCGGGGATGCCCCGACTTATTCAGTAAACTGTGGGGTAAATGGTTTAATCTACTACCACTCTGATGATCTGTCTAACTGTATATATCTGTAATGATTATCTAAACTGCCGTACCCAGCCCAGCTGGGCCGCCCTTGCCTTGTCGACTGTGTACAATGTCATGTTTCTTCCAATGATAAGTGATCTGCTGCCAATTACTTTTTGTGTTATTGAAAAATCCAATAAAGTTGATTATCAAGAAAAAAAGAAAAATACTGACTTGAAACTGTTTGCCACGGTCCTTGTCCAGCGGCTCAAGCCCCACTTAACAGCGTTGGTTAACCCCGATCAATGTGGGTTAATGCCCTCGCGTGGCACAAGACATTGTCACTGGAGGCTGCAAATGACTCTGGCTCACCGCCATTTGGCCACCCCCTATTCAGCGCTCCTCCGTGTAGACTTGAGAAAGATTTTGATACAGTAGATTGGGGTTTTTTGGAGGATGTTCTCGAAGGGATGTGCTTTGGTCCCCACATTTGGGGGCTGGTCAGGGTCTTGTACGCCTGTCCGAAGGCACGTGTCCTGTTGAATGGGGTCCTGTCGGAACCCTTCTAGGTCTGCAGGGGAAAGAGGCAAGGATGTCCTCTTTCCCCCCCTCCTCTTTGCTCTGGTGATGGAGCCCCTGGAGACCTTGATACGATCGTGCGTGATGGTGCAGGGTTGGTAATGGCCCAACACTGAAGCCGATAGGATCGCTCTTTACGCAGACAATGTACTCATCTATTTAGCGGACCCTGCCCTGTAAGGCCCACATTCCTCCATATCATACAGTCCTTTGAATGGGTTTCAGGCCTCCGGCTAAACTCCAACAAATCAGTCCTGTTCCCCCTCCACTTGTCCCGAGAATGCTTTGATTAGCAGTCCACCATACCACTCCATAGCCAATCGTTCAAGTACTTGGGGATATGGGTGACTCTGCTCCTGAACTCAGCTGGGCCCTCAGTGTTACTCCCCTAATGAAGAGGGCTAAGGCAGACCTTCAGAAGCAGACCTTCAGAAGTGGCAAACACTGCCCCTGATCCCCATGGGGAGGGTTGCCCTCTTTAAAATGATGTTTCTTCCCTGGTTCCTCTATGTACTCCAAAACACCCCCTCTGCTTCCCCAGGACCTGGTTTCGCGAAATAGATACTTTAACCAATAAATTCCTCTGGTGGAAAGGTAGGGACAGAATAGCTCTGAATGTCTGCAGGATTCCCTCATTTGACGGGGTCCTAGGGATGACCCATTTATATCTATATTATCTCACCACGTGCCTGCTCACTATACACAACTGGTTCAACTGGGGTTGGTCTGACCCGGCATACAGGCTTGAGCTGGGTGATTTGGGTCTGATCAGGGTCCAATATATGCTGTACGGGGATCCTATCCCGTTCCAAATGCCGGAAGTGACGCACTCCGCGCTGCTGGCCTGCCGGGCCGCACTGCGACACACCAAGTGGACACATACACTGACCCAATGCACACCCCTGTGGCAGGGACTGGGCTTAAGGAGGTTTCTGGGCTGCAAGGTTTCCGATCCTGGGACCTTATAGGAATCTCGCAATTGGGTGATGTGTGGTGGGGGATCACATGCGCTCCTTCGAAGACCTTGAAACCCGACACTCCCTACATCAGTCGCAGTTCAATAAATACCTAAAGCTGCGACATGATCTTCATGCACACCTCACAACAGGCACACGGCTGCCTGATCATAGCCCGTCTGAGGCGCAGATTATGCTGGGGGCTTGGGGAGGGGGGCATCTCCCGCATCTACCGTAAGCTGATCAATAATACCCCTACTTCCCTAGATCGATTACTTGCTCAGTGGGAGGAAAGGGTAGGCTAGTTGGAGACAGAAGATTGGCGTGACGCCCTTATGGCCACCAGGATGGTCACCGCCTACAACAGGCTGCGTTTGATACAACTATACTATTTGCACGCAGCTTACCTCACCCCTGTACGCCTTCAGCGAGCAGGATTTAGCCCGACCTCCGCTTGCACTAGAAGTGGTCACAACCCAGCTGATTTTATCCATATGGTTTGGGCCTGTCCTCGCTTGGCGTGGTTCTGAGTGAGATTGAGGGGGAACTCACTGAAATACTGGGTGGGGAGTCCCGCATGACCCGAAACACACGAACCTGGGTATCACTGATGGGCTGGATGGGTCTAGGAATGATAAATTGTTTTTACTACAGCAATGGTGGTGGCTAAAAGGGACATAGCGGCCTCTTGGAAATGCCCTGACCCCCCATGTCAGACGCTGGCGGACCGGAGTCGACTGGTCTGCCACGCAAGAAAAAACTATGTATGAAGCACGTGGGTGTTCTAAGAAGTAACATAAGATCTGGGGAAAGTGGTTGGGGGGAATGGTTTAGTCTCAAGGTAATGTCCTAACATTTGCTGTTTTATATTCATTTGTATTTCTGGAATGGGTCGTGCAGATTATTGATTGTACTTCTGGCCTTCATGGTGTCGTAATGTATGGCTGGTGTCTTTTTTTAATCAAATCAATAAAAAATGTGCTTATCAAAGAAAGAGAGTGCAATTGAGAAAAAAAGGCCTTATTCAGAGGGATGGGGGTGTTTTGAAAAAGATAAAGTAATTTCGGCATCAGGGCCACCCTTCCCGCCAGAGAAAGTGGCAGAGTAATCCAGCCATCAATATGGGATTTCAGGGCCTCATTGTAGCACCCATAATTTCCCCTAAGAATAACAGGGATATCCATATAATAAAGAATGCCCAGATATCGAAAGGGGTCTGTCTGCCATTGCACCTGGTACGATATGTGTGGGTGAATAGTGGAACTGGTGAGAGGAACCATAATAAATGTGTTCCAATTAATCTGAAGGCCTGACCAGCAACCAAAGTTCACTATTTCTTCAATAATAGCAAGTAGATTGACAGCAGGATTTTTTACCACTAGCATGGTATCGTCAGCATACCTGGATAACAGAGTATATCGGAATCCCATATTCACCTCTAGTCAACAGTGGTACTCCTACAGAGCACATGCAATTTGCTCCATTGTCATGATAAAAAGGAGAGATGACAGGAGGCATCCCTGTTGTGTGTCTTGCCCGATCATAAACGGCTCAGAGAGCCCATCATTCAGATGCAATTTGGCAGAAGTAGCTGTGCACGGAAGCTGAACCAATTTAATGAATTCCTCACCCAGTCACAATCTAGGCAGCACTGTGAGTAAAAAAAGGCAACTCAACAGTGTCAAACGCCTTAGCAGCATCTAAAAATGCAGCGACAGAAGGCATACTGGGATTTAGCTGGTGTGTGAGGGCAAAGAGTCACTGGAGATTATCCGCCGTGGACCGGCACAGAATAGACCCCGAGTGACCAGGTCTAATCAGTCACGGCATCAATGTTAACAATCTACTAGCTTGGCCAGAATTGTACTATTGACGTTTTTAAGGGATAAGGGATACGATTCACACTTAGGGCCCCATTACGATGGCGGCCACCATAACGGTAAACGGGACCGACTGTCAGAGGTGTGGCGGTCCCACCAGGCCCATTAGAATGTGACCGCCACCCTGGTGGTCACATCCTGCATATTTTACATTGCTGCGGGCAGTGCTGTAAGCAGAATCCGCCGAAATGTAAAATATGCATGTTGTGCATAGGCGAGGTGCCTGCCGCCTTGTGTATGCCAATGTACTCACCAAGTGCAGCCCCCCCCTGAAGCATTTTCCGCTGGCCTTTCCATGGTGGCATCAGCATCACCGCCATGGAGAGGCCTTTTAAATTGCACATGATAATATGGCCTGCAAGGCACCGCCACCATATTGTCAGCCTTTTCCGCCCGACCGGCAATCCGACTGGCGGAAAAGCGGCGGACGGTCTTTCCATCCACAACAGTGTCCCTCACCATACTAATATGGCGGGGGTGACACAGGAACATTTGGCGGGTGGATCGCCACAGCAGGGCCGGCGGTGGCCACTGTCAGAGATCCTGATAGGCCCCTTAGTTTTGGGCTACTCAAGCTTAAGAAGTGTGACTATGATGGATTCCCACATTGTCTGCGGCAGCTGACCAGTCTGAAGAGCCTCCTCATAGACAGCTAAAAGAATAGGTGTCAATTCTTCAGCATATACCTTATAAAACTCCATGGGAATGCTGTCATTACCCGGAGGCTTCCCATTTTGTAATTTAAGTGTGACACATTTGATCTTAGTCTTGGTAGGAGGTTGACAGCATCCATCGCTCTATTTGATCTAACCACACAAGGGTCACCCTGTCCAGGTAAGCCGAAATATAAGTAGGATCTGTTACTATATGTGGGGTATGCTGGCAGTGATGGATAGTGACAAACTCATTCAGTAGATCTTTAGGATGATATATCGAAAGCCCATCATTTGTGTCCAGGCCACAGACATGATTGGCAGCCCATGTAGGCTTTATCAGCATGGCTAAAGTATGTCTAGTACTGTCACCCTCCCCATATCTGCGTGCCAGCAAATATTTGCCTAAGAATTTTACCTCCCGGTCAGCATCGTAATCGAACTCCAGCAGGAATGAGCATATAATGGCCAAAAGAGTAGGGTCCCTAGTTTCCTCATATTGTAATTCTAAGTCATGAAGTTCCAGCTCTAATTTGGCCAATCGGTTCCGGATGGACTTGAAGGTACCATGACTTTTAGAGACGCACTCTCTTCTGATAACAGCCTCCAAGGATTCCCAGATCACAGCCAGTGACGCCACAGAGCCCCTATTTAGTGCTATATAGTCCTCAATGGTAGCACGGATTTCCTCCACAAAGGCACAGTCCAACAAGTTTTTAGACTGATGGCACCACAGTGACGTGCACGACCATTCACTTGGCAAATCTAAAAGCAGTATTACCAGGGATTGGTCGTAGAGTGTTTTCGAGGGATGTTGGATACTGTGCGTCCAGCCAGAATGTCCCGTGATCCCACCCAAAGTCAAGCCTTGAGGAAGTGTCATGGACGTTAGAGTGGAAGGTGTATCCTCTGGCCTCAATTATGTCAAAAGGAAATGCAGTTCTTTATAAGAAGTAAGGGAGAGAATGTATGTGAATGGTCAGTCAGATATCAAAAGGAAAGGACAGATGTCTGCTCCTTGAGGGATTAACCCTCACACCCAGTTGGGTGTCATGCTTCATCATTAGGCTTTCTCCTCGTCAGGCCGGTGCTGCAATGCCCTAAGGGCACCCATAAAGGGGCTTTTTACAAGAGATCTTTTATTCCAAACCTGTCATGTGAAGTCGGGGTGTTGGGCCGTGAAGTGTAGATGAGTGTTATGAAGTGTGGGCGCCTCAAGAAAGTGTTATTAAAACAGAGTAAGACGTTCTGTAAAACAAGTTCTAATGAGTGAGTCGACTTGTCTGGTTAAAAACAATAGTGGCTAACCTTAGACACAATGATCTCTGGTAGCTCTAGATAGTCAAAATCAACATGTTTCTTGCCTAGCCTGTCAAAAATTGATTAATTGGCAACACATCAGGACCAAAGAAAACTATATCATCTACACAGTAGTTGGAACACAGGTTAGTATCAAGAGTAATCCAATCACAAATAAAACCTAAATGTGGTGTACCTTATAACATGCCAACCTGTAATAGAAGCAATCATACACACACGTCAGATTCTCAGTCTAGTTCAGCATGCAACAGATTCATCAACATGCTGTTAACAGTATCATGCAATATGTCGAACTATTTCCAGCTTCTTTACGAGTGGGTGAAGACCTCTGCGAAGGAGAGCACGTCTTCTGCAAAAAGGCCAGTGCTGCAGAGGGGTCAGTGAAGAGTTTGGGTTTACCCTTCTAGGAGAAGCACAGCTTGGCAGGATATAAATGGCATATGTAATGCTCCATTCTTGCAGCTTCTTTTTTACTGGGTGGAACTTCCGGCGAGCCTCTTGTACTGATTGAGTAAAATTTGAATAAAAAGGCGCATTCACCCATAATTCACCTCCGGCGCCTCACGGGCCAAGCGGAGCACATGATCCCTGTAACGATAATTCCAAAAATTTACAATGATGGGACAAGGGGGTGCCCCCAGAACAGGCCGCGGGGCCAGTGATCTATGTGCCCGCTCCACTACAACGGACTTTGAAAAGTGTTCAGCGCCAAACAGAGTAAGGAAGACCCACTCAACATAATCCTAAGTGCGCCCCATCGCTGTAGACTCAGAAATATCAATAATGCAGACACTTTTCCTCCTAGAGCATGCCTACAGGTCTTTGTTCTTTAGTTGCACCTTCCAAAATTCCGGCATCAACATTGCCATGGTCTTAACCTGCTGCACCTGAAAATCCTCAACATCTGAGATGCCCTATTTGGCGTCAGACAGTCACATCTATTGCTTGCCCATGCTACCTTTCATATCATCCAAGGGACTCCAGGGAGTCAAGTTTACAATCAATGGCGTTAAGACTTGTACACATTTCCAACAGCAAATCTTTGATGTCCTCAGCTGGGGTGAGAAGGTGTTCTCAGGGTCTTCCCTTCCACCTGGCAGTTGCTCAGAAGAGATGGAAGGAAGGCGTGACTGTCTCCGGGCTTCTAAGATAAGGCGCTGTTTTGGTATGTGTCTTGGCATGCTGAGCTGCGGAGCGTGGGCCTGCAGGAGGATCAAGAGAACCAGGAGGCAGCAGCAGTGGGGTAGGAAACTGAAGCCACCTATTAGGCAGACTGCAGATGACAACAGGATCTCACCTTTCTAATATAGGACTCAACCGCTGAAGAGAGAGAGTTTTAGGCCCTAAGGGGAGCAGTGGAGTCAAAATATTATGCTTAGATGCGTAACACACTTAGCCCATGATAGGGGGACAATAGAGAGGCAGGAATTCAACTTAGAGAAATTGACTAAGCCTTAGGCAAACCAAGTCGCCGTCAGGCTATGCCGGCCGTCCTCAGCATGTCCAGCGCCAACCGCAGACCCAGGCCCACAACCAACCACTCCGGTGCAACTCAGGGTATCCCACCGACCCCGAGATCTAGATCGGCAGCAGTGCCGCGCCCCAGGAGCCGAGGGCCGCAGTTGGCAGTCTGGTGGTACAGGCCCCGCCTAGGGGGTCTCCCTCCAATCCTTGTCCATCGGGCGCCACAGCGGGACCCGGACACAGCCGCTAAGAACAGGCTTGTTGGCGGAGAATTCACGTCCCAATACTGCCAAAGAAAAAGTGGGCAGAGTGGGGTTACACTGATAATCAGTGCTAAAACCTGCGGAGCTAGATTTAAAAGTTGCCATTTTGGGCTAGTGTGAAGCCATGCCCCTGATTGCTAGCCCATTGCCGATGACAGATACATAAAACATCTGTCATTTTTGTTCCGCTATAAAAAACATGATTGTCCACATAGGGGAAGCCTGACAATGTGGCGGACTGAAGGTACGCCATTGACGGAAGCATCAATCATCTGTTACATTAGTCTATAAATAACAATCATACAGCTCCCTTTATAATCAATAGTTACACTGTCCACTGTGTAAATTATGTCAAGTTGTACAGAAATTACTAAATATATATTAAAAAGTGCTTGAACATGTTTAAAAGTATAGGTATATTGAAAGTGACTCATCCGAACACATTTTTCTTTTCTCTGTAGTAAATTATATTTTTATGTGAGTGAGCTGGGTCACAAACAATGCTCATATTATTGCCAAGTGATTTGTGTCTCCTTTAATAAATAGTTCAGTTTTTACCATTTAAACAAAAATTGATTTTATATCATGAGTCTCACAATGTCCTTTAAACATTAGTTTCTGTTGTCCAGATATGTCCATTAACTACTCAAGGCAAGAAGGAGGATATTACTGCGTAATGAGCACATGTAAGACCACGTTCAGATCCACGGAACATACTGGGAAACACATCATTAAGAAGTGCAGGCTTGACTGCAACACCATACATATATTGGATCAGCAATTTTAATTAGAATTGTTGCTAGATAACAGAATGCTGACTGCCCAACTGGAGCTCTGGCTGGAAGATGTGGTAAACCAACTGCAGCAGACCATGGATGTCACTCCACCTCATTTTCTCCCACCGCAGACACCACATATGGCAATGACTATCAGGAGCAGAGACTTGGACAGGGACTCCTGGTTGTATCATCGCCATGATACAGACAAATCCAGATCATCTCATAAACAGTGATTTTCACCCATCGTCTGAGAGGCAGAGGCCACCTAAGACTACCCTCCCTATGGCCCAACGGTTTTCTTCATCCCTCACTTATGGAGCGGTGGCCGCTCGTGGTGATCTACCACTTCCATCGAAAGTTTGGTTGATATTCTTTTTTTTCCTTCCACTCCCCACTAGATAGTTCACTAAGGGCCTGATGTAGGTCGGTCGGTAACGGCCGAAAATCGGTATTTTCGGCCGTTACCGATTGGTAAACAGGGGAATGGCATGTAGGGGGCATTATTTTACCGAATCGGTAAAATTACCGATTCGGTAATTTTACCGAATCGGTAAAATAAAAAATCGGAGCCACCCATATGTAGGTGGGACTCTTCAGAGTCCCATGAGCCTTAACGAATCGGTATTTTACCATCAAATCCAATTTGATGGTAAAAATACCGATTCCGGTGTGCATGCACATGTGTGCATGCACACCCATGCCATGTGACAGGCAGACCTGCCCTTAGGGCAGGTCTGCCTGTCACATGGCACCCGTGCCTGTTTTGGGGGTGCCAGAGGGTGTCAAAGTGACACTCCCTGCACCCTTGTGAAATTCGGTATTTACCGATTCGGTAAATACCGAATCGGTAATGCCCATTCATTCCTATGGGCTTCAAAGCCCATAGGAATGAATGGGCATTACCGATTCGGTATTTACCGAATAGGTAAATACCGAATTCATCCGATTCGGTATTCCAGCACATCTGGAATACCTACATGTCGGACCCATTGATTTACCGATTTTAAATTACCGAATCGGTAAAATTCGGTCATTTAAAATCGGTAAATCGTTCCTACCTACATCTAGCCCTAAGTCTCAACATTGTGCTGTGCATTTGACTCCCCGGTCCCTCAATGTGAACAGCATAACCCACTTTATTGAATGTAACAAGGCACTATCCGCTTTAGGTTCCCAAAAACTGAACGTTTCCCTTATGTAGGAAACACACCTCACAACGGAACAGTCAGCAAAACTTAATTTTGACTGGCTAGGTAAAATCCTCGTTCTAACAGTATCTGATGAGGGCCCACCAGGAACCTAAAGCAACATGTCTACCTTGTGGAAGAATGAAGCTGCCATACTGCTCCGTAAGTGTCTCCCAGTAAGAATTCTGAAATCGTGGTCAGATGCACACAGCTGCTACATCTTTGCACAGATTATAATTTCTGATTGAATATTGGCCATCGGCTCAACATATGCCGCTATGGGTGACAGCGCCCATGATTAATCAAACTTCACAGATTGCTGGTTGAATTTGGCTCCCACAAACTAATCATCCATGGAGATTGGAACTGTAATTTGTGCTTTGATTGATGACCATTTTCTACATGATGTGTGGCACCTACGGCATCCTAGGGACTGATCTATACTACTATAATAAAGGAAGAACTTTGCACCTTTGAGGCGGGTAAACTCGGGAACCACAGCGCCAATCCACACACCCTATACATCATTGTAATCGTCAGGGTGTGCAGATGGACATAGGCTATATAAATAAAAAAATATATACGTTATTTAAAAAATTGACGATAAAAAAAAAAGTAGTCCCTTGCAAGTAGTGCCGGCCGCGACCTGCGTGGTGACATCAGGAGCGCGGGGAGGAGCGGCGTGCAGGAGCGGAAGAGGAGCGGCGGACATGGCGCGGGGGAGGAGCAGTGACGAACGGCGGAATGGCGGTGAGGACCGGCGGACAGGGGGGAGGAGCGGTGAGCGGCCAGGAGCGGCGGAGCGGTGAAATGAGGAGCGCGGGGGAGGAGCGGTGGCCCAGGTAAGGCTCCGGGCAGGTGGGGGTCGGGGCAGGCGGGAGACGGGGCGGGCAGGGGCCCGAGCTGCTTGACAATGTCAGGGCGGGCGGGGGGCCGGGCTGCTGCACAATGTCGGGGCAGGCGGGGTCCGGGAAGCCTCATTGCTCGCGGGGGACGGGGCGGGCAGGGGCCCGAGCTGCTTGACAATGTAAGGGAGGGCGGGGGTCCGGGCTGCTGCACAATGTCGGGGCGGGCGGGGGTCTGGGAAGCCTCATTGCTCGCGGGGGACGGGCAGGCAGGTGCCTGAGCTGCTTGACAATGTCAGGGCGGGCGGGGAGCCGGGCTGCTGCACAATGTCGGGGCGGGCGGGGGTCCAGGAAGCCTGATTGCTCCTAGACAAGGTCGGGACGGGCTGCTAGTTATATATATACCTCTACCCTGCCTATGGCTTGGAATCACATCTAGACTTCTTCTTGACAGACACTGCTGCACTGCAGCTGAGTCATACATTCCACATCAATATAGAAGCAATCTTGGATCATGCTCCCATTGTCTCCACCTTAGATTTACAACTGGCTCTGCCCATATCCCTCACGTGGCAGTTGAATACTTTGTGACTCAAATCGCCAGACGTCAAAACTAGACTGAAGACCCTTCTCAGTGATTATCTAGTGCTAAATTACCAGACTGCAACTTTCAAGAAACTCTTATAGGCGGCACAGAACACAGACTTGTATGCTGATGAATGAGGCTGGTATTGGACAATCCACAGCTGTTGCTAAGAGGACAGTTTTAGAAAAGGACGTGCCAGCCCTCTTGGAGAATACCGAGATCACCACACCCCAACTTGGTCTGCAAACTCTTATGGCACAGAAACTCAAACTTAACAGGAAATATACATTAATAGCAAAAAAGGCATGGCCCGCATCAGACAGAATAACTATGAACACTACAAAAAAGCGGAGTGCCTCTAGCAATGCAATTGAAGCAGAGGGAAGCACAATTGGTGATCCCAGCTATCCAAAAGGCTTCCGGTACCATCCTCACTCATACACTGGACATTGTGCAAGAATTTTCAACCTTTAATACGGTGCTTTACATGGTGGACAGCCCAGTTGACACTATGCGGGAGCATGCTTTCATGCTGAATCTCCAACTCCCCACTCTCATTTCGAGCGACTAGGAGGCACTGGAGTAGACTATATTGGAGTAAGAGATTGCAGATGCCATTAAATCCTTAAACACTATGCAAGACACCCATGGAGGACAGTTTTCCTCTGGAATTTTACATGGCTACCAGTGACATAACTGTTCCACTCCTTACTTCAGCAGCCTACTACATCAGGCTCTCTCCAACTTGAATTTAATGGAGCGCACATATCCCTCATTCCGAAACTGAGAAAAGACTGCCTCTACTGTGCCAACTAATGCCCCATCTTGCCTCTGAACTATGACATGAAAACACTGGCTAAGGTTCTGGCCACCAGACTAGGGTGAATGTTCAGGTCACTGATTCATGACAACTAGTTGGGCTCCGTCCTGTACCGGAATCATCTGTATATATTTGCACATGTTTTTTTGTCAAGGAGAAGGCATTTGACTGAGTTGAAAGGAAATACCTGCCCTGCACCATCCCCATGGCTAGAGTCAAATTTTGTCCCAAATTCATCCACATGGTCTGGGGCCTCTCCCAGTCGCCCATGGCGATCGTCAGCTGCAACAGCATTCTCTTTGACCTTATAACCATTACTCTGGAACAAGGCAGGGTTGTCCTGTCACCCCTCCTCTTATTCTCGGCACTAAAACCTCTGGCCATAGTGGTTAGATGTTCAGCACACATCTCAGGTATTTATAAGGGGGAAGAACAATTGAAATTACTACTGTACGTGGGCGACATCCTTTTGACCCTGATCAATCCTTGTGCGTCGATCCCAGCTCTCATGAATATAGATGACTCTTTCATCCGCTTTTATGGCTACAAGATTAATTGCCTAATATCAACAGGAGAGAGAGGGAAGATAATTAAATGAGCACTCTTGATCCCCCAGCTAAGGTAATGTAAACAACAAAAGAGTGTGCCTTCTTGAGAGAAGAGCAGGCATGAAGAATCTCACTAGATTCTTTTGAAAGCCCTCACTCACCAACCTGGTTGGTGACATGCTTCATCATCAGGCCCCACCAGGAGAGGCCGAGTGCCTCCCGGTGTGCTTCAATGCCAGAATTACTGGGGAGCAGGTTTTTTGATTCGGTGATAAGTGAAAGTGATAGTGTGGTGGTTAAAAATTTAAAGATTGTGTCCAAAAATAATGTCTTGGATGGCTCATCAGACACACTTAAAAACAGGGTGTGGGATGAAAAACTGGATAGATTGTTCGACTATATCCCATTGTGTAGGGTCGACATGTTTCTGCCTAAATGATGCTATTTGCCAGGCATTCTTCAGGACCAAAAAAGGTGTACCTTGGCGGTATGGGTGCACTAAGGCCCATCCTGAACAGAATGTGAAAAATGTGAAATTAAAATTGCAATCCTATTATTCAGGGGTTGCTCTGTTTAGAGAAACCAAATTGCCCCTGTAACAGGAGAGAGAACAATGACAAACACTCAGAGACAAGACAAACAATCATTAATCCTTTTGCACGTTTGTTGTCACAGAATTCTCATGCTCTAGTACTTTTCACAGTGCACTTACGACGTAGCTCAGAGAGCAAAAACGTACTATGTGAGTAGTATCGTGCACTTAAATTCACAATTAACGATCCAGCCAGCTTAAGTTGTGTAGGTACCTCACGTATAGCGCTATTTCACCTGTACGCCTACTAGGGTGTTTGGCTGTATCAATGATTATTGTGGACAACGATATTCAACTTATAAGGAATAAGCTGGTGTGATTTGGCAAGTGTCCTTCACACTACACACAGAACACAAAACACAAAATGTCTCACATGAGGTGTTATAATTTATCAAAAATATTGAGGAAATTGTATCATAACATGGCTACATAAGAATGGAATTATGTTGGCTAAGGATATTCATTTAAATAGACAGAACTGATGAATTGCAACATTTTGATGAAGTCAATAAAACAAATGAACTTCGATTAGAAACTTGTTTTCTTTGTAAAATTGGTGCTCAGCCTCGAGGATAGTGGGTTCTAACCTCAATATTTTTGGTATTTAAAGGGCACGTTCAGACTACGTGTGACGACTAGAGCGCCATTTCATTAATTGGATTAACTGAGTGGATAATTCACGAAATTTTGAGTGCACCGGGATAACACTTTGTTCGATTCGATGTGTTATAATTTATCACACCATGGGTCTCGGAAAGGGGGGTGGTGGCAAGTTGGCACACCCTGTAAGTAAAAAGAGGGGAAAAGGAGACAGGGAATATTGTATCCCCGTGACACACAGGTTACTTATCTTGTGTAGATGCGCGGGGTTCACTCATGCCGTCAATGCCAGGTACCCGCTCGGTACCTGCAGCAACCCTTGTAAACCAGACCCCGTAGATGGCTGATCCGGTATTCCTTACGGAGTAATAAAGAAAGGAGTGAGCAGACCCGTAGGATGCCACCCAGGTGAGGCGTGTGGGTGTCAGTGCGTGTCCTTGCCACTGCGTGCGGGACGCTGTATCGGACTCGGCCAATCTCGGGGCGTGTATTAGATCTTTAGGAATGCTCGGCCAATCGGTGTAATGAGTAGTACTTCCTGCCCGGTTGCCGGCCAAAAACAAATAGACCGTTAGGGTATCGGTCTTTGTAGGAAAACTTTATGATGCACAATGTTAATCTGGCAAGAATAGTTTTAGCATATGTTAAGCCACTAGAGGGAATTCCTAATACGGTGGTTAATTGCGAGTAGGACGTCGTCAGTTGGACGACAATCCTGATAACAGAAGAAAAAGAAAAAGAGGCATTAATTAATTGTTGATGCCCCCAGAAGATGTGTAGAGGAAAAAGCAGCAGAAAAGGCGGGAGTTTGGGGGGGTTTTAAAAGATGACATGTCATGTGGTAGAGAGACCTGTCAAGATCACATCCCTAGGTTTGAATAAAACAGGAGGTAAAAGACGTGGTAATCACTTTTGACAGAGAAACATAGTGTCAAAGGAACATAGTATCAGGGGGGACGGTTACTAGCGTTGTTATACCTTACCCCAAGGAACTCTGTTGTCCAGTCCTTGCTTTTGGGACAGAATTCAAGAGACGTGGTAGTCATATTTAGCAAAGGAACACAGTTTCAGGGAAAAGAGTTACTAGCGTCATTATACTGCGCCCCAGGGAATATTGTAATTGAGTCCTTGTGTCTGTGTGCGCAAGTGATAGAACCACCTTTGTTCCTTTTCGAACAGTGTCTGTTGTATATTTTTGCCTGATCTAACCTGTTCGATAATTGTCCACCTCAAATCGTTCGTTGTGTGGTTGTGTCGGAGGAAGTCTTCACTCATTTTAGTTGTGGCCCTCCCACATCTAATGTTACTTCTTGTTCACACAGCCTTTGTTTCACCTTATGTGTGGTCATCTCCACATACCGCAACCCGCAAGGACATGTGATCAGGTATACCACATTTGTGGAGTTGCAGTTGGTGAGGGCACGCTGTGTCCATGTTTTGCCTGGTTCAAGATTGAGGACCTTAGTGTGTGAAGTTAAAAAGCAAACGCTACAATTGGCACAGGAAAAATGACCCACAACCTTCGCTAGACCCCATGTGTGATAGGTGTGGTATTTGTGACAGGCTTGTCTCTAGGGCGTGTATGGACCAAAGTGTCCCTTAGGGTCCGTCCCTTTTTGAAAGAGAACTGTGGTTTTTCCCACGACCTGTTACTGTTGGTTATTATCCTCCAGTGTTTGTGGATCACTTTTTTAACAATGTTTGATGCACTACTATAAGTAGTGACTCAAGTGAGGGGGATTGCATTGGGCTCCCTGGGACTGTCTTCTAACATTTCCTCCCTTGGTTGGTTTCGTGCTCTCTTATAGCTTTCATTCAGAACTTTGTCTGGGTAGCCCCGATCTTTAAGTCTTGTGGTCAGGTCGGTGGATTGCTTCAGAAAATCCTCCAGCTTGCTGCAATTCCTTCTGACCCAGAGGTACTGTCCATGTGGCAGATTCTCCCTTAGGGGTCTGGGATGGAAGCTCGCAAACTCAAGTAGATTCTTTTTCGCCATTGGTTTGTAGTGGGTTTTAGTGGTGAGGCTACTATTTGTCTTAGAAATCACCACGTCAAGGAAAACCACCTCCTGTTTGTTACAGGTGTGGGTGAATTTCAGATTCACATCAAGAGTATTGATCCACAAGAGAAAGTCGTTGAGGATTTCCTCCGAGCCTCTCCAGATCAGGAGGACATCGTCAATATACCTCTTCCAAAACCCTATTAAAGAGATATACGGGTTATCAACAGATAGAATGAATTTATGTTCAAAATCATGGACGTAAAGCTCAGCCACACTGGGGGCAAAGGTGCTGCCCATCGAAGTTTCAGTTGATTGGAGGAACAGGTTGCCTTTATATAAAAAAAAATGTTTGAGAGCCAATGTTCGAGCAGTCGCGACTCCCCCCCCCCTCCAGCGCCTTGAGACCCCAACGGGTGAGTAGCGCGCTATACAAATCTGCTTGATTGATTGATTGAATGTGGCACACTCCAAAATGAACTCCTTAGTTGTCTGATATTCCCAACTGATTCCATCTAAGACCTCACCGAGGACCCTGATGGTATCGCCCTGGGGAACACTTGTATATAGACTCTCTATGTCGAGGGTCACAAGTATAGTAGAGTCATCATCAATGGTCATTTCCTGTAGAAGTTGTAGCAGGCTTTAAGTATCCTTCAGGTATGTTGAATTATAGGTTTCAGGAAGTGGTCACAGAAGCGTACAATGGCTCGAGTAGAGACTCGATACTAGTTGTTTTTGTCCGCCTGTCGGGCAGGAAGTACTGCTCGATACACCGATTGGCCAAGCATTCCTAAAGATCTAATACACGCCCGAGATTGGCTGAGTCGGATGCAGCGTCCCGCACGCAGATGCAAGGACACGTGCAGACACACCAACGGCCTCGCCTGGGTGGCGTCCTACGGGTCTGCTCACTCCTTTATTACTCCGTAAGGAATACCGGATCAGCCACCTATGGGGTCTGGTATACAAGGGTTGCTGCAGGTACTGAGCTGGTGCCTGGCATTGACGGCGTGAGTGAACGCCGCGCATCTACACAAGATAAATAACCTGTGTGTCACGGGGATACAGTATTGATTTCCCTGTCTCCTTTTCCCCTCTTTTTACAGGGTGTGCCAACCTGCCACCACCCCCCTTCCCCTTTCCGAGACCCATGGTGTGATAAATTATTACACCTCATGTGAGACGTTTTGTGTGAAGTGTGAAGGACATTTGCCTAATCACACCGGCTTATTCCCTATAAGTAAATACCGTTGTCCAAAATAATCATTGATACCGCTAAACGCCCTAGTAGGCGTGCAGGTGAAATAGAGCTATCCTTGAGGAACCTACATAAATTAAGCTGGCTAGATCATTAATTGTGAATTTAAGTGCACAATCCTACTCACCAAAGTACACTTTTGCTCACTGAGCTACGTCGTTAGTGCACTGTGAAGACAACTAGAACATGAGAATTCTGCGACAACAAATGTGCAACATGATTAATAATTGTTTGTCTTTACTCTGGGTGTCTGTCATTGTTCTCTCTCCTGTTACAGGGGCAATTTGGTTTCTATAAACAGAGCAACCCCTGAATAATAGGATTGCAATTTAAATTTTCAATTTTCCACATTCATGCCCTCTGGTCAGGGTGGGCCTTAGTGAGCCCATACCGCCGAGGTACACCTTTTTTGGTCCTGAAGAATGCCTGGCAAATAGCATAATTTAGGCAGAAACATGTCGACCCTACACAATGGGATATAGCAGAACAATCTATCTAGTTTTCATCCCACACCCCGTTTTTAAGTGTGTCTGATTGGCCAACTAATAAATTGTTTTTGGACACAATCTTGGCATTTTTAACCACCACACTATCACTTTCCTTTGTCACCCAATCAAAAAACCTGCTCTGCAGTAATTCTGGCATTGAAGCATATAGTGTCCAAATTGTTTTCTGAACCCCTGGAAAGCTTTCTCTGGACTCAATGGCAGACTTAACTACAATTTGACTACTTCCGGCCACTGGTCACATCTCCTTGCCTCTCGTAGCAAGGGTCTGAGAGAAGCCCAGATGAAGTTCTGTTATTTTAAGGTTTTGCAAGATTGCCACTGGTCTCCAGATAAGCTACACAGAGCCTGGCTGACATCTAAGTTGGTTTGTTGGTGCTGCCATAGTCCAAAAAGTGACATACTTCACATTCTATGGTCCTGCCCTGCGCTCAAGCCTTTTTGGAACCGGGTTGATTACCTTTTGTGGGCCACTCTCGCCCACACCACTCCCCTTCAGGCTCCGCTGGTGATTCTTCACAGCACCTGAGGCTTACTAGTTTTTACTTTACACAAAGTCTGATGGATTGCCTCAATCTCGAAAACGCTGGTGGTCTAATTTCACTTTCCCAACTCGGGAGAACTGGCTGGACAGCATGGCAATCACGGCTGCACATGCACTGTTGATCTACCGACTGAATGATAAGGAACATATATTCAGTGGCATTTGGGGTGTCCTAATACTTGAAGCTCTGTGACAGAATGACATCCCTAGATCCAGGGCTGTTGGATGACTGTATGACAGTATTTTATCCAATCCTGGTCTGTCACTTAGTTTCTTAGGCTTGTAAACATAGTTGCCTGTGAGGCTCCACGCTCTCTCCTTCCAAATTGATGACCCGATGCTGCTTAATTAACTGTGAATGATGGGGGCTCCGCTGACTTACCACCCATCCCCTTCACTTATTTTCATACATCTGCTGTAGAACCGATGTTTTGCATTTCACCAAGCAGGTTTAAAATCTTAGTGACTTTTTTATCACACTGTCCTTGTCTACCCTTCCACAATGGCATAATCTGCCACAACTGTAAGTTCCTATCCCTTACAGCCCACACGTCAACAGTAGAAGGCGGCATGCGTATGTCGCTCTTTTCCCGTTGTATGCTATGATACATCTCTTGATTATGGAGAGGGAATTGCGAGTACACAAGACAACTTGTGATACTGTTTTCGTATGTTATTTGCATTTTTGCAGGTTTTCTGCATCTGTACTATGTAATATGTACATTTTTCTGCTTACAAATTAAATAAAGATTCAGACACAGAATTCCAACTGCCATTCCTACCTATTGTTAAGATCATGGTAGTGTTACAGTTCTCTGCAACTGGTTCATTTTAGAATACAGTGGGAGAGTCAAAAGGTGAAGCCTCTGCAAATTTTTTCAGCTGTCTTCAACAGGGTCATGGATGTTATGATCAGAAACATGCAAAAGTACATTCAGTTTCTTATGGATATTGTAACACTGAACAATATCAAGGCTGAGTTTTATGGATTAGGAGGCATACCGTATGTGGTAGGTGTCATACATGATACCCTGGTTGCATTGGTGCAACCTCATCAATGAGAATGGGTTTACCACAGCCAGATTCTTTTCTACTCCATCAATGAGCATGTGACTTGCTATAAGGACTTCTACTTCACTAGTTTTAATGCAAGATTTTCTGGTTCTACCTATGCATCTCTGGGATACTATGCAACAGCAGCCTACCACACAAATGTTGGTCCTTGCCCAATGGAGAGCATGGCTTATTGGTGTCAGCCATTATGTTCACCCATGTTAACTTTTATGTTGTGGGAGCCTTACACCAGATGGTTAACAGTAGTTTCTGTTTTTATATTTTTCAGGTGATTCAGGGTATCCTAGTCATACTTGGCTATTAGTATCTCTGAGGAACCTAACAACGCCAGTGGATGCCCATTCCAATGAGGTCCATATGCGAACAAGGGGTCTTATGCTGTGTACATTTGGGCTCCTGTTCAGGTGCCTGGAGAAGACCACAACGGCCCTCATCTACTCTCCGTGCAAGGTCTGCAAGATTGTGATGTTCTCACGCCATTGCTCTACAGAGGACCAGTCCATTCATTTCCAGAAGACAATTACCAGTGGCAATCCCAGGGTAATGCTGGGGACATGTGTCAGCGAGATGAAAGTGATGAGGAAGAAAAATGTGTATACAGTCAAGAACCTTAAAGGCAATGCTTGCTTAATAGGCTTTTATTTATCTTCTTATTACTTCCTTGGTCATGCCATCCAGTCATCTGCTGGGGCACTAGCAAATCGCTGGTGGATACATAAGTGGATACATTGAACTACTGTACAGATACTGGCTTTGAAGTGATATCGGTCATTAAGTGATGCCAAAGTACATAAATGTAAAAAAGGTATTTGATAGTGGGTGATGATGTACAGATACTATGGTTGTATGGGAGTGATGGCCACAATGTACTTCTTAATTTTTATAATAACATCTTTGATAATACCCGGATGCAAGTTGTAAAGGATTTGGCCGTTGTAATAGAAAATTTGATTGCAGAATCTAATGTCCTTTTTGATTTTATTTGGGTGGGTGATTTTTACATTCCGATCTGTGAAATGTATACTCAAAGGGTCTGTGGGATCAAAAATAATGCCGGTCTTGATGATCTGCATTTTCGTCACAACAGTTATGGGGAGATACTTAATACATTCATGCGGGACTATGATTTGGAAATTCTAACCTACACGAAAGATGTAAATGTCCAGACTATTCCTACGTTTAAGAGTCAGAACACTAGTTCTATAATAGATCATGTAATTGTTTCCTCCAATATTGTTCCCTATTGTCAGGCCCCTCGGATAGAAGTCTCCTCTTTGAGTGACCATAACTGCATTATCCTAGAAACTACAATCTGGGGAGATAGGTCTGCCCACTCGGGGAAAATAGTTATGAATATCGAACCACATAGGCCCAACGGAGTAAGACTGAGATGGAAAGGGGAAAAATCAGTTGAATTACTGATCCGAAATAATAATAATGACTCAGACCGTATTTTAGACACTTTTAACGGCATTAACAAACGTATTGATGCTATATTCACTAGGCCTGAGAGAAGACACTTTAACCATAGACAGAGATGGTTTGATCATTCCTGTACTACACTCCTAACAGAATTAAAACATGCTCTAACGCAAAGGCCGAGGGATACAGAAATGATTATTACGCTGAGATTGGATTATAAAACTGCCCTGAAATGTAGGAAAAAAGAGCTACAACAGCAGGCATGGGATAATTTGAACCAAGCCGCAGAATTGCCTAATTGGGCCCTCTTCTGGGCTACTGTCAATTCTCCTTTTCATAAGGAGGATTCTATCCCTGACCTTCATTCGCATGCTTCTAGCAAGGGGTGGGTATCCCATTTCTCTATGATTTTTAAGTCTGATAACTGTCTTGGAATTAATCACAGTAATTGGCCTATTGTGCCTTTGGATATTACTGTTTCTGAGGTAGAATTAGGCATTTGTGCCAGCAAAGGGGGGAAGGCCCAGGGGCCAGATGGGGTCCCTATTGACGTCTTTAAACCTCTCCTGTGCTATGGAGCCCCATTTTAGCAATTGTTTTTAATCCAGCTGTATGCAATGAGGCGCCCCTGACTTGGGGGGAGTCTATCATTATTCCGATTCATAAGAAGGGCGATAGATCAGAAGCAAAAAACTATCATCCTATCTCCCTTTTAGACTCCTCAGTTACTATCATGAGTAGAGCTTTGTTGGCCAGGCTGGAAGAATGGGTGGAGACCAGAGGGATTTTGGCTAATAGCCAGTATGGCTTTCAGAAAGGGTGGGGTACACTTGACCAATGTGTAAATCTAGATATATTGATCGGGAAGTACACCCAGGCCAAACAAGGTTCACTTTATCTCTGCTTAGCAGATTTAAGCAGCGCTTTCGATTTAGTGGACCACTCCATCCTTTGGCCAACCTTGTTACAGCTTAGGGCTCCGGAGGGCATAATTTTCTTTTTGGCCAGGTTTTATGAAAAACTACAAACAAGCGTACGATTTGGCATCAAAGGAGAGTGTACCCCTAAGTTTAGTGTAAAGAGAGGTATTAGACAAGGCTGTGTCCTTGCCCCCCTGCTTTTTACATTATTTATTAATGAAATGGATGTAGTTTTAAAATCTATTAATGCTTATGCTCCCCAGGTCAATGGGGTCGTAGAGCCGGTGTTGTTATATGCGGACGACTATCAAGAACCCCTATTGGCCTCCAACGTTTGATTGACAGATTTTCTGTCTTTATAAAGGATAGGAAACTGGTAATCAATAAAGAGAAAGCCCATACCATGATCTGCGGGGCTAAAAGAAAGCTTCCTAATGCATTTTTTATAGACAGTCATAAAGTGTTACACATAGACAAATTTTGTTATTTGGGGATAACCTTTTCTAAAGATAGAACATGGTCTAATGAATTCACAGATGTACATAATACGATGGCCAAAAGTGCCCACTGGGTTTTTAGATTTGCGGCTAAGATTGGAGACAGACGAATGAAGGATATGTTCCAGATCTACCAAGCCAGATGTGTGTCGATAGCTCTATTCGGGGCTGGAGTTTGGGGATATCATTGTGATAATAGTTTGCAGAAAGGGGGAAAATTCTTTCCTCAAAAAGCTTCTATGTTTGCCTACCTCTGCTCCAACGAGTTGATACGTAGAGAATTGGGGATTAACTATCTGATCGATCTGTTATCCCTAAGGCCCCTTATGGTTTGGCGATCCAGCTGGTTAAAGGAGGAGACAGCTTTTAACAGATCTGTAATAGAGGACTGCTTTGCTTTAGATAATTATCGAAAAATTCCTTGGTTAAAATATATTGTCGACTGTTTTAAGGAAATCTTCAATATAAATATTACGGTGGACCCGTGTGCTGCGGCCGCAATACCCAAAAGCGAATTTAAGTCATTATTCCTATTGCACAGAATGAGGAGACGGTTAACAAAGAATGGGTCATTGTCATCTACCCTGTTCTATAGCAGCTATATTGTGAATGATGGTTATCCCCCATATTTATCGCAGGTAACTAGACCCTCTCATAGATTTGTACATATTAGACTCAGGTTCGGGTTGGTGCACCATCTTGTGGCTTTTCCCCAAATTAAAAGCCATCCAACCGGACCATGCCCATGCGATGGTCTATCAAAACAGAGCACCTTGCATTTTCTTATGTCATGTAAACTTTATTTGAACTTCTGTACTGTATATTTAAAACCCCTGTTTATCAAATACTGTACCCGATCTATTAACGATGCTATGAAATTAATTTTTAACATGCAATCTGTAGATATATGTTTTTATACTGCTACATTTTTAAACCAGTCAATTAATGCCAGGAAAAGTATGATGTTTTAATGTATTTTTCTTCCTTCCTTTTTTTCATTTTATTGTCAAATTCTGCAATTTTGTTATTTCAATGTGTTTCTTATGTGCTTTTATGGTCATTTTATATGTACCGAATAAAGCTTTATGAATTGAATTGAATTGATATCTGCACTATCCTATCCATGATAATTTGGTGACTCATAACTGCACCTGAGTATATATGTAGAGATGAAGGCTGCCAGACTTCCTTTGGCATCCTAATATATTTTTAGGATTAGTTGTGACTGATATATAACAGTGATTTTATGTTGTTTACAATAAACCATTGCATTCATAACAAAAATTGACAAGGACTAAATTAACGTGGTCTTACCTGTACTTCCTAATGTCTTTTTTCTACAAGTCTGTATTTCCATGAGTGTCTGTGCACATTGTTGATGTGCCCTTCTTATTTGTTGGATTTTAGGATGCCCACAACATTTGCATTAAAGTAATTTGGGGATTTGTTAGAACTGGCTATTTCTGGTAGGCTAAGGCTGACGCCAAAGCCAGGCAGAAACCACCATTCTAGTCAGGGCAAGGAAGTCACACGCCAAGATAACCTCTGCTCACCCCCTTGGTAGCTTGGCACAAGCAGTAAGGCTAAACTCGGAGGCAATGTGTAAAGCATTTGCGCCAGCGCACAACAGCAACAACATACTGGGCACACCACAGAAGAGACTCCACACAAGGTTATTATAAAAATAACTTTTGTATTGTAAAAACACATCAGATAAAATCACACATATACATGGTGCCAACTGGCACAGGCAATATTCACAGGGATTATGTACACAAGACAGGGCCACAAGGGCCACTGTCATAGTCAGATATAGAACTCCTAGATAAGAAATAATAAAACATAAAATGGTAATCACAAAGATAACAACCAGTAACCACTGGTAACAGGAACCAGGACCTTACTAGGACCACCTGTACTAAGAAAGAAGAACCACCTAAGTATCACCCAGCATTAGGGGTCTAAGAAAGAATACATTACTCATGATGCAATAAACCTACATTCAGAGGAGTAGAAAAGACAACCACCTAAGTATCACTCAGCATTTAGGGGCATAAACCAGAACACCTTACCCATGATGCATGAACACATTCAGAGGAGTAATAAGGAGAAACACATGACGCCATAAACATTCAGAGGTGTTAAGAATAGAGCACATGATGCAATAAAATACATTCAGGGGTGCAGCGCAAGAAGACACATGATGACTAAACATTCAGAGGTGCAGCGCATGGAAAGGAAGACACATGATGCAGTAACACATTCAGAGGTGTTAAGAATAGGGCACATGATGCAATAAAATACATTCCGGGGTGCAGCGCAAGAAGACACATGATGACTAAACATTCAGAGGTGCAGCGCATGGAAAGGAAGACACATGATGCAGTAACACATTCAGAGGTGCATAATAAATCAATAGCGCAAAAACTCACACAAGCAATAACTATTAAAAAGCATAGAAATCACATTGCGCCAACACTACATAAGCCACTACCTGTGGCAGTCCCTTGGCCAACTGGCCTTGATGGGGCAAGGATGCCCTGTGTCCAATGTCAGGGCGCGCTGCCATGCAGCGCCAGTCACAGAGTACAAAAGCCTAAACGTGGCAGTTGCCCACAAAGTGCTGGGCAACTGTGTACATCACAGAAAGGCCTAAACGTGGCAGGTGCCCACAAAGTGCTGGGCACCTGAAGAATCAACAAAGCTGCGCCAGTTGAGCCACACAGGCTCTAAAGCCAACACTGCGCACGTTGGAGCCACACAGGCTCTTAAAGCAATGGTGCCCCCATGAGCCTCACCGGACTCTAACACGTTGGGGCTACCCACTGTCAACTGGGGCCGCCCTTGAAGCCCTCGTGGCTTCACACTGGCCACAGGCGCGCTCTCGCGCCACTGGGGGGGGAGGGGCGGACACCGACAACGTGTCCCGGCGCCCCTCCTCTCTTCTGCCCCACTCTGCCCCTTCGGTGGAGCCTCAAGGCTCTGGTTTAACGTTGGGGCGACCCACTGCCAACCGGGGCCGCCCAAGCACTCACTCTGCCTCACCGGCATGGAACCCCCCTCGAGCTCCCTCCTGGAGCAGAAGCAGCACTGTCCCCTGCACGCCCGCACTCACCGATACCTTGGGAGGCGGCGTCGGCTCTTCTCTGCGGGGCTCTCAGGCGGCGGCGGCTCCTGGATACAGCAGGGCTCCCTCGCATCACGGGAGCCCTGTCAGCCGCTCACTTCTTCACTCGGGGCTCCCTCGGCACACGGGAGCCCCAGCAGCGGCCACCATCTTCTCCCTGCCTCTTCCCTCGTGCCCCGGCCTCAGGGGCGGCCCAGCCAATCGCGTCGCGGCTCCTGCGACGAGCCCCTCATGACGCGAGGCCGCCAACCAATGGCAGCGCGGCCTCGCCGATGACGCGGCGTTCCACGGGCCAATCCCGTCGCGGCTCTGGTGAGGGGGCTCGGCTCTCTCACCCAATCAGAGCGCGGCGGGCTCGATCTTCACCGCGGACAACGGCAACTTCTGGGCGTCTTCAGGCCCCCGGGCAGCGGCAATCACGGCGTGGGCAGCCGAAGTTAGATAAAATTAGGAATAAGCGAGGTGGGCACTCGCCAGGACGGGCAGAGCGCTCCTCAGCGCTATAATCAAAATAAAGCGCTCCAAAGCGCTAGAAAACAGGCAGAGCGCTCAGGGGGAAGCACAGCGCTTCCAGGTGCTAGAAATCCCCCACAAGCGCCCTCCAGAGGAAAATGCAGCTTCTCCATGCTGCAAAGATCCCAGAAATTCCCAGGGGTCAAGCAAAGTCCCCCCCATCAGCCCAGCAAGGCAGAGGGGTCCCCCAGGAGTCCAGGAAAGTCCATCAGGTGCCCAGGGCTGGGCAGAGCCAGGGATTCCCCTGAGCTCAAGCAGCAGCAGCCCCTGGCGGATTCAAGTTGAAAACAAGAACATTTTGGAAGGGGATACAACCCCTTTTTATACAGTGCAAAACCTTTGAAGTCCTTTGAAGCAGGCAGTGTGAGAACCAGCTGGACTGGTTTAGAGGGAAGTCCCCTTCAGTATCAGGGACAGAGGTGTCAGTCGCCCAGCGGGAGGTGGAGCCAGCTTTGTAGTTACACAGGAACAGCCCTTCACTATCAGGTGCCATCTCCTCCCACTTCCCTGGCAGCAGATGCTGCCTTTCATCCATGGGCTGACTTCAGACAACCTCCTGGGCTCTCCAGCCCCTGTCATCCTCAAACCAGACAGTCAATCCACAAGCAGGCCCATGCACTCTGGGCCAGGCTCACCAGCCAATCACACGCTAGCACCAACGTGCACAAATATGCCAACTTCCAAAAGTAGGACTTCTAGACTAGACACAGCCATGCTGCATACATCATTTTGCAGCATTCATTCTCACGAGTTCTCTCATACCAAACTCGCCCCTGCACTCCCCACGCATGAGGAACTACCATGGGCATACAGATTCCCCATTCATTCCTATGGGAGGGCAGGTCACTCACCATTCATTCACAGAGAGCTCAAGCACTTTACACTGTACCACAGTGAAAAAGTGCGCAGAGGCCTAAAATCACCAATCCCAGGTTCCATAAATAGGCTAGGAAAACGCAAAAAGTCTAGGGGTGAACCTGCCTAATGGGCCGGGTCCAACACAACCCCCTTCCAGCCAAAACGCATGGTAGACCAATCACACCACTGATGGGCTTCACAGCTTTGGGCGACAAAACCACGGACACGGCCTCGCACAGCAGGGACACCGTCCAGTTTTTCGCCACTCTGAACCTACATGGTTTCCTCCAAATAATAACTCTCTGACTCAACTAGGGTACCCCACTGGTACACACTAGTCATCCACAGCCAAGACCAGGCCATAGGCCATCCAAATCACAGGTCCTAACTAATCCACAGAGTGGGGGGTAGTAACCCCTGGCACACAATAGCCATGCTCCACTTTCTCTCTCAGTGTAGCTACAACCACTACTGATCCAACAACCTAGGAACCATACCCTCAGGCTGACCAGAGGTCACGGGCAAGAATGCCCCACCCTACCTCTACTTCTGGGTTTCCGCACCTTCACAGAAAAGCACTTCACCAGAACACAATTCTCCTACCAGATCAGGACCTCACTCCATCACTGGTCTACCACCTGGGAACTATTTCACTTCTGAGGTACAAAGCACACAGCACAGTTACTCTTCAAGCAGGTGGGGGGACACAGCACACAGCAAAGCCCCCTTTCCTCTACCTTGGTGGAAACAACAAACTGCAGGTGAGCCCCAGAACACACAGCAAGGGCAGCCCCCTCAGTCTCTTCAGCTGATCCACTTTGGTAGAGATTCCTCTTGACCTAGAAGTTTCCTAATCTCCCAACCTAAGATCTAAACCCTCAGGTTACACCGGGGTCAGAAGTAAGGACACCGTCCCTCTGCACCCCCTTCCAGTTCCAGTATGTCTCAGGCTAGACAGAGCACACGCCAGCGGTGTATCAGCGACACACTCTCCTCCAGTACTCCCTATCAGGTCAGGCCACACCCCAACCCGGCTTTCCCCCCTCCTCGGGGAACGACCTCCAGAGGCCCCACAAATGGTCAAGCACTCTAGACGGTCAAATGCTCAGCGAGCCAGGACTTCTGCACCCTCCACTTAGGAGCGGTACTGCCCAACACTAGGACCGCCGGAGTTCTGGTTACAGACACTCCCCGTCCTCTAGACACAGGAAGATCCTCCTCAAATGACCTATGTACAGCTTAGGCCCCTGACCTGGCGCTCCCTTAAGGAACCCTCCAGGCCCTGAGATAGGGTTTCAGGCCAACGTGGGACACACTGTCCCACACTCACTCCGCCTCCACTGAGACAGGGCGTGAGCCCCTACACCTTTACCATACTACTGGGACCAAGCTGGGTTACACATGAACCTCTTCCCCTTTACAGGATCATCAGATACACAAGCCACTCCTTTTGGAACTACTCCCTAATGCCTCTGCAAGACATCTAGCACACCGCCAGACATCTACCTTCTTGTCCAGTGCCTCTGCAGGACCTCCTGCACACCACCAGAGGTACACCTCTCATGCAAGCTCTTTAACAAAAAGAAAACTCACACCAACTCCTCCAGTTCAGCACATCATTCATTCGCACACTCCCCCCCCTCGGACTGGTAAGGCAGTTTCCACCACCCCTGATCACTCAACCTGACCACACGTGACACAGGTACCAAACTCTGGGAGCGGGGAATGGGAATTAACACACTGGACACATTAAAGCTGCCACCACTGGATCCTACCACACTGGGGAATCCAGACACACACACACTACACTCAGGGAACAACACCCTCCTGAGCTAGTCATTTCTCCTCACACTCCCTCTCTTCCATCTACCCACACAGGGACAGGATTTGGGATTGGACACGGGACCCAGCAAGGGATTCCTAATCTATGGGAACCTCCCCCCTCTAATGGCGTCCCGCCCTGTCACTTCTCTCATCTGCCACTAAACATAAAGCGCAGAAACACATTTGAAAATGACACTCTTGAGGAAAAAAATCAAAAACAATAATCCCAAACATGTGACTATCTGAAAAAACAATTGTAGAGTTTTGTAATGTAGCCAGTTGTTGCTATGGCACTGCGCAAACACAAGTCCAAAATCCGCACCGCTGACCAACAATGTTAGAACTGGCTATTTCTGGTAGGCTAAGGCTGACGCCAAAGCCAGGCAGAAACCACCATTCTAGTCAGGGCAAGGAAGTCACACGCCAAGATAACCTCTGCTCACCCCCTTGGTAGCTTGGCACAAGCAGTAAGGCTAAACTCGGAGGCAATGTGTAAAGCATTTGCGCCAGCGCACAACAGCAACAACATACTGGGCACACCACAGAAGAGACTCCACACAAGGTTATTATAAAAATAACTTTTGTATTGTAAAAACACATCAGATAAAATCACACATATACATGGTGCCAACTGGCACGGGCAATATTCACAGGGATTATGTACACAAGACAGGGCCACAAGGGCCACTGTCATAGTCAGATATAGAACTCCTAGATAAGAAATAATAAAACATAAAATGGTAATCACAAAGATAACAACCAGTAACCACTGGTAACAGGAACCAGGACCTTACTAGGACCACCTGTACTAAGAAAGAAGAACCACCTAAGTATCACCCAGCATTAGGGGTCTAAGAAAGAATACATTACTCATGATGCAATAAACCTACATTCAGAGGAGTAGAAAAGACAACCACCTAAGTATCACTCAGCATTTAGGGGCATAAACCAGAACACCTTACCCATGATGCATGAACACATTCAGAGGAGTAATAAGGAGAAACACATGACACCATAAACATTCAGAGGTGTTAAGAATAGAGCACATGATGCAATAAAATACATTCAGGGGTGCAGCGCAAGAAGACACATGATGACTAAACATTCAGAGGTGCAGCGCATGGAAAGGAAGACACATGATGCAGTAACACATTCAGAGGTGTTAAGAATAGGGCACATGATGCAATAAAATACATTCAGGGGTGCAGCGCAAGAAGACACATGATGACTAAACATTCAGAGGTGCAGCGCATGGAAAGGAAGACACATGAAGCAGTAACACATTCAGAGGTGCATAATAAATCAATAGCGCAAAAACTCACACAAGCAATAACTATTAAAAAGCATAGAAATCACATTGCGCCAAAACTACATAAGCCACTACCTGTGGCAGTCCCTAGGCCAACTGGCCTTGATGGGGCAAGGATGCCCTGTGTCCAATGTCAGGGCGCGCTGCCATGCAGCGCCAGTCACAGAGTACAAAAGCCTAAACGTGGCAGTTGCCCACAAAGTGCTGGGCAACTGTGTACATCACAGAAAGGCCTAAACGTGGCAGGTGCCCACAAAGTGCTGGGCACCTGAAGAATCAACAAAGCTGCGCCAGTTGAGCCACACAGGCTCTAAATCCAACACTGCGCACGTTGGAGCCACACAGGCTCTTAAAGCAATGGTGCCCCCATGAGCCTCACCGGACTCTAACACGTTGGGGCGACCCACTGTCAACTGGGGCCGCCCTTGAAGCCCTCGTGGCTTCACACTGGCCACAGGCGCGCTCTCGCGCCACTGGGGGGGGGGCGGACACCGACAACGTGTCCCGGCGCCCCTCCTCTCTTCTGCCCCACTCTGCCCCTTCGGTGGAGCCTCAAGGCTCTGGTTTAACGTTGGGGCGACCCACTGCCAACCGGGGCCGCCCAAGCACCCACTCTGCCTCACCGGCATGGAACCCCCCTCGAGCTCCCTCCTGGAGCAGAAGCAGCACTGTCCCCTGCACGCCCGCACTCACCGATACCTTGGGAGGCGGCGTCGGCTCTTCTCTGCGGGGCTCTCAGGCGGCGGCGGCTCCTGGATACAGCAGGGCTCCCTCGCATCACGGGAGCCCTGTCAGCCGCTCACTTCTTCACTCGGGGCTCCCTCGGCACACGGGAGCCCCAGCAGCGGCCGCCATCTTCTCCCTGCCTCTTCCCTCGTGCCCCGGCCTCAGGGGCGGCCCAGCCAATCGCGTCGCGGCTCCTGCGACGAGCCCCTCATGACGCGAGGCCGCCAACCAATGGCAGCGCGGCCTCGCCGATGACGCGGCGTTCCACGGGCCAATCCCGTCGCGGCTCTGGTGAGGGGGCTCGGCTCTCTCACCCAATCAGAGCGCGGCGGGCTCGATCTTCACCGCGGACAACGGCAACTTCTGGGCGTCTTCAGGCCCCCGGGCAGCGGCAATCACGGCGTGGGCAGCCGAAGTTAGATAAAATTAAGAATAAGCGAGGTGGGCACTCGCCAGGACGGGCAGAGCGCTCCTCAGCGCTATAATCAAAATAAAGCGCTCCAAAGCGCTAGAAAACAGGCAGAGCGCTCAGGGGGAAGCACAGCGCTTCCAGGTGCTAGAAATCCCCCACAAGCGCCCTCCAGAGGAAAATGCAGCTTCTCCATGCTGCAAAGATCCCAGAAATTCCCAGGGGTCAAGCAAAGTCCCCCCCATCAGCCCAGCAAGGCAGAGGGGTCCCCCAGGAGTCCAGGAAAGTCCATCAGGTGCCCAGGGCTGGGCAGAGCCAGGGATTCCCCTGAGCTCAAGCAGCAGCAGCCCCTGGCGGATTCAAGTTGAAAACAAGAACATTTTGGAAGGGGATACAACCCCTTTTTATACAGTGCAAAACCTTTGAAGTTCTTTGAAGTCCTTTGAAGCAGGCAGTGTGAGAACCAGCTGGACTGGTTTAGAGGGAAGTCCCCTTCAGTATCAGGGACAGAGGTGTCAGTCGCCCAGCGGGAGGTGGAGCCAGCTTTGTAGTTACACAGGAACAGCCCTTCACTATCAGGTGCCATCTCCTCCCACTTCCCTGGCAGCAGATGCTGCCTTTCATCCATGGGCTGACTTCAGACAACCTCCTGGGCTCTCCAGCCCCTGTCATCCTCAAACCAGACAGTCAATCCACAAGCAGGCCCATGCACTCTGGGCCAGGCTCACCAGCCAATCACACGCTAGCACCAACGTGCACAAATATGCCAACTTCCAAAAGTAGGACTTCTAGACTAGACACAGCCATGCTGCATACATCATTTTGCAGCATTCATTCTCACGAGTTCTCTCATACCAAACTCGCCCCTGCACTCCCCACGCATCAGGAACTACCATGGGCATACAGATTCCCCATTCATTCCTATGGGAGGGCAGGTCACTCACCATTCATTCACAGAGAGCTCAAGCACTTTACACTGTACCACAGTGAAAAAGTGCGCAGAGGCCTAAAATCACCAATCCCAGGTTCCATAAATAGGCTAGGAAAACGCAAAAAGTCTAGGGGTGAACCTGCCTAATGGGCCGGGTCCAACAGGATTCACACAATTTGCTGCTTATTTAGAGACATATTTGTTTGACTAGCACTGTTGATGATACACAAATGTACATTTCATGCCTGATATATTGATTGTCAATAGTATTAGCAGTGATGTTAGTTGTCTACAGGTTGCGAAAAAAACAATCATATTAAAATGGATTCCAAGAAGCTGTTACATACACACATCATCTGATTTTTATTTACAAAATACGGAGCATACCTTTTTGAGATTCCATGTAAGATTCAAGAAAATGATGTAACTTGGATGTAGGATGAGAAAGTTCACATTGGCCAACAGTTGTCTAGTGAAGTTCTCCATGCAGCAGTCCATGGGCAGATGGGAAGTCACTTTTTGCATCTCTTGCTGGAAGGGTTTTGGTGTTGTCATCAACTGGACTGGATGATTGACCCCTCTTAAGTTCCACAAGAGGGTTCTAAGTGAGAAAAGGTGAGTGATGACAGGTGGCTATGAGGGAAGCAGAG
Source organism: Lissotriton vulgaris (assembly GCF_964263255.1). Taxonomy (NCBI): domain Eukaryota; kingdom Metazoa; phylum Chordata; class Amphibia; order Caudata; family Salamandridae; genus Lissotriton; species Lissotriton vulgaris. Next base: position 1,978,117,016 of record NC_141689.1, on the reverse strand, counting down.
TCCCGCTTTCTGTGGTGCTGCCAACTGGAGATTTTTGCGTACAGAGCTGGTAACAGATGGTGCTTGACCACAGAAAGCAGCAACTAATTCAGACACTAATGCAATCAATGTTTGAATCCATCCTGCACCCCCCCCCCCCCCCCCCAGAATGTAGGGTTTGTACACTAAGGTAACGGTAGAGGATAGCATTCTTATGAGTTAAATAATTTGGCCTAGCTGATCATCCTTCCAAGTAGCTACACCCATTAGGTGCCTTCGCATGGTGTTGAGATTATTGCCTGCCCCCTGAACCTCCCTCCTCGCAGCAGGTTCTGCCCCCGGCCCTTTCCAAACATCTTGTGACCTTGAATGCATGGCCTTAGATGTAGTGTGTCCTGGCTGTACATCTAGTTTTGTGTCCATAGTGGTTATAGTAGCCTGGAGAGGGTTGGCCACGGTTGTTGATGGAGTGATGTCACAGGGGCCTTGTACAGATAATGACGTTGGTATAATGACTGGATTCTGTTTGATATTATGGCTCTAGGGAGAGGGAGAGGTCTAGGGCACTGGCTTACCAAACATGATGGGCCAGGTCAAGATCTTCACCCTCACCAGGAGTAGTGCTCCTCCCACTGAAGGCTCAATTTCATACAAATCTGAAATAGGAAATGGAAAGTAATTCAACCAGAGTTTTGCAGCTAATAGTTCTGATGTGTTTTATCTAGGAACCCGATCAATATTGTGACCTCAGGCCCCTATACGGCTATAATCAATACATATCCCTATAATGGCATAATAATCAGAGCCATATTTCAGTAACTCGCCTCTGCAGTCCATGACACAGCAGAAGCCACTTCCTTAGATTCCTAGATAGCACACCGAGTTCTTTCGACATATCAAACCCCCAGCAACCTGGGAAAGCCCTGCTTGCTTTGTTTTGATTAGTAATAGAACTCCTGCGAGCACTGTAAGAACGACCAGTTCTTAGTGACATCTTTATTGACGTCTTATGTCCAAAAACTTACGTCAAACTCGGCACCTTTCAGGTATAAATATACCAACGTTGCCTTAAGCAAACACACGGTGGTGAATACTGGAGCAGAACAGCTGTCCCCTTGCAGAGAGGCCAGCAGATGCGAGAAGCCCACGGACGCTGCCCCTCCTCCTTGATGCGCTGAGAAAGACGCTGTCTTTTCTCCTGACGAGAAAATCCAGCTCCGGCGTTTCCAGCCTACCCTTGCGGGTGACTGGGATATCGGGTCCTAAGAAGGAGATACCAGACCTCCTACATTCTATTCCAGAGGTACGGTGCTGACTAAACCCTTAGAGAGAATTCTTGAATCAAACTCTTGGCAAAACCAACTTAACTTAAACTGCTACTTACTTACTCCCTCCCACGTATTAGGCGTAGGTCAGGTACACCGGGGTAGGCGTAGTAAGAAGCACCGGTTGAGGTCGTATATATGAATGTACATATTTTATTCATTTTAACTATCTTATGGCTAAGAAACCATATCAATGCTTTTACAGTATTATTTCGTAATACTCCTTTTACTGTATGCACTTTTCATAATAACAAGTCTTGCAATTGTGGCAATTCATTTCTCTTGCATGAGAAGGAAGACTGCTCAATAAATAATATCTTTTATTGAAAATGCCCGTCTCTCTATTCTCTGCACCCTGGTGAAACTAAGAACGCACGTATTACTGAGTGAAATAGCTGTCTATTGTTTCACACGACTCTAGAGATTGACTCTTATTCTGGGGAGCAAAGTTGTCATGTTTATGCGGTTGTCGGAAGCTGAATCCCTTCTTGTCTGAGCCAGGGAAGCTGATCACTTCCTATTCATTCCTATTCATTCAAGAAAGTTTCCAGTGACCTCTGAGCTAGCTGGCGCAAACCTTAATTAAGTCTAACATAGTCAGTAGAGACCTAGAAGACCTCAGTCCTACGCCTACACTGCTGTTTATGTTATTTCAATGCGCAGGGCCTATAGGGAAAATAGGAACTACACTACATGGCGCCCAACATTTGGTAAGGCGATAAAACTAACGCTGGACGTTAGAGTAACTCAGTCGTGCTTTTTCACACAGACCCTTTCTCCCGTAAATACTCCAATAGACGTCTGGAGTGGGTGAAAGGTTAAAATCCGCTGGAACTTAGTAGGAAGAGATTCCTATGTAGAGTTTCTGGTTTAGTCAACATTGAAGGATACAGTGTTCCAAAATATCATGCACCTAATCTTTGTTTCCTTGAAACCTGCTCTGCAAACTTTCATTAAAACAATGTCAAATAATGGCAATAACAACGGAACCAATGAAGTCGCAGTAGATGCGAATCAACCGGGTTTCGATGTTACAGGGATTAATGAACCGGATGCAATTATCATCCCAGCAAACAGAAGAAAAACTATAACTTTAAAACTTATAGAAAAGGGACTGACATCACGAGGTGGTACAGTCATTTTCGTGATAGAGGCACACGAATATCGGCAGACAGAGGTATTCTATTCTTGGATAAACTTTCCAGAGGCAAACGCTACAACACACGAGTTCCACTATTACAAAATTGAGGAACCAACGGAAGAGTACGCTCCTTTCGAGGAGATTGAAATCCCATTAAAATACCAAGAGCACCTGCTCTGGTTTAATGGCGCCCTAAAACATAATGATCACATCAACAGGCTCGGTCCACTAGGTAGACCAGGAGCAACGTGGCCGGTTATAGCCAGCTACACACCACATCCAGACATTGAAAAAATGTCAAAAGAAGAACTTTTAGCACAGCTAAAATTATTAATTAAAATTCACAGACAGTTAGTCCAATATGTAATGCGGACTGCAACAGTCCAAACAGCTGTTAATATTCCACAGCTAACCCCTCATCAGGGGAACACAAATAAAATCACACCACAGAACATACAATCATGTCTTGGAAAAACTCCAGCAAAACGGGAACAAATTCCTTTCTGGTTAGCACAGAAAATTATTCAAATTGAGGCAGTATTCCCGAATACTACCCCTATTGAGAAACACAGAATTCTGACTATCTGCCTTCCAATGGGGGTCACACCACATGTGGAGGACTGTGACACTTGGGGTACGGTCTTTGCTTCCATTTAAACAAAAACACATGGTGTTCCGTCCATGGCGGTTATACCAGATGTGCTAAAACAAATTCAGAATGAATACGGTCCAGAACCTGCTTTAACTCTTGGTATGAAATTACTGAAAGACTTCAAGCAGGTCTCAGCTATATTACTAGCCAACATAAAAGGAAAAGCAGCATCTGTGGCGATCCGCCAGAAATTGAAAGAAACAGATATAACAGATCAACCAATTGAGCTTGCCAGAATAATAGAAAAATGCTATGAAGAATTAGGTAGAGATAGTTTGGGTGGGAAACCAGTAAAACCCCAACTACTTGAAAATCCTGAAAAATAATTTATTAAAAATAATCTAAACTCTTCTTAAAAGAGCTGGGATGAAAATAAACAATCCACTCCCAAAGAAAAAGTTTTCCAGTCCAGAGGAAGGTCTCCTCGGCGGAGGGAAAGAACTCTGAATCGAGAACGCCAGTCTCCCCAGAGGGAGCACTCTGAGAAAAGATATAACCTTAGAAATAGGGATAACTTGAAAAATCCTGATAGATATCAAAGTATTGATACACGTCCCTCTCGATCTTTTTCTCAGAAATCGGAAAGAAGAGGACGGTCAGATCCAAGGGAAGAGCACACCAAGTCCAAAGACAAGGAACCTGCTCAAAGTAAAAAATTACAATTTCCAAGAAAGAAGATAGCCAGTATTAGAGTAATCGAACATGCCGAGAATACTGAGGACACAGCTGAAAAACGGAGAGTGGGCACAGACAATGCTAGACAGCGCAGCAGAAATCAGCATAGCTCGCAAGATCCTGATGGGTCATCTGGAGACAGTGGACACAAATGAATACATTCAAGTAGAAACTGCAGATACCAGAGTTAGCGAACCTCATAAGATATACGAAATAACACTGCGTATAGAGGGTGACAAGACTAGGAAAATAAGGGGTCTATTTTGGGATAACCTCTCAAAAGGCTATGACATCCTGTTAGCCGAGAAAGATTGGCCCCCAGAGTTTGTCAGGGAGTGCCCTCATGCTGAAGAAATGATTATGCCTGCCTTCTCAAATCACATTCCAATTCACACTAAATATATATATGCAAGGAAATGGGCAGTAGCCCAGGCACTAGCATTATATAAGAATCATGTAGGATGGGAAGAGGACTCTCCTCCTCACAAAATCCAGTTAAAATATCAACCAACTGCACAAAGGCAGTACCCAATTAATTAAGAAACTAAAAAACAGGTCAGGGAGATTTTAGATCAACTTGAATACCAAGGGGTGATTGAAACATGCACCTCTAAAATGAACAATCCTTTGTTTCCTGTCTCCAAACCGGACGATTCGTATCGTCTAGTCTTGGAGTACAGACACCTTAACTCATGTTGCAAAACATTTGCGGTACAAAATTCGCACAGTGCGGCACTAATGAATAACATAGTTCACAAAAAATACAAAACAACATTAGACATATCTAATGGGTTCTTTTGTCAAAATATTGCACCAGAAAGCAGGTACTTGACCGCTTTCTCAATAATGGGGTCACAGAAAAATTTCTGTAGGCTCCCACAAGGATTCAAGAACAGCCCAGGACTATTCTCAGCCAGAGTAACAGAGTTACTACAAATGTATGATGATGAGGCATTATCTTATGTCGATGACATCTATCTCACTGACAACGACTTGGATACTCACTTGAAAAGAGTGAACACCATAATACTTGGGTTCGCAGCAGAGGGTTACAAATTCAACTTTAAAAAGTCAAGAATTGCCCATCTAACAGTCTTATTCTTAGGATACGAATTATCAAGTGAAGGAAAATTCCTAGCGGACAACTTCTTAGAGAAGTGCGCTGAACTCCAAGCAGCGAAAACGCTGAAGAACTTATAATCGATTCTAGGCTTCCTGAATTTCGGAAGAACTTACATTCTAAACTATGCAGAGAGGATTAAACATCTCTACAAATTAATAAAACCTGATTTTAAACCAATCAACTGGACTCAAAAACACACAGAAATTTTGAGATCACTGCAAACAGACATGTTAGCTAAAACAAAATTAGAAACACGTGACAATACGTGCAACCTTGTAATCCGGGTCATCCAAGGAAGATGCAGATTCACGTACCTGACCTCTAATGAGGGAGAAACGGTACCAATAGCTTACAAATCACATTTGTACACACAAGCAGAAAAAAACATTCAATCTCACAGAAAATACTGTAAAGGCAGTTCAAACTGCTATAGCAAGAGAACGAGCCCTAGCCCAAGGCAAAAGAATAACTGTTCTCACAGCAGAATCAGCCTTCAAGGCACTATTCAGCCCAGTAAATCTGAAAACAGTGGCACTAGATCCGAAATGGATACAGTGGGAAAATTCTCTTGCTGCAGAAGACGTGAAATACTATTTCGCCCCGAACATGAAAAAACTGAATGATTTAAAATATGAAAAAGAATATCCTCTGCCAATCGAAATTCTCCCTCTAGAACAGTACTCCTGTATAATCTATACAGATAGATTTGTACAGCATTACAATGTAGATGATAAATCCTACAATGCCGCCTGAGCGATTGTTAAAGGTCGCTAGCTCTGCGGTAAATTCAGACCGAAAATAACAAAAACTGAATCACTTAGAAAATGTTCGGCTCAGCGAGCTGAAATTAGATCTTTAAAGATGGCGCTTGAAAATGCCGAACGTGAATTCCCGACACTTATCGCGTGCGATTCGCATTTTTGCGTCAATTCTTACAAAAATGATTTGCAGAACTGGGTTCAAAATGATTACAAAGACGACACAGGTGCCACAATCAAGCATAAAATGCTTTGGAAACAATTAGTTCTTTTACAGAAAGAACTACAAAAGACTCACGTGATACACACTCTGAGTCATCAACGTGATGGCGTTCACTTTGCAGGGAACTCATTGGCTAATTCAGCCACAGCGGAAGCAACTAAACCGGCTTCCGTAGCCACAAAAAAGCGTTCAGAAAAATACATAGACGGGGAAACCATGCTGGCGGTAAAAACGTGTTCAAAAGGCAACTGTGCAGCACTACCTGTGAACTATCCACTCAATTATACATACGTAATTGATGCAAACTCCGTTCCTTTTGCTCGAATCCCTGGAGTGGGGATAGGGTAGTTCCAAACACGAATCGGAGAATCTTATTAATAGCCGACGCACACATGGGTGAAGGTCCAAGGCACAAACAGATGAAGGAATCTCTGACTGAATTACAATCAGAATACTGGTGGCTGGGGATGAGCCTGCACCATTATAAATTTGTAAAGAGCTGTCCAGACTGCGACAGAGACCACAGTAACGAGTCAACCGGAGTAATGCCATGGACATTTCTGAAGGTAGCATAGGGCTATCTACACATGAAATCCAGCGTCCTATTAATTTTTTTTTAAGACTACTTTCACTTAAAAATGTGGCCCCAGCGCTCGGCTGACGCCAGAACTGTTATAAAAGATTTGCGAGTCTTTATCGGCACATACGCAATTGCCATGCTTCATTCTGACCAGGGTCCTGCTTTTAGCTCTCAAGCTTATAAGGAGGCCATGACCAGTATGGGCATTGAATTGCGGTTCTCTTGTCCCTTCCATCCTGAGGGAAACGGGGTAGTGGAAAGAAAAAAACCGAGACATAAAGCAATCTATAACGGCAAAGGTATTAGGTTCGGGTGATGGGTGGGTCCAGCATTTAACAAGTGTCCAACGTAGTTTTAACAACTTGCCAAGAAATTCTTCAAAAGGTTTGAGCCCGTACAAACTATTGTTCGGAACTAGAATGTATGTTCAGGACTTAGATAGTCTTGCTTCAGTGGTAGAAGATAAGAAAAAAGACTTTGACATCAAAGATCGTTTGGCTGTTTTACAGGACTTAAATGAAACAAATAAAGCCCTGAGCAACATAAAGTTAAAACCAACAGCCAACAACCACTGAAGACACACCACCTGTCCCAGCAAGACCTGTCTGGATTCCAAAGATTGGGGATCTGGTCAGAGAGAAAATAGCGGTGAAGAAGGAATTTGGGCCTTCTTACAGAAAAGCAGTACCTGTCTTAGCAATCAACGGAACAAGATCAGTAGTACTACCGCCCCTTGCTGGTAAAAAGGAGAACAGAGTTGTATCCATCGACCTGGTAAAACCACAATCATGTGACCTATAATAAATAGTAGGCCCAGTGGACTCCCAAGAAGTAACAGAATACCCAAATTTGCTAGTATCCAAGAGGTTCAAACTGAAAGACTAATCACCTTTGATAAACCTGCAGTGAATAAAAAAGGACTATGCAGAAATGCTATGGAACTTGTGCCTCTTGAAAACCAAATTGAAACAGTTCGTCATGAAAAGCCAGTCTACAATGATGTGGCATCAGAATGTGCTAATGAAAGGCAAATTGAGAAAACAATTCCAACAATCGACAGAACTGCATCTGGCTACTTCATCAATTTCGATAACTTTTCTGAAGATCAAAGCGACCCTGAAGTGATGCCAGCAACAAAGACTTTTAAAGAAAAAGCAACAGAACTCTTTCATCAACTCAAAGAAACCTATCTTGTTTCTCCATGGTTAGAATTTTGGATTGGGCTAGGTGTATTCTTCCTCCTGCTTTGGCTCATCATGGTACTTTGTTTGGGAAAATTCATTGAGGGAAAATACAGTTCAATGGACACAGCAAGTCAGAGCATCAACTTAGTTCTGAAGCCTCACAAATCATCTCACATCGAGAAAAGAGAACTATCATCAGTAAATGTCACAGCTATTCCAATACCCGGCGGGGTAGTTTGGGACAAGACAGACTACGAAATATATGGGCCGGTCGAGCTCTTGAAATATCCTCATCAGTTTAAGGTTTCATTAAGTGACTTTGTAAAACCAAGTACATTGTCTGATGATTGGGACTTTAAAAGTATAAATGATATGATGTCGGATTTAGTTTTATCAGCAAAATTTACAGAACATGATTATTTGCAAGGTTCATCTAATTATGAACAGATGTACTGTTTTACCCATTATGCAGACCACTATTTACATAAATCTGCTCAACCTAGAAATGTTTTTAAATATAACCAATGGGAACATTGTGCTACTCCACCTAAAAGCAGTTCAAAAACATTCTATGAGAAATTCCAATACTTCTCAGGGTTTAACACAAGTAATGCAGAAACATTTTATTATAAACTGTTGGATAAAACAGGGACAAAAACCATGCTGACAAATACTAAATTGATATATTCGGAAGCATTTTATGAAAAAATGATTACATTTGGTTTTGATTTCTGGAAAAATAACATTGAAACAAAAACCATCTGGGGTACAAAAGATTGGCAGGTACAAGGCCTAGAAGCATAATTTCGAGCCTGCATGATCCCAGAACAAATAATGTTCTTGAATGACACAATTCAACAAACGACCTGTCTTGGCCTAGCCAAGATTAAGGACCTTAACAAACCGTCTATTCCAAAGCCAATACCTGATAATGCAACCACAGATATTGAAGTAGACGTATACCAAATTTTAAATGAAAACAGAACACATCCTGATTGGAAAAAGTAGTTAATTTGGCCTACAGACACGAATAACTGTCAAGACAGATTCCTGAACAAATTACAGGGGTTAAAAATGACCAGACCAGACCCTAGATACTCCCAGAGACAACATCCAGGGATAGTAACAACTTACAGTGTAGGGAAACTATGCCTTGAATGGCTACAAACATCCACACTGGCACAAATTAAGCAACACTTGTCTTTACTTAAAGATCGTGCTGACTTGCACGATTTCATAATGGGACCACGCAAACAGCGTCAAAAACGTTTCATAGCGGCCAGTATATATGCTGCTTACAACGAGGCATGGAAAGAGACTCAAATTGAGACAGCAGAGAAAATACAAGAAATTGATCGTATTAATTTGGAAAAATCACTTTCTGTTGTGGACAATGGGTTAATGACTCTGTCCTCCAGAATATATTCACTGGACAGTATTGTATCATCTGCTATTGATATAATAGACCAGGACTTGCTAATGTTACAACATGGGAAGTCCCAATTACGTTCTATTGTACAGCTAGGCTGGACGTTGCAAAACCTTCGTTCGGGCTATGTGCCATGGCGTTTAATCAACACAACGTCATTGTTTTCTATCTTTAACCTTACTGATAAACAAATCAGTTTGGCACAAAAAGGAGCAGACCATACAATCCTGAGCATCGAAAAACTTGAGAGATTACCATTGACAATGTCAGAAAGACCTGTCATTGAATGGATATTACACGGGATTATCACAATTCCGATAACAACTTTCCAGTTTAAAAATTGCCTTGAGTATATACCGGCATGCCAGTATGAAAGGTTGGGTAAAGGATACATTAAGTCATCATGGAAATTACCTTATACACATACATGTTATAGTGACAACAACAAAAATGTATTTCTTAGTGGTGATAAGTGTAAACAATCACTAAGCGGTATACTTTTGTGCGAAGGTATTAACTTGCATGGGGCCTGTGAGGGTACTTCGAATAACCTTTCATGCTACCAGCACGGCACACCTGCAACACAGATAGAGCCATTCTTTAGGCAACTTTCTAACGGGAGTTACGTTCTAATAACGGATCACAGCTGTTGTGGCTTGGTGCCAGGAAAAGCATATCTCTTAAGCGTCAGCTCCATGGTCACTTGCTGTATGCAAGCATTGTATACAAATGGCCCTGGAGACTCAGTGGCTCTGATTTGGCCTCCTTTGAATATCTCTTCTATACGAATTGATACTTTAAGCAGAATGAAGTCTGTGCTTTTGCAGACAACAGTGCCCATCACGTCATCAAAAGAGACGTATGATCTCAAAGATGCAAGAACAACTGCACAGACACATACACTTTTATCAACAAATAAAGAAATGCTCGGCCAAATCCTAGATATGTCGAATGCCAGTGGTATCTCGAATGTATTTAAGACAATTTTTTTGGGACTGTTAACACCCTTCGAAGCAGTCCTGGGCATCTTTCCCAATTTTGTCCATTCGGTCTTTGGCGGCCTACCACTACTTTTTCGACTCGTAGCAGGTATTTTATTTTTGACCCTCCTGCTCCGATATGGCAAACCAAAACGCAGACATGACTCCAGCAAAGATGGAAGAAACAATCCTAGCAATACGCTACCGGGACCGCATAACTAAAGCCCTTGGACTAGCCCGGCTAAGAGATCTGAATATGACCTGGTTTCTTTCATTTAGACCTATATGGCAGACCTGCATCTTACCTGTGCTTTGATGTATGCTATGCGGAGAGGAATGCGTGTTAGACACCTGTCTTGCACTACAATCAGCAGTACCAATGGATGTCGATACTTTGCTAAGTCCAGTAACGGCTCACGCATCGTGTTGTCCCCAGCGGTTACCAATCCTGATGACGGCATTCGTTGAGACTCCTGCGCTACGACTAGGTGGTGGCAGTGAAGCAAGAAAAGAAAGCAACGTCACCCAGGTACGACCTTCTGTGAGCATTGCTGATCCTGAAATCGATGATAGCAATCATTCTCACAACTGCCAAGTTACAGCATTATCGAACTTGGTCGAGCTGTCACCTGAATATGTAGACCAATTCTTTGCGAGCCTGTCTGAAATGATGTTCTCCCCTGAACAGAAACAATAACTTTTTTGGAAAACAATCCGGCACACAGCGTTCCCTTGAACTCTGAATTCCGCCTTCGGCTTTGATAAACAAGAGCTACTGAAAAAAGTTTGGAACTATTTTTGCCCCGCTCACCATGAAATTATTTTTTCCAAAAATGCCAAAGTATTTACTTTTTATGGCACACGTACTTTGCTTAAAGTAGAACTATTCAGAAAGAACAGAACTTCTATTTTTAACAGATCTAGAGACAAAATATTACCTCAGCCTCTAGCACATTTTACAGCAATTGTATTTATATGTGATGAAATAGTCTCGCCCTTCTTTCCTGTATTGAGAGACATTTCATGTGTAATTTTTCGCAAAATCGTTCAACTGAAAATATATGCAAAACATTTTTGGAATGATTACTCTACTTGATAATGTACAGTACCTATTATAATTTTCATGTATTTCATGTACACCATTTCAAATGCAAAATTTATTTTGGGGTGGGTAGGAATACACGGGCATCTTATTGCTTACGTTTTTAGTAATTTGATGGACATAAATTCGTGGAGTGGGTGATGTGTTTTATCTAGGACCCCGATCAATATTGTGACCTCATGCCCCTATACGGCTATAATCAATACATATCCCTATAATGGCATAATAATCAGAGCCATATTTCAGTAACTCGCCTCTGCAGTCCATGACACAGCAGAAGCCACTTCCTTAGATTCCTAGATAGCACACCGAGTTCTTTCACCATGCCAAACCCCCAGCAACCTGGGAAAGCCCCGCTTGCTTTGTTTTGATTAGTAATAGAACTCCTGCGAGCACTGTAAGAACGACCAGTTCTTAGTGACATCTTTATTGACGTCTTATGTCCAAAAACTTACGTCAAACTCGGCATCTTTCAGGTATAAATATACCAACGTTGCCTTAAGCAAACACACGGTGGTGAATACTGGAGCAGAACAGCTGTCCCCTTGCAGACAGCCCAGCAGATGCGAGAAGCCCACGGACGCTGCCCCTCCTCCTTGACGCGCTGAGAAAGACGCTGTCTTTTCTCCTGCCGAGAAAATCCAGCTCTGGCGTTTCCAGCCTACCCTTGCGGGTGACTGGGATATCAGGTCCTAAGAAGGAGATACCAGATCTCCTACATTCTATTCCAGAGGTAATTCTTGAATCAAACTCTTGGCAAAACCAAATTAACTTAAACTGCTACTTACTTACTCCCTCCCACGTATTAGGCTTAGGTCAGGTACACCGGGGTAGGCGTAGTTAGAAGCACCAGTTGAGGTCGTTAGCCAATATATATATGAATGTACATATTTTAATAATTTTAACTATCTTATGGCTAAGAAACCATATCAATGCTTTTACAGTATTATTTCATAATACTCCTTTTACTGTACGCACTTTTCATAATAACAAGTCTTGCAATTGTGGCAATTCATTTCTCTTGCATGAGAAGGAAGACTGCTCAATAAATAATATCTTTTATTGAAAACGCCCGTCTCTCTATTCTCTGCACCCTGGTGAAACTAAGAACGCACGTATTACTGAGTGAAATAGCTGTCTATTATTTCACACGACTATAGAGATTGACTCTTATTCTGAGGAGCAAAGTTGTCATGTTTATGCGGTTGTCGGAAGCTGAATCCCTTCTTGTCTGAGCCAGGGAAGCTGATCACTTCCTATTCAGTCAAGAAAGTTTCCAGTGACCTCAGAGCTAGCTGGCGCAAACCTAAATTAAGTCTAACATAGTCAGTAGAGACCTAGAAGACCTCAGTCCTACGTCTACACTGCTGTTTATGTTATTCCAATGCGCAGGGCCTATAGGGAAAATAGGAACTACACTACAGTTCCATTGGGGATTGTCCTGATACTGTCTTTTTCTTCTTTCATATTTGTAATTTTATGTTGTTAAGTTATTGTATATTGCTATGGCATATATACAACTTGATGTAATTTATGGTAGCAGGAAGGCTGTACTCTATTGTGCTCCTTCTATTTCCTGAATTAGGTGTGTATTTGTGCTGTTAAGTGTGTAGCCAATTATTACACAGGTATCTCCTGCGTATGATTTTTTAGAGCCAATTTCTATTCTTCCTTGAGCTTTCCTTCTTGTTGTTGGGTATATTTTTTTGTCAATGTACTGTTATCGGGTCTATGGCTTTGACACAGAAATCATTTCCTACATGTGTAATTTTTAATGGATCTTGTGTGGGATGATATTTAGCATCTCATTTCTATCACAGCTTGTTGTATTACCAATTGTGAGTTTTGAGATTGGGTTCTGCAGGCCAGGCTTGGGTTCCGGGGCCTCAGCTGTGGGGTCTAGGGGTGCTTGCCTGTTCTGTCCTTGGGTTCATTCTACTATTGTCTTAGCAAACTTGAACCATTTACAACCCCTCCAGCACAGTGTTGGCAATGGTACACAATCGTATTTGCCCACCCACATGTTTCACTTTTAATCACCTGGTTTTTGGACCCTTATGGTGGGTGTGTCTCACCATTAGAGTCTCACTTACAGTACTTACACAGTAATTAGAATGAGCATGTTTACCCCTAGTTTCCACCTTTCATGATAAGGGGCACTGGGTTGTGAACATGTGTGATGCATGTGTGAGACTACCATCGTGTGCAGCCCAGTAACTGCACATAGGTAGCCTGGTGCAGAAGGGACTCTGCCAAAATAGGTATTGAGCGGGAGTAGGCCTTATAATAGAGGAAATTCATAGATAGGTCAGTAGAGTTCACTGGAAAATCGGTATGTAGTGCTTTGCTGTATTACACACATAGGGGAAATCTGCCTGAAAGTGCAGTTTTGCTCCAGCTAGGCCTACATATTCCAGTGAGGTGTCAAGCTGGGGTGCGCCATCCATGCCAAGTTTGAATATGCAAATCCCAATAACATACATGCACGTCATATGGTTAGTCAAGAAACTGTTGCACTTCTCTGGCTCAGCTCATAGGCAGATTCCAGGCCTTTTATCTCCCTGAAGGACCCAGTAAATTATTCTGCTTCCCAGCAGAGGGAACATAGGCCTACCAGCACAAAGGAAGCAATTATCAGTGATTGACTCAGTCCCTGAGAAGGAAGGGGTAGGAAAGAAAACCTGCATCTGGTAATTAGCTTATTCCACTGCATTAGGGGTGGGACACACCTGGCCCACAGAACAAAGGAGGAACCCCCGATATTTGGAGCCATCACTTGAGGGGATCCCCCTTAACAATTTGATGGGAAGGTAGTTGGGGGGGGGGGTGTCAACCAGCAGTGGAGTTGATTCCCTCAGTGGAGCTTTTCCCATAGAAAACTTCACATTGCCATACTGGAATGTCCCAGACTGCTATGCAGGAGGGTTGGAACAGGGATAGAGGTATAAGGTGGCATTCTTGGATTGCCCAGTGGTGTCTGGCATCTAGAACTTTCCACCCACTCTTAAAAACCTCTGCACAAGGGAGACACAGTGAGTAAGACCCTGAAGTTGACAACACTAGAATCATGGGCAGCTGGATGGACGAGAACCTTGATGCCTTGCCAAGACGGATTAAGGACTTTGTCTTTGTCTGTAGCTAAGCCCAGGGCCGGACGGGCCTATCCAGGGCCAGTGGTACAGCCCCCCTTAGAACCTCTGAGGACCAGCAGCCACCTCAATTGCACTGCAATCAGCCTAGAAGCTGTAGGGCTTAGGAGTGTGGGAAGGAAGGTGCTCTGCTGGCTGGTAGCAGAGGGACTGCAAAAGATGCCTCCTCCGCAAGAGAAGAGCACCAGGAGCCAGGAGGGAGAAGACTGGCACAGGGAGGCAGTTTAATCAACTCACCACAAAGCATGTCCCTTACATGCCTGAAGGCCTGTTAAAACTGCCCCAGGTAACTAAGGCTGACTACCAGGAGCAATATGAGATCTTCAAAACCGTTTCATTGAAGCCTGAGACATGATGGGTAGAAGATTGTGACCTTCAAACTTCAAGAGACTGAGCATGTGGTATTTTGTCAATGTTTTTTAACAATCCCCGGGGGGGGACAGTACCCCCAGGGACATTTCAACCTTATTTTCTGAAATGACCATGGGGACGGGGCATGTGTCTGTCCACCTACCAAAACCAACATTGGCCACTGGGATACCATCCCCTGGGGTCCAACATAAAAGCCCTGTTGGGCCGGTGCAGCATTAGGCGGGGCCCAGGACCCAATCCTTATGCCCCCTGTGGTTCCGTGGTTCTCAACTGGGTTCGATGGTTCCGAACCCGTTCAATAAAGATCGTCGGAAATGGACGATTTCGGTGTCAGCAGACCGCAAATGGCGAGTGTAGCGTGTCTGAGTGTTTTCGTATGAATCGATATAGGAGAACGCTCTGCATTCAAGGATTTAGTTTGAACCTCCGGGTTCCATTTTGTATGCGGCAGCCATTTTGTGTGGTTGCTCTAACATAGGCCCGATGACTGTGGCCGAACGAGTCCTTGAGACACGTACGCCTTAGATGACTCCTGGGTGACCTGGCCGAACTGACTCCTTGCCCGAGGCTGACCTCGCTGAGCCAGTTCCTTGTTCAGCAGCTGGCCTGATAAAGATCAAAGAGCAGGACGTGCCCGAGTTTATGGTACACTGCTCCCACCTTTCTATCTCCTTTCCAATCTGTTTCTGCCTTTCCTTTATGACATAATCATTGATTTGGGTTGAAGGCTTTATGATGGGTTTGTCCGGCCTGATCGAACAGGAAACCTGGAATTTGCTTGGTCATTTCTGGTGGGCTGGACAACGGAAAATGGGATTGTCTGAGATTGTCGTCATACGCTACTTTTGAAATGTTACACTGTCATTGGTCAGTTTGTATGCACCGAATGCTAATTTGAAATGTTGCCTGAGGCTTGATTTTTGGCATAAAAGACCATGCTCCTCTTATTGAATTTGTGCAGTCTCTAGCGAACCACCCGTGTGTGCTTCGTAGATCTCTGTTCCTGGTTGCAGCCAATAAACTTTGGTCTTTGATGTCATCAAGAAGTATCCCGTGTCTCTGCTTGCCAAGACAGGTGAACTCGAAGGTTTCAGGCGTTCTCCCTAACGCCGCTGGGTTCTAAAAACCCAGTCCTTCAGTTGGCGCCCCCACGTGGGGCGACTTCAGCGGTACCGGTCCAAGCCAGAGGTTCGTGAGAAGCTTCGTGTGAAAATTCTGGAGGAAAGCCAGCCACTTCATCGACCCCTGTATGTCGTTGTGGTCCAAAAGTCTTTGCTGCGAGGTTTCCCGCTTTCCGACGGCTACGAAGGACTGCTGCCCTGACTGTCGCCCTGTTTTGAAGCCTTAGACGTTTGTAGAGCGAGACGATTGACGGGTCTTCTGGTGACGCCATCGACATTTCAGTTAAGTATAAGCGGAGCGTCTCCTAGTCCTTAGTTTGTTTGGAATCCTTTAGTGGATCGCTTTGATTTGGTACCTGCAGGCCCCAAAGCCAAGGGATTCGTGTATTCACTAGACTATCGTTTTAAGATTCCCCTTGTTGTTTGAAGCTAGACTAGTGAGCAAGATGCCTGGTTTTAGCAGTTTTAGAAACTTGTTTAGTTGTGGTTCAATGAGGGACTCCTGGTTAGAGGATTCGTGTCCGGTTCCTCCGATCGGAACTCCTACATACGAATTGTATGTGAAACATGGTGTGGGCCCTATCAGTTATAATGAGATCTGGGTAAAATATACGAAGAGTGACGGTGTCCTACCGTGGCCCCGTTACGGTAGTTTTGAAACTGAAATTCTAGATAACCTCGAGGTGAAGTTGTTCAAGAAGAAAGCCCGGCCGGCGATGTTTGACTCTTTCTGCATATGGCGCAAAGAAGCCAAACAGAAAGAAATGACATTAGCGAAAAAGAACAAGAGGGAAAGAGGAATGTCAATGGTGCAAGCTGCTATTGCGTATAGAGATAATGAAGAAGAACAAGAAAGTGAACAGATGCTCAGAGTGAGGAAGTTAGTGGTAGATAGATGCTAACCAGTCTTGCCGCCTAAAGAGCAGAAAGACGAGAAAGATCTTGCGAAAGATCCTTTAATGTCGCATCTGTTAAATTCACCGCCACCTTATGGGCAGAATGCTACGGCACCACCGCCACCAGTGGTGGCTGTGCAATTGCAGGTTATGGTGCCTCCTGTAATTCCTCCACAGCCAGCTCTTCCGTTGGCTACTGTTCCTTTGGCGCAGCCTCCTCAGGGGCCGCCAACTTTGCCTTTTTCTTCGACTGCTACTTCTGTGTCTGTCCCTAACGCTTCTTCAGTTCCGACTCTGGATTCCTCTACTACTGTTTCATCTTCCCTTATTCTTCCGACTACTCCTTCTCCTAGACAGCGGATGACTGCTGCCTTTTCTGGTTTTCTGACTCCGTGGTTGGGACAATTGGGTATGTCTCCAGTGAGTGAGCGTAGACAGTTGTGTAGTCAGTTGCCTGATACGGATGAACGAGTGGTTTTGGATCACATGGCACGTAGATGGGTTACGTACACGTCTCATATAACCTTGAGGGTATCATGGATGTCTTTCGGCAATGGGAAGCACCTAAGCAACTATATGTTTTTGAGATCATGTGTGCGTTCCTCCATGATCAATGGATGGACGAAGTGGGTAAACCTCCTGAAGAGTTGTTCCGATTGCGCTCTGAGTTTGCAAAAGGAAAGATTGTGAGTCTCCTCGACATCGAGAGAGCGGTGTCGACGTTATTATCATTTTGAAATAATGCTTCTTCTGAACGACTGTTTGAGCCCGATTCGTTAGTTGCGAGAAAAGCGTGTCAGTATCCGATGCGAGAGGTTCCTCCGGTTTGGAGACCTGCTGATGACAATGCTGTTCCGCCTGTTGTTGCGCACTTTCAGCGAGTGTGGGTACATGTTCCATGGAAGCGTGCTGAAGTTCTAGCGCTTGAGCAGACGTTGCCTGATCCGCAGAAAAATCCAGCGGGATATTATAAAGAGCTTACGCAAACTGTGAGTTTGTGCGTCATGAATTTGGTGGACATAGACATGTTGTTTGGGAATGTTGTTCCACCGTCCATCTGGAATGTCATTCGACATACGGATCATGATAATGAATTGGGTGATTCGTGGGTTAATCTTGTTGCTGCAAACGATAGACAAGTTGGAGGTGCTAAGCCTGAAAATATCATTACAGAACTTCCTGGTAGGATTATTACTTTTATGAAGACTCTGATGCCTGAAGTACGTGTTAATTGGGACAAGTTGTCTGCATGTAAGCAGAAGAAAGATGAGACTGTGTCAGATTTTTTCACGTGTTTCGAAGAAACTTTTGTCGATCATAGTGGGCAGGATATGGCTACCGAGGGTGGCCAGAGATTGTTCGTCGACAAATTTGTACACAATCTTCTTCCCGAGTTATGCACTAAGTTGAAGGATTCTGAGAGTGCTTGGCCTGTTTCTACATCAGCGCAGATTTTAGGTACGGCTCAGTACTATGAGAATAGACGTAAGGATGAGTTAGAGAAAGCGGATAAGAAGACTAAGAAATTGAAGACTAAAGTTCTTCTACAACAAGTTCATCCACCCCGTGTTAATTATCAGCGTGATTATCAGCAACCTCAACAGTATTCGAGAAACTCGCAAAGAGACGAGACTTCTCAACAGCGTTTTCCGTATGGCCCTAATCAGTGTGCGTATTGTAAAGAAGAGGGTCATTATAAGAATAGTTGTCCGGTCTTGTTACAACGAGTGAATAGTGCTCCTGATGTGAGAGGTAGAGGTGCTCAGCAAGAACCT
Organism: Lissotriton vulgaris; assembly: GCF_964263255.1. Taxonomy (NCBI): domain Eukaryota; kingdom Metazoa; phylum Chordata; class Amphibia; order Caudata; family Salamandridae; genus Lissotriton; species Lissotriton vulgaris. The sequence goes on along the minus strand of NC_141689.1, from coordinate 1,978,098,552 downwards.
AGAGGTAGAGGTCGCGGACAGAACGTGCGTCCTTTGCCTCCGCAGAACTCAATGAATAGTTTTGATCAACAACAGAATTCGTCCGGTAGGACAGCACAGTACTACGTAGATGATTATTACGTTGAAGGTGACGAAGCACATGGTAGTGATTGTTAGGACAGCCATGGACAAAGAGAGGGAGTTGTTTCAGTTCCAGTAGATCAGAGTGGACCTTATGTTGAAGTGATTGCATCAGGTGTGTCAGAACCTTTTCTGCTAGACACTGGTGGTACGAAGAGTTCTATTATGCATTCTAAACTCCCTGGCGCACCTTTGTCTGGCTTTAATAATGTTTTTGTAGGTTTTTCTGGCGCCCCCGTTACGAATCCGATTTCCGCTCCATTACCCCTTTCTGTTGGTCCTTGTAAGTTTGTAGCACCCCTTCTTTTGACTACAGGTTGTATTGAGAATTTGTTGTAATTGGACTTGTTGAAGAGATTGTATGCGACTTTGTATGGTTCTCCGACAGGAGTACATCTTACTTTGGGTGAGAGTGTGATCTCTCCGATGTATGTATTGAAAGATTGTCTTCCATCGGAATTGTCTTTGTTACCAGATTCATTGTGGGCTACGGGTCCAAATGATGTGGGCCTGTTAGATATTCCCCCGTATGTTGTGACACTGAAGGCGAATGCTAAGTTACCGCGCATTCCACAATATCGCATCTCGAGTGATGTGAGCGTGCACTTTTAGCGATCATTTATGATCTGATCGACAAGGGTGTTATTGAAGAGACGCAAGGTAATGTGTGCAACAGTCCTGTTTTGCCTGTTCTAAAGAGAAGTGATCCTTCACAGCCTCCTGTATATAGATTTGTCATCGATCTTCGTGAAGTGAACAAGATTGTTGTTCCGCAATTTCCTGTTGTGCCTGACATTACTGCATTATTGACTTTGATTCCGGCTTCTGCCACCTGGTTTTCAGTGATTGACTTGAAGAATGCTTTCTTCAGCATCCCGATTGCTATGGAGAGTAGGGATATCTTTGGATTCTCTTTAGGAGGCCGAAGTTTCCGCTTTAAGCGCGCTCCTCATGGCTATTGTGAGAGTCCATCGATTTACAGTCAAGCTTTAAAGACACAACTTGATCTGTTGGTTTTACCTGAAGGTGCAGATATTATTCAGTATGTTGATGATTTGTTAGTTGCCGCCGATACTGAGGAGATTTGTAAGGATGCCACTTTGTCATTATTACGTCATTTATCTGATTGTCATCACAAAGTTTCTCTCTCAAAATTGCAATTCTGTCGACAAGAAGTTACCTACCTAGGTCACCTCTTATCGAAGGAGGGAAGGAAATTGACCCCAGAGAGAAATCAGGCTATTTCGAAAATGAGTGTTCCTACGACACAGAGAGAAGTACGTGCGTTTTTGGGTATCACGTCGTACTGTAGGCAGTGGATTCCTAATTTTTCCTTGCTAGCGAAGCCTTTGATAGCTCTTACTGTTAAGGATACTCCAAATCCTATTCCTTGGACTGACGAATGTCAGAAGAGCTTTTCTGAATTACGCAATGCGTTGTGTTCGGCTGCTGTGTTGGGTACTCCCGACTACAGTAAGCCTTTCACATTGTTTGTCCACGAGAGAGAGGGATGTGCATTGTCGGTTTTGACTCAGCAGTTTGGCGATAAGCAATGCCCATGTGCGTACTTTTCGTCGACTTTGGATCCTGTAGCTAGAGCGTTGCCAAGTTGCTTGAGAGCCACAGCGGCAGCGGCTGTGTCAATTCGACAATCTGCTGGTTTGGTTATGGATAACAAGTTAGTGGTTATGGTTCCACATGCAGTGGATACTTTGTTGAATCGTACCAAGACACAGCACTTAACTAGTGCTCGGCTGTCAGGGTATGAGCTTACACTGTTAGCGAGTCATGTGCACATCCAAAGGTGTAATACCTTAAACCCAGCTACATTGTTGCCGATTTCGCTTGGGACAGATGACGATAATGAAGAGCAGCACGATTGTTTTCTAAGAACCGAAGAAGAGACGAAAGGGAGAGTAGATCTCCGAGATACTCCTCTTCCTGACTGTGATGATGCTTTGTGGGTTGATGGTTCGTGTTTTAAGTTGCCGAATGGTGATACAACTGCAGCATATGCTGTGATGACTTTGCATACGGTTGTTGAAGCTGCACCACATAACTCAGCCCAATCAGCTGAGTGAATCGCACTTACGAGAGCATGTGTGTTGGCGAAAGGAAAACGTGTGAATGTGTACACGGATAGTCAGTATGCGTTTGGTGTGGCTCATAGCTTTGGACGTTTGTCGCGTGAACGTGGATTTTTGACATCGCATGGGACGAAGATCCAACATGGGCAACTGGTGAATGAACTTCTTGAATCTCTTACGTTACCATTGCAGGTAGCGATTGTGAAATGCAGTGCTCATAAAAAGGTTACAGATGATGTTGGTCGTGGTAATGCGTTTGCAGATGAAGTTGCGAAAGAAACTGCTAGAAACGTGATGAGTCGAATTTACGTTGCGGGTCCAGCAAGATGGGCTCCAGAGAAGAGTATGTGTGAAGATACCATTGAGAGTGTGAAATCTATTCAAGGTGAAGCCACAGAGAAAGAGTTGAATGAATGGAGAGAAAGTAAGGGTAGATTGGGTTCGAATGGTTGTTGGACTGATTTGTCAGAGTATCAGAGATGGTTGTTGCCTAACGTGTATGTGCTTCCAGTTGTTACAATGGCTCATGGAATGGCACATATTAGTGTGAAAGGGATTTGCAAACTGTTGGCCCCTGTTTGGCAGAATGTGGGAATCCCCAGATGTGCAGAGAATTTGGTCAAGAATTGTATGGTGTGTTTGATGCATAATCCTGGTAAGGGAACTCCAAAACCAGCTGGTCATTTTGCTCCTCCTACGTATCCGTTCGAGGCTTTGCAGCTAGATTTCATCCACATGGAGAGATGCAACAACTTGAAATATGTGTTAGTGGTTGTTTGCTCCTTTTCTAGATGGGTAGAAGCTTACCCCCTTAAGGACAATACTGCTTTGTCCACAGCGAAGGCCTTGATAAAATATTTTTTCCCGAGGTTTGGAATGCGGAGAATTATCTGGAGTGATAATGGGAGTGAATTTGTGGGTCAAGTTATGAAGAGAGTGTGTGAGGGTCTCTGGATTAGGCAGAAATTCCACGCTGCAAATCACCCCCAATCAGCTGGTTTAGTCGAGTGCTATAATGGCACTCTTAAGTTAAAACTGGCCAAAATCCAAGCGAGCACTGGTTTACTATGGCCAGATGCCTTGCCATTAGCACTTTTGTCCACAAGAATGATTGTGCATTCGCGAATGGGTTTGAGTCCGTATGAGGTCGTGTTTGGTCGCCCGGCAAATATTTGGGGCGTACCAAGACCAACGAGGTTCAGTGACCTCGAGTATCCTGTGTTGCTTGACTACTTGCGTGAACTGACAACTAAAATGAGTGTTTTACGCCAACAGGTGCATGACAGCCTTCCACAAGCTGCAGAGGATCCAGGCCACTCTATTGAACCTGGATCGTGGATTTTTGTACGTAACTTTCAGCGGACCAAGAACGAACAGCCTCGTAGGACGGGGCCCTACCAAGTACTCCTGTCAACAAGACCTGCAGTCCGAGTGCGAGGCAAGCGTAACTGGATCCACGGATCTCATACTAAAAGGGCACCTCTGCCCTTGCCATACGATAAGTGGGCCCAGCAGGGACTTGCAGACTCTGAAACAGAAGTTGTCCCACGGTTTATACCGTTCAGCGATGCTCGACTGAATGGAAATAACTCAGAGAAAGAGAGCGATAGAATTTTGCAAGAATCAGTACCTCCTGCAGATCGATTGGACACTACAGAGCCTCGCCTTTTGTTCGCTGATCAAGAATCGACTGGAAAGAGCTGCTATAATCTGAGACCGAGAGTTACGGACAAATAAATAAAGACTAATAAAGTTTGATGATTTTTTCTGTTTACAGGTTAACTCTCCACCAAGGATCTACTCATTTTTGTTTTTCTTGAACCGCCATCCGGTTCTTGCTGCTAGGGTCGCGGTTGCCACCAGTCTTTGGAGTGCAAGCCTGAGACAATATGTCCAGGGTTCTGTTGGCCCAAGGCAGCTTTCCTGGGTTAGCAGAGGCATTCCGGAGCAGAAACAACCTACCACCGCGGGCAGCACATTTAGTTTAAGATGGATTTCTTTGAGTTGGAGAGACCTGTACAGACACTGACTTTTAGAAAACGAATATGTAAAATAATATCGAAGAAAAGTTTTTTGATACCATGTTTATTTTTACTATTGAGCTTCGTGATATTTATAGCTAGTTATGTAACATTTGTTTTTAAAATGACGTTTAATCCCACTGTACAACCTACATTTTCACCTACTATTTCTTCTCATTCTTTCCATCCTTTGCCTGAGCATGAGGTAGTTAGACGATTGGAATTTGCTAACAATTACTTCATCCAACTTCTGCACCAACACCAGTTAGTGATGAATACGACAAACTGTTGGATTTGTTGTTTGATGCCTCATACAACCGATAAGGGTATTCCTTATTTAGTTTTGCCCTTTAGTTTAAACGGTTCTATTTGGGCTTATAGAACGATGTTTATCTATGCCCATAGTGTTTACCCCCAACGTTCACTGAAAGACAACCCAAAGAACAGTGCTATAGTTAAAGGCATTGTTGACATGATTAGAGGGATTAGCTCGTATGAGACTATTCCGAGAGATGAGACACTAGCTTACATTGGTTGGAACGTTACTGGATATGGGGTTAGTCTGAGTGTTAACCAGCGAGCGAAAAGCTCTCCACCGATTTGGATAGTGCCCCATCAGGGCCACTATTGTCTGCAGGGCAATTGCAAGAATCCAAAGGCTCAGTTAGGGAAGAGTGTTTGCGCTGAGACTTATGTATTTGCGTCTCAGTCTTCCCCAGCGTTCCTAGCTGCAAAGGGTACCTACTTTGTTTGTTACGACAAAGCTTATACATGGTTGCCCCCCGACTTCTCGGGCACATGTTTTGTTTCCTTTCTGTTGCCTCCCACTTTTACAGCTGCGGCAGATTACCATAAGACGAGAGTTGCTAGAGGTGTCTATAGTCAAGAAGACACTGCAGGACAAGAACTGGGAGATTTCTTTAAGGGTTTTCTGCCGTTTTGGGGACCTATGGCTAACTGTAGGAATATTCGCCAGTTGACGAGAGTGGTTGAGTCCACCATAGTCGAAACTGCTGGTGCCCTTGGTAACCTGACTGCTGAGCTCCAGTCGGATAGACTTGTGACACTTCAAAATAGAGTTGCCCTTGATGTTATTCTAGCAGATCGAGGTGGAGTTTGCAAGCTGATTCAATCGAGCTGCTGTGTTTTCTTTCCAGACAACGCTCCATCAGTCTTCCAGGCCATTTCCAAATTACATAAAATCTCCGATTCTGTCCATTTGGACAAAGGAGATTGGTCTTTGATGGGATGGTTATGGGGATTGATATCCACTTGGGGTTGGAAGATTTTGATGGTCATTGGGATGGTCTTAGCAATCCTTTTCATGTTCTGTCTCTGTGTACAGTGTGCTCCTGCTATTTGTGGCCTCTGCGCTGCTTTGTGTGCAAGGAGACCTGTCCAGAGAGAGGTACTAAGTAATAGGATGATGCTACAGCAACATATCGATGATCTGATGAATATAGATCCGGATTCAGATTAACATGGGTTTGGGTCTGTTGCCTATTTAAGGGCAAAAGGAGGGCCTGTGGTTCCGTGGTTCTCGAACTGGGTTCGATGGTTCCGAACCCGTTCAATAAAGACCGTCGGAAATGGACGATTTTGGTGTCAGCAGACCGCAAATGGAGAGTGTAGCGTGTCTGAGTGTTTTCGTATGAATCGATATAGGAGAACACTCTGCATTCAAGGATTTAGTTTGAACCTCCGGGTTCCATTTTGTATACGGCAGCCATTTTGTGTGGTTGCCCTAACATAGGCCTGATGACTGTGGCCGAACGAGTCCTTGAGACAAGTACGCCTTAGCTGACTCCTGGGTGACCTGGCCGAACTGACTCCTTGCCCGAGGCTGACCTCGCTGAGCCAGTTCCTTGTTCAGCAGCTGGCCTGATAAAGATCAAAGAGCAGGACGTGCCCGAGTTTATGGTACACTGCTCCCACCTTTCTATCTCCTTTCCAATCTGTTTCTGCCTTTCCTTTATGACATAATCATTGATTTGGGTTGAAGGCTTTATGATGGGTTTGTCCGGCCTGATCGAACAGGAAACCTGGAATTTGCTTGGTCATTTCTGGTGGGCTGGACAACGGAAAATGGGATTGTCTGAGATTGTCGTCATACGCTACTTTTGAAATGTTACACTGTCATTGGTCAGTTTGTATGCACCGAATGCTAATTTGAAATGTTGCCTGAGGCTTGATTTTTGGCATAAAAGACCATGCTCCGCTTATTGAATTTGTGCAGTCTCTAGCGAACCACCCGTGTGTGCTTCGTAGATCTCTGTTCCTGGTTGCAGCCAATAAACTTTGGTCTTTGACGTCATCAAGAAGTATCCTGTGTCTCTGTTTGCCAAGACAGGTGAACTCGAAGGTTTCAGGCGTTCTCCCTGACGCCGCTGGGTTCTAAAAACCCGGTCCTTCACCCCATGTCAGAGGAGGGGAGGGAAAGCATCACTGCACCCCGCCACTGTCCCCATGCCTGTCTCCAGAGGTGAAGGGAGTATACAATGTGGGCAGAAGGTTAAAAATGTTGGCTCCTGTGCTGGCAATGAGCAGTGCAAACCAGACATGGAGCTGCCTGGGTAGCATGGGAGTGGGCTCCCTGTGCTGCCTCGAAGTTAATAAAGGCTGTGGGCATCACAGGTGCGACTGTGTCACCCCAGAAACATAAGAACACTGCAGCGCAAGGCCGCAAGGCCACAAGAGAAAGAGGCTAAGCCGTTCATTAATTATGCATTTCCCAAGCCAGAAGGACTGCATATTGCCCCGAGCAGGCTTAATTTGCATAGGCATCATGATGGTAGGTGCACCAACAGCATACGTAAAGTACTGTGGTGGATGCATTGGGTACAGCAGGAGAATGTTATCAAAACTTGCCCTGCATATCTGGGGATGTTGAGAGAATGGCCCCTGGAACATTTAACGTATTATTACCCACAGTGGGATGGAGCAGTATTCTCTATAGCTGAGAGAAGGACCTCTACTGGCTGGTCCCATTGGTTGTGGCCTGAGCAATGTGAAAAACATACTCTGTCACATGTTACTTTGATTTACAAGGTTTTGTTTAAAGCTGACTATTGCCAGTGATTGTTGTTGAACAATGCAATGCAAATTATTATTCATGAAGATATTCAAACATGTTAATTTATTCTATTGGCTTTAATGATGAATATTGACGCACGCTTATTGTTTTCAGTAATGTGGTAACCCCTTGGCAATAGGCTTTATAATAACACCTCCTTATAATGCAATGTTCTATCTGATATCGGTATGGAGTATTGTGGTCACCAGAACACCACTTTTCCGTTCCCTGACCTTGCTTTTATGTATCATTTGGATCAGGGGCATTGGTTCCATGGGCATAACTGGATAGAAGCAAAACTACAACTCCCAAAATGCAGTCATATGTTAAATCAAAACCCAGAAACTGGAACATTTTTCTCTCAGGCGCATGAATTCATCTGGTCAACCTTATACTACCACCTAATTATGATATTGCACTGTAGTTGCTCCTGAAGGTTAGTATACGCTATATGATTGTCATAGGATTGGGTGCACCTTTCAGCGAGATGAATAACTTGACAGATGTTGTCGTAACATAGAGGAGGGTGTGAGATGAAGTAAACATGAGATGATCCCACACCTCTTTGAATAAGTTACTAATGTGAATTATGTAACGGAGAATGGCTTTTCAGAGTAAGCGAAAGTTAAAATATCATTAGATACAGAATGTTTAATTGCAGTGAGATTTCAGACACCATACTTCTGTGAATAGTTTGCATATACTTGTTTTAGAGAATGAGGGTGATAGAATGTTGAGAGGGCGAATGTGTTTGGGAGTTAAATGTAAATGTAGACGTATTTGTAAAGCGCACTGATACCCCGGCAAGATTGGTGTCCTGGCGCTGTACTCATACCGCTAGGGAACCCGTCCTGGCTTTTCCCCGTGAAATGTCCACTCCTGGGCATCCCCGGGGTGCAACCAGGCATCCCCAGCGCTGTAGGGGGCCGTTGTGGAGGCTAAGCAAGCTATTGCCCAGAGTTGCAGCGTGGGACCCATGATTAGAATAGGCACTGAGGCGAGAATATCCAGTCAGCGGAATTTATGAGCCAGAGACCCGCCGAGGCGGGAATCGAACCCTGGTCCCTGGCCAGAACTCTGCATCAAGGTCTGCCGCTCTAACCATTGAGCCACACTCCTCCACTAGAGATTGTATTCCTAGTAACCTCTATCCACTCTCCCTGGAATTTCCACAATAACTTTACTGGGGAGTATGGACATTACCTGCCCCTCCTAAGACATGAAGTTGAGGAGAGTGGGACACATCACACATCCTGTTGCCAGGGAATCTTGGTGTACTCTGGAAGCAAGGACTCTCCCTGAAAGTCATTTCACCTTCTAAGGGGGTCCTCCTGTAAGCATCTGACACTGGGTAAAGCATTCACTTTCTCCACGAATCTGGCCTAGATTTAATTTTTTGGGCACATGGTTGTTGTCCGGACATGAGCTCCAAACACAATGGGCCTCAATCCTAGTAATTTCATCCACCATCACAGTTAGCTCATTTTCTGAGAATCAGGGTTGTTTTCTTCAAGACATGTTTGAGGCATTCATGAGACAGGATCTAAAAGAGATGCTGTTGTGTGCTGTGAGTGGTAGATGGTCTGTGTAGTTTGAGGAGTCTCTTTTTGTGGTTGGGGCTGCAGGTGTTGAGTAAATTTAGATCTGAACCGTGTTGATAAAAGCAACTGTCAACACTGACGGATGCGTCTGCCATCAAAAATTCCATTCACTATTTCTATCTTCTGTTGTGAGAATACCTCTGTCCCACTGTGACAGCTAACAACTTTAAATATGACAGACAAATCCAACATTGATAGAGGGTAGTCTGACAACAGGGGACAGAGAAACCGATGATAAAGGACAGAAGGACAGCCAATAGTTCTCCCTCCCCAATAGTGAACCATCAGCCAAAACCCTTAATACAGCGGGTGTTTTTTCTGCTGGCCTGATGGATTTCACCATGATGAAGGAACACAGGTTCACCCAGAGACCTCTAGATCTGGCCCTAAATGATAACTTGAGTGACTAGAAGCCAACAACAACCATAAAGTTAAGTTTCCCCATAGATGTAGAAGCTGTGGGCTATGCATTTTGAAGCCCAGAGTACTGTGGCCCTCTTAAAAGAAAGAGGTGCATTTCAGCATATTGTTGGAAGTCCTGGGTTGAGTCTGGATTCTGATGTGGAGAAGCCATCCATGAGGACGCAGCGACCATGTGATTTACTTGTGTGTGTTAGCTGTCTGGAAATCAAGACACTCCAAAAAGGGATAAATATTTTAAAAGCTAAATCAGGTGTAATTTCTAGATTATTTTTTTGCAGACGTCCTTCAATGCCTGTGCCTTGCAATTTGCTGTTGGAGTTAGGGATGCCTCTACTTCATGATTTCAAATGTTTAGCAACAAAATATTTTCTGCTGAGGTTTAGATAAGGACAGATGCTGAACCATAGCACATTTACCATAATAGAGATTACAATAATTACTGTTTACGCTAAGGGTCAACTGCTCAACAGAAATTGCTGACAATTAAAATTGAACTATCTGTGAAATTATAAAGTGAGAAAATCTTTGTAGGGATGAGCTAGGGCACCTTGTAGAGCCAACCCTGGGACATTGTGTGGTGACTGCGTAGCCCATGGCAACATAAACCCGTTTTAGGTCTTTTTGGAAATTAGAAAAACTTGCAAGGGGCTACCACTGTCTATCTTGGGACTGCCTACTCAGCTTTGAGCTCACAGAACGTGCAGTTGAATTCATACCAACAACTGTGGCAACACCTGCGGGGCAATATTTCTAGACTCCTCCAATGATCAACTGCTGCTTGAGTAGACGTTGATCCTCTACTACAATCACAAACTTAATTTTGCTCAGCAGATCCAGCCTGTGCCACATTGCATGTTCCAAGTCCAGCCTACAATAGTGCCGTTACTACTAACACGTCCATAGATACTGACACATTACCAACAACAAAATTATACACCTTAATAATTTTGATGAACACCAACAAACTTTTATTCCAATACCTAAAACCTTTTTAGAGGGATGCCCTTATCTTAAACAAGTTGGGACTTTTTTAGGCCTTGCCGAGACACTGCATGTGCTATCTCCTCGAGTCATTTTATTTTCTATCAGTGTGCTTAGAACCCATCAATTGCTTACAACTGGTTTCACTGTCACCCTCTTTTGCTTTCTTTTTATTGGTAAGCTGTCGTAGACTTCCTCTTCTTGTGTTTGTCCCCCGCACATTGATGCATTGCTTGTGTCCTTCCACTGCTCATTCTTAAAGAATATACTTTGTTTCAAGCGTTTAAGCACTTTAGCAGAATGCATCTTTTTCAGCTAGCTTCCTTGTGTACTTCTCCCTCCTCCATGTTTCACCTTCCCTTCTCTATTTTACCTGCCCCCACCCACCCTTCATCTTTCTGTTGTTGCCTGTGTTGTGCTTGCGTCCACTCAACTTCCCTTTGTTGTTTTCTGTTTTTGTTGCTTGCCTCTACACACCCTCCGTTATAGCCCATGTTTTGCACGTGCAGTTGCTTGCTGCATCTCTCCCATCCTCTGTTGTCCGTGTTGCCCCTGACTCAAGTGTTGCCTCCTGCCCCACAATAAACTAAAGTAAGTGATATGACGTTGCCAGCACTGGCCGGTCATACAGCTTGTTCCCCCCACCCACTCCGTTGTCCATGTTATGCCCACCACAGGTACTCCTGTGTTGCCACCTGCCCTCTATCCCAACCCACTTGACTTCTGGCGTTCTTGCTACACCCCTTCAGCAGAATAGTGTTAAAACTGGAAATTGATGCAAATAATCTGCAAAACAGTGCATCACAAAGAAGTACAGTGTTTGTTGCGACAATTCTTCCCCAGTCTCGCGTAGACCATAATTTATTATGCGTTGTAGGTGATTCGCTTTTTTGGCAGAGAAGCTGTGGATTCTAACAAAACGCTTTTGACTCAGCTGCTTGCTTGTTTCAAAAGCCCACAAACATTTATGTTCCCTGGCAGCTTCTGCACAACATGGCTTGCTTTAAGGCCAAATAACCTGTTACACTTCGCTCTCGTGAAAGCAACCACGCTAAAATGGCATTACCAGAATCAACCTGCCGCGATCACCAAAACATCTCAAACGAATACATTGAGTTAGATTGCTTTCCTCAATCTCAGGAAGCCGCTAGTGCAGATCAATGGGAGTTAACCTCAAAAGGTTACCCTAAAAATAAAGACCCACTATTTAGAAACATAATTAGTAGTAAATTAGAACTGAGTGTATTTTGCACTTTTAACAATCCTAACTCCTCTCTCCTTCATGGGAATAAACTTCCAAACTTTCACAGCAATAAGAATACAAGAGCTTGCCGAACAGAGAATGAAAACACGCTCTGTTCTACAAGCTGCAGCAACTTACACACAGCCCGAGTGTCAGCAACACAAGTGTTTGGGGCAATGATGGAAAACCGAAATACCCAGAAACTCAAACAAGCTAATGCAAAGTCAATATGTCTCACCTATGAGAGCTACTGGAGGGGGCAAGGAAATGGGCCAAGATGGCAGACACACTTACCTGTAGCGCCGAACCCAAAGTCCTTTATCCATCACATGTCTTTGCCGCCTGGCTCCTTACGTAGCCATTCTGTTGCCAGCAGAACGGCTTAACCCACCCAGAACATCTTGCTGGGTACCCTTCAAGCAGTGTGGCCTTTGGCAGCACTAGATAGAGCCGCATCGATGCTGGGCCTGGCCCGCTCTGTGCTGGAGTTGTTGGCGGCTAGGGGCCTATGGCGTTGAGAGCTGATGGAGGGTGCAGCCTGCGACCAGCATACTAACTGACACCACTGAGTAGTGAGCAGAAGATTGTCACCCGGGGGACATGAGTGCGGCTGGAGGAGTGTCATGCTGTCCAGAAAGCAAATGCAAGGCCTTGGAGACCTGCACCAGAGATTGAGCTCCTACGCAAGCCCTTGCTCTGTGGGTCCTGGCCTAGTGGCACTGTGCGGGAGAAGATTACCGCTTTTGCGCCTGACGGAACTGGCTGAGACCGGCTGCTCAACCTGGCATGCGGTTGTGCCGCGTGCTGTGGATCGATGATTGCACTGGTTGAAACCAGCTGAAGCCGTGGTGCTACAGTGTTGCGTGGGACACTGCTGAGGCAGCTGCAACCCACCAGTGAGGTGAGCTACACTGAGGTGGCCGAGTGGGCAAGTACTGAAAGGTGAGTGCCGCCCGAATACCTCTCGCACCAGATCACTGACTTGAGAGCCTCCCCCTGCACGTCCGCAGCTAGGAGTGCCTGGAGATCTGCTCGCGCCGAGGCCATGTGATGCGCGAGCAGGATGGCGGCGGGCCCCTCTTGCCACCATCCGTTGGGTTCTTAGCTTGGGCGGGAGTGATTGGACGTGGCCGGGTTCCAGAATAGGCACAGGCTGTGTGACCTGGAGGGGGGTCACCACCTGTTCACTGCCTAGTAGCTGGGGCCTCCCCCTCTTGCTGGTGCTGCGGCTGCCGTGGGGCCCGGATCGTGACGCAGTGGCATCGTTTGGCTGCTGCCTGAGGAGGAAGACCGTCTTCTATTCTACAAGTCGGCACAGTCGAGCGAGCCAGAGGGCCAGACCGGGCCGGGGTGCAGTGGGGAGAGCCCGGCATTTGCGAGCTGATTGTTGGACACCATTGTTGGGTGAAAGGGGCTGCGTGGGTCCGTGGGTTGGATGTGGCCCAGGCCAAAAGCAGTGAAGTTGTGCTGTACCTGCTTGTGGGCTGTCTGCGGGCCACCCAAAATCGTGTGCTGTCAGCTACAAAGCCCTGAGGACCCCTGTCGATCATGACGTATGTTGTTTAAATGTTGCAAAAGAGTGAGACAAATAGATGTGGTGATGTACTTGACACAGTGGGGGTAGTCCTGAGGACATAACACTGGTAGCGGCACCTTTATCCGCCGCATCTTGTGTAAAGCAAAGTAGCTCTGATTCGATAGGTCCTGCTGGAACTGACACTCCCTGATTAGCAACATCGAGGGTTCACACTGTGGCCAAGTGAAGCAGGCCTGGGAGGCCTATACCCTAGGGTAGAGAATAAGTGGCGCCAGCTTAGTCAGCATAGCAGTCTGGGGAGCTGCGGGGCAGTTGGATTGGGGGGTTGATCGCAGGTGGAAGCACTAACTCTACAATTGGGCACCTAGAAATCGTAGCTGTTTCCTATTACAGCATGACATTGACCCACAGAGAGGTCCAGTTAATGGTATATGAAGGGGGGAAGACACATCAGAGGTAGATTGTTGCTTTTATACATTGGGGACACATCGGAGGCCCGCTGTGCGGCACTCGAGACAGGGAGTGCCAGAGTGGGTGGATAAGCATATCTGTTCCCTGTAGGCCTACTGAGTAGTTACATTGAGTTGGTGGCAGGAGTGGGGGTGTTGCTCTACTGCTCTGGCCCCTGGAACCCGGGAGGCAAGAATTAGATATCATTAGCCGCGACATACACAGGAATGTTGCATGGCACCCACAGTCTGACAGATGCCCACAGCACATGTTAGGGTTAGCCCCTTTTATCCACAGTCCCAATCACGTGAAAGGCCACACGTTAGATGTAATCTTTTCCTCCATGCCTATTGAGGCGTCCCCCCCACTCCCGGTCCTTTGGTCAGATCATTATCTGATAAACTTTGCCTTAGTGCTTGATTCTAAACCTAGCCAAAGGGCTCCGAAGGTAGGGTCCCGGCAGTCCAGAGCCTTCCATCTAGTGACAGCAGATATGCTCTCCGATGCTCTTGGCCAATACCCGTGTCAATTGACCGGGGTTCTGGAAACCGATTTAATTCTGGTCCAGAACTGGATGCAGGCAAGAATCGAGGAGCTGGCCCCATTGAGGGCTGCTAGAACAGCCCCTGATCTAAACTCTGCTCCTTGGTTCTCCTCCACTCTACGCATAATGCGACAAGACTGCAAGAAGCTGGAAAGGCGCTGGCGGCGCAAGTATGATCTTGTGGAGAAAACGAAATACCGCGACGCGATAAAGGCATACTACAAACAGATTGCCGCAGCTAAAAAGAGCTATCTCGAACAGAGAATTGACAAAGCCGATAATACCAGCCGGGAACTCTTTAGAATTGTGAAGGAGTTTGTCAATCCAGTTGTAGGTACCCCCGTCCATTCACACACGGAGGAATGGATCAAACAGCTTGCCGACTTTTTTGTGGCCAAAATTCTAAAGATTCAGGACACCTTTCCATCGGTGGACTCCTGCACGGCCGACGCCGCTTCAGGGGGTAAGCCGACCTATTTAGATCCCTCTCAGGCTGACTCTGGGCCCACACTATCTGTCTTTCCCCAGCTGTCCTGCGAAACTTCGCTTGAGCTGTTATCTCTGCTGAAATCTGGCTCGCCACTGGATGCCTGTCCGGCTAAATGCCTGGGCAGGGTGGCCTCAGCGTTGAACAGCTTGCTGAACCCCCTGCTTAATCTATCATTGAGCTCGGGGGTGGTTCCACGACAGTGGAAACACGCACTCATTCTGCCGTTGATTAAGAAGCCTCTGCTTGACCCCCTGCAATGGGCTAACTACCGACCGATCTCCCTCCTCCCTGCTCTGGCGAAGGTGTTGGAGAAACATGTTCAGCATACTCTATCCACCTTTATTGAGAACAACAAACCTCACAGTTCACACCCTTAGAAATAATCCTCAGGACACAACTAACCATGGTTTCCCACTCTTCAATGCCTGCGGGCGTGGGATCAGGATGAGCCCCACTTCCTTCCCTCGCCCACTCTTCATCTGCAGCCAACAATAGCTGTAAGGTACACATAGGGAGGGATTTAGCTGAAAGTACGCATGGATGTGAAATCGAAATTTGAGACTATAGGCAGCTTAACTGCCAAATAGCTTATGTAATCACACGGGCACTGGGGCACAGCAGACCTGACCCCCCATTCTCCTCAAGATATGAGAACCAAATTCCTCACAAATGGAAAAGTATGGTTGATACCCACGCCCACAAAACCCTGCACAACACCAGACCTGCCTACCTGAACCACTGCCTCTCTTTCCACGCACCCTAAGATCCCTCCACTCAGCCCAGCTCTCCCACGCTATGGTACTGCGCATCAAGAAGACCAGAACGGGAGGCCGTTCCTTCTCCTTCCTCACGACCAAGGCTTGGAACACCCTCCCTCTCCACCTCCAATGCCAACACAATCCAAGTTCATGGTGGACCTCAAGACCTGGCTCTTCAACTGATCACCAGGAACATCCAGGATCTGCGGGACCCCCCCGCGTGTTGAGACCCTCTCGGGTGAGTAGTTGCACTGAATAAACCCATGATTGATCACTGTTCCATATCTGCTCCACTACTGTTGCACAGGTTGCATTTCACTAGTTGTAATGTTAGTTATCTAGTTACTGAGCAATACTGTCTTAAATGCTGCGTTCCACCCCCATTCCACCCCCATGTACACACCTTACCTGAGTGGGCATGCAGCTACGATACAGGGGGGTGGGATATCACAAGTCACATGCTGATACAGTGGCAATGTCATATGCAAATATAACATAGAATGTGAAGGGCATGCCTACACCCGCACAGCACTACTCTATCTACTCCTATCTCAAGCGCAGGTCACCTGCTCTCCTGGAGAAGAAGCGCCTGCTTTGTCGCTGGCGAGGCCAGATTTATGCTGCTGGCTACTCCACGTACGCGAGAGGGGCGTTACATGGGTGTGGGAAGGGACCCCATTTGCACCAGAGGAGGTTAAAATGGATCCTAGTGGGAGATGTGTATTCATAAAAGCCCGTCTAAATGGTATATCACTGGTGCTGTGCGCGGTGTATGCCCCTAACATTGACCAGGCGCTGTTCCTCTGTTCTCTCTCGACAGTCCCCTCCTATGATGTGACATGTGATGCGGTGGGAAGTCATCATAGATATGTTATACTGAGCCCTGATTCCCAGATCTCTTCCTGAACTGTCGAGGGTGGTCCTTGCGATATGGAGAGCTGCCTTATGCTGGACAGAATGGGGGGTAAAATATTTCTAGTACCCCCACCATAGAAAGGCCAATGGTTGCAATGGGTATCCAACCTTCAGGGATTCGACAAATGTGATTTAACAAGAATCTTAAAGCTGGGGGGACTTATGGAGGGGGTCTCAAATGAAATAACTTAGTAAATGCAAATGGATTTTGGGCTACATTGCTCGCAGTTTTACAGATATCTCCAACTCCGCCATGTGCTGGCATCTCATAAAAATGTTAGCATCTAGGCAGTTTAGTTGTGAAGGCTACAAGCTGTTTCGCTGCATGAGACCAATAAAGAGATTTAATTCCACTCTGGAGTTTGTCTACTATATACAAGGTGGGCTATTACACGTATGCTGCGCCTAAATGCAACGGTCCTGACACCAGCAAGCAGAGCATGTGTTTGCACCTGCAAACCCAGACATGTGCATGTGCGGCGCACCTACTGAGAGACTGACAGCGTGACAGGGGGACTAGGCTCGGGTGCTCTGGCTCCAGCAGACTACGCAGCAAAACGCACAACCAACAAGCAGTGCACGGCGGTTCCAGGGGGCTCACAACGCTTTTTAGTGACATGCTTTGAAGATGCGTGTTTGCTAAACACGGTAATATAATTGTATGTGACTGAGCTCCAAAAGATGTGCTTCACAGTTGCACGCCCTGCGCGTTAGCAGACATGCCAACATTTTGATGTAGGAAAAGGAAGGTTTTGAAATAAAAACGGTATGTTGGCATTTATGCATTAAGCTGTGCGTAAAAGGGTGACTCGTCGCTTCATGTGGCTGGGCTCCCAGGAAGCAGGGCTGTGAACTCCGCCAGTGCACCTGCACATTCTCCTGTGGTTGCGGGGTCTTGGGGAATAAAGTGGTGCATGTGGGGGTGGGTGGTAGGGAGAGTGGGGTTGAGGCACAAATATCGGGGTCTGCAGTGTAAGAATCTCGCTGCATTGTTATGCGCCTGCATGAGAAAGACCCTCACAGGGGGAGGGGGGACCTGAGATTCCAGATGCATGACAAAAAGCCTCCTTTGAAGTCCTACGGTGGCTGCGCAGCAGTAGGGGAGAGGAGGAGCCTAGCCTACATTCGTTTGCGGAACAATGGCCCAGACGTGGCAACCGTGCCCCCAGGGAGAGAAAAGTACACAGAACATACATCCGGCTGATCGCACAGCACGGCCAGCGGCAACACATGGAGCCTTGGAGAGAAGGCCCCGTAACAGGGCTCCTGTCGCTTCCAAGCACACCGTTTTGATACCTTGGAATCGGCTAAGTGAAATAAATGCAGCAATGAAGCATTTTGCCAATCCTTTTCAAACACCACTTTAGCATCTTATTGGCTAGACGTGGCATGGTAAATACCGTTACCATCTTAAGAACAAGGGGCGGCAGGAATCTCCCCCCAAAAAAAAAAACAAGTGGGGGGAGTACTGGATAAAAAAAAGTGTCGGCGAAAGTGAAAGCGTTTCACTTGCGAGAGCGAGTAGCGCCAGGAGAGATAATTGCTACCATATGGCGCCGCACGCTCCCGCAAGTGAATTGCCAAATGTGCAAGCGTTGCCATTGAAGGCAATGGAACATGTGCACGTTTTTGGCTGAAAAGCTGAAGCGACTGCTAAAGGTCTTTTGGCCTATGTAGCGCATGCGCGCTGCGTAGGTAAGACCTAAACAGACAGAGTAGCGTAACTAAAATGGGAGCATAACAAAAGAAGTCCTCTAGAAATTTTCTGAAGGCCATATATGACTAAATCTGGCTTAGCGCGATCTGTATTTTTTTTCCAAATGCATGGACCCTTATATAGTTAAAAGAACGCCCTTCCATGCAACCATGTTCCATGTTTGCGGCCTACAACTATTATTTAATATTACAGTAGTGAGCTCCTGTTGGAATGTATGGGCAGAATAAAGGGAGCCACGTATGACAAGTCCGGCTGGTAAAAATAAGTTTTCATTAAGCTGATAATTTTAATAGATTCCGCCAAAGAGAACTGTTACGTACGCCTTTTTCAATTGGCAATGTACTTGCACAGCCGCATTATGTACTCTGCAATTTCATTAGAACATAAGGTGTAACATTCAAATAATCCAAGTTAGACAGAAGCCACGGGGTGACGTCTAATCCGTGAAGATCTGTCAGAAGAAAGGGCAGCACCTATTATTAAGTGATGCAAAACCTTCAATTCAGAGCTGCACATTGCATTTACCTGAGCATTCGTAGTCAGATCTTAGCCCCGAAAGCTTCTCAGTGTTTTAACCTTAGTTCCAGGTATTATGGCATGCCCTAATACTAAAGCTTGCAGTCAGATAACCCAGTGTTCTTTGTAACAACCAGTAATAAAAATGTCAATTTCACTGGCGTTTCGCCTCTAAAAACAATAGGTCATCCACTCGTCTACTGCCAGAAATTAGCTATATAAATGAGACTGAGAGCCTGGGGCAAGATGGACGAGCCACATTATGAACTGTGTTTTATCTGCATATGGGTGTGGTATGCAGTTTAAAAAGCAGAGAAGTCTAAACAGGAGGCAGACAATTACATTATCATACACTGGTGGCATGAAAATGAGAGTAGGACCCCTAAGGAAGTCATTGAGCTAGAATATAAAAAAAAATGTGCTAGCATAATAGGCAGTTAGCAGCCCTCCAGAACTTTCAGAACTACTAAAGGGTCGTGCATTTCATGCTTAAATCCTTCACTCTCTAGATTAAGATTACGTAAATTACAGTATCAAATGTGGCAGTGAGGCTCAACAGGACCACTCCCATCACACTACTCTCCGTAACAATGACCTTTACGTCCTCAGTGACCAATACCATAGAGGACTCTGTTTTCCTCCTGGGGTGGAAACCAAGCTGCCACTTGTATCGAACCTGATGTTCATGCAGGAAATAGGCCAACTGTTTGTCAGCTATATTCTTTGAAACTTTATCCAATGGCATGGGGGGAGTGATTGGGTAATAGTTTTGGCAGGAGCAATAATCAAGCATTAGCCAATCTAATCAATTATTCACTAATTGAAGCAGGTTATTCAGGTTTGACTAATGGATAGTAAAATACATAATTTTAACATGTATACCAGTTTATGTTTAAATTATCCAGTTAGAAAAAGTGTTTATTCTAAAGTCGATCAATATACATGAAGGTGACATCAGTATAATTCCTTCTTTGTGATCCAAAGATATGACAGTTAAACTATATTAGAATTGGTATCGAACTGAGATTGATTCATTGTGTGTTTATTGATTCTAAATAACGTGATCCTCACCCTAAATCTACAGTCACTCTCAGCTGCTGAAAGTTGCAGTCTTTCAGTCGACTACCAGAAGCAACATCCAGACACCTTCCTACAGAATAGTTATGAAAGGTCTACTCTCTTACAGAGAGTACTAAATAGTTATGCAAATACATATTTATGCCTGAACACCACTAAATGCATTACCTACATAACCAGCAACGTTAATTGAATTGTATTTTTAACGTACAATCAGCAGTATAGGATAACAATTTAGAATTCAGAACTAAGAAAAAGTAAGAGAGAGTGGGAAGAATACACATGGAAAATAAAGCAGATGAAACTTTAGGTGCTGAGAAATAATGCATAGAACAAGCTAGAATGATAGACTCAGCCTGTCATGATCTTTCAATTTACTAAACATTAAGTAATGAAGAAATTACATTTTTTTTTAAACAAGTATGGTTACGTTCACATATAAGTGGTCCATAAAGTGTTCAAGCTAAAAGTTTGCGACATTTTGACTGTATTGCAATAACGATGCAAAACACATGAGACAGAATTATTTTGAACAAATGGAAAAGGCCCTCAAATGCTACATTTCCAACACCCTTGCGTTTTACCTGCCACCAACAATGAACATGTACATATATGAACAACTTTGACAATAAACACACCAGATATAATACGTACTAGTCATAAATTTGACTATGTAGTCCCAATTTCGTGGTAGCATAAATTATTTTATTTTTTCAGATGTTATTATTTGAATGCTGACATTATTTGATGTCTAAATACGACTGCAAGAATAATGCCAACAGCAAGTAAAGGTACAGCGACACCCAAACCTATTGCAAGATCTTTTTTCATTTTCTCTTGCTTTCTTCTAGTCGCTAAGGGGCATTCTCTATATTCAAAATCTCTAAATTTAACCCCCTGTTCTGGAGGAATATAACTAATGAAGGAGTCTAGAACTAAAGGCCCACTATCAACACTTCCACCAAATCCTCCATAAGTGCAATCTGGAGGTGCCCACCCCTTATTGCAATGACATTTCTTATTGTTATTACAAACCCCACGGCCACTGCAGTGTTCCTGAATATCACAATCATAATCAAGAACGGACATGTCAACGCATTTTCTAGCCAGACAAATCTTCCCAATGTCACATTGTGCCCCATCTGCAACAGCCCCAATGTCAGGTATACTATGGAAATCTACACTCAAACAAGTCACGTTTCCAGAGGGAGTTTGCACCGTAACAGAATGCGACTTATATATATATGTATCCTCTTCTATCTCACATTGAAGTCGCCCACACATGACATGTGCAATTTCACATTTTATTGGTGGCCCACCTTTATCTTGAAAACCACAATTTCCAAACTGGTCACCAATGTTATTTAAGGCAAAGCACTCCTTCGCACCAACAACTGCTTGTTTACCAAAGAGCATTTGGCAATGCTGGTCGTAGTCATAGCATCTGTTACTTACACAGTATGACTGATTGTGATTACATGGTGATCCATCCTGGGAATACACATCTTCAGGACAAATGCTCGACATGCCAGTGCAATATTCTGCAAGGTCACATTCAGAAACCGGTTTTCTACAAGGAATCCCTTGTTTAATGAACTGGCACTGTTTGCAGCATTCACCAGAACTACACTGAGCATTACTTCTTAGTTTGCAATCACTATTACAGCATGGATCCCTGATGCACTCCTTTTTGGTACCACAGTCGCACTGTTCTTCTCCTTCTACTATTCTGTTGCCGCAGTATTGATAAGTGTATTGCTTTTGCAATGAAGCTGATTGTACAGTTCGCAAACAGTATCCGCCACCTTGGGCAATAAAACTGTTGTAATATTGCAAACTGCAAGCACTAAATGATGTTGCAGAGACTCCACCATGAAGCATGATACACATGGCCTGAGGACAAAGGCATTCGCTTGTAAAGTTTGAGTCATGCGGAATTCCAATGGAATGGCCAAGCTCATGAGCTAAATGTCCAGCAACTACAGGCAAAACATCGTGACTGACTGCAAGAAACAGTAATGCATTTTCACTCCAACAGATCTCTCCATCAAAAGTTCCTGCACTGGCACCTTGAATCTGGTCTTTTCTCATTAAAACAGTCATGTCGACTTTTAGACGTGAACTTACATCCTTTTCTTTCCAGGTCACGAGGTCCAGGAGAAACTTTTTTACGTATTTAGATGATGGTACTACATTCTTTACGTTCCAGATCTCACATCCAGATAGAACCAACTGAAGACGCAATGGTACAAACATAGCATTCGCCATGTTCAAAACATCAATAACTTTATCAGTAATAAGAGTGATGTTCTTGTGATAGTACTGATACAAGTCATTGTCGACTACGACGTAAATCTGCATGACGTGTGCCTGACTAGAGTGCCGGCGGTTTTCTTTTTGTCGCATTTTGTGGTAAAGCTCTTCTCTGGGGGTTCTTTCCGCACGAACCGTAAGGCAAGGCTTTACGTCGGTTTCCATATCTTCCACCTTGTATACAACGTGCTGAAACGAGTCAGAACCTTTAACAGGCTCGATGGCATAAGTAAAGGCACCTGTCTGCCAGAAGCCCAGAAGCCCGGAACACGTGTTGATGGCGGCGCTAGAGCTAGAGATGCCATCCACGTAGCCGTAGTAATGGCAGTGTTCTCGGGGGAAGAAGGCTGGCTCCTCGATCAGTTCGCCCGTGCTGTTCTGGGTGTAGACTGAGAAGCCCGGGTCTAGTAGGTCTGTGTTTTGCAGCAGGTGCAGGATGTAGGTCCGGCCTGCCGTGGCCATTTGGTAGAC
This sequence comes from Lissotriton vulgaris, assembly GCF_964263255.1. Classification (NCBI taxonomy): domain Eukaryota; kingdom Metazoa; phylum Chordata; class Amphibia; order Caudata; family Salamandridae; genus Lissotriton; species Lissotriton vulgaris. Next base: position 1,978,076,215 of record NC_141689.1, on the reverse strand, counting down.
TAGTCCGGATTCCGAGTCGCTCGACAATATCCGTGGGATGATCACCTCATAACCGTCCAGTGTGCGTTCAACAACCGCCCCTTGAAGAAACGGTACGAACAGCAGGCGAAGGGCCCACAAGAGCACCCAGGGCGCCATAGTGGCGTGTGGGGCCGCGTCGCCACCCCCGTTGTTTTAGCGGAAGCGCCCTGGAGCGGCTGAGCGCACGCGGCTCCGCCCACATGGACAGCGACCGTTGGTCGCGCACATCCTTGTGCGCCTTTCTTTAAAACAACACAATGCCTATGATGCTCAGGCTACGGCCTTCTCGGAGCACAAAGGGATTAAACGACTGTCACTCGCGATAACGTGCCCGACCTGTCTGAAGAAATGAATGTTGGTAGGTTGCTACACATATGGCTCTCTAACTGATGTTATCGCTCAAGCGAGCCACTTCCTGTTTCGGCTCTTGGATACTGGTGCTCCTTAATAGGGAAATGCAAGTTTCTTTTCGGAAGTAGAATTTCCAACTGTTTTAGCTTAATAGTCGCTATTAATTATCGAGGCCAGACGTTCAGACCATTAACCTTCAGTTGTTTTAGGGAATAAGGGAGCCAAACAGGGCAAGTCCTAAAAAGAAAAAGAAGGGGGCAGTGGCTAACCTAGTTGGGCAGTAGGGAGACCAACTGGCATGGGTGCAAATTCAGGACAGTGAGTTTTAAAATTCAGGACAGAAGGTAAGAATTCAGGACAAAAATTCCAGACAAAAGGTACGTTTTACATATACATCAGAGGAAATCGCGCAATAGTGCATAAGTAAATAAGCAACAAACACAAGCACAAGTCAAAATAAGTTTATTTTAGGTTGATAGAACCTTGCACTCACTGCATCTGTTGTGTATGTGAGCGAAACACACCTGCGTTTGCATATTCAAATAAAAAAAAGTGAAGAAAAAGATCACAGCTGAAGACTTCTCAGATCTTACATTCACATAGCTGCCAAGGTCTCAGATTGCTTACGTGTGACATTTTCATTATTTCAGTGTAATTATGAGTGACATTCAATGACTATGAGTGACACTTCCTCACGAGTTGCAAAATCAAACAATGAAGACAAGGAAAACATATAAATATCAGAAATTACACCCAGCACCAGAAATGGAAGGGCAGTAGGATGTGTGAGAGGCCCTCGCGTGGAGCCTGAACCAGCCTCACTGATGCTGAACTCCACTTTGTGCAGACTGTGACTGAAGTGCAGAGCTCAGCTCAGGCAATTACTTAACTCATCCATTCTCTCATCTGCTTGCACACTCATTTTTCCATCAATACAATCTCTTAATCTATTCATCCATCGATCTGTTCATGCTTTTAGTAATCACTGCATGCACACAGTTCTTCCTTGATCCATGTATTCTACTATTCATTCACTAATATATCCAAGTAGCACTCATTCATACATGCACTCACTCATCCATTGACTCAGCCACCATGTCATTCATCTGTGCGCTCACCCACATACCTCATCTCCTCTTGCATTCATTCATCCATCCACCAATAAACTTGTTCATCTCTCTATCCTCACCCAATAATGCATTCTTGCAACCATTCACATGTCTCCCCAAAGAGACTTGCATGCAGAAACTCGCCAATCAATGAAAACAACACTAAACAAAAAGCTATCACCCATATTTTAGCTTGTTTTGAAGTGTTTTGCTCACATATCTGCCAAGTTTTTAGTTTCGTTATGAGTAACATTTCCATTTCTGCAACTTGCCTATGTGTGATATTTCAATACATTAAGTGTGACACTTTAAGGGACACTTTATAATGTACTGAATAAAGCAGTTAATTTCTATTTGGTTCAACGTATTTGCCAGAGAGGGCCTTGAAACAGGTACAGCGCTCAATCACCTACTACATGCTTCTAACATTGTAGGTCTAAAACGAATGATGTCATAAAAACAGTACAAGTCATTTGTGACTAGACCTCCAATGACACCCGCCTTACCTCTCCCACGTTGCAGAGTCTTCTGTGACAGTGCCTTTGCACGGATCCTTTGACACACAGTCTGTTCTTTTTTTGGAGAGACCTTGGCCCCTTCCACGTTATTGCTTTACCAACACTTGCCATTCATATCATGCCAAAGACATTGCGTATTATACTGTAGCCCACGCCATACAGAGATGTCCGTCACATTATAGACGTCTACCATTTTCAAGGAGTCCTGGCAAACCTCTTCAGAAGCCCCTATTAAAGCACGTATATTGTTTCTAGCAGGCATGTAATGGTTAAAACTTCAGAGATGCTGAAAGGGTTTTATTTATTTATTTTATCAGGACATTTTGATTCCCCCCTCTCCCCCACTGGAAAAAAACACCGGATCCGAAATGCTGTCACTGGGCAGAGAGGCCCATTATCATTCTGTATGTGATAATTAGGGCAACAAACAGAATGATAATGGGCCTGATAGCAGTCTGTGCCAGGTCGGGGAGGGGCTGCTGCAGGCCACAGATCACAACAGGGATGTAAGCTGACCCCTGCAGTGAGAGTTACAGGCTGCTTGCAGGGGGCAGCTCACGCTAATGTCTGAAATTACGGACAAAAGGTGTCCGTGGAAGAAACCCGGTATAGAGACAAAATATCGACTTTTAATTATCGACTAGACATAATATCGAGTAAAAAATATAGAATAGACAAAATATCGACTAGACATAATATAGACTTCCAAAATATCGACTAGAAAATTTTAATATCGAATAGAATGGACATAATATGGAATCAAAATATAGAATGGACATAATATCGACTAGACATAATATAGACAACAAAAATATCGAATTTAAGGTAAGTTAATAATAATTTTTAATTTTTGTGCAATATAATTCTGTAGCTGGTTGTGGGTTTATAGGGTAATATGGTGGGAAGTAATTTAATTATAATTATTTAAATATGTTATTTTATTTATTGGTATTTATTTAGAATTAATTGTTAATTAATTATTAATTGGTAATTAATTAAAATATAATTGATAATTCATTTTAATTGATTAATTGATAAATGTGTTAATGTTATTACATTATTTTTCTGTAGTGGGTTGTGTGTTTATAGGGGAATAGCTTGGGAAGTAATTTAATTGTAAGTAATTACATTTTTTAAATATTTTTTGTGTCTAATTTTTATTTATTTTTATATTGTAAATTAATTTATTGGTAATTGGTAAATAATTAGTATTAGTAGGTCATTTTTATTATTATTTAATTTCTATTTGTAATTTTAATTGATTAATTAATATGTTTTATAAAATTGTAAAATATTTTAATAATTTTGTAATTGGTATTAATATTTATGTTATTTATATTTATATATGAAGTATTTACTTTTCCTACTATTGCACTCACTGGAGTGGGAATAGTACTTTTTACCCCTACGCTATCCAACACTTTCCCTACTGTTGCACTCACTGGATTGGGAATAGTAATTTTTACCCCTGCGCTATCCAACGCTTTTCCTACTGTTGCACTCTCTGGAGTTGGAATAGTAATTTTTACCCCTACGCTATCCAACGCTTTCCCTACTGTTGCACTCACTGGATTAGGAATAGTAATTTTTACCCCTACGCTATCCAACGCTTTCCCTACTGTTGCACTCACTGGAGTGGGAATAGTAATTTTTATCCCTACGCTATCCAATGCTTTCCCTACTGTTGCACTCACTGGAGTGGGAATAGGACTTTTTACTCCTACGCTATCCAACACTTTCCCTACTGTTGCACTAACTGGAGTGGGAATAGTAATTTTTACCCCTACCCTATCCAACACTTTCCCTACTGATGCACTCCCTGGAGTTGGAATAGTAATTTTTACCCCTATGCTTTCCAACGCTTTCCCTACTGTTGCACTCACTGGAGTGGGAATAGTAATTTTTACCCCTACGCTATCCAACGCTTTCCCTACTGTTGCACTCACTGGAGTGGGAATAGTAATTTTTACTCCTACACTATCCAACGCTTTCCCTACTGTTGCACTTTCTGGAGTGGGAATAGTTAATTTTTACCCCTACGCTATCCAATGCTTTCCCTACTGTTGTGCTATCTGGAGTGGGAATAGTAATTTTTACCCCTACGCTATCCAGCACTTTCCCTACTGTTGCTCTCTCTGGAGTGGTAATAGTAATTTTTACCCTCTCAGTATCCAACGCTTGCCCTACTGTTGCACTCTCTGGAGTTGGAATAGTAATTTTTACCCCTACGCTATCCAACGCTTTCCCTACTGTTGCACTCAATGGAGTGGGAATAGTAATTTTTACCCCTACGCTATCCAATGCTTTCCCTACTGTTGCGCTCCTCGGAGTGGGAATAGTAATTTTTATCCCTAGGCTATCCAACGCTTTTCCTACTGTTGCACTCTCTGGTGTGTGAATAGTAAATTTAAACCTCTCCCTATCCTACGGAAAAAATATTGTATATGTTTTTTTAATAATATATATATATATATATATATATATATATATATATATATATATATATATATATATATATATATATATATATATATATATATATGTTTAAAAAACGCCAGGTTGCCCTGACAAAGCCTTTGCTCAGGTAACGCCAACACAGGTGGAGAGTCTTTTCCTTTATTGATCATAGGCAGCAAGCACAGCCACTTTCACCTTCCCCACAGAAGCGCCAGACTAGTTTCGGGCTCCTTGCCCTTTATCAATGGCTATCAGCTCATGCCCTCGGCAGCTGCATGGACTTATACACCTCCGACCCCGCCCTCTTGGGTCTTCCTATTGCACAGTGGCTTTATGGGAGAGGTAGTCCATTTCTTCTCCAAAGTGGATGCTGGAACGGGGCTTTATTGCTTGCATGTTCTCCCCAAGTGGGTACTGCAGGGGGAAAACCGCACACAGTGCCTGCCACGACGTTGTCCCACAATCACGGCATCCCCACCTCCTCAAGCGTCCTCTTTCTAAACGCCGAGGTCTGCAGGTACAGCGGGGCGTCACCGCGGCGAGGCGCGCCGCAATTCAATGTTCAAAAAACGCCAGGTTGCCCTGACAAAGCCTTTGCTCAGGTAACGCCAACACAGGTGGAGAGTCTTTTCCTTTATTGATCATAGGCAGCAAGCACAGCGACTTTCACCTTCCCCACAGAAGCGCCAGACTAGTTTCGGGCTCCTTGCCCTTTATCAATGGCTATCAGCTCAAGCCCTCAGCAGCTGCATGGACTTATACACCTCCGACCCCGCCCTCTTGGGTCTTCCTATTGCACAGTGGCTTTATGGGAGAGGTAGTCCATTTCTTCTCCAAAGTGGATGCTGGAACGGGGCTTTATTGCTTACATGTTCTCCCCAAGTGGGTACTGCAGGGGGAAAACCGTACACAGTGCCTGCCACGACGTTGTCCCACAATCACGGCATCCCCACCTCCTCAAGCGTCCGCTTTCCAAACGCCAAAGTCTGCAGGTACAGCGGGGCATCACGGCGGCGAGACGCGCCGCAATTCAATGTTCAAAAAACGCCAGGTTGCCCTGACAAAGCCTTTGCTCAGGTAACGCCAACACAGGTGGAGAGTCTTTTCCTTTATTGATCATAGGCAGTAAGCACAGCGACTTTCACCTTCCCCACAGAAGCGCCAGACTAGTTTCGGGCTCCTTGCCCTTTATCAATGGCTATCAGCTCAAGCCCTCGGCAGCTGCATGGACTTATACACCTCCGACCCCGCCCTCTTGGGTCTTCCTATTGCACAGTGGCTTTATGGGAGAGGTAGTCCATTTCTTCTCCAAAGTGGATGCTGGAACGGGGCTTTATTGCTTACATGTTCTCCCCAAGTGGGTACTGCAGGGGGAAAACCGCACACAGTGCCTGCCACGACGTTGTCCCACAATCACGGCATCCCCACCTCCTCAAGCGTCCGCTTTCCAAACGCCGAGGTCTGCAGGTACAGCGGGGCGTCACCGCGGCGAGGCGCGCCGCAATTCAATGTTCAAAAAACGCCAGGTTGCCCTGACAAAGCCTTTGCTCAGGTAACGCCAACACAGGTGGAGAGTCTTTTCCTTTATTGATCATAGGCAGCAAGCACAGCGACTTTCACCTTCCCCACAGAAGCGCCAGACTAGTTTCGGGCTCCTTGCCCTTTATCAATGGCTATCAGCTCAAGCCCTCGGCAGCTGCATGGACTTATACACCTCCGACCTCGCCCTCTTGGGTCTTCCTATTGCACAGTGGCTTTATGGGAGAGGTAGTCCATTTCTTCTCCAAAGTGGATGCTGGAACGGGGCTTTATTGCTCACATGTTCTCCCCAAGTGGGTACTGCAGGGGGAAAACCGCACACAGTGCCTGCCACGACGTTGTCCCACAATCACGGCATCCCCACCTCCTCAAGCGTCCACTTTCCGAACGCCGAGGTCTGCAGGTACAGCGGGGCGTCACCGCGGCGAGGCACGCCGCAATTCAATGTTCAAAAAACGCCAGGTTGCCCTGACAAAGCCTTTGCTAAGGTAACGCCAACACAGGTGGAGAGTCTTTTCCTTTATTGATCATAGGCAGCAAGCACAGCGACTTTCACCTTCCCCACAGACGCGCCAGACTAGTTTCGGGCTCCTTGCCCTTTATCAATGGCTATCAGCTCAAGCCCTCGGCAGCTGCATGGACTTATACACCTCCGACCCCGCCCTCTTGGGTCTTCCTATTGCACAGTGGCTTTATGGGAGAGGTAGTCCATTTCTTCTCCAAAGTGGATGCTGGAACGGGGCTTTAATGCTTACATGTTCTCCCCAAGTGGGTACTGCAGGGGAAAAACCGCACACAGTGCCTGCCACTACGCTGTCCCACAATCATGGCATCCCCACCTCCTCAAGCGTCCGCTTTCCAAACGCCGAGGTCTGCAGGTACAGCGGGGCGTCACCGCGGCGAGTCGCGCCGCAATTCAATGTTCAAAAAACGCCAGGTTGCCCTGACAAAGCCTTTGCTCAGGTAACGCCAACACAGGTGGAGAGTCTTTTTCTTTATTGATCATAGGCAGCAAGCACAGCGACTTTCACCATCCCCACAGAAGCGCCAGACTAGTTTCGGGCTCCTTGCCCTTTATCAATGGCTATCAGCTCAAGCCCTCGGCAGCTGCATGGACTTATACACCTCCGACCCCGCCCTCTTGGGTCTTCCTATTGCACAGTGGCTTTATGGGAGAGGTAGTCCATTTCTTCTCCAAAGTGGATGCTGGAACGGGGCTTTAATGCTTACATGTTCTCCCCAAGTGGGTACTGCAGGGGGAAAACCGCACACAGTGCCTGCCACGACGCTGTCCCACAATCATGGCATCCCCACCTCCTCAAGCGTCCGCTTTCCAAACGCCGAGGTCTGCAGGTACAGCGGGGCGTCACCGCGGCGAGGCGCGCCGCAATTCAATGTTCAAAAAACGCCAGGTTGCCCTGACAAAGCCTTTGCTCAGGTAACGCCAACACAGGTGGAGAGTCTTTTTCTTTATTGATCATAGGCAGCAAGCACAGCGACTTTCACCATCCCCACAGAAGCGCCAGACTAGTTTCGGGCTCCTTGCCCTTTATCAATGGCTATCAGCTCAAGCCCTCGGCAGCTGCATGGACTTATACACCTCCGACCCAGCCCTCTTGGGTCTTCCTATTGCACAGTGGCTTTATGGGAGAGGTAGTCTATTTCTTCTCCAAAGTGGATGCTGGAACGGGGCTTTATTGCTTACATGTTCTCCCCAAGTGGGTACTGCAGGGGGAAAACCGCACACAGTGCCTGCCACGACATTGTCCCACAATCACGGCATCCCCACCTCCTCAAGCGTCCGCTTTCCAAACGCCGAGGTCTGCAGGTACAGCGGGGCGTCACCGCGGCGAGGCGCGCCGCAATTCAATGTTCAAAAAACGCCAGGTTGCCCTGACAAAGCCTTTGCTCAGGTAGCGCCAACACAGGTGGAGAGTCTTTTCCTTTATTGATCATAGGCAGCAAGCACAGCGACTTTCACCTTCCCCACAGAAGCGCCAGACTAGCCATGATAGCCATTGATAAAGGGCAAGGAGCCCGAAACTAGTCTGGCGCATCTGTGGGGAAGGTGAAAGTCGCTGTGTTTGCTGCCTATGATCAATAAAGGAAAAGACTCTCCACCTGTTTTGGCGTTACCTGAGCAAAGGCTTGTCAGGGCAACCTGGCGTTTTTTGAACATTGAATTGCGGCGCGCCGTGACGCCCCGCTGTACCTGCAGACCTCGGCGTTTGGAAAGCGGACGCTTGAGGAGGTGGAGATGCCGTGATTGTGGGACAACGTCGTGGCAGGCACTGTGTGCGGTTTTCCCCCTGCAGTACCCACTTGGGGAAAACAATAAAAGCAATAAAGCCCCGTTCCTGCATCCACTTTGGCGAAGAAATGGACTACCTCTCCCACAAACCACTGTGCAATAGGAAGACCCAAGAGGGCGGGGTCGGAGGTGTATAAGTCCATGCAGCTGCCGAGGGCTTGAGCTGATAGCCATTGATAAAGGGCAAGGAGCCCGAAACTAGTCTGGCGCATCTGTGGGGAAGGTGAAAGTCGCTGTGTTTGCTGCCTATGATCAATAAAGGAAAAGACTCTCCACCTGTGTTGGCGTTACCTGAGCAAAGGCTTGTCAGGGCAACCTGGCGTCTTTTGAACATATATATATATATATATATATATATATATATATATATATATATATATATATATATATATATATATATATATATATATATATATATATATATATATATATATGTATATATATATATATATATGTATATATATATGTATATATGTATATATATATATATATATATATATATATATATATATATATATATATATATATATATATATATATATATATATATATATATTTTAAAATTGACTATAATTTTTTTTAAGTTACATGAATTATTTAATAATTTTAAGTGTATTTAAGTATTTTAAGTATGTTTAAATTAATTGTATTTATTATTATATTACTTTTAAATTACTTTTAAGGTATTTAAAAAATTCGATATTTTGACTGTCTATATGTTTTTCCTATCAATATTTTGGAGTCAATATTTTTGTACTTACCTGTTTGTAGATAGGAAGTCGATATTCTGGCATCCTATATTTTTACCTCGATATTTTTGCAAGTCGATATTTTGACTGTCGATATTATGTCAGTGATCCAAGAAACCCTTACGGACAACGGACAAGAGGCCCAAATTACAGGCAGTCCGTGAAATTTACGGACGGTTGGTCACCCTATTGGGCAGTTTGCAAGTGACATCTTGGCGTATGACACCATGGCACGTGATATCAAAGGAAGTGGCATCACAAGCCATGACTTTACAGGAAGTAGAATCACAAGAAGTGACATCAGATCTTAATGCCTCACATATATGTTTAACAGGTATATCATGAGTACATCTGAGCGCATTTCGAGTGTACATGTAAACCCTCCTTATTTTTTTAAAATGTATTTTACTTTTATTGTAAAAAGTTTAATTCAGCGCAAACTTGACCCGAATCGGTTAGGAGAGCGCTTTACATAGCACCAATTGCATTACATTTTTGTTAGCCACAACAAAGATTCACACTTCTGTAAGCTACACGTAAAACAATCTCTGATCTCCTGCTCTCTGAACATGGAAAATTGCTCCCCCTTGAATCTGATTTACCTTACCTCCTTCAATCTGATCGCTCCCCGCGTCATGGCTCAACACACCTCTAGTTCCTCCGACTTCCTTGCTCAGGTAGGACTGAATTCTTTTACGATTATCTACCCACCCCCAACCTGTCGAAGAAAGCGGAAAAGACTTTCAAACATAATCTCCTCAAACGATGTCCTGAAACTCTTATCTCAGACACCTATGTTTCCACGTCTGTGGGTACCGTGGTGACAGACCTCATTTTCTACACTAACTGACGAGCTCTGTGGAGAAAGTCTCTAACTTCTGCGCTGCGTTCCAAACCGCTGCTCCAAACACCTCACGGTTTCCGTTTAGTCACACTTCCCTCTCCTGCCCTTAAGGCAGATCTGACTATTTCACTTTACAATAATGGTAACATCCTCGTTCAAGCCTCGGACCTGAATCTCAGTCGCTTTGACAAAATATTTATGAGGATTAAAAATACACTTAAGGGCCGATTCCGATCTCGGTCGGTCAGCCCTCCAAGACGTGTTAGTAGCCTTACCTTACGGCCAAACCGTACCAGGAGCGGGACAGTCCGGGCGAGGAAGTACGATGCGGAAAAGTGCCAAAATCCCGACCGATCCGCACGCTCCGACTCCATCATCAATCTCCGACTAAGCCTGACCCTGAAACACTCAATTCACGCCGTACGGCAAACTAAACACTGCTACTTCCGGCCGGTCAAGTACAAAGCGCAGTTCCTACGTTCTGGACGGGTCACCACGTACAGGACGTCTCAGCCCCCTGCTAGAGCTGCATATAAACTCCGATTCGCGCAATTAACCCATTCCACGGATTCGAACGGGAGCACCTGGCAACGTATTGAGATGGACCATGAATCCAATCGCGCAGGTCATACCAGTCCTGTACATATAAGACCGGATCAGGAACAGACACGGACGGCGCAGACGGTAAATCCGACACCCACCCCACAAACAAATACAGGGGGTCCAGACCCTGCCAACCATTACCACGCCTCCTTAGGGAGCCCATGGCCACCCCCACTGCCACCCCACCCATAGGGGCATGTTGCCGATCACTGATGCCACCCCACCCATATTTATCATGTTGTCTATCACTGATGCCACCCCACCCATAGGGGCATGTTGCCTATCACTGATGCCACCCCACCCATAGGCATAAACAACAATTGATGGACAATGCAGAACAATGTCATACATTCACCCCAGTACAGAGATCCAGGCATAAATCCATCGTTTTTTTGCACTCCACACCACCCCAGTTCAGATATGGCCATATGCAAATCAGCCTTGACCTTGTGCCTCATGGGAACAGTCCAGCCCGAACTGCCAAGCCATGTCTTTCCTGGACCGGAATCAAGCATCCTAGGACTGGTTTCTGTCTATCAGCCGTCTTCAGCCAGGATAGCTTGACTCCAGTGGTGTGGAGAGCATGGGACTCACGTCTGAGCATACCCATCCCACTCGGGGTGACAAATGCAAAAACAACAATTGATGGACAGAATGCAGAACAATGTCATACATTCACCCCAGAACAGAAATCTGGGCCTAAATCCATCTTTTTTGCACTCCACACCATCCCAGTTCAGACATGGCCATATGCAAATCAGCCTTGACCCTGTGCCTCATGGGAACAGTCCAGCCCGAACTGCCAAGCCATGTCTTTCCTGGACCGGAATCAAGCATCCTAGGACCGGTTTCTGGCTATCAGCCGTCTTCAGCCAGGATAGCTTGACTCCAGTGGTGTGGAGAGCATGGGACTCAAGTCTGAGCATACCCATCCCACTCGGGGTGACAAATGCAAAGACAACAATTGATGGACAGAATTTATTTATTTATGGTTTTTGTAGAGCGCAACACTCATCCTGAGGGATATCACGGCGCTTATACCAAGTGAACACTACTGAAGACTGAGGCAATAGGACCTAACGCTGAGTAGGAAAGAGGTGGGTCTTCAGCTTTTTCCGAAACAAGAGATAATTTGTGGTGTGTCTGAGGTCATCCGGAAGCTCATTCCACCTCCTGGCTGCCAGATAAGGGAAGCAGCGGCCACCTGTTCTAACTTTATAAATGCGTTTCATCCTGGCTAATGCTGATTGAGCTGATCGTAGGTTCCTAGTGGGGGCGTAAAATTCAATCTTCCCTGAGAGAATGGTGGGGCCCGTCCTATGCAGGACCCTATGGGCAAGGCAAAGTAGTTTGAAGGCAGCCCTCTGACGCATTGGAAGCCAATGAAGTGTATTCAGACATTCCGATGCCGAGTCTAGCCTGCCCTTGTCGCAAATCAGTCTTGCGGCCGAGTTCTGCAGTACCTGTAGTCGAGAGAATAGATGTTCATTCATCCCCACAAATAGCGCATTGCCGTAGTCCAGGCGGCTAACCAATAGGGTCTGTGTTACTGAACGTCTACAGTCTAGGGGTATCCTGGGAAAAAGCCTGGCTAACAGTTTCAAAGTGGTAAAGCCCTTGCCACAGAGGGATCGCACATGATCTTTCATGGATAAATCATCGTCCATGATAATCCCCAAGTTCCTAGCATGTTATTTAGGGATAGGGGCTGAACCCAACGAGGGCGGCCACCATGAGATCTCCCACACTCGCTTGGCACCACCGAATAAAAGGATCTCGGACTTCCCCGCATTCAATTTTAAACAGTGGGCATGCATCCATTGGGCCATTTCTGATAGGCAGCCATGAAGTTTGGTTTTGATAATATCCGGCTTCTCATTCAGGGCCACCGTCAACTGCGTGTCATCCGCATATGGGCAAATGCCGATGCCCCACTTCCTTCCAATGTTGGCTAAAGATGACATATATACATTGAAAAGAGTGGGGCTCAGTGAGGCGCCCTGGGGTACTCCGCAGTCGATGGGAGTAGGCCTAGATTGGAACTGACCCATATGGACCGCCTGGGTGCGATTACTCAAAAAAGAGTAAAGCCATTTAAAAGCGTTGGAACGGACTCCTTTCTGCCGAAGTATTTTCAGCAGACAATGGTGAGACACCGTGTCAAACGCCACAGACAGGTCAAGCTGTATCAGTGCCACCGCTCCACCTTGATCAGTGGAGGATCTGATACCATCCGACACTGCCAGCAACGTTGCCTCGGTGCTATTGTTGGCTCTAAAGCCCGTCTGGGAGGAATCCAAGAGAAGATTATCTTCCAGGTATTTTGTCAGCTGGGTATTGACCAATTTCTCCAGGACCTTAGAGAGATAAGGGAGCTGAGAAATGGGTCTGTAGTTCTCTGGATTGAGGATATCGGATCCCGCTTTCTTCAGGAGGGGGATCACAGCAGGATGCTTCCAAACATCGGGGAAGGTAGCAGTACTGAGCGATTTGTTAAAAAGTTGTGTAATTAAAGGGCAGATTGTAGATGCAATCTTAGAGAACACAAAATGGGGGCAGGGGTCCAAAGGGGAGCCAGATATGACTGATAGCATGGCTGTTCGAACATCTTCAGCTGTGAGTGGTTCAAAGTCAGCTAGACGGGGTACAATACCCTCGGCAGACATAACTGCTGAGGTTTCCGTGTCTAGCAAACTATCAAAAGGTTTGTCAGAGTAACTATTAACAGGCTGAGGAGAAAAAGTTGAATAGATTTTCTTAATTTTCTCCGAAAAGAAGGTGCTGATGCGATTGCAAGCCTCAGTCGTGGGGGTAAGTGTTTGTAAAATACTGGTGGGTTTGCTCAGTTCCTTCACTATCTTAAACAGTTCTTTCGCAGAGTTACTATTCTCTTGAATACGTTGGGTAAAATGATCTTTCTTAGCGTGTTTGATGGCCAGGGTGTATTGTTTTCGGTTCTGGACATAGTTTAATTTGGCATCATGATCCTTAGACTGTCTCCAAAGGGGTTCAAGCCTTTGGCATTCTCGTTTAAGATTTTTTAAATGGGGAGTAAACCATTTCTCCGTTGGAGCCTTTTTCCTGGATACCCGCATTGGGGCTAACTTATCTAGGGTTTGCAGAATGCCTGCATCTAAAGATGCAACATCTGTACAGGCAGAAGAGTCCGGCAGGAATTCAGGTATGGCCTCCTGGAAGTGTTTAGCAAAGTTAGATTCCTCAACTAGTCTCCAAACTCGTTTAGATATTCTGTGAGTGATACTTAGTTTCTTAATTTTATAAGGGAGGTCAAAAGAAAAAGAAATAAGAAAATGATCTGACCAAGACAAGGGCTGGACCTCAGATATGTAAGTTGACTCTATGTTTGTGAAAAGTAGGTCCAATGTGTGGCTCGCTATATGAGTGGGGCCTACTACCCACTGTCTGAGATTTAATATCTCCATGTAGTCTTTTAATTGGGAGGTAGCCAGAGTGTTTATTTTCTCAAAATGGATATTAAAATCGCCAACAATGAGGTAGTTCTTAAATTTTAGGCAGAGAGGTAGCAGCTGATTAGGTAGTTTAGCGCCAAAGTTGGTTTGTAATCCAGGAGGTTGTAAACTACGGCTCATGCTAGTATGGTAGAGCCCTCATGGCATACTCTGAAGAATAGGGTCTGATGTTCACTGTAAGTGAATGCTGAACAATGTCATACATTCACCCCAGACAGAGATCTGGGCCTAAATCCATCGTTTTTTTGCACTCCACACCACCGCAGTTCAGACATGGCCGTATGCAAATCAGCCTTGACCCTGTGCCTCAAGGGAACAGTCCAGCCCGAACTGCCAAGCCATGTCTTTCCTGGACCGGAATCAAGCATCCTAGGACCGGTTTCTGGCTATCAGCCGCCTTCAGCCAGGATAGCTTATCTCCAGTGGTGTGGAGAGCATGGGACTCATGTCTGAGCATACCCATCCCACTCGGATTGACAAATGCAAAAACAACATTTGATGGACAGAATGCAGAACAATGTCATACATTCACCCCAGTACAGAGATCTGGGCCTAAATCCATTGTTTTTTTGCACTCCACACCACCCCAGTTCAGACATGGCCATATGCAAATCAGCCTTGACCCTGTGCCTCATGGGAACAGTGCAGCCCAAACTGCCAAGCCTTGTCTTTCCGGAATAAAGCATCCTAGGACCGGTTTCTGGCTATCAGCCATCTTCAGCCAGGATGGTAGACTCCAGTGGTGTGGAGAGCATGGGACTCACGTCTGAGCATACCCATCCCACTCGGGGTGACAAATGCAAATAAAACAATTGATGGACAGAATGCAGAACAATTTCATACATTCCCCCCAGTACAGAGATCTGGGCCTAAATCCATTGTTTTTTGCACTCCACACCACCTCAGTTCAGACATGGCCATTTGCAAATCAGCCTTGACCCTGTGCCTCATGGGAACAGTCCAGCCCGAACTGCCAAGCCATGTCTTTCCTGGACCGGAATCAAGCATCCTAGGACCGGTTTCTGGCTATCAGCCGTCTTCAGCCAGGATAGCTTGACTCCAGTGGTGTGGAGAGCATGGGACTCACGTCTGAGCATACCCATCCCACTCGGGGTGACAAATGCAAAAACAACAATTGATGGACAGAATGCAGAACAATGTTATACATTCACCCCAGTACAGATATCTGGGCCTAAATCCATCGTTTTTTTGGACTCCACACCACCCCAGTTCAGACATTGCCATATGCAAATCAGCCTTGACCCTGTGCCTCATGGGAACAGTCCAGCTCGAACTGCCAAGCCATGTCTTTCCTGGACCGGAATCAAGCATCCTAGGACCGGTTTCTGGCTATCAGCCGTCTTCAGACAGGATAGCTTGACTCCAGTGGTGTGGAGAGCATGGGACTCACGTCTGAGCATACCCATCCCACTCGGGGTGACAAATGCAAAAACAAAAATTGTTGGACAGAATTTATTTATTTATGGGTTTTGTAGAGCGCGACACTCATCCCGAGGGATATCATGGCGCTTATACCAAGTGAACACTACTGAAGACTGAGGCAATAGGACCTAACGATGAGTAGGAAAGAGGTAGGTCTTCATCTTTTTCCGAAACAAGAGATAATTTGTGGTGTGTCTAAGGTCATCCGGAAGCTCATTCCACCTCCTTGCTCCCAGATAAGAGAAGCAGCGGCCACCTGTTCTAACTTTATAAATGCGTTTCATCCTGGCTAATGCTGATTGAGCTGATCGTTGGTTCCTAGTGGGGGCGTGAAATTCAATCTTCCCTGAGAGAATGGTGGGGCCCGTCCTATGCAGGACCCTAGGGACATCGCAAAATAGTTTGATGGCAGCCCTCTGACGCATTGGAAGCCAATTTGGTGTATTCAGACATTCCGATGCCGAGTCTAGCCTGCCCTTGTCGCAAATCAGTCTTGCGGCCGAGTGCTGCAGTACCTGTAGTCGAGAGAATAGATGTTCCTTCATCCCCACAAATAGCGCATTGCCATAGTCCAGGCGGCTAACCAATAGGGCCTGTGTTACTGAACGTCTACAGTCCAGGGGTATCCTGGGAAAAAGGCTGGCTAACAGTTCAAAGTGGTAAAGCCCTTGCCACAGAGGGATCGCACATGATCTTTCATGGATAAATCATCGTCCATGATAATCCCCAAGTTCCTAGCATGTTGTTTAGGGATAGGGGCTGAACCCAACGAGGGCGGCCACCATGAGATCTCCCACACTCGCTTGGCACCACCGAATAAAAGGATCTCGGACTTCCCCGCATTCAATTTTAAACAGTGGGCATGCATCCATTGGGCCATTTCTGATAGGCAGCCATGAAGTTTGGTTTTGATAATATCCGGCTTCTCATTCAGGGCCACCGTCAACTGCGTGTCATCCGCATATGGGCAAATGCCGATGCCCCACTTCCTTCCAATGTTGGCTAAAGATGACATATATACATTGAAAAGAGTGGGGCTCAGTGAGGCGCCCTGGGGTACTCCGCAGTCGATGGGAGTAGGCCTAGATTGGAACTGACCCATATGGACCGCCTGGGTGCGATTACTCAAAAAAGAGTAAAGCCATTTAAAAGCGTTGGAACGGACTCCTTTCTGCCGAAGTATTTTCAGCAGACAATGGTGAGACACCGTGTCAAACGCCACAGACAGGTCAAGCTGTATCAGTGCCACCGCTCCACCTTGATCAGTGGAGGATCTGATACCATCCGACACTGCCAGCAACGTTGCCTCGGTGCTATTGTTGGCTCTAAAGCCCGTCTGGGAGGAATCCAAGAGAAGATTATCTTCCAGGTATTTTGTCAGCTGGGTATTGACCAATTTCTCCAGGACCTTAGAGAGATAAGGGAGCTGAGAAATGGGTCTGTAGTTCTCTGGATTGAGGATATCGGATCCCGCTTTCTTCAGGAGGGGGATCACAGCAGGATGCTTCCAAACATCGGGGAAGGTAGCAGTACTGAGCGATTTGTTAAAAAGTTGTGTAATTAAAGGGCAGATTGTAGATGCAATCTTAGAGAACACAAAATGGGGGCAGGGGTCCAAAGGGGAGCCAGATATGACTGATAGCATGGCTGTTCGAACATCTTCAGCTGTGAGTGGTTCAAAGTCAGCTAGACGGGGTACAATACCCTCGGCAGACATAACTGCTGAGGTTTCCGTGTCTAGCAAACTATCAAAAGGTTTGTCAGAGTAACTATTAACAGGCTGAGGAGAAAAAGTTGAATAGATTTTCTTAATTTTCTCCGAAAAGAAGGTGCTGATGCGATTGCAAGCCTCAGTCGTGGGGGTAAGTGTTTGTAAAATACTGGTGGGTTTGCTCAGTTCCTTCACTATCTTAAACAGTTCTTTCGCAGAGTTACTATTCTCTTGAATACGTTGGGTAAAATGATCTTTCTTAGCGTGTTTGATGGCCAGGGTGTATTGTTTTCGGTTCTGGACATAGTTTAATTTGGCATCATGATCCTTAGACTGTCTCCAAAGGGGTTCAAGCCTTTGGCATTCTCGTTTAAGATTTTTTAAATGGGGAGTAAACCATTTCTCCGTTGGAGCCTTTTTCCTGGATACCCGCATTGGGGCTAACTTATCTAGGGTTTGCAGAATGCCTGCATCTAAAGATGCAACATCTGTACAGGCAGAAGAGTCCGGCAGGAATTCAGGTATGGCCTCCTGGAAGTGTTTAGCAAAGTTAGATTCCTCAACTAGTCTCCAAACTCGTTTAGATATTCTGTGAGTGATACTTAGTTTCTTAATTTTATAAGGGAGGTCAAAAGAAAAAGAAATAAGAAAATGATCTGACCAAGACAAGGGCTGGACCTCAGATATGTAAGTTGACTCTATGTTTGTGAAAAGTAGGTCCAATGTGTGGCTCGCTATATGAGTGGGGCCTACTACCCACTGTCTGAGATTTAATATCTCCATGTAGTCTTTTAATTGGGAGGTAGCCAGAGTGTTTATTTTCTCAAAATGGATATTAAAATCGCCAACAATGAGGTAGTTCTTAAATTTTAGGCAGAGAGGTAGCAGCTGATTAGGTAGTTTAGCGCCAAAGTTGGTTTGTAATCCAGGAGGTTGTAAACTACGGCTCATGCTAGTATGGTAGAGCCCTCATGGCATACTCTGAAGAATAGGGTCTGATGTTCACTGTAAGTGAATGCTGAACAATGTCATACATTCACCCCAGACAGAGATCTGGGCCTAAATCCATCGTTTTTTTGCACTCCACACCACCGCAGTTCAGACATGGCCGTATGCAAATCAGCCTTGACCCTGTGCCTCAAGGGAACAGTCCAGCCCGAACTGCCAAGCCATGTCTTTCCTGGACCGGAATCAAGCATCCTAGGACCGGTTTCTGGCTATCAGCCGCCTTCAGCCAGGATAGCTTATCTCCAGTGGTGTGGAGAGCATGGGACTCATGTCTGAGCATACCCATCCCACTCGGATTGACAAATGCAAAAACAACATTTGATGGACAGAATGCAGAACAATGTCATACATTCACCCCAGTACAGAGATCTGGGCCTAAATCCATTGTTTTTTTGCACTCCACACCACCCCAGTTCAGACATGGCCATATGCAAATCAGCCTTGACCCTGTGCCTCATGGGAACAGTGCAGCCCAAACTGCCAAGCCTTGTCTTTCCGGAATAAAGCATCCTAGGACCGGTTTCTGGCTATCAGCCATCTTCAGCCAGGATGGTAGACTCCAGTGGTGTGGAGAGCATGGGACTCACGTCTGAGCATACCCATCCCACTCGGGGTGACAAATGCAAATAAAACAATTGATGGACAGAATGCAGAACAATTTCATACATTCCCCCCAGTACAGAGATCTGGGCCTAAATCCATTGTTTTTTGCACTCCACACCACCTCAGTTCAGACATGGCCATTTGCAAATCAGCCTTGACCCTGTGCCTCATGGGAACAGTCCAGCCCGAACTGCCAAGCCATGTCTTTCCTGGACCGGAATCAAGCATCCTAGGACCGGTTTCTGGCTATCAGCCGTCTTCAGCCAGGATAGCTTGACTCCAGTGGTGTGGAGAGCATGGGACTCACGTCTGAGCATACCCATCCCACTCGGGGTGACAAATGCAAAAACAACAATTGATGGACAGAATGCAGAACAATGTTATACATTCACCCCAGTACAGATATCTGGGCCTAAATCCATCGTTTTTTTGGACTCCACACCACCCCAGTTCAGACATTGCCATATGCAAATCAGCCTTGACCCTGTGCCTCATGGGAACAGTCCAGCTCGAACTGCCAAGCCATGTCTTTCCTGGACCGGAATCAAGCATCCTAGGACCGGTTTCTGGCTATCAGCCGTCTTCAGACAGGATAGCTTGACTCCAGTGGTGTGGAGAGCATGGGACTCACGTCTGAGCATACCCATCCCACTCGGGGTGACAAATGCAAAAACAAAAATTGTTGGACAGAATTTATTTATTTATGGGTTTTGTAGAGCGCGACACTCATCCCGAGGGATATCATGGCGCTTATACCAAGTGAACACTACTGAAGACTGAGGCAATAGGACCTAACGATGAGTAGGAAAGAGGTAGGTCTTCATCTTTTTCCGAAACAAGAGATAATTTGTGGTGTGTCTAAGGTCATCCGGAAGCTCATTCCACCTCCTTGCTCCCAGATAAGAGAAGCAGCGGCCACCTGTTCTAACTTTATAAATGCGTTTCATCCTGGCTAATGCTGATTGAGCTGATCGTTGGTTCCTAGTGGGGGCGTGAAATTCAATCTTCCCTGAGAGAATGGTGGGGCCCGTCCTATGCAGGACCCTAGGGACATCGCAAAATAGTTTGATGGCAGCCCTCTGACGCATTGGAAGCCAATTTGGTGTATTCAGACATTCCGATGCCGAGTCTAGCCTGCCCTTGTCGCAAATCAGTCTTGCGGCCGAGTGCTGCAGTACCTGTAGTCGAGAGAATAGATGTTCCTTCATCCCCACAAATAGCGCATTGCCATAGTCCAGGCGGCTAACCAATAGGGCCTGTGTTACTGAACGTCTACAGTCCAGGGGTATCCTGGGAAAAAGGCTGGCTAACAGTTCAAAGTGGTAAAGCCCTTGCCACAGAGGGATCGCACATGATCTTTCATGGATAAATCATCGTCCATGATAATCCCCAAGTTCCTAGCATGTTGTTTAGGGATAGGGGCTGAACCCAACGAGGGCGGCCACCTTGAGATGTCCCACACTCGCTTGGCACCACTGAATAAAAGGATCTCGGACTTCCCCGCATTCAGTTTTAAACAGTGGGCCTGCATCCATTGGACCATTTATGAAAGGCAGTCATGAAGTTTGGTTTTGATAATATCCGGCTTCTCATTCAGGGCCACCGTCAACTGCGTGTCATCCGCATATGAGCAAATGCCGATGCCCCACTTCCTTCCAATGTCGGCTAAAGATGACATATATACATTGAAAAGAGTGGAGCTCAGCGAGGCGCCCTGGGGTACTCCGCAGTCGATGGGAGTAGGCCTAGATTGGAACTGACCCATATGGACCGCCTGGGTGCGATTACTCAAAAAAGAGTAAAGCCATTTCAAAGCGTTGGAATGGACTCCTTTCTGCCGAAGTATTTTCAGCAGACAATGGTGGGACACCGTGTCAAACGCCGCTGACAGGTCAAGCAGTATCAGTGCCACCGCTCCTCCTTGATCAGTGGAGGATCTGATACTGTCCGACACTGCCAGCAACATTGCCTCAGTGCTATTGTTGGCTCTAAAGCCCGTCTGGGAGGGATCCAAGAGAAGATTATCTTCCAGGTATTTTGTCAGCTGGGCATTGAAGAATTTTTCCAGGACCTTAGAGAGATAAGGGAGCTGAGAAATGGGTCTGTAGTTCTCTGGATTGAGGATATCGGACCCGCTTTCTTCAGGAGGGGGATCACAGCAGCTTGCTTCCAAACGTCGGGGAAGGTAGCAGTACTGAGCGATTTGTTAAAAAGTTGTATAAATAAAGGGCAGATTGTAGATGCAATCTTAGAGAACACAAAATGGGGGCAGGGGTCCAAAGGGGAGCCAGATATGACTGATAGCATGGCTGTTCGGACATCTTCTGCTGAGAGTGGTTCAAAGTCAGCTAGACGGGGTACAATACCCTCAGCAGACATAACTGCTGAGGCTTCCGTGTCTAGCAAACTATCAGAAGGTTTGTCAGAGTAACTATTAACAGGCTGAGGAGAAAAAGTTGAATAGATTTTCTTAATTTTCTCCAAAAAGAAGGTGCTGATGCGATTGCAAGCCTCAGTCGTGGGGGTAAGTGTTTGTAAAATACTGGTGGGTTTGCTCAGTTCCTTCGCTATCTTAAACAGTTCTTTCACAGAGTTACTATTCTCTTGGATACGTTGGGTAAAATGATCTTTCTTAGCGTGTTTGATGGCCAGGGTGTATTGTTTTTGGTTCTGGACATAGTTTAATTTGGCATCATGATCCTCCAAAGGTGTTTAAGCCTTTGGCATTCTCGTTTAAGATTTTTTAAATGGGGAGTATACCATTTCTCCGTTGGAGCATTTTTCCTGGATACCCGCATTGGGGCTAACTTATCTAGGGTTTGCAGAATGCCTGCATCTAAAGATGCGACATATGTACAGGCAGAAGAGTCCGGCAGGAATTCAAGTATGGCCTCCTGGAAGTGTTTAGCAAAGTTAGATTCCTCAACTAGTCTCCAAGCTCGTTTAGATATTCTGTGAGTGATACTTAGTTTCTTAATTTTATAAGGTAGGTCAAAAGAAAAAGAAATAAGAAAATGATCCGACCAAGACAAGGGCTGGACCTCAAATATGTAAGTTGACTCTATGTTGGTGAAAAGTAGGTCCAATGTGTGGCCCGCTATATGAGTAGGGCCTACTACCCACTGTCTGAGATTTAATATCTCCATGTCGTCTTTTAATTGGGAGGTAGCCAGAGTGTTTATTTTCTCAAAATGGATATTAAAACTTGCCAACAATAAGGTAGTTCTTAAATTTTAGGCAGAGAGGTAGCAGCTGATTGAGTAGTTTAGCGCCAAAGTTGGTTTGTAATCCAGGAGGGTTGTAAACTACGGCTCCTGCTAGTATGGTAGAGCCCTCATGGCATACTCTGAAGGCTAGGGTCTGATGTTCACTGTAAGTGAATGCTGAACAATGTCACACATTCACCGCAGTACAGAGATCTGGGCCTAAATCCATCGTTTTTTTGCACTCCACACCAGCCCAGTTCAGACATGGCCATATGCAAATCAGCCTTGACCCTGTGCCTCATGGGAACAGTCCAGCCCGAACTGCCAAGCCATGTCTTTTCTCGACCGGAATCAAGCATCCTAAGACCGGTTTCTGGCTATCAGCCATCTTCAACCAGGATAGCTTGACTCCAGTGGTGTGGAGAGCATGGGACTCACGTCTGAGCATACCCATCCCACTCGGGGTGACAAATGCAAAAACAACAATTGATGGACAGAATGCAGAACAATGTCATACATTCACCCCAGTACAGATATCTGGGCCTAAATCCATCGTTTTTTTACACTCCACACAACCCCAGTTCAGACATGGCCATATGCAAATCAGCCTTGACCCTGTGCTTCATGGGAACACTCCAGCCCGAACTGCCAAGCCATGTCTTTCCTGGACCGGAATCAAGCATCCTAGGACCGGTTCCTGGCTATCAGCCGTCTTCAGCCAGTATAGCTTGACTCCAGTGGTGTGGAGAGCATGGGACTCATGTCTGAGCCTACCCATCCCACTCGGGTTGACAAATGCAAAAACAATAATTGATGGACAGAGTGCAGAACAATGTCATACATTCACCCCAGTACAGAGATCTGGGCCTAAATCCATCGTTTTTTTGCACTCCACACCACCCCAGTTCAGAAATGGCCATATGCAAATCATCCTTGACCCTGTGCCTCATGGGAACAGTCCAGCCCGAACTGCCAAGCCTTGTCGTTCCGGGACCGGAATAAAGCATCCTAGGACCGGTTTCTGGCTATCAGTCATCTTCAGCCAGGATGGTAGACTCCAGTGGGGTGGAGAGCATGGGACTCACGTCTGAGCATACCCATCCCACTCGGGGTGACAATTGCAAATAAAACAATTGATGGACAGAATGCAGAACAATTTCATACATTCCCCCCAGTACAGAGATCTGGGCCTAAATCCATCGTTTTTTTGCACTCCACACCACCCCAGTTCAGACATGGCCATATGCAAATCAGCCTTGACCCTGTGCCTCACGGAAACAGTCCAGCCCGAACTGCCAAGCCATGTCTTTCCTGGACCGGAATCAAGCATCCTAGGACCGGTTTCTGGCTATCAGCCGTCTTCAGCCAGGATAGCTTGACTCCAGTGGTGTGGAGAGCATGGGACTCACGTCTGAGCATACCCATCCCACTCGGGGTGACAAATGCAAAAACAACAATTGATGGACAGAATGCAGAACAATGTCATACATTCACCCCAGTACAGAGATCTGGGCCTAAATCCATCGTTTTTTTGCACTCCACACCACCCCAGTTCAGACATTGCCATATGCAAATCAGCCTTGACCCTGTGCCTCATGGGAACAGTCCAGCTCGAACTGCCAAGCCATGTCTTTCCTGGACCGGAATCAAGCATCCCAGGACCGGTTTCTGGCTATCAGCCGTCTTCAGACAGGATAGCTTGACTCCAGTGGTGTGGAGTATCCAATATATCACAAAGGAAGGGGCCCCCTGAGTAGGATATGAGGCAGATCAGCAGGGGAAATAATCAGAATAAGCGAAGAAGAAGATAGATCTGCCCCGTTTTTAATCAATAATAGGCTCTTCAAGAGTCCAGTTTTTTTCAATAGTCACCCATTTAGCACTCACCAAAGTATCAGTGCCACATTAGATTCAGACAAGAACACATTCAAATTTATAAAAAAATATATCATTTTTATTTTTATTTACTTCATGTTTTAGAGTGCATATAGACATATTCATTTATTCAAACATTTCAATATAACAAGATAAAAAACACCCCATCAACAACCAGTCTTCCTGCATTCAAACTCAAACACATTCATCAATCACTAACAAACATTCTCATACATAATTCATTCATTCAACTCAGACAGGAATTAAGGAATAATGCTCTGAGAACATCCTGAACATGTCCTCTCAGCCATAGGCCGGAGATCGGTGATTAAAGGTTCAGGGCAAGTTGTTTCAACGCCGACGCGCGTTTCGGTGCCAGGCCCGTAGACTGGCCGCACCTTCGTCAGGGCAAAAGAAAGGGAAGGAGAGGGGGTAGTAGGTAACAGTATCACAAATGCTTCTGATATCCAGGCACTCTGTAGAAAAAACACATATTTTAATATTGTGTTTCGCCCCCATTCCATAAACAATTTAAAAATATAATCATTTACTATCCTCATATTTTTTCTCTCAAATGATTTTCCTGTAGACCTATATGCATATGTACTGATCACATAGTAATTTATCACAGTGATTTAATCACAAGTTGGGGGTCTTGGTGAGCTCGAAAAATGGGTGACACAATAAGCAAAAATTAAAAAACAAGTCATTAGCGTCAAAGGTACATTCACGACCCCTGCAGTGGACCCTCACATACATCCTGGCTCTTTTGTTTCTGTACTTGTGTGCACTAAGCATTTATCCATTTTTTATATCTGCATTTCACTATTTATTTCATATCATACGCCAAGGTGGCCTTGTCCCAAAATCTGTTTGGTTAAATAGAATCGCTATTGTAATTATAATTGGTTAACCCCTCGTTTTCGAGGACCCAAACATTCAGGTTCCTAATGCAGTTTTAAGAAACATTCAGGTTCCTAGTGCAGTTTTAAGTGACAGTCATTTAAAAATGCTCAATAGCCCCATCAAGATCGTGTTTTGGAAGGGTATTACCTTGTATTCAGGCCCGAATTCACTTAAGCAGTCCGCCCAAGGGGAAATGATGGCAGGCACCACCTTTAAGTAACAAACAGGATTTCGGAACCTTCCTGGAATCCTGAACAATAGATAACAGTAGCGTTTTAGTAATCTAACTAAGATTTAATTTCACACTTCTTTCACAGATTCACAAGTGTCACGTCTTATCTAGGCACAAAAGAGTCCTAATATGCGAATAAAGCAGCGTGGTAGTAGGTTCGGGGCCGGAGACTGAATCGGCCTGGAAAAAGGGAAAACAGGGTTTAAAACACCTCTTTCCATCACAGTAATTTTGGAAATCTGTTTGTTATTTAAAGGTGGTGACCTGCCATCATTTCCCCTTGGGCGGACTGCTTAAGTGAATTCGGGCCTGAATACAAGGTAATACCCTTCCAAAACACGATCTTGATGGGGCTATTGAGCATTTTTAAATGACTGTCACTTAAAACTGCACTAGGAACCTGAATGTTTCTTAAAACTGCATTAGGAACCTGAATGTTTGGGTCCTCGAAAACGAGGGGTTAACCAATTATAATTACAATAGCGATTCTATTTAACCAAACAGATTTTGGGACAAGGCCACCTTGGCGTATGATATGAAATAAATAGTGAAATGCAGATATAAAAAATGGATAAATGCTTAGTGCACACAAGTACAGAAACAAAAGAGCCAGGATGTATGTGAGGGTCCACTGCAGGGGTCGTGAATGTACCTTTGACGCTAATGACTTGTTTTTTAATTTTTGCTTATTGTGTCACCCATTTTTCGAGCTCACCAAGACCCCCAACTTGTGATTAAATCACTGTGATAAATTACTATGTGATCAGTACATATGCATATAGGTCTACAGGAAAATCATTTGAGAGAAAAAATATGATAGTAAATGATTATATTTTTAAATTGTTTATGGAATGGGGGCGAAACACAATATTAAAATATGTGTTTTTTCTACAGAGTGCCTGGATATCAGAAGCATTTGTGATACTGTTACCTACTACCCCCTCTCCTTCCCTTTCTTTTGCCCTGACGAAGGTGCGGCCAGTCTACGGGCCTGGCACCGAAACGCGCGTCGGCGTTGAAACAACTTGCCCTGAACCTTTAATCACCGATCTCCGGCCTATGGCTGAGAGGACATGTTCAGGATGTTCTCAGAGCATTATTCCTTAATTCCTGTCTGAGTTGAATGAATGAATTATGTATGAGAATGTTTGTTAGTGATTGATGAATGTGTTTGAGTTTGAATGCAGGAAGACTGGTTGTTGATGGGGTGTTTTTTATCTTGTTATATTGAAATGTTTGAATAAATGAATATGTCTATATGCACTCTAAAACATGAAGTAAATAAAAATGATATATTTTTTTATAAATTTGAATGTGTTCTTGTCTGAATCTAATGTGGCACTGATACTTTGGTGAGCGCTAAATGGGTGACTATTGAAAAAAACTGGACTCTTGAAGAGCCTATTATTGATTAAAAACGGGGCAGATCTATCTTCTTCTTCGCTTATTCCAGTGGTGTGGAGAGCATGGGACTCACGTCTGAGCATACCCATCCCACTCGGGGTGACAAATGCAAAAACAAGAATTGATGGACAGAATGTATTTATTTATGGGTTTTGTAGAGCGCGACACTCATCCCGAGGGATATCACGGCGCTTATACCAAGTGAACACTACTGAAGACCGAGGCAATAGAACCTAACGATGAGTAGGAAAGAGGTGGGTCTTCAGCTTTTTCCGAAACAAGAGATAATTTGTGGTGTGGATAAGGTCATGCGGAAGCTCATTCCACCACCTGGCTGCCAGATAAGAGAAGCAGCGGCCACCTGTTCTAACTTTATAAATGCGTTTCATCCTGGCTAATGCTGATTGAGCTGATCGTAGGTTCCTAGTGGGGGCGTAAAATTCAATCTTCCCTGAGAGAATGGTGGGGTCGTCCTATGCAGGACCCTATGGGCATGGCAAAATAGTTTGAAGGCAGCCCTCTGACGCATTGGAAGCCAATGAAGTGTATTCAGACATTCCGATGTCGAGTCTAGCCTGCCCTTGTCGCAAATCAGTCTTGCGGCCGAGTTCTGCAGTATATGTAGTCGAGAGAATAGATGTTCCTTCATCCCCACAAATAGCGCATTGCCGTAGTCCAGGCGGCTAACCAATAAGGCCTGTGTTACTGAACGTCTACAGTCCAGGGGTATCCTGGGAAAAAGCCTGGCTAACAGTTTCAAAGTGGTAAAGCCCTTGCCACAGAGGGATCGCACATGATCTTTTATGGATAAATCATCGTCCATGATAATCCCCAAGTTCCTAGCATGTTGTTTAGAGATAGGGGCTGAACCCAACGAGGGCGGCCACCATGAGATGTCCCACACTTGCTTGGCACCACTGAATAAAAGGATCGCAGACTTCCTGCATTCAGTTTTAAACAGTGGGCATGCATCCATTGGGCCATTTAGGAAAGGCAGTCATGAAGTTTGGTTTTGATAATATCCGGCTTCTCATTTAGGGCCACCGTCAACTGCGTGTCATCCGCATATGAGCAAATGCCGATGCCCCACTTCCTTCCAATGTCGGCTAAAGATGACATATATACATTAAAAAGAGTGGGGCTCAGCGAGGCGCCCTGGGGTACTCCGCAGTCGATGGGAGTAGGCCTAGATTGGAACTGACCCATATGGACCGCCTGGGTGCGATTACTCAAAAAAGAGTAAAGCCATTTCAAAGCGTTTGAATGGACTCCTTTCTGCCGAAGTATTTTCTGCAGACAATGGTGGGACACCGTGTCAAACGCCGCCGACAGGTCAAGCAGTATCAGTGCCACCGCTCCTCCTTGATCAGTGGAGGATCTGATACTGTCCGACACTGCCAGCAACGTTGCCTCGGTGCTATTGTTGGCTCTAAAGCCCGTCTGGGAGGGATCCAAGACAAGATTATCTTCCAGGTATTTTGTCAGCTGGGCATTGAACAATTTCTCCAGGACCTTAGAGAGATAAGGGAGCTGAGAAATGGGTCTGTAGTTCTCTGGATTAAGGATATCGGATCCGGCTTTCTTCAGGAGGGGGAGCACAGCAGCATGCTTCCAAACGTCGGGGAAGGTAGCAGTACTGAGCGATTTGTACAAAAGTTGTGTAATTAAATGGCAGATTGTAGATGCAATCTTAGAGAACACAAAATGGGGGCAGGGGTCCAAAGGGGAGCCAGATATGACTGATAGCATGGCTGTTCGAACATCTTCAGCTGAGAATGGTTCAAAGTCAGCTAGACGGGGTACAATACCCTCGGCAGACATAACTGCTGAGGCTTCTGTGTCTAGCAAACTATCAGAAGGTTTGTCAGAGTAACTATTAACAGGCTGAGGAGAAAAAGTTGAATAGATTTTCTTAATTTTCTCCGAAAAGAAGGTGCTGATGCGATTGCAAGCCTCAGTCGTGGGGGTAAGTGTTTGTGAAATACTGGTGGGTTTGCTCAGTTCCTTCACTATCTTAAACAGTTCTTTCACAGAGTTACTATTCTCTTGGATACGTTGGGTAAAATGATCTTTCTTAGCGTGTTTGATGGCCAGGGTGTATTGTTTTCGGTTCTGGACATAGTTTAATTTGGCATCATGATCCTTAGACTGTCTCCAAAGGTGTTCAAGCCTTTGGCATTCTCGTTTAAGATTTTTTAAATGGAGAGTATACCATTTCTCCGTTGGAGCCTTTTCCCTGGATACCCGCATTGGGGCTAACTTATCTAGGGTTTGCAGAATGCCTGCATCTAAAGATGCGACATATGTACAGGCAGAATTGTCCGGCAGGAATTCAAGTATGGCCTCCTGGAAGTGTTTAGCAAAGTTAGATTCCTCAACTAGTCTCCAAGCTCGTTTGGATATTCTGTGAGTGATACTTAGTTTCTTAATTTTATAAGGGAGGTCCAAAGAAAAAGAAATAAGAAAATGATCCGACCAAGACAAGGGCTGGACCTCAGATATGTAAGTTGACTCTATGTTGGTGAAAAGTAGGTCCAATGTGTGGCCCGCTATAGGAGTAGGGCCTACTACCCACTGTCTGAGATTTAATATCTCCATGTCGTCTTTTAATTGGGAGGTAGCCAGAGTGTTTATGTTCTCAAAATGGATATTAAAATCGCCAACAATGAGGTAGTCCTTAAATTTTAGGCAGAGAGGTAGCAGCTGATTGAGTAGTTTAGCGCCAAAGTTGGTTTGTAATCCAGGGGGGTTGTAAACTACGGCTCCTGCTAGTATGGTAGAGCCCTTATGGCATACTCTGAAGGCTAGGGTCTGATGTTCACTGTAAGTGAATGCTGAACAATGTCACACATTCACCCCGGTACAGAGATCGGGGCCTAAATCCATCGTTTTTTTGCACTCCACACCACCCCAGTTCAGACATTGCCATATGCAAATCAGCCTTGACCCTGTGCCTCATGGGAACAGTCCAGCCCGAACTGCCAAGCCATGTCTTTCCTGGACCGGAATCTAGCATCCTAGGACCAGTTTCTGGCTATCAGCCGTCTTCAGCCAGTATAGCTTGACTCCAGTGGTGTGGAGAGCATGGGACTCATGTCTGAGCATACCCATCCCTCTCGGGGTGACAAATGCAAAAACAACAATTGATGGACAGAATGCAGAACAATGTCATACATTCACCCCAGTACAGATATCTGGGCCTAAATCCATCGTTTTATTTACACTCCACACCACCCCATTGCAGACATGGCCATATGCAAATCAGCCTTGACCCTGTGCTTCATGGGAACAGTCCAGCCCGAACTGCCAAGCCATGTCTTTCCTGGACCGGAATCTAGCATCCTAGCACCAGTTTCTGGCTATCAGCCGTCTTCAGCCAGTATAGCTTGACTCCAGTGGTGTGGAGAGCATGGGACTCATGTCTGAGCATACCCATCCCACTCGGGTTGACAAATGCAAAAACAACAATTGATGGACAGAATGCAGAAGAATGTCATACATTCACCCCAGTACAGAGATCTGGGCCTAAATCCATCGTTTTTCGCACTCCACACCACCCCAGTTCAGACATGGCCATATGCAAATCAGCCTTGACCCTGTGCCTCATGGGAACAGTCCAGCCCGAACTGCCAAGCCTTGTCTTTTCGGGACCGGAATAGAGCATCCTAGGACCGGTTTCTGGCTATTAGTCATCTTCAGCCAGGATGGTAGACTCTTAAGTGGTGTGGAGAGCATGGGACTCACGTCTGAGCATACCCATCCCACTCGGGGTGACAAATGCAAATAAAACAATTGATGGACAGAATGCAGAACAATTTCATACATTCCCCCCAGTACAGAGATCTGGGCCTAAATCCATGGTTTTTTTGCACTCCACACCACCCCAGTTCAGACATGGCCATATTCAAATCAGCCTTGACCCTGTGCCTCATGGGAACAGTCCAGCCCGAACTGCCAAGCCATGTCTTTCCTGGACCGGAATCAAGCATCCCAGGACCGGTTTCTGGCTATCAGCCGTCTTCAGACAGGATAGCTTGACTCCAGTGGTGTGGAGAGCATGGGACTCACGTCTGAGCATACCCATCCCACTCGGGGTGACAAATGCAAAAACAAGAATTGATGGACAGAATGTATTTATTTATGGGTTTTGTAGAGCGCAACACTCATCCCGAGGGATATCACGGCGCTTATACCAAGTGAACACTACTGAAGACCGAGGCAATAGAACCTAACGATGAGTAGGAAAGAGGTGGGTCTTCAGCTTTTTCAGAAACAAGAGATAATTTGTGGTGTGTCTAAGGTCATGCGGAAGCTCATTCCACCACCTGGCTGCCAGATAAGAGAAGCAGCGGCCACCTGTTCTAACTTTATAAATGCGTTTCATCCTGGCTAATGCTGATTGAGCTGATCGTAGGTTCCTAGTGGGGGCGTAAAATTCAATCTTCCCTGAGAGAATGGTGGGGTCGTCCTATGCAGGACCCTATGGGCTTGGCAAAATAGTATGAAGGCAGCCCTCTGACGCATTGGAAGCCAATGAAGTGTATTCAGACATTCCGATGTCGAGTCTAGCCTGCCCTTGTCGCAAATCAGTCTTGCGGCCGAGTTCTGCAGTATCTGTAGTCGAGAGAATAGATGTTCCTTCATCCCCACAAATAGCGCATTGCCGTAGTCCAGGCGGCTAACCAATAAGGCCTGTGTTACTGAACGTCTACAGTCCAGGGGTATCCTGGGAAAAAGCCTGGCTAACAGTTTCAAAGTGGTAAAGCCCTTGCCACAGAGGGATCGCTGAACCCAACGAGGGCGGCCACCATGAGATGTCCCACACTTGCTTGGCACCACTGAATAAAAGGATCGCGGACTTCCTGCATTCAGTTTTAAACAGTGGGCATGCATCCATTGGGCCATTTAAGAAAGGCAGTCATGAAGTTTGGTTTTGATAATATCCGGCTTCTCATTTAGGGCAACCGTCAACTGCGTGTCAATCGCATATGAGCAAATGCCGATGCCCCACTTCCTTCCAATGTCGGCTAAAGATGACATATATATAAATTGAAAAGAGTGAGGCTCAGCGAGGCGCCCTGGGGTACTCCGCAGTCGATGGGAGTAGGCCTAGATTGGAACTGACCCATATGGACCGCCTGGGTGCGATTACTCAAAGCGTTGGAATGGTCTCCTTTCTGCCGAAGTATTTTCAGCAGACAATTGTGGGACACCGTGTCAAACGCCGCTGACAGGTCAAGCAGTATCAGTGCCACCGCTCCTCCTTGATCAGTGGAGGATCTGATACTGTCCAACACTGCCAGCAACGTTGCCTCGGTGCTATTGTTGGCTCTAAAGCCCATCTGGGAGGGATCCAGGAGAAGATTATCTTCCAGAATTTTGTCAGCTGGGCATTGAACAATTTCTCCAGGACCTTAGAGAGATAAGGGAGCTGAGAAATGGGTCTGTAGTTCTCTGGATTGAGGATATCGGATCCCGCTTTCTTCAGGAGGGGGATCACAGCAGCATGCTTCCAAACGTCGGGGAAGGTAGCAGTACTGAGCGATTTGTTAAAAAGTTGTGTAATTAAAGGGCAGATTGTAGATGCAATCTTAGAGAACACAAAATGGGGGCAGGGGTCCAAAGGGGAGCCAGATAGTACTGATAGCATGGCTGTTCGAACATCTTCAGCTGAGAGTGGTTCAAAGTCAGCTAGACAGGGTACAATACCCTCGGCAGACATAACTGCTGAGACTTCGTGTCTAGCAAACTATCAGAAGGTTTGTCAGAGTAACTATTAACAGGCTGAGGAGAAAAAGTTGAATAGATTTTCTTAATTTTCTCCGAAAAGAAGGTGCTGATGCGATTACAAGCCTCAGTCGTGGGGGTAAGTGTTTGTGAAATACTGGTGGGTTTGCTCAGTTCCTTCACTATCTTAAACAGTTCTTTCACAGAGTTACTATTCTCTTGGATACGTTGGGTAAAATGATCTTTCTTAGCGTGTTTGATGGCCAGGGTGTATTGTTTTCGGTTCTGGACATAGTTTAATTTGGCATCATGATCCTTAGACTGTCTCCAAAGGTGATCAAGCCTTTGGCTTTCTCGTTTAAGATTTTTTAAATGGGGAGTATACCATTTCTCCGTTGGAGCCTTTTTCCTGGATACCCGCATTGGGGCTAACTTATCTAGGGTTTGCAGAATGCCTGCATCTAAAGATGCGACATATGTACAGGCAGGAGAGTCCGGCAGGAATTCAAGTATGGCCTCCTGGAAGTGTTTAGCAAAGTTAGATTCCTCAACTAGTCTCCAAGCTCGTTTAGATATTCTGTGAGTGATACTTAGTTTCTTAATTTTATAAGGGAGGTCAAAAGAAAAAGAAATAAGAAAATGATCCGACCAAGACAAGGGCTGGACCTCAGATATGTAAGTTGACTCTATGTTGGTGAAAAGTAGGTCCAATGTGTGGCCCGCTATATGAGTAGGGCCTACTACCCACTGTCTGAGATTTAATATCTCCATGTCGTCTTTTAATTGGGAGGTAGCCAGAGTGTTTATTTTCTCAAAATGGATATTAAAATCGTCAACAATGAGGTAGTTCTTAAATTTTAGGCAGAGAGGTAGCAGCTGATTGAGTAGTTTAGCGCCAAAGTTGGTTTGTAATCCAGGGGGGTTGTAAACTACGGCTCCTGCTAGCATGGTAGAGCCCTCATGGCATACTCTGATGGCTAGGGTCTGATGTTCACTGTAAGGGAATGCTGAACAATGTCACACATTCACCCCAGTACAGAGATCTGGGCCTAAATCCATTGTTTTTTTGCACTCCACACCACCCCAGTTCAGACATGGTCATATCCAAATCAGCCTTGACCCTGTGCCTCATGGGAACAGTCCAGCCCGAACTGCCAAGCCATGTCTTTCCTGGACCGGAATCAAGCATCTTAGGACCGGTTTCTGGCTATCAGCCGTCTTCAACCAGGATAGCTTGACTCCAGTGGTGTGGGGAGCATGGGACTCACGTCTGAGCATACCCATCCCACTCGGGGTGACAAATGCAAAAACAACAATTGATGGACAGAATGCAGAACAATGTCATACATTCACCCCAGTGCAGAGATCTGGGCCTAAATCCATCGTTTTCTTGCACTCCATACCACCCAAGTTCAGACATGGCCATATGCAAATCAGCCTTGACCCTGTGCCTCATGGGAACAGTCCAGCCCGAACTGCCAAGCCATGTCTTTCCTGGACCGGAATCAAGCATCCTAGGACCAGTTTCTGGCTATCAGCCGTCTTCAGCCAGGATAGCTTGACTCCAGTGGTGTGGAGAGCATGGGACTCACGTCTGAGCATACCCATCCCACTCGGGTTGACAAATGCAAAAACAACAATTGATGGACAGAATGCAGCACAATGTCATATATTCACCCCAGTACAGAGATCTGGGCCTAAATCCATCGTTTTTTTTGCACTCCACACCACCCCAGTTCAGACATGGCCTAATGCAAATCAGCCTTGACCCTGTGCCTCAAGGGAACAGTCCAGCCCGAACTGCCAAGCCATATCTTTCCTGGACCGAAATCAAGCATCCTAGGACCGGTTTCTGGCTCTCAGCCGTCTTCAGCCAGGATAGCTTAACTGCAGTGGTGTGGAGAGCATGGGACTCATGTCTGAGCATACCATCCCACTCGGGGTGACAAATGCAAAAACAACAATTGATGGACAGAATGCAGAACAATGTCATACATTCACCCCAGTACAGAGATCTGGGCCTAACTCCATCGCTTTTTACACTCCACATCACCCCAGTTCAGACATGGTCATATCCAAATCAGCCTTGACCCTGTGCCTCATGGGAACAGTCCAGCCCGAACTGCCAAGCCATGTCTTTCCTGGACCGGAATCAAGCATCCTAGGACCGGTTTCTGGCTATCAGCCGTCTTCAACCAGGATAGCTTGACTCCAGTGGTGTGGAGAGCATGGGACTCACGTCTGAGCATACCCATCCCACTCGGGGTGACAAATGCAAAAACAACAATTGATGGACAGAATGCAGAACAATGTCATACATTCACCCCAGTGCAGAGATCTGGGCCTAAATCCATCGTTTTCTTGCACTCCATACCACCCAAGTTCAGACATGGCCATATGCAAATCAGCCTTGACCCTGTGCCTCATGGGAACAGTCCAGCCCGAACTGCCAAGCCATGTCTTTCCTGGACCGGAATCAAGCATCCTAGGACAGGTTTCTGGCTATCAGCCGTCTTCAACCAGGATAGCTTGACTCCAGTGGTGTGGAGAGCATGGGACTCACGTCTGAGCATACCCATCCCACTCGGGGTGACAAATGCAAAAACAACAATTGATGGACAGAATACAGAACAATGTCATACATTCACCCCAGTGCAGAGATCTGGGCCTAAATCCATCGTTTGCTTGCACTCCATACCACCCAAGTTCAGACATGGCCATATGCAAATCAGCCTTGACCCTGTGCCTCATGGGAACAGTCCAGCCCGAACTGCCAAGCCATGTCTTTCCTGGACCGGAATCAAGCATCCTAGGACCGGTTTCTGGCTATCAGCCGTCTTCAGCCAGGATAGCTTGACTCCAGTGGTGTGGAGAGCATAGGACTCACGTCTGAGCATACCCATCCCACTCGGGTTGACAAATGCAAAAACAACAATTGATGGACAGAATGCAGCACAATGTCATACATTCACCCCAGTACAGAGATCTGGGCCTAAATCCATCGTTTTTTTTGCACTCCACACCACCCCAGTTCAGACATGGCCTAATGCAAATCAGCCTTGACCCTGTGCCTCAAGGGAACAGTCCAGCCCGAACTGCCAAGCCATGTCTTTCCTGGACCGAAATCAAGCATCCTAGGACCGGTTTCTGGCTATCAGCCGTCTTCAGCCAGGATAGCTTAACTGCAGTGGTGTGGAGAGCATGGGACTCATGTCTGAGCATACCATCCCACTCGGGGTGACAAATGCAAAAACAACAATTGATGGACAGAATGCAGAACAATGTCATACATTCACCCCAGTACAGAGATCTGGGCCTAACTCCATCGCTTTTTACACTCCACATCACCCCAGTTCAGACATGGCCATATGCAAATCAGCCTTGACCCTGTGCCTCATGGGAACAGTCCAGCCCGAACTGCCAAGCCATGTCTTTCCTGGACCGGAATCAAGCATCCTAGGACCAGTTTCTGGCTATCAGCCGTCTTTAACCAGGATAGCTTGACTCCAGTGGTGTGGAGAGCATGGGACTCACGTCTGAGCATACCCATCCCACTCGGGTTGACAAATGCAAAAACAATTGATGGACAGAATGCAGCACAATGTCATACATTCACCCCAGTACAGAGATCTGGGCCTAAATCCATCGGTTTTTTTGCACTCTACACCACCCCAGTAAGTATGGGCGGAAAATCCGTTACGCTCGCGGATTTTGCGGATTTTCGGTAAATTCGCAATCCGCGAGATTTGCGAATTTCCAGCAAAATCCGCAAATTCGCACGCAGCGGACTTTTTTTTTCTTGGTGATACAATTTTGCGGCGCGAGGCGTTTATCATCGTTTGACGAGTTACTTTTCTTGATATTTTGCGAGTGCTGCGCCATTTTGGATTTTGCTGTGGGATCCCGCGGGAATTTGGCAAGCGCGATTACGTAATCGCAGCTTGCCAACTTTTACAGCGAGCGTTTTTCATCGCGAGTACGCCGTGATCACGTATCGCGGTACTTCGCAATTGCGAGCTTTGAGATGCGGCGAGCAGCAACAATCTCGCACACGCGAAAATATAAAATTTGCAATTCTGCACAAGAAATCCACCAGCAAGCAGCATAAACCTTCTTGAACTGATGATTTTTATCTGAATAACTCCTTAGGTTGACATTTGCCTGCACTTTTTTTGCGAGGAGTCCATTTTGGGGAGGGAGGGTGGGAGGAAGGAAGTGCCCCACAGTCTTCAACTTCCTGTTCCTGTCCAGCAGGCTCCTCCCAGTGCTTTGTCCATCTCCTGGTCACTTTTCATTTGGATCTGGAGCTGGAAGGATTACCTTTTGTGGATGCTGCTGGATATTTGGATTTGAGTCCTTTTTGACTTTCTTTGGATCACTTTTGGATTAGAAATTTCACAAGTAAGTTTGTTTGGGGCATTACAGTTGCTGCAAGTACAATTTTGGAATTTTCGATTTTTGGGCTGTTTTGGGGCCTTTTGCCCAGGGGTACTCAGTGGTGGGTGCACTGAGTCTTTCTGTGGGGTGTTTTGAATTTAAACATCATGGAGGGGCTGGGTGGCTTGGGATTGTGCTGATTTTTCTATGATTTTCGTTTTTTTGGCCTGTTGTGGCCTTTTCACCCGGGGTAGTGAGTGGTGGATGTGCCTAGTCTTTCTGTGGGTTGTCTTGAATTTAAACATCATGGAGGGGCTGGATCACGGCATGGGATTGTGCTGATTTTTCTGTGATTTTCGTTTTTTGGGCCTGTTGTGGATGGACAGGCTATGTGGTTGGGGGCCATTTTGAGTGCTGCTACAGGCCCTGGCCATGTGCTGTGAGATGGAGGGGGCCATTTTGAATGTAGGGAGTGTTCTCAGGCCTGCACCCATTTTGCCTAGCTTTCATCCATTATGCCCAGGGCCCAGGGGTAGTGAGTGGTGCATGTGCCTAGTCTTTCTGTGGGTTTTCTTAAATTTAAACATCATGGCATGGGATTGTGGTGATTTTTCTGTGATTTTCATTTTTTGGGCCTGTTGTGGATGGACAGGCCATGTGGTTGGGGGCCATTTTGAGTGCTGCTACAGGCCCTGGCCATGTGCTGTGATGGAGGGGGCCAATTTGAATGCAGGGAGTGTTCTCAGGCCTGCACCCATTTTGCCTAGCTTTCATCCATTATGCCCAGGGCCCAGGGGTAGTGAGTGGTGCATGTACCTAGTCTTTCTGTGGGTTGTCTTGAATATAAACATCATGGCATGGGATTGTGGTGATTTTTCTGTGATTTTCGTTTTTTGGGCCTGTTGTGGATGGACAGGCCATGTGGTTGGGGGCCATTTTGAGTGCTGCTACAGGCCCTGGCCATGTGCTGTGATGGAGGGGGCCATTTTGAATGTAGGGAGTGTTCTCAGGCCTGCACCCATTTTGCCTAGCTTTCATCCAATATGCCCAGGGCCCAGGGGTAGTGAGTGGTGCATGTGCCTAGTCTTTCTGTGGGTTGTCTTGAATTTAAACATCATGGCATGGGATTGTGCTCATTTTTCTGTGATTTTCGTTTTTTGGGCCTGTTGTGGATGGACAGGCCATGTGGTTGGGGGCCATTTTGAGTGCTGCTACAGGCCCTGGCCATATGCTGTGATGGAGGGGGCCATTTTGAATGCAGGGAGTGTTCTCAGGCCTGCACCCATTTTGCCTAGCTTTCATCCATTATGCCCAGGGCCCAGGGGTAGTGAGTGGTGCATGTGCCTAGTCTTTCTGTGGGTTGTCTTGAATTTAAACATCATGGCATGGGATTGTGGTGATTTGTCTGTGATTTTCGTTTTTTGGGCCTGTTGTGGATGGACAGGCCATGTGGTTGGGGGCCATTTTGAGTGCTGCTACAGGCCCTGGCCATATGCTGTGATGGAGGGGGCCATTTTGAATGCAGGGAGTGTTCTCAGGCCTGCACCCATTTTGCCTAGCTTTCATCCATTATGCCCAGGGCCCAGGGGTAGTGAGTGGTGCATGTGCCTAGTCTTTCTGTGGGTTGTCTTGAATTTAAACATCATGGCATGGGATTGTGGTGATTTGTCTGTGATTTTCGTTTTTTGGGCCTGTTGTGGATGGACAGGCCATGTGGTTGGGGGCCATTTTGAGTGCTGCTACAGGCCCTGGCCATGTGCTGTGATGGAGGGGGCCATTTTGAATACAGGGAGTGTTCTCAGGCCTGCACCCATTTTGCCTAGCTTTCATCCATTATGCCCAGGGCCCAGGGGTAGTGAGTGGTGCATGTGCCTAGTCTTTCTGTGGGTTGTCTTGAATATAAACATCATGGCATGGGATTGTGGTGATTTTTCTGTGATTTTTGTTTTTTGGGCCTGTTGTGGATAGACAGGCCATGTGGTTGGGGGCCATTTTGAGTGCTGCTACAGGCCCTGGCCATGTGCTGTGATGGAGGGGGCCATTTTGAATGTAGGGAGTGTTCTCAGGCCTGCACCCATTTTGCTTAGCTTTCATCCAATATGCCCAGGGCCCAGGGGTAGTGAGTGGTGCATGTGCCTAGTCTTTCTGTGGGTTGTCTTGAATTTAAACATCATGGCATGGGATTGTGCTGATTTTTCTGTGATTTTCGTTTTTTGGGCCTGTTGTGGATGGACAGGCCATGTGGTTGGGGGCCATTTTGAGTGCTGCTACAGGCCCTGGCCATGTGCTGTGATGGAGGGGGCCATTTTGAATGCAGGGAGTGTTCTCAGGCCTGCACCCATTTTGCCTAGCTTTCATCCATTATGCCCAGGGCCCAGGGCCCAGGGGTAGTGAGTGGTGCATGTGCCTAGTCTTTCTGTGGGTTGTCTTGAATTTAAACATCATGGCATGGGATTGTGGTGATTTTTCTGTGATTTTCGTTTTTGGGCCTGTTGTGGATGGACAGGCCATGTGGTTGGGGGCCATTTTGAGTGCTGCTACAGGCCCTGGCCATGTGCTGTGATGGAGGGGGCCATTTTGAATACAGGGAGTGTTCTCAGGCCTGCACCCATTTTGCCTAGCTTTCATCCATTATGCCCAGGGCCCAGGGGTAGTGAGTGGTGCATGTGCCTAGTCTTTCTGTGGGTTGTCTTGAATGTAAACATCATGGCATGGGATTGTGGTGATTTTTCTGTGATTTTCGTTTTTTGGGCATGTGGTGGATGGACAGGCCATGTGGTTGGGGGCCATTTTGAGTGCTGCTACAGGCCCTGGCCATGTGCTGTGATGGAGGGGGCCATTTTGAATGCAGGGAGTGTTCTCAGGCCTGTGCCCATTTTGCCTAGCTTTCATCCATTATGCCCAGGGCCCAGGGGTAGTGAGTGGTGCATGTGCCTAGTCTTTCTGTGGGTTGTCTTGAATGTAAACATCATGGCATGGGATTGTGGTGATTTTTCTGTGATTTTCGTTTTTGGGCCTGTTGTGGATGGACAGGCCATGTGGCTGGGGGCCATTTTGAGTGCTGCTACAGGCCCTGGCCATGTGCTGTGATGGAGGGGGCCATCTTGAATGCAGGGAGTGTTCTCGGGCCCGCACCCATTTTGCCTAGCTTTCATCCATTATGCCCAGGGCCCAGGGGTAGTGAGTGGTGCATGTGCCTAGTCTTTCTGTGGGTTGTCTTGAATTTAAACATCATGGCATGGGATTGTGGTGATTTTTCTGTGATTTTCGTTTTTTGGGCCTGTTGTGGATGGACAGGCCATGTGGTTGGGGGCCATTTTTAGTGCTGCTACAGGCCCTGGCCATGTGCTTTGATGGAGGGGGCCATTTTGA
The DNA here is from genome assembly GCF_964263255.1 of Lissotriton vulgaris. Lineage (NCBI taxonomy): Eukaryota > Metazoa > Chordata > Amphibia > Caudata > Salamandridae > Lissotriton > Lissotriton vulgaris. The sequence goes on along the minus strand of NC_141689.1, from coordinate 1,978,036,358 downwards.
ATGTAGGGAGTGTTCTCAGGCCTGCACCCATTTTGCCTAGCTTTCATCCATTATGCCCAGGGCCCAGGGGTAGTGAGTGGTGCATGTGCCTAGTCTTTCTGTGGGTTGTCTTGAATATAAACATCATGGCCTGGGATTGTGGTGATTTTTCTGTGATTTTCGTTTTTTGGGCCTGTTGTGGATGGACAGGCCATGTGGTTGGGGGCCATTTTGAGTGCTGCTACAGGCCCTGGCCATGTGCTGTGATGGAGGGGGCCATTTTGAATGTAGGGAGTGTTCTCAGGCCTGCACCCATTTTGCCTAGCTTTCATCCAATATGCCCAGGGCCCAGGGGTAGTGAGTGGTACATGTGCCTAGTCTTTCTGTGGGTTGTCTTGAATATAAACATCATGGCATGGGATTGTGGTGATTTTTCTGTGATTTTCGTTTTTTGGGCCTGTTGTGGATGGACAGGCCATGTGGTTGGGGGCCATTTTGAGTGCTGCTACAGGCCCTGGCCATGTGCTGTGATGGAGGGGGCCATTTTGAATGCAGGGAGTGTTCTCAGGCCTGCACCCATTTTGCCTAGCTTTCATCCATTATGCCCAGGGCCCAGGGGTAGTGAGTGGTGCATGTGCCTAGTCTTTCTGTGGGTTGTCTTGAATGTAAACATCATGGCATGGGATTGTGGTGATTTGTCTGTGATTTTCGTTTTTTGGGCCTGTTGTGGATGGACAAGCCATGTGGTTGGGGGGCATTTTGAGTGCTGCTACAGGCCCTGGCCATGTGCTGTGATGGAGGTGGCCATTTTGAATGCAGGCAGTGTTCTCAGGCCTGCACACATTTTGCCTAGCTTTCATCCATTATGCCCAGGGCCCAGGGGTAGTGAGTGGTGCATGTGCCTAGTCTTTCTGTGGGCTGTCTTGAACTTAAACATCATGGCATGGGATTGTAGTGATTTTTCTGTGATTTTCGTTTTTTGGCCTGTTGTAGTGGCCTTTTCACCAGGGGTAGTGACTAGTGAGTGTTGCATGTGCCTAGTCTTTCTGTGGGGTGTCTTGAATTTAAGCATCATGGAGGGCATGGGATTGTGCTGATTTTTCTTTTTTTTTCCGATTTTTTTGGGGTGTATAACTGAACTGATGTTCCTCTGTCTTCCATTGTTTTTAGGTGCACAAGACTCAAGAGAACCACCAGTGCCAGGAAGAAGTCCTGCAGCGGTGTGTGTGTGCAGCATAACGTCACGCGACGTCACGTCTGGCCTCAGACAACTCTACAATTCGTGCAACTGCGGCCTGCTGTCTGACCTGCTCTGAAGAAGATGGCCCCAAAAAAAGGTCTCCGTAGCTCCTCTAGCAAGAAAGTTGCTAGTAAGGAGCAGAAGAAGCAAGTTACCAAGGAGGCGGGTGTGCCGGCCGCCGCGTTTTTTGGGAGCAAAAAAAAAAGTACGCCTGCATCAGCAGCAGGATCTGCTGGGGACCAAGCTGGGAGCAGCACCCCCGCTCCATTGGGTTCAGTGCCTCCACCACCACGCCAACTTAAGTCAAAGCCCTTGAGTGCTTCAGAGGCAGTCAGTGTACTTCTCCAATCACCATCGACCAGTGATGTTGGCTCATCGCGAGAAAGTAGCAGCAATGTCCCTGAATCAACACAGGTTGTTGTAACTCATCTGACAAGTGTTGAACAACCACAGCCGCAACAACAACACCATGTGCAAGTACAAGCCCAAGTACATGTGGAAGGAGAGGCAGCGCAAGGAGATGCGCAAGCAGAGGTGCATGGAGGGTCACAAGTGCCCACAATAGTTGTTCCTCCCGAAGTAGGGGCACATCAGGAAATCGACAATCAAGCCGAGGTATCATTGGAAGCCACTCCTCCTGATGATCATTCATTGTCTTCCACATCCCTAGCAAGGAAAAGATCAAGGTTGGTGTCTAATCTTCTTCAAGCCCACCTCCTCTGGTGATCCCATTCTGGATGAAGATTGGGAACCATCATCACGGCAGTCTGAGAGTGAGGCACACCATGATCTGACAAAGGTACCTAAGCGTAAAAGGAAGGTCGTCGAAAAACTCATAGCTATGGAGTGTGATGAGGCTCAACAAGAAGTGACGGATACTGCTGCTGGTGAAGCCTCTCACGATGACGACGAGCCAGTCATCATAAAGGTCACTGCAGCCCCAGCGGGCATGCAGCAAAGAGACATTTTGACCCTATCCCGAGAAGCTGCTGAGCGTGATGATGATGTCGACGAGGAGGCAATGGAAATGGAAACACAACAATCATTAGATTTGGAGTTAACTAGTACACCAACACCTACCGCTTCCATATTTCTTTCTCGCAAGAAGGGACCTCCATCCACCTCGACCTCAATTAGTGGTGGTGAAAGTGCAAAACGTACTGAAGTTCGGCAATCCACATCCTCCACTTCATCTGGCATTAGCAGCAGGACCACCACCACCAGTATCGCCGCCTCCTCCGGCTCCCAAAGACATTTCAAGTCTCCAGTTTGGGACTTCTTTAGTGTTTGCCCAAAAAAGGAAAACGTAGCCATTTGTAGCATTTGTAAGCTTTGAGTTAGTCGTGGTAAGTTTGGTACCAACTATGGTACCGGAGGCCAGAGAGGTCATCTTAAGAGAACGCACGCTGTCCAATGGCTTGCGCACCTAGATGCGGTCAAGGAAGCCCGAATTGCACGTAATGAAAACGTTGATTTTTCATCTGATGATGACGAGGAGGAAGAAGACGATTCAAACACTTCACTTACACCCAGTACCCCTGTCAGCAGCACACCCCATGTGAGCCACACTAAGAGTGTGGGAGAGAGTGAGACATCAATGCGAAAAAGTTCATCAGCGAGCGTAACTGGGTCGAAGATATCATCATCATCCCGTAAATCCTTGGTCTAGGGCAACATAAAAAGATGTTGTTTACAGAAGCGCAATATGAACGCAACCACCCACTGACGCGTCTGTATAACACTAAGCTGGCTAAAATGCTAGCTCTGGACCTTCTCCCTTTTTCTTTTGTAGAAGGGGTTGGTTTTCTAGAATTAGTGGCAGCGCTCTGCCCTAAATGGAAGGTTCCTAGCCGGTTCTATTTTTCCCGAGTTGCGGTTCCAGCACTACATGAAGATGTTCTGAAGGTGATTGGGGCAGTTTTGCAGAAGAGTGCTGTTCACACTATACATCTGACAACAGACATGTGGACCAGTGGCGCAGGCGCTGATTACATGTGCATCACTGCACACTGGGTCTCTTTTTCAGGGGCTAAAGCAAAGCTAAACGCAGGTGTTGACCCGGACATTGTTTTTAAAGCTGCTCGGAAACATGCTACACTATCCATGTTTGGTTTGGAGAAACGTCACACAGCAGAAAACATTTTGGATGTCTTCAACACAAAGGTCCTTGACTGGCTGTCCCCAAAAAAACGCCAGGTTGGTTATGTTTCCACGGACAATGGCTCCAATATAGTTAAGGCCATGCAGCTGGGTGACTATGTCAGAGTGCCGTGTTTGGTGCACTGTATAAACCTGGTTGTCAAAAAATTCTTGGGTGATAAAGACAGTGCAGCGTACAGAGTAGTGGAGACCTGCCGAAAAATGTGCAACCATTTCAGCCATTCTTTTAAGGCCCGGAAGCATCTGAGGAGCCTGCTATATGAACTTCAAATGCCAGTGAAAGCACTCATCCAGGAGGTGGTAACACCTTGGAACTCAACCTTCTACATGCTTGAGCGTCTGTATGACCAGTATACGGTACTCGATCACTATTTCTTAACACAGGGTACAGCTCAGAAGGAGGGCCTGAGGATGGGTGCGGCGCAATGGAACATAGTTAAAAGCCTGACACTCATGCTTCGTCCTTTTGAGTTCTTCACGCGTGCAGTCAGCAAGGAGGACTGTAATTTGAGAAAAGCTATCCCATTGTTGTACATGCTGGAGCACCAACTGAAGGAGGTGTGTTCTGTGTTTGAAAAAGATGAAAAAAAACAAGACCCTTTTCTTCTGGCTGAGAAATTATTAGAGCACCTACAAGGTGATGAACGTCTTAAAATGATCCACTCAAACCAGCATTACATTTGTGCTACTATTCTGGATCCATGCTACAAAAAGGCGCTGGCAGGCCAAGCATTCTTTCCTTTTGCTGATGAAGATGTTACAAAGTACAAACAGTGGATAGCCTCCTCAGCCAAGAGGTTTGAAAGAGAACAGCAGCAAATTGAAGGAAAAGGCAGTACATCAGCATCAGCAGGCCCTCCCCTGTCAAAACAATCCACTTCTGCACCTGTGGCTGCGGCACAAGTGACCTCTCAGCCGTTAAAGAGACCGGCAACCGGATCATCTGCACCACTAGACACAACAGTAACATTGGAGGCTGAAGAGGATTGGCTAGCTCGGCTTGGGTTTGGTTCTCAAAAGGTCACAGCAACAGCTAAGCAAAGTGGAGGAGCCTTGGAGGAGAACCTTGATTCGATGGTCAAGGACTATCTGAATGACTCAACAGAGGTCTATGTTAATGCTGACCCATTGGCGTATTGGCATGGGAAAAAAGAATTGTGGCCACAGCTCACCAACCTGGCTTTAAACTACTTGTCTTGCCCACTCCCAAGCGTGTCTTCTGAACGTGTTTTCAGTGCTGCTGGTGGCATTGTAACTTCAAAACGGAGCCGCCTCTCGCCCAAAAATGTGGAGAGGTTAGCAATGATCAAGATGAATCAGCACCTCATACCACCAGATTTCAGAGTACGAGAAAGCGCGCCGGATGAAGACGAGGTGGCCAGCAACATAGATGAGGGAATTTCTTCTCTGTCAGGTGACACTGAGCTCACCCTGCCTGAATTCGCAGAGTATGATGACGAAGCCTTATTCTCATTCATGGACCGTGATACCGAGCCCTGAAAATGAGACAACAAATCAATAACTTTCTTTTTCGTCCTTATTCACTTTTATTCCTGTGTGTCTGTCTTTCTTTGTTGTGCACAGTAAATATAATTCAAACTTTAATCAGATAATCACAAAAACAAGCCCATCAGCAGAACTGTCTTCACTTGTTTGCTAATTGATTTGAAGGTGCCGCAGTCTGCATTCCTCAGGTTCACAAGTTCAGAAGAACATGCTCCTCTATCCTCCTCCTCCAGACTCCTATTTCCATCAAAGCAGAGGGCTGGTTTACGCCCAATGAAGAAAGACTCAGCACTTGTGGGGGTGTTGTTCTACCTCTTTGCAGGTGAGTTGACGGCTCTGGGGCCATTGCTGGGAAGCTCTAATACCGGATAAAAGTTGTTTGGACCAAATCCGAGGCGGAATTTTTTGTGTGTTTTTGCTGACTTGCTTGCCTTTGAGGTGCTCTTAGGGGGGGTTCCGTTTGTTTGTGGGTGAGTTTTGGGGTCTGTCAGCACTGCTGGGATACTCTAATATTGATTGCATTTGCTTTTCAGGAAATCCGTGGTGGCAAACCGGACTTATGGCCTAGCTACGCAGCGCGTTTGGACCGAAGGCCGAGAAATATTGTAAGTAGGAGTTGTTGCTTTTGGCCTGTTTGGGGGTGTTATGCTTTTTGGCGGGTGGGTTGGCGGGTCTTGGGCCATTCCTGGGAAGGTCTAATACCGGGTAGAAGTGGTTGGGACAAAATCCAGGCCGATTTTTTTTGTTGCTATTTCTGACATTTTGCTCAATGTAGCGTTTTCGGGGGCCTGTTTGGGGGGCTTCCTGGTGTTTGTGGGTGGGTTTCGGGGTCTGGGAGCACAGCTGGCTATGGATACTTTACTTTGCAAGAGGTTTGAAGCAAATCCATGGTGGCAGAGGGGAGTTAGGGCCTAGCTGCAGAGCGCGCGCGGAGTGATTTGGGAAATTTGGGAAAAAATGACTAAGTCCCCATTTTTGTACTTTTGCTCTTTGGCTGTTTGGGGGTCTTCTACTCGTTTTCTCCTGGGTTGACGGCTCTGGGGCCATTGCTGGGAAGCTCTAATACCGGATAAAAGTCGTTTGGACCAAATTCGAGGCGGAATTTTTTTGTGTTTTTGCTGACTTGCTTGCCTTTGAGGTGCTCTTAGGGGGGGGTTCCGTCTGTTTGTGGGTGAGTTTCGGGGTCTGTCAGCACTGCTGGGACACTCTAATCTTGATTGCATTTGCTTTTCAGGAAATCCGTGGTGGCAAACCGGACTTATGGCCTAGCTACGCAGCGCGTTTGAACCGAAGGACGAGAAATATTGTAAGTAGGAGATGCTGCTTTAGGCCTGTTTGGGGGTGTTATGCTTTTTGGCGCTGGGTTGGCGGGTCTTGGGCCATTCCTGGGAAGGTCTAATACCGGGTAGAAGTGGTTGGGACAAAATCCACGCCGAAAAGCCTTTTGGCACTTTTTGTAACTTAGGGTTCGTTAGCCCTAGCAGCCGGATTGCATGTGTTTCGGGGTGTTCTACATTTTTGCAACTGAGTTCTGGGGTCTTAGAGCACTCGTGAGAATGTGTAGTTTTGGTTGTAAGTCATTTGAAGAAAATCCATGGTGGGAAAGGGGGGATTTGGCATAGTTAAAGAAAGCCTTTGCCACTATTCTTAACTTAGGGTTCGTTAGGGTTAGCAGTATTTCGATTGCATGTGTTTGGGTGGGGGGGTTTTCGAGTCTTGGAGCGATGCTGGCTATGGATACTTTTGCTTTGTTGCTTGCAAGTGGTTTGAATGCAATCCACCGTGGGTAAGCGGGTATTTGGGCCTACTTTTACTTTCAAAGTACGTTTTGTCACCAGTTTTCTGCTAGGCCTCGTTTTTTGCGATTTGATTGGGGGTCTTCTACATTTTTGCGACTGGCTTTAGTAAGGGTCTGGGTGGGAGCACTGCTGGGAAGATCTAATTTTGTTCTAAAACACAGTTTACAGTATACCTAGCTTGAGGGGAAAGATCCGCTACATTAATTTGCCCATACTTATTTATCCTTCAAAAGGTGACTCAGACAGAGTACGCACTGTCAAAAATATTGTACTGTCTACTAGGAAAATCAAAGTGTGAGTTTTTGCACTCCACAGCCTACATACCTTATATTTATTTATCAGTGGTGTTGTAATATTATATCACTTCCTGTTTTTCGTTGAATAATTACAGGCCGGGTTTCAGTCTGTGCAGTGGGGAAAAAAGGATGGAGTCAGGCTTCACTTTAGAGAGCCGCAATTCAGCATCCGCCAGGCAGGGAGTGGACAGGGTGTCTTCTCGTCACCAACATTGATGGACGAAGCGTCAGATGGTATGGAGGAGTGCCGCTAATAAGAGGATTTTTTTTCTGCATGCAACTTACTTACCAAATTCAACAGGACAACTACAGCAACATACAGATACAGTATCCATTGTGTTTTTCTAGGACTGTGACTGCATTTCTTGGATCTCTCTCTGCTTCTAAATTGATCCTTTAACACATCACTTAGTCCACTCCACTATCACATCTGCACCACACATAGTCATTTGTAAGTGCTCCTACGTAATTCGCAAGTCGCAGCACGCCCCAGCCCGTAGAGGACTGGGATGGCCCCAATGGTGAAGCATGTCACCAAGGGGCAACCCTGGTGAGTGAGGAGACACCTAGAAAAAGAGCAATTTCTCCTTTTCTATCTACTACACCTTCCAGACCAACCCCATTGAGTGTTGTGAATGGATTTATAGTGACCAGCAAGGCTCTCAGGTATCTGGCAAGAGAGACCTTATGTTTAATATAGTTATCAATAATTCCACACACGCCCTGTACTGTCGCATTCTTTCTTCCACAGTTGTCAAAAGTACTACTTACTTTTCACTGACATGCATGCACTAGTGCATGCACTTTCAAAGATTGATGGATAGGTTTGTACCCAAAGCTTTGTTTATGTTCAATTGTTTGTCCATGCTGTGCTTTTTTTACAGGGTGTCTTCTGGTGGTGACCAACATCGATGGAAGAAGCGTCAGCTGCAATGGAGGAGTGCCGCTAATAAGAGGATTTTTTTTCTGCATGCAACTTACTTACCAAATTCAACAGGACAACTACAACAACATACAGATACAGTATCCATTGTGTTTTTCTAGGACTGTGACTGCATTTCTTGGATCTCTCTCTGCTTCTAAATTGATCCTTTAACACATCACTTAGCCCACTCCACTATCACATCTGCACCACACATAGTCATTTGTAAGTGCTCCTACGTAATTCGCAAGTCGCAGCACGCCCCAGCCCGTAGAGGACTGGGATGGCCCCAATGATGAAGCATGTCACCAAGGGGCAACCCTGGTGAGTGAGGGGACACCTAGAAAAAGAGCAATTTCTCCTTTTCTATCTACTATACCTTCCAGACCAACCCCATTGAGTGTTGTGAATGGATTTATAGTGACCAGCAAGGCTCTCAGGTATCTGGCAACAGAGACCTTATGTTGAATATAATTATCAATATTTCCACACACGCCCTGTACTGTCGCATTCTTTCTTCCACAGTTGTCGAAAGTACTACTTACTTTTCAGTGACATGCATGCAGTAGTGCATGCACTTTCAAAGATTGATGGATAGGTTTGTACCCAAAGATTTGTTTATGTTCACAATTGTTTGTCCATGCTGTTCTATTTTTTCTTGTCTCCCAAAACCCCCGTACCCATCCATTTTTCAAACCCTAACCCTCTTCCCCCGGGCTGTGTGGTTTTGATTGATGTGTGACTAAATTACAGCAATAAATCCACACACTTGCTGGGGAGGATAAGGTGATAGCAACAGGCTGGTGAAGAAATCCGAGGATATATTCTTACTCTGCTTGACAAAGACCCATGGCTAATGTCAAAGAACTTCAACCGAATTAGTAGTTATACTTTACCATTTGTTAGGCTACAATGTGGCACTGTTCTAGTGTACTGTCACCTGCTATATTCTCTATTGTACCGTTGTATTGCTCAGGAGGACAAACCAGATTTCATTTTCTTTTTTTTCATAGGCATGCAACTGCCACTGTGTCACACCACTAGTACCACCGCTATGAGGAAATTTTATCCGCCCAGGATCGCCAACCTTATTCGCTGTTTCCCCTGGAGCCAGCCCTGGGTCTAGCCCTACTTTAAAACACAAATTACAGGTAAGATAAGCGTTTGGTGGGAGGGAGTACAATGGAGTATTAGGAGAGACTGATGGTAGTACTACTAAAGTCCTAGGACTCTTGAATTCACTTCACTTACTCTGTGAGAGGCACTTAGTGTTGAAAACATTTGGTCATTTACACTTAAAGGAAGAAAATGGAACTAAACTTTCAGGAAAACAAAGTTACTGTTAAACCCCCACCCACCAGGCAAGCAGTAAAAAACAGGTATGCTCAGATAAAGTTTGAAAAAGTATATTTATATCCCTAACAAAATAATCTCCCGCAAGACCCTCCCTAACCCCAATGGTTGTCCTTTAAAAGTCCCAAACCCAACCCCCGATTCCCACCCCCCAAAAGTCTCTAAAAAAGGGGCAAGGGACACTATGGGTGGATGCTGTTTACTTTTTGGGCCAGGGCATCATACTCCTGGCGGAGCAAGGCGTGCTCTACGCGGAGCCCCTCCAACACGTTTGTGAAGTGGTGGAGCTCCTGCTGAAGGCGGGACACCCTCAGGGTACTGCGGCGCAGGCGTGCCTTGCAGTTACAATGGCTGTGAGAGGCAGCTGTTATCCTTGCTGCTTGGCGGTGGCGTTTGGCTTTGGCAGCCCGGCTCATTCTGACTGGAGCACTGTGCTGGGTGGCAGCCCATGGGGGCACGGAGGCCGATGCAGACGACGTTGTTGTTGTGGTCGACTGCACACTTTCGTCGTCCTCCAGGGCCACCAGCCGCCGATATTCTGCAACAGTGGCAGCGATCCTCCGTTGCCGGGCCGCTCTAGCCAGCTCCTTCCTCCTTGTTTGTTTGGAAGGAGCATCTATATGAAGAAGGAAAGACATAGTCTGTAACCAATGCTCTTTAAGATTAACTCAATCATTCAGCAGAAATTTGTGTTGCAGTACAACTAGCAACTTGCAAGCGCATTACATAACTATTGAGGCCAGTATCTATCTAACCTCCCACTTCTTCATCCTTGCTCTAACATTAGTGGGAGTTTAAGGAACAAATTCTACGAGCACTATGGACTTCCATTGGAGTCGACTATGAAAGTACACCAGTCTTATTCTTCTTCTTGTCTCTTGTTTAGGAAAATTGGTACGTTATCTTCTGCAAGCCGGCATAATGCCAGCGCAGTGAACTTGCACCCGAGAAAAAGAGACGCACGCCGTGATGAGTGACCTAGACTTGCGTTACTGTACCGGTCCAGTACATGCAGGTGGTGAAGCTCTTACTTTTCTATTACGGGTGGCACTGAGAATACTCTGTTACAAGGGCTACTGCTTAATTAATTTAACTTTCACCCTACAGTGCAAATGAGTACTAGAAATGGAAAAATTAAGAAGAGAAATAATCTGATTATCTATCACTTCACATGGGATGTTTTTGCTTACATATGGGATGACTTTAGGTGCTTTGCTTTTTATTGAGTGGCCAGTGATACATCCACACATGAATGACTGAGTACTACTAAACTTATTAAGAGAGGTAGGGAGTGGCCACCGTAATAACCGGATCTATGCTGTGCATGCAATACAAACTACTGCTACTATTGATGGTAGTATTTGGACAAAATTACAACTTCTTTTCCTTGCCTTTCCTACACTGGAACGGACGTGCGGGTGCTGTGTTACATGCTCTTCAAAGTTACACTTAGTTCATCCACTGACCGTCTACTCTCTCTAGATCATGGGTACTCACAAACTTTCTCTCAGGGGCTAAATTTACAGTGTAGTTTGTGGCCGAGGGCCGCACTGGTGGGGGTGGAGTCAGAGGGGGCGGGGCTAAAGCAAAACGAAAACTTGTGACCATGAGGTTGCAAACAGGTCCCTGCAACAGATGCCTTCATCCACTGAGCCACCAGACCCAGCATTTACATACATCTCTCTCCCTCCTGCTCTCCCTCCTGCCATCCCTCTCCATCTCTCTCTCCCTCCTGCCCTCCCTCTCCCTCCCCCTCTGTCATCTCACTGTATGTGTGTCTGTCTGTGTCAGCCTTCAGCCCGGGCTGAGACAGCTTCCTCAACGCGCACACACAGACAGCCACACCAAAGTACTTAACAGGTCTTTAAAAGACCATTAACATATTATTGAGGCTTTGTTTGTTGTAGCGCCCCTGCATCTCAACCCTGACAATCACTGCTTGCCCGGCCCCACAGAGCAGAGGCTTTGTTCTATTTCACCTCTTTGTGGCCCTGCATCTCCACTCTGCTCTGTGGGGGCCGGGGGAGCAGTGATTGTCAGAGTGGAGATGCAGGGGCGCTAACAGGTGAAATACAACAAAGCCTCTGCTCTGTGGGGGCCGGGGGAGCAGTGATTGTCTTCAAGGTCTGCGCACCGCCAAGGAAGGCTTGCCGGGCCGCCACCGGCCCGCGGGCCGTACTATGAGTACCCCTGCTCTAGATACACATATGCTATCTAAGAGTCAGATAGTAGCATGATCCAGGTATATTATGGACACATACAGTTTCTGTGTCACCCACCCAGGCTGTTGTCCTTCCACCAATCATTGCTTCATCATTCACCCAGCCATGCATCTCATATTCTTTCCTTCCCAGCCACGGCTTCAATCTCAATAAGTAAGGAATATATAAGAGCTTACCTCTGCCCGCCACCACCACCGTCTGAACTCACACAGCCGGCACTGGAACCGCCGCATCCTCCCCTGAGGAATTGCCCTCCGCCTCCGTGTCGAGCACCACCACCTCCGCGTTGGCCCCGCCACCAGATGTTCCACCTACAAAGTACATTTAAGAATGTTAGAATAAACCACTCACTAGTATTTGGTCTAGGAATCAAGACATGTGAAAACAATGTAATTTGTGACTGTGTACTCTAAAGTAAAAAAAAATGTCCCTTTTTCCAGGGAAGGGTGTTGTCTTGCTGCACTTTTTGGCACAACTGATGAAGGCTGGCTTTTTAACACGCACCATTTTTCTCCACACAGACAGAAGATGGACTTCTAACAACAAGATCAAGTTGAAACAAGGTGAGAGCTCGGCTCGACCACAAGAAATGTCTTCAATTAATCGTCAGCACTAACCACTTTTCCAGTCTCAGTTAAACGTTTAGTTTTTTTTTAATGACTTCATTTTAATAAATGTGTTTACTTTTAATAAAGCTTTTAAACTTAAATAGACTCTGTGTTTTTTGGTCCAGACTAGAGTGACTGAGCGAAAGGTTTTGCAATTTTTGCAAGCATGAGTCCGTGCCTCTGACACTTCTTGACTCTGACTCCATACTCTTGAGCTACGTTGGATAATCATCATTGGGGATCAATCATGGATGAATTCGGGAGGTAAATGACTGTGTCACACTATGTAGTCACTCAGTAAGGACATTGGGGGTTCAAAGTCTGTTATCACAGAGGTATGTGGAAACTCTAACAGCGCCTATTATAATTGATAAGCAATGCACTATTTATTGTCCATAGTTGTTTCTCCAGAAGAATTGTCCCCTCAACAGTAGTGGTATGGATTGTCCTCCTATCCAAACCAAAAGGTAGTATCTTATTCTTTCTTGGTGGTCATTCACATTTTATAGTTGGGAATTTTCAAAGCAGATAGAACACTTCAAAAGACATTATGGACAATCCCAGAGGACTGCACTGCACTAAGTTGGTAGAGCTATTGCTGACTAGAATGGGAGTTTCACCAACCGTGCAATCTTAGTTAGCTACACAGACAGACTAATAAGAATAATCTAGTAATACCACAGGGAGTCATAGTAGAGGCAGGATAAGAATTTAGATACAGTCTACAAGAAGATCAAAGACGATTTTGAAAAAATCAAATGAGGAATGCTAGGAAAAATAGGTACTAGTCTAAAATGAAAACTTACTGGGGCCAGCAAAGGAGCTCTCGCCTGCCCGATCCTGGCCCTGTTCAACAGCATCTGCCGCCTGCTGCTCCTGTGTCCCCTCGCCCCTGGGGGGAGCTGATGTACAACATGAAAGAAAGAACAGAAAACAAGGATGATTGTTGCTTGTCAATGTCAACCAAATCAAACATTTCAAAACAACAATAACAAAATATTTCAGCGAAATTATATTGATTAGGGTTAGTTTTCATTGATTTGCAGACCTGCGACTTCGAAAGTCACGTAACTCACTAAACAAAGTACTGAAAGGTTCACCTAGGACTGGCAGGCAGCAGTCCGCAGGCAAGACGCAAAGTGACAGACAAACTCCATTGTGATTTCAGTCAGATCAGTGACAACACTAACAGTTGCCTGCTACATAACCAGTCATTTAAATAGTCAAACTATCAATCCACCGCCACTATTTTTCTTATTGTCAGGTGTACAAAGGAAGGGGCAGATTTAAGCCCCTTGCGGCTCTTTTGCTCCGTTCTTGCGTGACTTTTGTGGCGCAGCAGCTAAACAAAAGAGGCGCCATGGTGCGGCGTATAATATTATAACAACGTGACGCATTTGGGAGATGCATCCCGTTATAAAGCCCTGCGCCATCAGGGGGCGTTCCGGCGCAAGGGAGGGCATTCCTGCGCTGGAACACATCCTAAAAGTGGCTGAGGGAAATCTACAAAATTTCAATCAGTCACCTTTAGGACAATGATGTGTCACACAAACCCTGCACCTGCTTGAAGCAGACGCACGGCTTGACCCAGCATTGGGGAGATAGGGTACCCCAGAGCATTGCTGGAGCTGCGCCATCGTTGCGACGCAACTCCAGCAGTAAAGCTTCGGTGATGTTTTGGGCCCATGGTGCGCCGCATTGCAAATACAAAAAACAATTTGATGGACAGAATGTAGATCAATGTCTTACATTCACCCCAGTACAAAGATCTGGGCCTAAATCCATCGTTTTTTGCACTCCACACCACCCTGGGTTAGAAAATGGCTTTATGCAAATCAGCTCTGACCCTGTGCCCCATGGGAACAGTCCAGTCCGAACTACACAGCCATATCTTTCCCAGACCGGAATCAAGCATCCGAGGACCAGACCGGTTTCGAGGTAACACCTCTCATCAGCCCGGGATGCCCAGAAGTGGGTCCCAGGCACTCCACACCACTGGAGTCAAGCTAGCCGGGCTGATGAGAGGTGTTACCTCGAAACCGGTCCGGTCCTCGGATGCTTGATTCCGTTCTGGGAAGGACATGGCTTTTGTAGCTCGGACTGGACTGTTCCCATGGGGCACAGGGTCAGAGCTGATTTGTATATCACCATTGTCTAACCCAGGGTGGTGTGGAGTGCAAAAAAACGATGGATTTGGGCCCAGATCTTTGGACTGGGATGAATGTGTGACATTGACCCACATTCGGTCCATCACCTGTTTTGTTTGCAATTGCCGCCTTAAGTGCGCTGGGGATGCCCAGACGTGGGTCCCAGGCACTCCACACCACTGGAGTCAAGCTAGCCGGGCTGATGAGAGGTGTTACCTCGAAACCGGTCCGGTCCTCGGATGCTTGATTCCGTTCTGGGAAGGACATGGCTTTTGTAGTTCGGACTGGACTGTTCCCATGGGGCACAGGGTCAGAGCTGATTTGCATATCGCCATTGTCTAACCCAGGGTGGTGTGGAGTGCAAAAAAACGATGGATTCGGGCCCAGATCTTTGGACTGGGATGAATGTGTGACATTGATCCAAATTCGGTCCATCACCTGTTTTGTTTGCAATTGCCGCCCTAAGTGCGCTGGGGATGCCCAGACGTGGGTCCCAGGCACTCCACACCACTGGAGTCAAGCTAGCCGGGCTGATGAGAGGTGTTACCTCGAAACCGGTCCGGTCCTCGGATGCTTGATTCCGTTCTGGGAAGGATATGGCTTTTGTAGTTCGGACTGGACTGTTCCCATGGGGCACAGGGTCAGAGCTGATTTGCATATCGCCATTGTCTAACCCAGGGTGGTGTGGAGTGCAAAAAAACGATGGATTTGGGCCCAGATCTTTGGACTGGGATGAATGTGTGACATTGATCCACATTCGGTCCATCACCTGTTTTGTTTGCAATTGCCGCCCTAAGTGCGCTGGGGATGCCCAGACGTGGGTCCCAGGCACTCCACACCACTGGAGTCAAGCTAGCCGGGCTGATGAGAGGTGTTACCTCGAAACCGGTCCGGTCCTCGGATGCTTGATTCTGTTCTGGGAAGGACATGGCTTTTGTAGTTCGGACTGGACTGTTCCCATGGGGCACAGGGTCAGAGCTGATTTGCATATCGCCATTGTCTAACCCCGGGTGGTGTGGAGTGCAAAAAAACGATGGATTTGGGCCCAGATCTTTGGACTGGGATGAATGTGTGACATTGATCCACATTCGGTCCATCACCTGTTTTGTTTGCAATTGCCGCCCTAAGTGCGCTGGGGATGCCCAGACGTGGGTCCCAGGCACTCCACACCACTGGAGTCAAGCTAGCCGGGCTGATGAGAGGTGTTACCTCGAAACCGGTCCGGTCCTCGGGTGCTTGATTCCGTTCTGGGAAGGACATGGCTTTTGTAGTTCGGACTGGACTGTTCCCATGGGGCACAGGGTCAGAGCTGATTTGCATATCGCCATTGTCTAACCCAGGGTGGTGTGGAGTGCAAAAAAACGATGGATTTGGGCCCAGATCTTTGGACTGGGATGAATGTGTGACATTGATCCACATTCGGTCCATCACCTGTTTTGTTTGCAATTGCCGCCCTAAGTGCGCTGGGGATGCCCAGACGTGGGTCCCAGGCACTCCACACCACTGGAGTCAAGCTAGCCGGGCTGATGAGAGGTGTTACCTCGAAACCGGTCCGGTCCTCGGATGCTTGATTCCGTTCTGGGAAGGACATGGCTTTTGTAGTTCGGACTGGACTGTTCCCATGGGGCACAGGGTCAGAGCTGATTTGCATATCGCCATTGTCTAACCCAGGGTGGTGTGGAGTGCAAAAAAACGATGGATTTGGGCCCAGATCTTTGGACTGGGATGAATGTGTGACATTGATCCACATTCGGTCCATCACCTGTTTTGTTTGCAATTGCCGCCCTAAGTGCGCTGGGGATGCCCAGACGTGGGTCCCAGGCACTCCACACCACTGGAGTCAAGCTAGCCGGGCTGATGAGAGGTGTTACCTCGAAACCGGTCCGGTCCTCGGATGCTTGATTCCGTTCTGGGAAGGACATGGCTTTTGTAGTTCGGACTGGACTGTTCCCATGGGGCACAGGGTCAGAGCTGATTTGCATATCGCCATTGTCTAACCCAGGGTGGTGTGGAGTGCAAAAAAACGATGGATTTGGGCCCAGATCTTTGGACTGGGATGAATGTGTGACATTGATCCACATTCGGTCCATCACCTGTTTTGTTTGCAATTGCCGCCCTAAGTGCGCTGGGGATGCCCAGACGTGGGTCCCAGGCACTCCACACCACTGGAGTCAAGCTAGCCGGGCTGATGAGGGGTGTTACCTCGAAACCGGTCCGGTCCTCGGATGCTTGATTCCGTTCTGGGAAGGACATGGCTTTTGTAGTTCGGACTGGACTGTTCCCATGGGGCACAGGGTCAGAGCTGATTTGCATATCGCCATTGTCTAACCCAGGGTGGTGTGGAGTGCAAAAAAACGATGGATTTGGGCCCAGATCTTTGGACTGGGATGAATGTGTGACATTGATCCACATTCGGTCCATCACCTGTTTTGTTTGCAATTGCCGCCCTAAGTGCGCTGGGGATGCCCAGACGTGGGTCCCAGGCACTCCACACCACTGGAGTCAAGCTAGCCGGGCTGATGAGAGGTGTTACCTCGAAACCGGTCCGGTCCTCGGATACTTGATTCCGTTCTGGGAAGGACATGGCTTTTGTAGTTCGGACTGGACTGTTCCCATGGGGCACAGGGTCAGAGCTGATTTGCATATCGCCATTGTCTAACCCAGGGTGGTGTGGAGTGCAAAAAAACGATGGATTTGGGCCCAGATCTTTGGACTGGGATGAATGTGTGACATTGATCCACATTCGGTCCATCACCTGTTTTGTTTGCAATTGCCGCCCTAAGTGCGCTGGGGATGCCCAGACGTGGGTCCCAGGAACTCCACACTACTGGAGTCAAGCTAGCCGGGCTGATGAGAGGTGTTACCTCGAAACCGGTCCGGTCCTCGGATGCTTGATTCCGTTCTGGGAAGGACATGGCTTTTGTAGTTCGGACTGGACTGTTCCCATGGGGCACAGGGTCAGAGCTGATTTGCATATCGCCATTGTCTAACCCAGGGTGGTGTGGAGTGCAAAAAAACGATGGATTTGGGCCCAGATCTTTGGACTGGGATGAATGTGTGACATTGATCCACATTCGGTCCATCACCTGTTTTGTTTGCATTGCAAATACGGCGCATCATGTTTGGTGGTGGTAGCGGGCCGCACAATTACTGGCGCATCCCTGCTACTTTTCAGGGATGCGACGGTAATTGCAATTCTGCCCCTTAGGGGCATACTTACTTACGCGTTCTGGCGCATCTCCAGAGATGCGCCAGATCAAATGCGTCACGCAAAACTACCCTTGCGACACAGCAGATGCGCCTCATTTACAATGCGGCGCGCCCTGGCGCAAGGGTAGGCACTTGCGTGACGCATCTCGTCACGTAAGAGCGGCGCATCGCTGGAGTCACGTCGCCAACGCAATGCAACTCCAGTAATGCTCAGGGCCACCCAATACTTAACATGCTGTGTCAGTCCTTATGCCTGCTTCAAGCAGGCATAAGGAATTGAATTGACGTAGCAGCGGCGCCGAAGTGCCTGCGTTAAATCTTGTAGATTTCACGCAGGCACTTTTGCGAGGCGCACAGCCGCAGGACCGCCCACCCTGAATACTAGGAACGCACCCATTGTGGCGCAGGCCCATTGCTTTATAACGTGACGCATCTCCCTAGATGCGTCACGCTGTAAATGACTCGCAGGGATGCGCTACGTTTACGCCGCTGTTGCGTCACACAGGGCAACGTAAACGTGGCGCAAGGGGCTTGTAAATGTAATCTGCCCCCTAGTGTCTAGCATTACGCAGTTCTGTAAAGTACACTCATACATAATTGTTACTCAGGCCAATGAGACCACAAAATAGAAAACAAATAAGCATAGTAGCAACGCCACTGAGAAGGAGAGCAGTGCACCTGAAATGCACAGAAGATTTTGAAATATAATTTAACTACAATGTAATCGTCAGCAGCATTATTGGCTTGCTCCATGTAAAAAACAAATATTTGCAATACAACAACACAGAGCAGGAGAAAACATAGTAGTGAGTGATGAAATAGCTACTACTACTCACCAAGCCCGAGGATCTCCAAGCCGAGCTGGTCCAGCAGGTCGCGCTCCTTGTCCAGGACGTCCGTCCAGCGGTGGGTGACCTGGCTTTAGGTGCGCTGGACCCCGGAGAGTTGGGACATGGCCCAGCACACCTTCTGCCACCGCTTCCGGCGCTCCCGCATGTTGTAGCCGGCCGCGATCCTGCCGCCTCCCGCGATGGTCCTGGGCAGGCGGCGCTGGACGAAGTAGACCAGCGCGCCCACTTCCTCCGGGCTGAAGATCTCCCGTCGGGTCACCTGCTCTCCCCTCAATCGCCCGCATGCTGTCCTGGCACGGGGTCCAGGACTCCTCCTCCCCGCCGCCGCTGCGTCCCTCAAGTGCCTGGGCAGCTTCACGGCGCCTGGCTTCACCATGGTCTGGACAGGTAAGGTAGGAAGTAGAAAATTAAGAAGGTATAGGATAGGGAAGAAGAAAAGAAAAGAGTTTAAAAAGTAGTTTAAAAGTAAACAAAAATAGCAGAAAAGACAAAAATATACAGCTAGGAAAAGAGAGGGATAGATAAGAAGCAAAATCGTTGAAAAAAAACCTGAAAACAGGCAAAGGATTGCAAAGATAGCAAGAGGATAAACACCATGCCCAGACACAGGAAATGAATGAAAAACAAGATGGCCGCCCGTTCACGAGCGCGAAAATAAGTTCGCACACAATTTTCCTCGCGATCTCGTGCGAACTTGTACTCGCAATGCGCTTACCTCGCGAGATTATACGTAGCGGGTGGAAACGGAAATACGTCGCGCAAACAAAATGGCCGCGCCCGTACTCGACCTTGGGGTAAATTCGCGTGTTGCGCTGCAAGCGGCTCGCGAATACTGCAAAAAACCTCACGAAATAACACGCTGCAAAAAAATATAAAGCTCATTCGCACGAATTGGCGGCTTCCGCGGTCGGTTTCGCACGACGCCGAGCCTCGCAAATAGCGCGAAATTACCGAAAAACGATTTTTGCAAAAGCAAAACAAATGAGCAGGTGCAAAAGGTCAATCTCATGATTTGTAACGATTCCCTGTTGTGCTTCCTGAGGGGGCCCTCCTGAATTCGGTTGCCTGCTTGCAACAATTGTGTGACCCTGCTATGACCTTAACTGTATGCCACAAAGGTCCTGATTTACAGCTAAGGGAGCAGACAAGCAGGTGCCAGGCTGGAACTTCAAATTCAGTGACACATTAATTAGCCCCTAATTCATTATTGCCAGTTGGGGCAGGGCAGGTGTTGTTAATAAACTAACCCCAAATTAATTCATGTCAGTTGAAGCAGGGCAGGGCAGGTGTGCTTGCTTTCCCCCCCCATCTTCTACAGTGATGATGAACCAGAGGGTGGCATTGATGTAACAGAGGGTGGCATGGGTCAAAGAGAGGGTGGCAGTGGTGAAACAGAGGGTGCTGGGAGGCTGTGATGATGAACCAGACGTAGAAACAACATAGTCGCGACCGTTGCGAGCCGATAAGTAAGTTCGCAATTGCGAACTACTACCAAATCCTCGCGAACTGGCAGAAACACTTGCGAACACAAAAAAAAAAAATCCGCTAATTCGCGTGAATTCTCGGATTTTGCGGATTGCGAGTTCGCAAATTCGCTAAATTCGCGAACGCCAGATTCGCAAAATTCGCTCATACTTACACCCCAGTTCAGACATGGCCATATGCAAATCAGCCTTGACCCTGTGCCTCATGCGAACAGTCCAGCCCGAACTGCTAAGCCATGTCTTTCCTGGACCGGAATCAAGCATCCTAGGACCGGTTTCTGTCTATCAGCCGTCTTCAGCCAGGATAGCTTAACTCCAGTGGTGTGGAGAGCATGGGACTCATGTCTGAGCATACCCATCCCATTCGGGGTGACAAATGCAAAAACAGCAATTGATGGACAGAATGCACACCAATGTCATACATTCACCCCAGTACGGAGATCTGGGCCTAAATCCATCTGTTTTTTTGCACTCCTCACCACCCCAGTTCAGACATGACCTAATGCAAATCAGCCTTGACCCTGTGCCTCAAGGGAATAGTCCTGCCCCGTGGCCACCCCGAGTGTGCCCGCTCTCCTCCCGCTGCTGCCGCCGCTGCCGAGCTCAAAACTGCCCCTGTCTTGGTTGGCCCCTGTTCCCTGACTGTCCCTGTGCCTGCTTGCCGTTTTTTTTCGTTTTGGTAACTGTATTCTTCTCTGCTGCCGTTCTCGTTCTCGTGTGTGCCCTTTAGTTGTCCCTCTGTCCCTCGTTGTTGCCTGCCCCACCCCGCTCCCTGCCGCTGCTCCCCCACTGCCCCACCCCCACTCCCTCCGGCATCCCAGCACAGCCCCCCCCACTCGCCACCCCGCTCCCGCCTCCCAGCTGCTCCTCCCTCGCTCTCCCCCCACTACGCCATTTATGGCGGAGTCCACGCGCACACGCAGCGTCTGCGCGCAGCGGGCGCGCCAATTGTGCGCCGAAGGCACGCCAAAGGTAAGCCCGTCTGCGCCCGTCCGCGCCTGGACCGTGCCCAGCGCCAGACCCCCTGGCCCCCGAAGATGCCAGCCCACCCGCCGGACTTACGACCACGCCATCCTCAATGCTCTCAACACCGGCCGGACCCCCGGTTGCCACCGAGCCACCCCAGGACGCACCCACTGACCATTCACCTGCCAATCCTGCAAGTTCTCCTGCATCCAGACCTGCACCGCACCCGCCAAGACGAACAACAGCAGCAACCACCTAAAATGCATCCTGCTGAACACCCGCTCCGTCCACAGACACGCCGTAGAACTCTGGAACCTCCTCGACACCACAGCTCCAGACGTCGCCTTCCTCACGGAAACCTGGATGAACGCCTCCTCAGCACCAGACATCGCCATCGCCATCCCGGACGGATACAAGATCACCCGGAGGGACCGCGCCAACCAGACGGGAGGAGGCATCGCCATCGTCCACAAGAACACCATCCGCATCACGACCAACTCCGACGACACCCTCACAGCCGCCGAACACCTGCACTTCCAGATCCACACTGACCCCAAGACAACCCTCAGAGGCACCCTCATCTACAGACCACCAGGACCACGCACTCAATTCAGCGAAGACATCGCCGACTTCATCAGCCCACACGCCCTCCCCTCCGCTGACTGCATCCTCCTCGGGGACCTCAACTTCCACCTGGAGAACAACAACGACCGCAACACCACCACCCTGCTGGACAACCTCGCCAACCTCGGACTCAAGCAACTGGTGACCACCCCCACCCACTACGCCGGCCACACGCTAGACCCCGTCTTCTCCTCCAGCAAGGACATCTCCTTCAGCCACGCCACCGGACTCCACTGGACAGACCACAACTGCGTCCACTTCAGCTTCAGAAGGACCACGCTCCACCACCACCAGCAACAGGTTCCCCGCCGAAGCTTGAACAAGATCACAGCCGACCAGCTCAGCGCATCCCTTAGCCAGAACCCTCCCGCCAGCTCAGCAAACCCCAATCAAGCCGCCAACAACCTCACGAGGTGGATCAGCAACTGCACAGATGATCTCGCTCCACTGAAGAACCCTCCCAGCAGACCCGGCAGCAAGAAAGCATCCTGGTTCACCGACGAACTCAAGAGCTCCAAGAAGAACTGCCGAGCCCTCGAGAAAGCCTGGCGCAGAGACCCGACAAAAGACAACATGACCACCCTCAAGCTCGCTACTCGAGGACACCACCAACTGATCCACGCCACCAAGAAAGCCGCATTCAAGGACCGACTGGACAACAACGCCTACAACAGCAAGGAACTCTTCAACATAGTCAAAAAGCTTTCCAACCCCAGCGCCGGAAACAACGACATCACCCCATCGCAAGACCTCTGCAACTCGCTCGCCTCGTTCTTCTACAGCAAGATCGCAGACATACACAACAGCTTCAGCACACAGCCGACGCACCCCACGACTGCACCAACGCCCCCCACCACCACCCTCTGCGCCTGGACCCCGATCAACACCGAAGACACCATCCGTACGATGAACTCCATCCACTCCGGATCACCAACCGACCCCTGCCCTCACCACGCCTTCAACAAGGCCGACTCCGTCATCGCACCCCATCTACGGGACATCATCAACGTCTCCTTCGACACCGCAACCTTCCCAGAGAGCTGGAAGCACGCTGAACTCCGCGCCCTACTGAAGAAACCATCAGCAGACCCCACCGACCTCAAAAACTACCGCCCCATCTCGCTTTTCTCGTTTCCTGCCAAAGTCAACGAGAAGACCGTCAACAGACAGCTGGCCGCCTTCCTCGAGACAAACTGATCCCTCGACCACTTGCCGTCCGGCTTCCGGGCCAACCACAGTACCGAGACCGCCCTCATCGCAGCCACCGACGACATTCGAACCCTGCTCGACAATGGGGAAACAGCGGCCCTCATCCTCCTGGACCTCTCTGCGGCGTTCGACACGGTCTGCCACCGCACCCTAGTACAGCGCCTCAGCAACATCGGAATCCAGGAGAAGGCACTGGAATGGATCATTTCCTTCCTCGCCAGAAGGACACAGAGAGTCCGCCTCCCCCCGTTCAAATCAGAAGCCACCGAAGTCATCTGCGGCGTACCACAAGGATCATCAATCAACCCCACGCTGTTCAACATCTACATGAGCCCCCTCGCGGCCATCGCACGCCAACACAACCTCAACATCATCTCCTACGCCGACGACACCCAGCTGATCCTCTCCCTCACCAACGACCCCGCCACCGCCCGAACCAACCTACACGAAGGGATGAAAGACGCAGCCGAGTGGATGATGAACAGCCACCTGAAACTGAACTCAGATAAGACGGAAGTCCTCATCCTGGGATCGTCGCCCTCCGCCTGGGACGACTCCTGGTGGCTCCCTGCCCTGGGCAGCGCACCCAAACCAACAGACCACGCACGCAACCTGGGCTTCATCCTGGACTCCTCCCTCTCCACGACCAGACAAGTCAACGCCCTCTCCTCGTCATACTTCAGCATTTTACGCATGCTACGTAAGATCTTCTGGTGGATCCCCCACCGAAACCAGGAAGACGGTCACCCTGGCCCTCGACTACGGCAACTCCCTCTACACCAGAACCACTGCAAAACTCCAGAAAAGACTCCAGCGCATTCAGAACGCCTCAGCACGACTCATCCTGGATATCCCCCGACACAGCCACTTGCCCCAGTATTGGAACTTTCATAGATTCCCATGCCTTTTAGATTCCCATGCTTTGTATCATTCCCCGTCGTCGGACTGGGAGTCTCGGTAATAAAAAAAAAATATCATAGTAGTAGGTACAAAAGAGAAAGGAAGGGCCTAGGCCTCATTCCCTTTTGTAACATATCAGCCTCTTTTTGTAAAAGAGACCAAACTCTAGGCGTCAGCCAATCAGAAGAGCCTCACCCTTAGAACCTTCCTGAAGGGACCTCAGAGCCTCAGATTTTCTACCGCACGTTGTGCTAGGGAGTCTCCATTGAGCTCTGCTCTATTTCTACTCTTTTGAACTCATTTAGATAGATATTTCTTCAGATTTTTCTTCAGATTCTTCAGGAAACACCTTTCTTCATCAAGATGGCAGAAGTTGAGAAGAAAAAAGCCCTTTTTAAGCCCTGTTCCACCTATGGTAAGAAGAGGCTGTTTGTGGAAGACAAACACAAGGATTGCATTTACTGCCTGTATCCTGATCACAAGGCAGAGGACTGTCGAATTTGCCGCACTCTCTCCACCAAGACCTTGAGAGATCGTGCTGGACGGCTTCTGACATGGTTGCAGAGGCAGAAGGAGAGGAAACATGGAGTTTCCAGTGATGAGGAGGAATCAGTGTCCTGCGCTTCTTCTAGAAGGTCAGTGAAAAGGGGTAGAGGTCCCCCCTCTTCCTCTACTGGGCGCCCCTCTAAGGCTTCAAGGAAGACCCCCAGTGAGTCTGATGGCCGGGGTTCAGGAGGTTCCCCCCACCGCAGTGGGTCGGGCAAGACGGAATTGATTTCGCCTCCTAAGGGTGAGAAGACAGACCCAGCCTTCAAGAAACCCTCTTCACATTCTTCTGAGAGGAGTTCCAAGTCCTCTACGACGAAGACATCGTCGACGGTGGCTCCGTCGACGACGAAAATGAAGCCCAAGATCCAATTGGTTCCCTCGACGGGCTCGTCGACGGGAGCGTCGACGGCTAAGGCGCCGTCGTCGTCGAAGAAGGCCTCGACGACTACAGCGTCGACGGACAGTATGCCGACGACATCGTCGACGAAGGTGAAGACATCGTCGACGAAGAAGCCGTCGACGGTGGTGGCGACGACGGCGATACCGACGACGACGTTGTCGACGACGGGCACATCGACGACGACGCCGTCGACGGTGGTGTCGACGACGGTGTCGACGACGGTCATGTCGTCGACGAGTGCTTCAACGACGACAACGATTTCAACATCGACGGCGGGCTCGTCGTCGGTGGCGTCGACGACGACTTCCTCCATTCCTATCTCGTCGACGAGGATTTCACCGGCACCGACGGAGCAGCCTACAATATTGGCTGCAGAGAGGAGGGTAACGATTTCTCTTACGAGGATCACGCCTGAAATGACGTCCCCAAGAAGAGTGCCGTCATTGCCTCCCACACTGTTGCTAGACCAGGAGGACTCTGAGGGAGACGGTCAGGATGGCTTTGATTATGCGAATAGCCCTTCGCAACTACTCATTAAAAGTCAAGAAACTGACTCGGAGGAAGCGTATGAACAGGGTGGCGGTTACTACCCACAAACTTATGAGCCAAGGGAATATGAATCACAGGGCATGGTTTCAGTCCCGACGTCCTTCCTACATGACCTGCACAAGATGTTGCATGACTATAAATCCAAGGCTGAGCGCCCAGCTCCGAGACGATCTATTCCATCAACTCCAGTTAGGGACCACTCTTTAATTGTCCCACCTATGCACCCGGTGCAGTCTCCTCTTCAACCACAGCGGCCACTGCCCCAGACTCCGTCTGATCCAGCAGATGATCCGGATAGGGATCATAATAATGACACGGATGTGTCTTCCGATAATCGTCCGGACTCGGATCAGGATGGAGATGAATACAATGATTACGTCCACCCGGATCAGGCATCGCCACACCAGGACCTAGGCGATTCTCCTCCTGCTGACATTGGTAGTTTTCACCAACTGATGGAACGTGCAGCCGGCCGATTTAAGTTGGTCTTGCCTGCGCAAACAACGGATTGTTTCTTGTATGACTTTAAAGACACTCACCGTAAGTCTACGAGGTCCATTCCGATTGTGGACCATATATGGGAGGAGGGGTTAAAGACCATGAAAAACCCAGCCACGGTAGTCCCTGTGCTACCGCGCCTTGACAAAAAGTATAAAGCGCCGGAGGATGGACCGGCTGCCCTGACAGGTCATCCCAGACCGGACTCTGTAATCTCACAGGCAGCGCAAAGGAAGTCACGGAACCCTTCGGCACCCTTAACGGCCCCTCCTGATAAGGATGGACGTCGGTTGGATAGCACAGGCAAGAGATTTTCATCCATCGTTAGCCTTCTGGTTCGCGCAGCCAATGCTTTGGCGATACTGGGACGATATGATCGCCAGTTGTGGTGCGATATAGCTCCCTATTTGGATCAACTTCCCCCAGAATCGGGGCTGGAAGCCAAGAAGACCTTGCAAGAAGGTGAAGCGGTCTCCATGGAGATCATAGATTGTGCCATGGACATTGCCACTACGTCCTTTAGAGCTTTGGCAGGAGCGGCAGTGTTACGACGCCAGGGGTGGCTAAAAGCGACGTGGTTTAGACCAGAAATCCAAAATAAGGTCCTGGATCTTCCTTTTGATGGCGAGGCACTCTTCGGCAAACTAATCGACGACACACTTCAGGAGATAAAGAAGGACACAGAGACGGCTAGATCGTTGGGAACGCTCCAGTACCGCAAAACTCCTTTTAGGGGCACAAGAGGCAGAGGTGGCATTTACAGAGGCGCATACCAACAACAGCGCTACTCTTCGACCAGCTCTGGATACCAACCGAATCGCCAATCCTACCAACAGAGACAGGGCCAGTCCTCTGGTTATACACGGCCATACAATAAGGGCAAGCAGGCTGCCCGTGGACGGGACTCATCTAAACGCCAATAGCGGCCTCCTGGCTCTGCCTACTGTTCCCTCCTCCAAGAGATCATCAGTTGGAGGCAGGGTGTCAAAATTCCTTCTGAATTGGTCCCAAATTACATCGGACCGTTGGGTGCTCAACATAATCAAACGAGGACATACTTTAGAGTTTACGGAAGTCCCTCCACCCAGACCCCCATCAGCCATACCATTGCATCATCTTCATCTCCTACGACTAGAGGTTCAACAGATGCTCCGCAAGGGAGCGGTGGAACCGGTCCCCTCCAATCAACGGGGCCAGGGCTTCTACTCCAGGTTCTTCCTGGTGAGGAAAACGCGAGAGAAATGGCGTCCCATCCTCGACCTCAGGGAGCTAAATGCCTATCTCATCTCCCTATCCTTCAGGATGGTATCCCTGCAGGATGTTTTGAAGATGATCAACCCGGGGGATTATATGGCCACACTCGATCTGGAGGACGCGTACTTCCATGTCCCAATTCACCCAGCGCACAGAAGGTTCCTGCGCTTCACAGTAGCCAAGAGCCATTTTCAATTCAGAGTCTTGCCGTTCGGCCTTCGCTCTGCTCCAAGGATTTTTACGAAGGTGCTGGCACCTGTCGCAGCATTCCTGCGAAAACATCACTTTCAGGTCTTCCCTTACCTGGACGATTGGTTACTGAAGGCCCCAACCAAGACATTAGCGCAGGACGCGGTGCAGGCTTGCACCACTCTGTTCCACAATCTGGGTCTCACCTTGAACAGAGACAAGTCCACGCTGCTGCCGTCACAGAGAGCTCGGTTCCTCGGAGCAATGCTGGATTCACAGCTTTCCAAAGCCTTTCCGACTCAAGAGAGAATTCAGAAACTGCAGACACTAGCAGGAAACCTTCAAAGAAAAAAGTGTCTTTCTGTACGCAGCTACAAGTCGCTGCTGGGGGTAATGTCATCCTGTATCCCCCTGATCCCGCACTGCAGACTCCGGATGCGCCCCCTGCAGGAGCAACTGGACCTCCAGTGGCAACAAGTGCACGGATCGTTCGACGACAAAGTGCTGGTCACTCGAAACATGAAAGATGCAGTGCGTTGGTGGTCAAATCAACAGAACTTATGCCGAGGTCTATCCTTCGCAAGCATTCCTTCACCTCACGTACTGACGACGGATGCGTCATTGGAGGGATGGGGAGCCGTGATGCAGGACCTGCAGGTCAGCGGCCGTTGGTCCCCAAGCGACCAAAAGTTACACATCAACCTGTTGGAGCTGAGAGCAATAAGGCTGGCCCTTCAAGCCTTTCTTCCGCGTCTCCGGGGTTCACAGGTGCTAGTCAGGACAGACAACACCACAGCTATGCATTATGTGAACAAGGAGGGAGGGACCAGATCACTTCCCTTGTCACGAGAGGCTCAGCAGATTCTGGAATGGACGATTCTTCACGGAATTTCTCTGAGGGCGGAGCACTTACCAGGGGTGCTCAACGAAGGCGCAGACAGACTGAGCAGACTCACCTCAGTCACTCACGAGTGGGAGCTGAAGCAACAAGTTCTGGATCTAATCTTTCAACAATGGGGCACACCAGAGGTGGACCTTTTTGCAACTCCAACCAACAGAAAGTGTCCAGCCTACGCCAGCAGGTTCCATCACCAAGACTCGTTGGGCAATGCCCTGTCGATAGCCTGGACGGGGAGATTCCTCTATGCATTTCCACCGATCCCCCTGCTTCCTCGACTCATCAGGAAGATGAAAACGGAACCATGCAGACTCATCCTAATAGCCCCGGCATGGCCAAGACAATTCTGGTACACCGAACTACATCTGCTGTCGCTGGTACCTCCGATAACACTAGAGGACGTTCCGGATCTCTTGGCAATGTCCGGAGGGCAAGTTTGGCATCCAGACCCAAGGTCGTTGCACCTGACCGCATGGCTCCTGACCAGCGAGAATACATGAATGTCCCACTTTCCACGGAGGTCAAGAACATCCTCTCTCAGGCGAGGGCTCCGTCCACGAACAAAACATACAGATTAAAGTGGAAGAGATTTTGTATTTGGTGCAATAAAGAAAAGATTGATCCTTTCATGTCACAACCTCATCAGCTCCTGCCTTACCTACTCTCGCTAGCTAAGTCTAATCTGTCCCATTCTACCATCAAGGTTCATTTAGCGGCGATTTCGAGATTCAGAAGGGCGGACTCGGGCCCTTCTTTGTGGTCTGCGAGAATTGTCAAGCAATTCCTCAAAGGCCTGTTCAGAGTTTATCCACCAGTGCGATCTCCTCCTTCAACGTGGCATCTGAACTTAGTCCTGGCTCAGCTAATGAAAGGACCTTTTGAGCCGATTCACCGCTCAGAACTAAAGTTCTTATCGTGGAAGTTAGCTCTACTCTTGGCCCTCACGTCAGCGAGGCGAGTAGGGGAAATACAGGCCCTGACTATCCAAGAACCATTTTTGCAATTCAAAAAGAACACTACCATCTTAAGGACGAACCCAAAGTTCATTCCAAAAGTCCCCACTGACTTTCATCTAAATGAACCAGTCATACTTAAAACGTTTTTTCCGAACCCAGTCACTCCAGCAGAAAAGACATTGCACACTCTGGATTTGCAACGATGTCTAAAGTTCTACATAGACCGCACCAAGGACTTTAGGAAATCTTCGCAATTATTCATTGCTTCGGCGGTCCAAACAAGGGTCTCCCTCTTTCCAAACAGGGGATCTCGAGATGGATTTCAAGTGCCATTCTGCATTGCCACCAGTTAGCAGGAAAACCTCTGGTGGGCAAGATCCGCGCTCACTCAACAAGGTCGGTGGCTTCTTCTTCGGCCCTCTTTGCGGGGGTACATGTCAAGGACATCTGCAGGGCTGCTACCTGGAGCAGCGTACACACGTTCACTAAGCATTATTGCTTAGAATCCTTGCAGCAGGATGATGCGGCTGTGGGCCAAGCTGTCCTGAGAAACCTCTTCAAGTGATGGGTGAGCTTTCCTTTCTATCCCACCTTCCATGGGTGACACATTTTGTAATTTCTTGCTAATGTGATAATGTACTGCTTTACAAAATGTGTTTATGATGTTTTACTGCTTGCTATTCTGATACAAAGCATGGGAATCTATGAAAGTTCCAATACTGGGGCAAGAAAACAAGTTACTTACCTGTAACTTTGGTTCCCCAGTATTGGTAACTTTCATAGATTCCCATGCGCCCACCCACCTCCCTGGGGAAAGCTCAGCCTTCAGCAGGTATGGTGTCTAGCACTCTACGGCTACGAAAATCTGAGGCTCTGAGGTTCCTTCAGGAAGGTTCTAAGGGTGAGGCTCTTCTGATTGGCTGACGCCTAGAGTTTGGTCTCTTTTACAAAAAGAGGCTGATATGTTACAAAAGGGAATGAGGCCTAGGCCCTTCCTTTCTCTTTTGTACCTACTACTATGATATTTTTTTTTTATTACCGAGACTCCCAGTCCGACGACGGGGAATGATACAAAGCATGGGAATCAAAAAAGCATGGGAATCTATGAAAGTTACCAATACTGGGGAACCAAAGTTACAGGTAAGTAACTTGTTTTCATCTCCGCACACCTGAGAAACCTGCACTGGCTCCCCGTCAGCAAGAGAATCACGTTCTGACTCCTCACACACGCACACAAAGCTCTCCACAATCAAGGCCCAAGATACCTCAACGACCGCCTGAACTTCTACACTCCCACCCGCCAGCTTCGATCGACCAGCCATGCCCTCGCCGCCGTCCCCGCATCCGAAGAGCCACAACGGGAGGAAGATCCTTCTCCTACCTGGCCGCCAAGACGTGGAACTCCCTCCCCACCCACCTCCGCCTGACCCAAGACAACCTCGCCTTCAGGAAGCAACTCAAGACCTGGCTGTTCGAGCAGTAGCGGACCCCCCAACCCCAAGCGCCTTGAGACGGTCCGGGTGAGTAGCGCGCTATACAAATGCTTTGATTAATTGATTGATACAAATCAGCCTTGACCCTGTGCCTCATGGGAACAGTCCAGCCCGAACTGCCAAGCCATGTCTTTCCTGGACCGGACATAAAGCATCCTAGGACCGTTTTCTGGCTTTCAGCCGTCTTCAGCCAGGATAGCTTGACTCCAGTGGTGTGGAGAGCATGGGACTCAGGTCTGAGCATACCCATCCCACTCGGGGTGACAAATGCAAAAACAACAATTGATGGACAGAATGCAGAACAATGTCATACATTCACCCCAGTACAGAGATCTGGGCCTAAATCCATCTTTTTTTGCACTCCACACCACCCCAGTTCAGACATGGCCATATGCAAATCAGCCTTGACCCTGTGCCTCATGGGAACAGTCCAGCCCGAACTGCCAAGCCATGTCTTTCCTGGACCAGAATCAAGTATCCTAGGACCGGTTTCTGGCTATCAGCCGTCTTCAGCCAGGATAGCTTGACTCCAGTGGTGTGGAGAGCATCGGACTCACGTCTGAGCATACCCATCCCACTCGGGGTGACAAATGCAAAAACAACAATTGATGGACAGAATGCAGAACAATGTCATACATTCACCCCAGTACAGAGATCTGGGCCTAAATCCATCCTTTTTTTGCACTCCACACCACCCCAGTTAAGACATGGCCATATGCAAATCAGCCTTGACCCTGTGCCTCATGGGAACCGTCCAGCCCGAACTGCCAAGCCATCTCTTTCCTGGACCGGAATCAAGCATCCTAGGACCGGTTTCTGGCTATCATCTGTCTTCAGCCAGGATAGCTTAACCCCAGTGGTGTGGACAGCATGCGACTCACGTCTGAGGATACACATCCCACTCGGGGTGACAAATGCAAAAACAACAATTGATGGACAGCATGCAGAACAATGTCATACATTCACCACAGTACAGTGATCTGGGCCTAAATCCATTGTTTTTTTGCACTCCACACCACCCCAGTTCAGGCATGGCCATATGCAAATCAGCCTTGACCCTGTGCCTCATGGGAACAGTCCAGCCCGAACTGCCAAGCCATGTCTTTCCTGGACCGGAATCAAGCATCCTAGAACCGGTTTCTGGCTATCAGCCGTCTTCAGCCAGGATAGCTTGACTCCAGTGGTGTGGAGAGCATGGGACTCACGTTTGAGCATACCTATCCCACTCGTGGTGACAAATGCAAAAACAACAATTGATGGACAGAATGCAGAACAATGTCATACATTCACCCCAGTACAGAGATATGGGCCTGAATCCATCGTTTTTTTGCACTCCACACCACCCCGTTTGCTCCTCCTGCCGCGTGGCCACCCCGAATGTGTGCCCGCTCTCCTCCCGCTGCTGCTGCCTCCACTGCCGAGCTCAAGACTGCCCCTGTCTTGGTTGGCCCCTGTTCCCTGACTGTTCCTGTGCCTGCCTACCGTTTTTTTTCGTTTTGGTAACTGTACTTTTCTCTGCTGCCGTTCTCGTTCTCTTGTGTGCCCTTTAGTTGTCCCTCTGTCCCTCGTTGTTGCCTGCCCCATCCCGCTCCCTGCCGCTGCTCCCCTGCGGCCCCACCCCCGCTCCCTCTGGCATCCCCGAACGCTCCCCCCAACTCGCCACCCCGCTCCCGCCTCCCAGCTGCTCCTCCCTTCCACTTAGGTATTTAAGGAGTGGCTCACGGGGCCAGGAGCTGTGACCTGACCTGACCTGGTCGGCCTGGTCGCTCCTCCTGCCCCGTGGCCACCCGAGTGTGCCCGCTCTCCTCCTGCTACTGCCGCCGCTGCCGAGCTCAAAACTGCCCCTGTCTTGGTTGGCCCCTGTTCCCTGACTGTCCCTGTGCCTGCTTGCCGTTTTTTTTCGTTTTGGTAACTGTACTCTTCTCTGCTGCCGTTCTCGTTCTCGTGTGTGCCCTTTAGTTGTCCCTCTGTCCCTCGTTGTTGCCTGCCCCACCCCGCTCCCTGCCGCTGCTCCCCCACGGCCCCACCCCCACTCCCTCCGGCATCCCAGCACACTCCCCCCCACTCGCCACCCCGCTCCCGCCTCCCAGCTGCTCCTCCCTCGCTCTCCCCCCACCACGCCATTTATGGCGGAGTCCACACGCAGCGTCTGCGCGCAGCGGGCGCGCCAATTGTGCGCCGAAGGCACGCCAAAGGTAAGCCCGTCTGCGCCCGTCCGCGCCTGGACCGTGCCCAGCGCCAGACCCCCTGGCCCCCGAAGATGCCAGCCCACCCGCCGGACTTACGACCACGCCATCCTCAATGCTCTCAACACCGGCCGGACCCCCGGTTGCCACCGAGCCACCCCAGGACGCACCCACTGACCATTCACCTGCCAATCCTGCAAGTTCTCCTGCATCCAGACCTGCACCGCACCCTCCAAGACGAACAACAGCAGCAACCACCTAAAATGCATCCTGCTGAACACCCGCTCCGTCCACAGACACGCCGTAGAACTCTGGAACCTCCTCGACACCACAGCTCCAGACGTCGCCTTCCTCACGGAAACCTGGATGAACGCCTCCTCAGCACCAGACATCGCCATCGCCATCCCGGACGGATACAAGATCACCCGGAGGGACCGCGCTAACCAGACGGGAGGAGGCATCGCCATCGTCCACAAGAGCACCATCCGCATCACGACCAACTCCGACGACACCCTCACAGCCGCCG
This sequence comes from Lissotriton vulgaris, assembly GCF_964263255.1. NCBI lineage: Eukaryota > Metazoa > Chordata > Amphibia > Caudata > Salamandridae > Lissotriton > Lissotriton vulgaris. The sequence goes on along the minus strand of NC_141689.1, from coordinate 1,978,003,384 downwards.
AACACCTGCACTTCCAGATCCACACTGACCCCAAGACAACCCTCAGAGGCACCCTCATCTACAGACCACCAGGACCACGCACTCAATTCAGCGAAGACATCGCCGACTTCATCAGCCCACACGCCCTCCCCTCCGCTGACTGCATCCTCCTCGGGGACCTCAACTTCCACCTGGAGAACAACAACGACCGCAACACCACCACCCTGCTGGACAACCTCGCCAACCTCGGACTCAAGCAACTGGTGACCACCCCCACCCACTACGCCGGCCACACGCTAGACCCCGTCTTCTCCTCCAGCAAGGATATCTCCTTCAGCCACGCCACCGGACTCCACTGGACAGACCACAACTGCGTCCACTTCAGCTTCAGAAGGACCACGCTCCACCACCACCAGCAACAGGTTCCCCGCCGAAGCTTGAACAAGATCACAGCCGACCAGCTCGCCGCATCCCTTAGCCAGAACCCTCCCGCCAGCTCAGCAAACCCCAACCAAGCCGCCAACAACCTCACGAGGTGGATCAGCAACTGCACAGATGATCTCGCTCCACTGAAGACCCCTCCCAGCAGACCCGGCAGCAAGAAAGCATCCTGGTTCACCGACGAACTCAAGAGCTCCAAGAAGAACTGCCGAGCCCTCGAGAAAGCCTGGCGCAGAGACCCAACAAACGACAACATGACCACCCTCAAGCTCGCTACTCGAGGACACCACCAACTGATCCACGCCACCAAGAAAGCCGCATTCAAGGACCGACTGGACAACAACGCCTACAACAGCAAGGAACTCTTCAACATAGTCAAAAAGCTTTCCAACCCCAGCGCCGGAAACAACGACATCACCCCATCGCAAGACCTCTGCAACTCGCTCGCCTCGTTCTTCCACAGCAAGATCGCAGACATACACAACAGCTTCAGCACACAGCCGACGCACCCCACGACTGCACCAACGCCCCCCACCACCACCCTCCGCGCCTGGACCCCGATCAACACCGAAGACACCATCCGTACGATGAACTCCATCCACTCCGGATCACCAACCGACCCCTGCCCTCACCACGCCTTCAACAAGGCCGACTCCGTCATCGCACCCCATCTACGGGACATCATCAACGCCTCCTTCGACACCGCAACCTTCCCAGAGAGCTGGAAGCACGCTGAACTCAGCGCCCTACTGAGGAAACCATCAGCAGACCCCACCGACCTCAAAAACTACCGCCCCATCTCGCTTTTCTCGTTTCCTGCCAAAGTCAACGAGAAGACCGTCAACAGACAGCTGGCCGCCTTCCTCGAGACGAATGGATCCCTCGACCACTTACCGTCCGGCTTCCGGGCCAACCACAGTACCGAGACCGCCCTCATCGCAGCCACCGACGACATTCAAACCCTGCTCGACAATGGGGAAACAGCGGCCCTCATCCTCCTGGACCTCTCCGCGGCGTTCGACATGGTCTGCCACCGCACCCTAGTACAGCGCCTCAGCAACATCGGAATCCAGGAGAAGGCACTGGAATGGATCATCTCCTTCCTCGCCGGAAGGACACAGAGAGTCCGCTTCCCCCCGTTCAAATCAGAAGCCACCAAAGTCATCTGCGGCGTACCACAAGGATCATCACTCACCCCCACGCTGTTCAACATCTACATGAGCCCCCTCGCGGCCATCGCACGCCAACACAACCTCAACATCATCTACTACGCCGACGACACCCAGCTGATCCTCTCCCTCACCAACGACCCCGCCACCGCCAGAACCAACCTACACGAAGGGATGAAAGACGCAGCCGAGTGGATGATGAACAGCCGCCTGAAACTGAACTCAGATAAGACGGAAGTCCTCATCCTGGGATCGTCGCCCTCCGCCTGCGACGACTCCTGGTGCCTCCCTGCCCTGGGCAGCGCACCCAAACCAACGGACCACGCACGCAACCTGGGCTTCATCCTGGACTCCTCCCTCTCCATGACCAGACAAGTCAACGCCCTCTCCTCGGCATGCTTCAGCATCCTACGCATGCTACGTAAGATCTTCTGGTGGATCCCCCACCGAAACCAGGAAGACGGTCACCCAGGCCCTCGTCACCTGCCGACTGGACTACGGCAACTCCCTCTACGCCAGAACCACTGCAAAACTCCAGAAAAGACTCCAGCGCATTCAGAACGCCTCAGCACGACTCATCCTGGACATCCCCCGACACAGCCACATCTCTGCACACCTGAGAAACCTGCACTGGCTCCCCGTCAGCAAGAGAATCACGTTCCGACTCCTCACACACGCACACAAAGCTCTCCACAATCAAGGCCCAAGATACCTCAACGGCCGCCTGAACTTCTACACTCCCACCCGCCAGCTTCGATCGACCAGCCATGCCCTCGCCGCAGTCCCCTGCATCCGAAGAGCCACAACGGGAGGAAGATCCTTCTCCTACCTGGCCGCCAAGACGTGGAACTCCCTCCCCACCCACCTCCGCCTGACCCAAGACAACCTTGCCTTCAGGAAGCAACTCAAGACCTGGCTGTTCGAGCAGTAGCGGCCCCCCAACCCCAAGCGCCTTGAGACCCTCCGGGTGAGTAGCGCGCTATACAAATGCTTTGATTATTTGATTGATGCAAATCAGCCTTGACCCTGTGCCTCATGGGAACAGTCCAGCCCGAATTGCCAAGCCATGTCTTTCCTGGACCGGACATTAAGCATCCTAGGACCGTTTTCTGGCTATCAGCCGTCTTCAGCCAGGATAGCTTGACTCCAGTGGTGTGGAGAGCATGGGACTCAGGTCTGAGCATACCCATCCCACTCGGGGTGACAAATGCAAAAACAACAATTGATGGACAGAATGCAGAACCATGTCATACATTCACCCCAGTACAGAGATCTGGGCCTAAATCCATCTTTTTTTGCACTCCACACCACCCCAGTTCAGACATGGCCATATGCAAATCAGCCTTGACCCTGTGCCTCATGGGAACAGTCCAGCCCGAACTGCCAAGCCATGTCTTTCCTGGACCAGAATCAAGTATCCTAGGACCGGTTTCTGGCTATCAGCCGTCTTCAGCCAGGATAGCTTGACTCCAGTGGTGTGGAGAGCATGGGACTCACGTCTGAGCATACCCATCCCACTCGGGGTGACAAATGCAAAAACAACAATTGATGGACAGAATGCAGAACAATGTCATGCATTCACCCCAGTACAGAGATCTGGGCCTAAATCCATCCTTTTTTTGCACTCCACACCACCCCAGTTCAGACATGGCCATATGCAAATCAGCCTTGACCTTGTGCCTCATGGGAACCGTCCAGCCCGAACTGCCAAGCCATGTCTTTCCTGGACCGGAATCAAGCATCCTAGACCCGGTTTCTGGCTATCATCCGTCTTCAGCCAGGATAGCTTAACTCCAGTGGTGTGGACAGCATGCGACTCACGTCTGAGGATACACATCCCACTCGGGGTGACAAATGCAAAAACAACAATTGATGGACAGAATGCAGAACAATGTCATACTTTCACCACAGTACAGTGATCTGGGCCTAAATCCATTGTTTTTTTGCACTCCACACCACCCCAGTTCAGGCATGGCCATATGCAAATCAGCCTTGACCCTGTGCCTCATGGGAACAGTCCAGCCCGAACTGCCAAGCCATGTCTTTCCTGGACCGGAATCAAGCATCCTAGGACCGGTTTATGGCTATCAGCCGTCTTCAGCCAGGATAGCTTGACTCCAGTCGAGTGGAGAGAATGGGACTCACGTTTGGGCATACCTATCCAGCTCGGGGTGACAAATGCAAAAACAACAATTGATGGACAGAATGCAGAACAATGTCATACATTCACCCCAGTACAGAGATCTGGGCCTAAATCCATCGTTTTTTTCACTCCACACCACCCTAGTTCAGACATGGCCATATGCAAATCAGCCTTGACCGTGTGCCTCATGGGAACAGTCCAGCCCGAACTGCCAAGCCATGTCTTTCCTGGACCAGATTCAAGCATCCTAGGACCGGTTTCTGGCTATCAGCCGTCTTCCGCCAGGATAGCTTGACTCCAGTGGTGTGGAGAGCATGGGATTCACGTCGGAGCATTCCACACCACCCCAGTTCAGACATGGCCATATGCAAATCAGCCTTCACCCTGTGCCTCGAGGGAACAGTCGAGCCCGAACTGCCAAGCCATGTCTTTCCTGGACTCGAATCAAGCATCCTAGGACCGGTTTCTGGCTATCAGCCGTCTTCAGCCAGGATAGCTTGACTCCAGTGGTGTGGAGTGTATGGGACTCACGTCTGAGCGTACCCATCCCACTCGGGGTGACAAATGCAAAAACAACAATTGATGGACAGAATGCAGAACAATGTCATACATTCACCTCAGTACAGAGATCTGGGCCAAAATCCATCGTTTTTTTGCACTCCACACCACCCCAGTTCAGACATGGCCATATGCAAATCAGCCTTGACCCTGTGCCTCATGGGAACAGTCCAGCCCGAACTGCCAAGCCATGACTTTCCTGGACCGGAATCAAGCATCCTAGGACCGGTTTATGGCTATCAGCCGTCTTCAGCCAGGATAGCTTGACTCCAGTCGAGTGGAGAGAATGGGACTCACGTTTGGGCATACCTATCCAGCTCGGGGTGACAAATGCAAAAACAACAATTGATGGACAGAATGCAGAACAATGTCATACATTCACCCCAGTACAGAGATCTGGGCCTAAATCCATCGTTTTTTTCACTCCACACCACCCTAGTTCAGACATGGCCATATGCAAATCAGCCTTGACCGTGTGCCTCATGGGAACAGTCCAGCCCGAACTGCCAAGCCATGTCTTTCCTGGACCAGATTCAAGCATCCTAGGACCGGTTTCTGGCTATCAGCCGTCTTCCGCCAGGATAGCTTGACTCCAGTGGTGTGGAGAGCATGGGATTCACGTCGGAGCATTCCACACCACCCCAGTTCAGACATGGCCATATGCAAATCAGCCTTCACCCTGTGCCTCGAGGGAACAGTCGAGCCCGAACTGCCAAGCCATGTCTTTCCTGGACTCGAATCAAGCATCCTAGGACCGGTTTCTGGCTATCAGCCGTCTTCAGCCAGGATAGCTTGACTCCAGTGGTGTGGAGTGTATGGGACTCACGTCTGAGCGTACCCATCCCACTCGGGGTGACAAATGCAAAAACAACAATTGATGGACAGAATGCAGAACAATGTCATACATTCACCTCAGTACAGAGATCTGGGCCAAAATCCATCGTTTTTTTGCACTCCACACCACCCCAGTTCAGACATGGCCATATGCAAATCAGCCTTGACCCTGTGCCTCATGGGAACAGTCCAGCCCGAACTGCCAAGCCATGACTTTCCTGGACCGGAATCAAGCATCCTAGGACCGGTTTCTGGCTATCAGCCGTCTTCAGCCAGAATAGCTTGACTCCAGTGGTGTCGAGAGCATAGGACTCACGTCTGAGCATACCCATCCCACTCGGGGTGACAAATGCAAAAACAACAATTGATTGACAGAATGCAGAACAATGTCATACATTCACCCCAGTACAGAGATCTGGGCCTAAGTCCATCATTTTTTTGCACTCCACACCACCCCAGTTCAGACATGGCCATATGCACATCAGCCTTGACCCTGTGCCTCATGGGAACAGTCCAGCCCGAACTGCCAACCCATGTCTTTCCTGGACCCAAATCAAGCATCCTACGACCATTTACTGGCTATCAGCCATCTTCAGCCAGGATAGCTTGACTCCAGTGGTGTGGAGAGCATGGGACTCACGTCTGAGCATACCCATCCCACTCGGGGGGACAAATGCAAAAACAACAATTGATGGACAGAATGCAGAACAATGTCATACATTCACCCCAGTACAGAGATCTGACCTAAATCCATAGTTTTTTGGAACTCCACACCACCCCAGTTCAGACATGGCCATATGCAAATCAGCCTTGACCCTGTGCCTCATGGGAACAGTCCAGCCCGAACTGCCAAGGCATGTCTTTCCTGGACCGGAATCAAGCATCCTTGGACCGGTTTCTGGCTATCAGCCATCTTCAGCCAGGAAAGCTTGACTTTAGTGGTGTGGAGAGCATGGGACTCACATCTGAGCATACCTATCCCACTCGGGGTGACAAATGCAAAAACAATTGATGGACAGAATGCAGAACAATGTCATACATTCACCCCAGTACAGAGATCTGGGCCTAAATCCATCGCTTTTTGCACTCCACACCACCCCAGTTCAGACATGGCCATATGCAAATCATCCTTGACCCTGTGCCTCATGGGAACAGTCCAGCCCGAACTGCCAAGCCATGTCTTTCCTGTACCAGAATCAAGCATCCTAGGACCGATTTCTGGCTGTCAGCCGTCTTCAACCAGGATAGCATGACTCCAGTGGTGTGGAGAGCATGGGACTCACGTCTGAGCATACCCATCCCACTCGGGCTGACAAATGCAAAACCAAAAATTGATGGACAGAATGCAGAACAATGTCATACATTCACCCCAGTACAGAGATCTGGGCCAAAATCCATCAATTTTTTGCACTCCACACCACCCCAGTTCAGACATGGCTATATGCAAATCAGCCTTGACCCTGTGCCTCATGGGAACAGTCCAGCCCGAACTGCCAAGCCATGACTTTCCTGTACCGGAATCAAGCATCCTAGGACCGGTTTCTGGCTATCAGCCGTCTTCAGCCAGGATAGCTTGACTCCAGTGGTGTGGAGAGCATGGGACTCAGGTCTGAGCATACCCATCCCACTCGGGGTGACAAATGCAAAAACAACAATTGATGGACAGAATGCAGAACAATGTCATACATTCACCCCAGTACAGAGATCTGGGCCTAAATCCATCTTTTTTTGCACTCCACACCACCCCAGTTCAGACATGGCCATATGCAAATCAGCCTTGACCCTGTGCCTCATGGGAACAGTCCAGCCGGAACTGCCAAGCCATGTCTTTCCTGGACCAGAATCAAGTATCCTAGGACCGGTTTCTGGCTATCAGCCGCCTTCAGCCAGGATAGCTTGACTCCAGTGGTGTGGAGAGCATGGGACTCACGTCTGAGCATACCTATCCCACTCGGGGTGACAAATGCAAAAACAACAATTGATGGACAGAATGCAGAACAATGTCATACATTCACCCCAGTAATGAGATCTGGGCCTAAATCCATCCTTTTTTTGCACTCCACACCACCCCAGTTCAGACATGGCCATATGCAAATCAGCCTTGACCCTGTGCCTCATGGGAACCGTCCAGCCCGAACTGCAAAGCCATGTCTTTCCTGGACCGGAATCAAGCATCCTAGGACCGGTTTCTGGCTATCATCCGTCTTCAGCCAGGATAGCTTAACTCCAGTGGTGTGGACAGCATGCGACTCACGTCTGAGGATACACATCCCACTCGGGGTGACAAATGCAAAAACAACAATTGATGGACAGAATGCAGAACAATGTCATACATTCACCACAGTACAGTGATCTGTGCCTAAATCCATTGTTTTTTTGCACTCCACACCACCCCAGTTCAGACATGGCCATATGCAAATCAGCCTTGACCCTGTGCCTCATGGGAACAGTCCAGCCCGAACTGCCAAGGCATGTCTTTCCTGGACCGGAATCAAGCATCCTTGGACCGGTTTCTGGCTATCAGCCATCTTCAGCCAGGATAGCTTAACTCCAGTGGTGTGGACAGCATGCGACTCACGTCTGAGGATACACATCCCACTCGGGGTGACAAATGCAAAAACAATTGATGGACAGAATGCAGAACAATGTCATACATTCACCCCAGTACAGAGATCTGGGCCTTAATCCATCGTTTTTTTGCACTCCACACCACCCCAGTTCAGACATGGCCATATGCAAATCAGCCTTGACCCTGTGCCTCATGGGAACAGTCGAGCCGGAACTGCCAAGCCATGTCTTTCCTGGACCGGAATCAAGCATCCTACGACCATTTACTGGCTATCAGCCGTCTTCAGCCAGGATAGCTTGACTCCAGTGGTGTGGAGAGCATGGGACTCACGTCTGAGCATACGTATCTCACTCGGGGTGACAAATGCAAAAACAACAATTGATGGACAGAATGCAAAACAATGTCATACATTCACCCCAGTACAGAGATCTGGGCCTTAATCCATCGTTTTTTTGCACTCCACACCACCCCAGTTCAGACATGCCCATATGCAAATCAGTCTTGACCCTGTGCCTCATGGGAACAGTCCAGCCCGAACTGCCAAACCATGTCTTTCCTGCACCGGAATCAAGCATCCTAGGACCGGTTTCTGGCTATCAGCCGTCTTCAGCCAGGATAGCTTGACTCCAGTGGTGTGGAGAGCATGGGACTCACGTTTGAGCATACCTATCCCACTCGGGGTGACAAATGCAAAAACAACAATTGATGGACAGAATGCAGAACAATGTCATACATTTACCCCAGTACAGAGATCTGGGCCAAAATCCATCATTTTTTACACTTCACACCATCCCAGTTCAGACATGGCCATATGAAAATCAGCCTTGACCGTGTGCCTCATGGGAACAGTCCAGCCGAACTGCCAAGCCATGTCTTTCCTGGACCGGAATCAAGCATCCTAGGACTGGTTTCTGGCTATCAGCCGTCTTCAGCCAGGATAGCTTGACTCTAGTTGTGTGGAGAGCATGGGACTCACGTCGGAGCATACCCATCCCACTCGGACGACAAATGCAAAAACAACAATTGATGGACAGAATGCAGAACAATGTCATACTTTCACCACAGTACAGTGATCTGGGCCTAAATCCATCGTTTTTTTGCACTTCACACCACCCCAGTTCAGACATGGCCATATGCAAATCAGCCTTGTCCCTGTGCCTCATGGGAACAGTCCAGCCCGAACTGCCAAGCCATGTCTTTCCTGGACCGGAATCAAGCATCCTAGGACTGATTTCGGGCTATCAGCCGTCTTCAGCCAGGATAGCTTGACTCCAGTCGAGTGGAGAGAATGGGACTCACGTTTGGGCATACCTATCCCACTCGGGGTGACAAATGCAAAAACAACAATTGATGGACAGAATGCAGAACAATGTCATACATTCACCCCAGTACAGAGATCTGGGCCTAAATCCATCGTTTTTTGCACTCCACACCACCGTAGTTCAGACATGGCCATATGCAAATCAGCCTTGACCGTGTGCCTCATGGGAACAGTCCAGCCCGAACTGCCAAGCCATGTCTTTCCTGGACCAGAATCAAGCATCCTAGGACCAGTTTCTGGCTATCAGCCGTCTTCAGCCAGGATAGCTTGACTCCAGTGGTGTGGAGAGCATGGGATTTACGTCGGAGCATACCCATCCCACTCGGGGTTACAAATGCAAAAACAACAATTGATGGACAGAATGCAGAACAATGTCATACATTCACCCCAGTACAGAGATCTGGGCCTAAAGCCATAGTTTTTTGGAACTCCACACCACCCCAGTTCAGACATGGCCATATGCAAATCAGCCTTGACCCTGTGCCTCATGGGAACAGTCCAGCCCGAACTGCCAAGCCATGTCTTTCCTGGACCGGAATCAAGCATCCTAGGACCGGTTTCTGGCTATCAGCCGTCTTCAGCCAGGATAGCTTGACTCCAGTGGTGTGGAGAGCATGGGACTCACATCTGAGCATACCCATCCCACTCGGGGGGACAAATGCAAAAACAATTGATGGACAGAATGCAGAACAATGTCATACATTCACCCCAGTACAGAGATCTGAGCCTAAATCCATAGTTTCTTTGCACTCCACACCACCCCAGTTCAGACATGCCATATGCAAATCAGCCTTGACCCTGTGCCTCATGGGAACAGTCCATTCTGAACTGCCAAGGCATGTCTTTCCTGGACCGGAATCAAGCATCCTTGGACCGGTTTCTGGCTATCAGCCGTCTTCAGGAAGGATAGCTTGACTCCAGTGGTGTGGAGAGCATGGGACTCACGTCTGAGCATACCCATCCCACTCGGGGTGACAAATGCAAAAACAACAATTGATGGACAGAATGCAGAACAATGCCATACATTCACCCCAGGACAGAGATCTGGGCCTAAATCCATTGTTGTTTTGCACTCCATACCACCCTAGTTCAGACATGGCCATATTCAAATCAGCCTTGACCATGTGCCTCATGGGAACAGCCCAGCCCGAACTGCCAAACCATGTCTTTCCTGGACCGGAATCAAGCATCCTAGGACCGGTTTCTGGCTATCAGCGATCTTCAGCCAGGATAGCTTGACTCCAGTGGTGTGGAGAGCATGGGACTCACGTCTGAGCATACCCATCCCACTCGGGTGACAAATGCAAAAACAACAATTGATGGACAGAATGTAGAACAATGTCATGCATTCACCCTAGTACATAGATCTGGGACTAAATCCATCGTGTTTTTTGCACTCCACACCACCCCAGTTCAGACATGCCCATATGCAAATCAGCCTTGACCCTGTGCCTCATGGGAACAGTCCAGCCCGAACTGCCAAGCCATGTATTTCCTGGACCGGAATCGAGCATCCTAGGACTGGTTTCTGTCTATCAGCCGTCTTCAGCCAGGATAGCTTGACTCCAGTGGTGTGGAGAGCATGGGACTCACATCTGAGCATACCCATCCCACTCGGAGGGACAAATGCAAAAACAATTGATGGACAGAATGCAGAACAATGTCATACATTCACCCCAGTACAGAGATCTGAGCCTAAATACATAGTTTTTTTGCACTCCACACCACCCCAGTTCAGACATGCCATATGCAAATCAGCCTTGACCCTGTGCCTCATGGGAACAGTCCATTCTGAACTGCCAAGGCATGTCTTTCCTGGACCGGAATCAAGCATCCTTGGACCGTTTTCTGGCTATCAGCCATCTTCAGCCAGGATAGCTTGACTCCAGTGGTGTGGAGAGCATGGGACTCACATCTGAGCATACCTATCCCACTCGGGGTGACAAATGCAAAAACAACAGTTGATGGACAGAATGCAGAACAATGTCATACATTCACCCCAGTACAGAGATCTGGGCCTTAATCCATCGTTTTTTTGCACTCCACACCACCCCAGTTCAGACATGCCCATATGCAAATCAGCCTTGACCCTGTGCCTCATGGGAACAGTGCAGCCCAACTGCCAAGCCATGTATTTCCTGGACGGGAATCGAGCATCCTAGGACTGGTTTCTGTCTATCAGCCGTCTTCAGCAAGGATAGCTTGACTCCAGTGGTGTGGAGAGCATGGGACTCACGTTTGAGCATACCTATCCCACTCGGGGTGACAAATGCAAAAACAATTGATGGACAGAATGCAGAACAATGTCATACATTCACCCCAGCACAGAGATCTGGGCCTAAATCCATCGTTTTTTGCACTCCACACCACCCCAGTTCAGATATGGCCATATGCAAATCAGCCTTGACCGTGTGCCTCATGGGAACAGTCCAACCCGAACTGCCAAGCCATGACTTTCCTGGACCGAAATCAAGCATCCTAGGACCGGTTTCTGGCTATCAGCCATCTTCAGCCAGGATTGCTTGACTCCAGTGGTGTGGAGAGCATGGGACTCACGTCGAAGCATACCCATCCCACTCGGGGGGACAAATGCAAAAACAACAATTGATGGACAGAATGCACAACAATGTCATACATTCACCCCAGTACAGAGATCTGGGCCTGAATCCATCGTTTTTGTGCACTCCACACCACCTCAGTTCAGACATGGCCATATGCAAATCAGTCTTCACCCTGTGCCTCATGGGAACCGTCCAGCCCGAACTGCCAAGCCATGTCTTTCCTGGACCGGAATCAAGCATACTAGGACCGGTTTCTGGCTATCAGCCGTCTTCAGCCAGGATAGCTTGACTCCAGTGGTGTGGAGAGCATTGGACTCTCGTCTGAGCGTACCCATCCCACGAGGGGTGACAAATGCAAAAACAACAATTGATGGACAGAATGCAGAACAATGTCATACATTCACCTCAGTACAGAGATCTGGGCCTAAATCCATCGTTTTTTTGCACTCCACACCTTCCAAGTTCAGACATGGCCATATGCAAATCAGCCTTGACCCTGAGCCTCATGGGAACAGTCCAGCTCGAACTGCCAAGCCATGTCTTTCCTAGACCGGATTCAAGCATCCTAGGACAGATTTCTGGGTATCAGCTGTCTTCAGACAGGATAGCTTGACTCCAGTGGTATAGAGAGCATGGGACTCACTTCTGAGCATACCCATCCCACTCGGGGTGACAAATGCAAAACCAACAATTGATGGACAGAATGCAGAACAATGTCAAACATTCACCCCAGTACAGAGGTCTGGGCCTAAATTCTTCATTTCTTTGCACTCCCCACCACCCCAGTTCAGACATGGCCATATGCAAATCAGCCTTGACCCTGTGCCTCATGGGAACAGTCCAGCCCGAACTGCCAAGCCATGTCTTTCCTGGACCGGAATCAAGCATCCTAGGACCGGTTTCTGGCTATCAGCCGTCTTCAGCCAGGAAAGCTTGACTCCAGTGGTGTGGAGAGCATGGGACTCACGTCTGAGCATACCCATCCCACTCGGGGTGACAAATGCAAAAACAACAATTGATGGACAGAATGCAAAACAATGTCATACATTCACCCCAGTACAGAGATCTGGGCCTAAGTCCATTGTTATTTTGCACTCCACACCACCCCAGTTCAGACATGGCCATATGCACATCAGCCTTGACCCTGTGCCTCATGGGAACAGTCCAGCCCGAACTGCCACGCCATGTCTTTCCTGGACCCGAATCAAGCATCCTACGACCATTTACTGGCTATCAGCCGTCTTCAGCCAGGATAGCTTGACTCCAGTGGTGTGGAGAGCATGGGACTCACGTCTGAGCATACCCATCCCACTCGGGGGGACAAATGCAAAAACAACAATTGATGGACAGAATGCAGAACAATGTCATACATTCACCCCAGTACAGAGATCTGAGCCTAAATCAATAGTTTTTTTGCACTCCACACCACCCCAGTTCAGACATGGCCATATGCAAATCAGCCTTGACTCTGTGCCTCATGGTAACAGTCCATTCCGAACTGCCAAGGCATGTCTTTCCTGGACCGGAATCAAGCATCCTTGGACCGGTTTCTGGCTATCAGCCATCTTCAGCCAGGATAGCTTGACTCCAGTGGTGTGGAGAGCATGGGACTCACATCTGAGCATACCTATCCCACTCGGGGTGACAAATGCAAAAACAACAATTGATGGACAGAATGCAGAACAATGTCATACATTCACCCCAGTACAGAGATCTGGGCCTTAATCCATCGTTTTTTTGCACTCCACACCACCCCAGTTCAGACATGCCCATATGCAAATCAGCCTTGACCCTGTGCCTCATGGGAACAGTCCAGCCTGAACTGCCAAGCCATGTATTTCCTGGACCGGAATCGAGCATCATAGGACTGGTTTCTGTCTATCAGCCGTCTTCAGCCAGGATAGCTTGACTCCAGTGGTGTGGAGAGCATGGGACTCACGTCTGAGCATACCCATCCCACTCGGGGTGACGAATGCAAAAACAACATTTGATGGACAGAATGCAGAACAATGCCATACATTCACCCCAGGACAGAGATCTGGGCCTAAATCCATTGTTGTTTTGCACTCCATACCACCCCAGTTCAGACATAGCCATATTCAAATCAGCCTTGACCCTGTGCGTCATGGGAACAGTCCAGCCCGCACTGCCAAACCATATCTTTCCTGGACCGGAATCAAGCATCCTAGGACCGGTTTCTGGCTATCAGCGATCTTCAGCCAGGATAGCTTGACTCCAGTGATGTGGAGAGCATGGGACTCACCTCTGAGCATACCCATCCCACTCGGGTGACAAATGCAAAAACAACAATTGATGGACAGAATGCAGAACAATGTCATGCATTCACCCTAGTACATAGATCTGGGACTAAATCCATCGTTTTTTTGCACTCCACACCACCCCAGTTCAGACATGGCCATATGGAAATCAGACTTGACCCTGTGCCTCATGGGAACAGTCCAGCCCGAACTGCCAAGCCATGTCTTTCCTGGACCAGAATCAAGCATCCTAGGATCGGTTTCTGGCTATCAGCCGTCTTCAGCCAGGATAGTTTGACTCCAGTGGTGTGGAGAGCATGGGACTCACGTCTGAGCATACCCATCCCACTCGGGGTGACAAATGCAAAAACAACAATTGATGGACAGAATGCAGAACAATGTCATACATTCACCCCAGTACAGAGATCTGAGCCTAAATCCATAGTTTTTTTGCACTCCACACCACCCCAGTTCAGACACGGCCCGGTCGCTCCTCCTGCCGCGTGGCCACCCCGAGTGTGCCCGCTCTCCTCCCGCTGCTGCTGCCGCCACTGCCGAGCTCAAGACTGCCCCTGTGTTGGTTGGCCCCTGTTTCCTGACTGTCCCTGCTTGCTGTTTTTTTTCGTTTTGGTAACTGTACTTTTCTCTGCTGCCGTTCTTGTTCTCTTGTGTGCCCATTAGTTGTCCCTCTGTCCCTCGTTGTTGCCTGCCCCACCTCGCTCCCTGCCGCTGCTCCCCTGCGGCCCCAATTCCACTCCCTCCGGCATCCACGCACACTCCCTTCAACTCGCCACCCCGCTCCCGCCTCCCAGTTGCTCCTCCCTCCCACTTAGGTATTTAAGGAGTGGCTCACGGGGCCAGGAGCTGTGACCTGACCTGGTCGGCCTGGTCGCTCCTCCTGCCCCGTGGCCACCCCGAGTGTGCCCGCTCTCCTCCCGCTGCTGCCGCCGCTGCCGAGCTCAAAACTGCCCCTGTCTTGGTTGGCCCCTGTTCCCTGACTGTCCCTGTGCCTGCTTGCCGTTTTTTTTCGTTTTGGTAACTGTACTCTTCTCTGCTGCCGTTCTCGTTCTCGTGTGTGCCCTTTAGTTGTCCCTCTGTCCCTCGTTGTTGCCTGCCCCACCCTGCTCCCTGTCGCTGCTCCCCTGCGGCCCCACCCCCACTCCCTCCGGCATCCCTGCACGCTCCCCCCCACTCGCCACTCCGCTCCCGCCTCCCAGCTGCTCCTCCCTCGCTCCCCCCCCACTACGCCATTTATGGCGGAGTCCACGCGCACAAGTAGCGTCGACGCGCAGCGGGCGCGCCAATTGTGTGCCGAAGGCACGCCAAAGGTAAGCCCATCTGCGCCCGTCCGTGCCTGGACCGTGCCCAGCGCCAGACCCCCTGGCACCCGAAGATGCCAGCCCACCCGCCGGACTTATGACCACGCCATCCTCAATGCTCTCAACACCGGCTGGACCCCCAGTTGCCTCCGAGCCACCCCAGGACGCACCCACGGACCCTTCACCTGCCAATCCTGCATCCGGACCTGCACCGCACCCGCCAAGACGAGCAACAGCAGCAACCACCTGAAATGCATCCTGCTGAACACCCGCTCCGTCCACAGACACGCCGTAGAACTCTGGAACCTCCTCGACACCACAGCTCCAGACGTCGCCTTCCTCACGGAAACCTGTATGAACGCCTCCTCAGCACCAGACATCGCCATCGCCATCCCGGACGGATACAAGATCACCCGGAGGGACCGCGCCAACCAGACGGGAGGAGGCATCACCATCGTCCACAAGAACACCATCTGCATCACGACCAACTCCGACGACACCCTCACAGCCGCCGAACACCTTCACTTCCAGATCCACACCGATTCCAAGACAACCCTCAGAGGCACCCTCATCTACAGACCCCAGGGACCACGCACACAATTCAGCGAAGACATCGCCGACTTCATCAGCCCACACGCCCTCCCCTCCGCTGACTGCATCCTCCTCGGGGACCTCAACTTCCACCTGGAGAACAACAACGACCGCAACACCACCACCCTGCTGGACACCCTCGCCAACCTCGGACTCAAGCAACTGGTGACCACCCACTATGCCGGCCACACGCTAGACCCCGTTGTTAGACGGACCGGAAGGGTCGGCCGAGGATACGGGGAGAGGTCTCCGGGGAGAGCCGTCTCCAGCGATCGTACAGACAAGTAACTTCCCCCCCCACAGACGTACACCACACAAGGATAAGGTTCAACGATACTTTATAAGTAATTCTTCAAGTACGGTAGTTTGATACAAGGAGGTCTGGACTCCGGGGTCCCCTCGGTTCTAGTCTCTGGATTGGGAAAAGGGTAGCGGGACAGTCTTGTTACCAATTGAATAGATGAAATAGCTCTCAATCCTCGAGCTCGGCGTTCTAGATGATCGGGCCGCGGCGGAGCCGGCAGGTCCCGAGATGGATGACGGTAGCGACGGTCCGCGGCGGAGCCAGCAGGTCCCGATGAAGATGGTAGTTACAAACGGTCCGCGGCCACGCCAGCAGGTCTCGACGACGATGAAGGTTTAGGAAGGTTGCGGCAGCGCCGGCAGGCAGGACGATAGTTCGCAAGGCAGAGCTACGGCAGCGCCAGTAGTCCGTCAAGGATGAGTTCTTCTCTGCGTCTCTCGACTCCAGGATACAACTACCTTCCTGCTCTGGAGCTGCCCCAGTTATAGGTCTGGCGCCCTTTGATGTCCGGACCCTCGCACTTGGAGGTCGGGAGGTCCGGGATGAGGGAGTCCAGACACCCAGCAGGGGGGTGGAGCCAGTGCCCGGGGAGGCTGGGGGCGATCGGCACCTGGCGGGGGAGAGCCATCGACACCTCTTTCTCCCATTGACCTGCCAAGTAGTCCGCTCACCTCCTGGGTGGATGGTGGTGCCGGGATGTCGGAGGCCTGGCCAGGCCCAGGGTTAGGGTCGATCGGAGGCCACGCGGCCTCGTGGTGCAGTGTCCAAGATGGCGCCCGGGCCGGGCGAGAGGGCCGGTAGGGGATCGGGCCCATGAGGTCGAGATGTTCAGAGGCAGGGGTCCCAGAGGGGACGGGAAACGTGGAGTGGTGGCGTGTAACACTTGAGGAGCCGGGCTCGGGCCTGGTCGTGCAGAGGGGGAGCGGGCCCTTCATGTGGCCTGTCCAACATGCGTCCCCCCCAGCTGAAGGCGGGGAGAGTCACCCATCCTCTTGGGGACTCTCCTCGTCGAGGCGGAAAAAGCGTGACAGGCCATCCGCGTTGGCGTGGTCTTGCCCAGGTCGATGTTCCACAGTGAAGTCCATCCCCTGCAGGGAGATGGACCAACGTAGTAGTTTCGGGTTTTCCCCCCGCATCTGCATCAGCCACTGCAGGAGTCGATGATCGGTCTGTACCCGAAAGTGGGTGCCGAAGAGATAGGGCCGGAGCTTCTTGAGGGCCCATACCACGGCGAAGGCCTCCCTCTCGATGGTGCTCCAGCGTTGTTCTCGGGCCAGGAGTCGCCTGCTGATGAAAGCCACTGGCTGGTCCAGGCCTTCGGGGTTCAACTGAGACAGGACCGCCCCAATGCCATGGTCGGAGGCATCCGTCTGGACGATGAATTCCCGGCTGTAGTCGGGGGCCTGGAGCACAGGGGCGGAGCACATGGCGGCCTTCCGTTGTTCGAAGGCGGCTTGACAGTCTGGGGTCCAGTTGACCTTCTTTGGTTGGTTTTTGGATGTGAGTTCCGTGAGGGGCCCCACTATGCTGCCATAGTCCTTCACGAACCGCCGGTAATAGCCTGTGAGTCCCAAAAAGGCGCGTACCTCGGTCT
The DNA here is from genome assembly GCF_964263255.1 of Lissotriton vulgaris. Taxonomy (NCBI): domain Eukaryota; kingdom Metazoa; phylum Chordata; class Amphibia; order Caudata; family Salamandridae; genus Lissotriton; species Lissotriton vulgaris. The sequence goes on along the minus strand of NC_141689.1, from coordinate 1,977,985,743 downwards.
GGGTGATGGGGGGCTGCCAAGATTGGATGGCGGCGATCTTGAGCTGCAGAGGGGCCACCAGACCGCTTCCCACCTGGTGTCCGAGGTAGGTCACGGACCCCTGACCAATTTGGCATTTGCTGGCCTTGATCGTGAGGCCCGCTCGCTGAAGGGCCTGTAGCACCTCTCGGAGGTGGTGGAGGTGGTCGGACCAGTGGTGGCTGTATACAGCGATGTCGTCTAGGTAAGCGGCGCTGAATCCTTCAAGTCCTGCCAGGACCTGATTGACTAGCCGCTGAAACGTTGCTGGGGCATTCTTCATGCCGAAGGGCATGACCTTGAACTGATAATGGCCATCAGGAGTGGAAAACGCAGATCGTTCTTGGGCCCGGGGTGTGAGGCCAATCTGCCAGTAGCCCGCCGTCAGGTCGAAGATACTGAGGTAGCGGGCAGCTCCCATGCGGTCGATTAGTTCATCTGCCCGGGGAATGGGATGTGCGTCTGTTCTGGTGACCGCATTCACGCCCCGGTAGTCGACGCAGAACCGGAGTTCTGGTGTGGTGCCGGGGGCGGCCGCTTTGGGGACCAGTACTACTGGGCTGGCCCAGGGGCTGTCGGAGGGCTCAATGACCCCGAGCGTGAGCATCTTGGCCACCTCCTCTTGGATGCAGGCCCGTACCCGATCTGGTACGCGGTAGGCCCGGTGGCGGATAGGGGGACTGTCCCCCGTGTCCACGTCGTGTACGCACCAGGGGGTGACCCCTGGGGTGAGGGAGAACAGGCTGCCGAACTGCAGCAGGAGGTCTCGACATTCTTGGCGTTGTTCCAGGGTGAGGGCCTCCGAGAGTCGGATCCCGTCCACGGAGCCGTCCTTCTCCCGAGTCCGTAGGAGGTCAGGGAGGGGTTCGGAGTCCTCCTCGGCTCCATTGTCTGTTGCCATCAGGAGGCTGAGTTCTGAACGCACAAAATGGGGTTTCAGCCTATTAGCGTGGAGGACCCGGAGAGGGTTCCGTGAAGATTCCATATCGATGAGATAGGTGACAGGGCTCTTGCGCTCGATTACTTTGAAGGGCCCCGTCCACTTGTCTTGCAGGGCGCATGGTTCGGTGGGGGACATTACCCATACTTGTTGGCCGGGTTCAAATTCGATGGAGGAGGCATTTTGGTCGTACCACCTTTTCATGTCCTCTTGACTGGCCTCCAAGTTTGCTTTCGCCATCTCTCGGAATCGTCGGGTCTGGTTGCGGAGGGTTAGGAGGTATTTGAAGACATCTGGAGGGTTCTTTAGAGGGGGCATCTCCCAGCCTTCCTTGACTAGGCTGAGCGGCCCTCGCACCGGGTGTCCATACAAGAGTTCAAACGGGCTCAAGCCGAGGGACTTCTGGGGGACTTCTCGGTAGGCAAAGAGTAGGCACGGTAGTAGCACATCCCACTGGTGACGGAGGGGCTCTTCCAACCCCCCAATCATCCCTTTGAGCGTGCGGTTGAACCGCTCAACGAGTCCGTTTCCTTGAGGGTGATAGGGGGTCGTGAATCGGTAGGTGACCCCACACTGTTGCCAGAGGGACCTCATGTATTTTGAAATAAAGTTTGTGCCCCGGTCACTGACGACTTCTCGGGGGAAGCCCATGTAGGAGAGTAGGGTCTGCAATCCTATGATCACCCAGATTTTTTGCTTTTGTTTCACTGGTTTACGACTTTCTCTGGCTGTGGGCCTGCTAATCAGACCCACAGCCTGGCTGTTCTCTTTCTAAATTACGATATGTGCCCTAGGTGCATTTACCAATTGGTACTGGGCCACCTTATCAGACCCCGTAACGCAGGGCATAGGTGTACCCAGGGCCGCCAGGGGCTGAAGCATGTATTATGCCACCCCTGGCTGGCCTCCTAAATTTGACACAACTGGCTGCACGACAGCTGGGGCGAAGCCGTGTAACCACCCTTCGCTTTAGGTATAGTAGCTCTATATCTAACCATACAATGGACACCCGAGTTCCTATCAGTCACTCCTATGGCAGGCCTTAACAATCCTGAAGGCAGAGTGCGTGGGCTCGTGTGAGCTAGGTTCAGGCCCGAGCCGAGCCCGGTTGCAGCTTGCGGAATCAAGACCCAATGGCTGTTCCATGATAACACGTACCATAACGGTAACTCCGGTGTCGCGTTATCCAGGCATGTCAAGTAAGGTGTCATACGAATCGGGGTGCTGCCCTCTCACCAATTCTGGCGATGAGGTTAGCATCCCACCCTTCCAGAGGGACACGACATGCACGTAACTGTGAACCCCGGTTAAAGTTAACTGAAGCCTCAGCTCCACAAAATGGATGCTGCCACCACAGACACGAGTCTGACCTCCTGCTGCTGGGAGTCCTTCCAGCGAGGAGCACTTGGACAAAGGGTTTCCCGTCGAGGGCGGTGTTCGCACCGTCCCAGACAGGGTTTGTGTATTCTGGGTAGGTAGGGCTTTGGCGAGAAGGTGACTGCGGAGTGGCACCCCGGTGCTCACTACGCATCTGCCGGTTGGAACCAGTTCCAGGGGCGACAGCCCTGGCCTGGGGAAAGTCCGGCAGGGGAGAGGGGTGTAACTACCCCCTTCCTGGTCCCACCCTTAGGGCAGGACCTAGTCATGTACCCACCCCTTTCTTTAGAATAAAGACCGGAGCGGGGACCCTTCCAAATTAGATCATCTTTGATTCAAGAACTACTTTCTACGAAAGGACATTCAAGACTCTTCTCAAGATTTCTCCCTTGTGACTAAGGAGTAGTCACCCTGCATCAGCGGGCACCAACTAAGAACTCTGCGGTTTGCTGTAAGTCCTTCCTCAAGGAATCCGACGGCCCAGCTCGACGAGAACCGGCTTCCCTGGCACCTCTGACCTCTACCCACGTCATCAGCTCAGCTGTGATCTGTGGGTGCGACGAGACCTCGAGGGACCGGCCATCATCAGAACCTGCACGCTCTTAACGCCAGCACGACCATCGAGGTAACTCTCTGGTGAGTGCTCTGGGGTCCGAGAAGCCCCGACCCTGAGCCGCTCCAGCACCGAAGTGCAGTCTCCCAGCATCTCCACGATCTGCGTGGGGCCCTTCTGCTCGCTGCTCAGCACGTTGTCTGGTCACTAGCCGCTGGCTTGTGCCCTTCTGTGACGACATCCGAGAATCATCACTGCTGGTCTGGTTGCTCCAGACTGGCCCTTGCTTCCATCTTTGCGAGAAGCACCCCGGACCCTCCTGGTCCACTCAAGACGCCATCTTAGGCCCACCACGTGGCCCTGAGAACTGCCAAGGCTTGTTGCCCCATCCTGGGCCCAGCGACGCCGACAGCATCATCCTTCGTGGGACAGCTCGCACCTCCGCCGTGGTCGCCGACAACGCCTCCGGGTCCGTGAGACTGCAGAGCCTAGCGTCGCCCACTCACCTGGTCGAGGTGACGGCCAACCGGTACCTTCCTGGTACCCTCTGACTACTGGCTAGTAGTACGAACTTGGTCCCCTCTGCTTTCAGGTTTCTTCAATCTCCGATCCAGGCTTGGATCTCTACGAACTATTCAGCACTGGTTGCCGGCCAGCAACTCCTTTTCTTCCGGCTCCTGGCTCGTCAGCGAAGACCCCGACGCCTGTAAGACTTGTGCAGCCGCAGCCCTCGTGGCTAGGTAACTCGGCATTTCGGTGCCTGCATAGCCTCCTTACTCTAGGGTCCCGAGTCCCTCGCTTCCGACTTGCCTTATCGGGTCCGCCCGAGACCTTAATCTTTCCGTGTCCTCGGACACTTGTTTTAATTGTGCACTTGAAGTATTTGCTAAAGAGATTTGGTTTGTGCTTAGTACCCTGTCCTCATAAAGAGTACAGGGCTGTTGTGATTCTTAATAAATATACTGTTTATTTTCATAACACTTGTGTGGTGTCCTTTCACTGGGTGTTCAAGGGGTACATGTGTGGTAAACAGCTGGCTTAACACGCCCTCTCGAGTCTTTAGCCTTAGACTGCTCGTATCCACGCTACTAGGATAGCTGGTCTATAGGTTGACTTACAACCAAACACCATAAGGGTCGTTGGAACGATACATAGCGGTCGCTAGAATAGCGAACGTTGCATATCGGGCCAACTTCTCACATTGGTGAGCAGCGGTTGGGATTTGAGCTTGCTGTTGTTTTACCACACGTATCCTAAGAATATCTTGTTGAAAGATCGCACAAGTACTGTTAGTACATATAACTAAAAGCTTAGAATACTCTGAGTTCTACTGAACCAGCTGTTGTAGCTCCTCAAGGCTTAGCACACCTTGGCTACAACTCTTAGCGAGGGTACAGTAGGTAAACACGTAGTGTAGGTAGGTGCATCACTTACACCACACTAGAACCAGTATGTCGGACAAAGGAGGAAACTCTGGGTCTCCCCTTGTGTCAGTTGACCCTCCACAGGTCATCCCTTCAGGATATACTGTGCTGAGCTTCAAGGAGTTAAGACGACTGTGTCACTCCAGGAAGATTCAGCAGGGGTCTAACCCCACAACGTCCTTTCTGATTGGTCTCTTGGAGACTTATGATGCCAGGAGAGCTGAGAAACTTCGTAGCTCTTCTAATCCAGAAGGAGACATGCCTCCCCTCGAGGGAACCCGAGACGATCCTGACCTCATCCACCTCGCAACTGAGAACGAAGATGTGGAGGAGGATGAGGATGAGGATCTCTCTGGGGATGAGGCAGATAAGGGACAGGTAGAAGTCGTCAGACTAAGCAGGTCCAACTTAAGCAAACATGATAGCGGTACTGGGGGACCCCTGGGGCCACTATCAGGTCAGCTTAACATTGGGAATGGCCGAGCCCGATCTCTGTCAAGAGACTCTGGCGGATCCCTTCGAACCAATGGCTCTCACAACTCTTCTCAGAGAGGGATGACGTCCCCTCAGAGGAGAGTGTACGAAGCTAAGGAAAGGGCAGCTAATCTGAGGATCGAAAGGGAAGAACTTGCCCTGGCCAAAGAAAGGCTTGCCTTTGCTAGAGAGCAACAGTTAAGTGGGGCAGTCCCCACTGGTGGCAGCAATGTACCTAGTAATAGGGAAAAGAGTTTCGATACGAAACACCTTGGTAAGATAGTGCCCCCCTTTAAACAAGGGGACGACATCCACAAATGGATTACTGCTTTGGAGAGGGCCTGCACTGTGCAGGGTGTTCCCCAGAGTCAGTGGGCAGCTATCTTGTGGCTCTCCTTTGAAGGAAAAGGAAGAGACAAGCTCCTCACCACAAGGGTGGAGGATGCTAACAATGACCAAATCTTGAAAAATACACTCGTTGAAGGGTTCGGCCTAACCACTGAGCAGTACAGGGTGCTGTTCAGGGATACCCAGAAAACGCAGTCTCAAGATTGGTCTGATTTTGTCGATTGTGCCACTAAGGCTTTTGAGGGCTGGTTGCTGGGCAGTAAGGTTACTGATTATCAAGGATTGTATAATTTGATGATGAGAGAACAAATTTTAAACAATTGTCAGAACCAGTTGTTGCATCAGCATCTTGTCGACTCGGATCTGACCTCTCCCCAAGAATTGGGAAAGAAGGCAGACAGATGGGTTCGTACAAGAGTTAAACAGAACCAGGGCCAGAATCAAGGTGGTCAGAAGAAAGCAGACCAGAAGGGTAAAGATTCTAAAGGGGAACAAAATGACCAGAAGTCTTCGACAGGTCCCCAACAACCCAAAGAGGGTGGGGGTCAGGCTCCCCAAAAGAAGAAAGAAGGCCAATCCAAAAGATGGTGCCAGTACTGTAAAAGTAAGTCTCACTGGTTTAGTGAGTGCACCAAGAAAGGAGGAGGGCAGACTCCTGCCACTGCAGCCCCTAAGGCACCTGTGCCCCCTAGTACAGTCAGCAGTGGTAGTGCGCCTCCCAAGGGTTTAGTAGGGTTAACCCTGGGTTCTGAGGGGCGTGACAACTTAGTTGGCACACTCACTCAGGCTGTCCTTGTCAGTACAGGGGACGCAGACGTATCCCCTGACGTAAGCCCCAATACTTTGGGCAAATACCGACAGACGCCTTTCATAAATGGAAAGATGGCTCAGGCCTATAGGGACACTTCTGCCAGCGTCACCATGGTGACGCCTAACTTTGTGGACCCTGGACAGATCATGCCAGGTACAGAATTCCTGGTGACCAATGCAAGCAATGTCACTACCAATCACAGTATGGCAATTGTAGCTTTCTCCTGGGGAGGGGTAACTGGCCACAAGAAGGTTGTAGTTAGTCCAGACCTCCCAGTGGATTGTTTGTTGGGCAATGATTTGGAGTCGTCACAATGGTCAGAAGTGGAGCACCGGACTCACATGGAAATGTTAGGTTTGCCAGCACATGTGTTCGCTGTGACTAGGTCACAGGTCAGGAAATGCCCCACTGAACAGGTGCTGGATCCTGGAACAACGGACCAGACACCTCCCAAGAAAAAGAGCAGTAGGGTTAAGGCTGCGCCTTCCCCCTTGCCCCAGGTCGAGGATCAAGTCTCAGAGGAGGCTGACCTACAGGAATTGAGGGAAACTGAGCCTAAGGAATTCGAACTTGATCAAGTTGAATTCTTGGGTTCAGGGGGACCCTCAAGGGAAGACCTGGGGAAGGACCAATTAGACTGCCCTTCTCTTGAACCCCTCAGACAGCAGGCTGCTGCTGAGGCTGCTGGGAACGTCACAGGTACCCACAAGGTATACTGGGAAGATGGACTCCTGTACACGGAGTCAAGAGACCCCAAGCCTGGCATGACCAGGAGGCTGGTTGTACCCTTGTCTCAGCGTGGTTTCCTACTTACCTTGGCCCACGAGATTCCCTTAGCAGGTCACTTAGGCCAGACGAAAACGTGGGACAGGCTTGTCTCACACTTTCACTGGCCTCACATGAACGAAGATACCAAGGAGTTTTGCCGCTCCTGTGTCACTTGCCAAGCCAGTGGTAAGTCAGGTGGCACGACAAAGGCCCCCCTTATACCAATGCCTGTGGTGGGGGTGCCCTTTGAACGGGTGGGGATCGACATCGTCGGTCCCATGGAACCACCTACAGCATCAGGGCACAAGTTTATACTGGTGGTAGTGGATAATGCCACCAGGTATCCTGAAGCTATTCCCCTTAGGACCACTACAGCACCTGTTGTGGCAAGAGCCCTAGTTGGAGTGTTCTCCAGAGTGGGCTTCCCTAAGGAGGTCGTCTCCGACAGAGGTGCAAACTTTATGTCGAGCTACTTAACTGCTATGTGGAAGGAATGTGGTGTCAACTACAAGTTCACTACACCCTATCATCCACAATGCAATGGGCTTGTTGAGAGATTCAACAGGACCCTAAAAGGGATGATTCATGGACTACCGGAAAAGCTTCGGCGTAGATGGGACGTCCTGATCCCCTGCCTCTTGTTCGCCTACAGAGAAGTCCCACAGAAGGGGGTTGGCTACAGCCCTTTTGAACTTCTGTACGGGCATCCTGTAAGGGGACCCCTGTGTTTGGTGAAGGAAGGATGGGAGAGACCTCTCAAAAAGCCTGCAGCCAACATAGTGGACTATGTGCTTGGCCTCCGCTCGCGGATGGCTGAATACATGGAAAAGGCATCTGAAAACCTTAAGGCCAGCCAAGAACTCCAAAAAGCTTGGCATGACCAAAAGGCTGTCTTGACTGTTTACCAGCCCGGACAGAAGGTGTGGGTGTTGGAGCCAGTGGCCCCAGCAGCACTCAAGGACAAATGGTCCGGGCCCTACACCATCCTGGAGAAAAAGGGAGAGGTCACCTACCTGGTCGACCTGGGAACTCCCCGGAGCCCCCACAGGGTGCTTCATGTCAACAGGCTAAAAGCATATGTCGACAGGAAGGACATGAGTTTGCTCATGGCCCTAGATGAGGGACAGGAAGAGGAGAGTGACCCTCTCCCCGACCTGCTCACTCAGAATCCTGATGATGGCTCGGTAGATGGTGTTGTCGTTTGTGGCAGCCTCTCCGAACATCAACAGAGCGACTGTAAACAGGTTCTTCAGTCGTTCAGACATATGTTTTCTCTAACACCCAGTCAGACCGATTGGTGCACCCATGAGGTTGACACTGGTGACAGCTTGCCCGTCAAGAGTAAAATCTACAGGCAGCCTGATCACGTTAGAGACTGCATCAAAAGTGAAGTGCAGAAAATGTTGGAGCTGGGAGTCATTGAACCCTCGGATAGCCCTTGGGCTAGTCCCGTAGTTCTAGTGCCGAAACCTCACACCCAGGGTGGTAAGAGAGAGATGAGGTTTTGCGTAGACTACAGGGGTCTCAATGCAGTCACTAAGACTGACGCCCACCCAATACCAAGGGCAGACGAGCTTATCGATAGATTGGCTTCGGCCAACTACTTAAGTACGTTTGACCTGACAGCTGGGTATTGGCAAATCAGGTTAGCTGAGGACGCCAAGCCTAAAACCGCATTTTCAACCCCTGGTGGGCATTATCAGTTCGTGGTAATGCCCTTTGGTCTGAAAAATGCACCTGCCACCTTCCAACGGTTGGTGAATCAAGTCCTTACTGGGCTGGATGACTTCTGTGCGGCGTATCTTGACGATATCGCTGTCTTTAGCCCCACCTGGGAGGATCACCTGGTCCACCTGCGGAAGACGTTAGAGGCACTGCAAGCAGCAGGTCTCACTATCAAGGCCACCAAGTGCCAGATAGGGCAGACACAGGTTGTATACCTGGGCCACCTTGTAGGTGGAGGTCAGGTTCAGCCACTGGAGAGCAAGATACAGTCAATCAGGGACTGGGCTCCTCCAACCACCCAGACTCAGGTTCGAGCTTTCTTGGGCCTGACTGGTTACTATAGGAAGTTTGTCAGGAACTATGGTTCCATTGTGACACCATTAAACGAACTGACAAGTAAGAAAATGCCAAAAAAGGTTCAGTGGACAGCGAGCTGTCAAAAAGCATTCGATGACCTAAAGCAGGCCACGTGCACGGCGCCTATCCTCAAGAGTCCGGACTACTCCAAACCATTCATTGTCCAAACAGATGCTTCTGAGTTGGGTGTGGGAGCTGTTCTTTCTCAACTGAATTTTGATGGTCAAGACCAGCCCATTGCTTTTATAAGCAGAAGGCTGACCCCTAGAGAGAAGAATTGGTCAGCTATTGAGAGGGAGGCCTTTGCTGTGGTTTGGGCCCTGAAGAAGCTGAGGCCATACTTGTTTGGCACTCACTTCAAGATTCAGACCGACCATAAGCCCCTCTTGTGGCTAAATCAGATGAAGGGTGAAAACCCCAAACTGCTTAGGTGGTCCATTTCCCTACAGGGGATGGACTTTACAGTGGAACATAGACCTGGTACTGATCATGGCAATGCCGATGGGCTCTCCAGATATTTCCACTTAGAACAAGAAGACTCACCTGGTCAAGGTTAGCTTATTGTTCCGACGTTTGGGGGGGGGTCATGTAGGAGAGTAGGGTCTGCAATCCTATGATCACCCAGATTTTTTGCTTTTGTTTCACTGGTTTACGACTTTCTCTGGCTGTGGGCCTGCTCATCAGACCCACAGCCTGGATGTTCTCTTTCTAAATTACGATATGTGCCCTAGGTGCATTTACCAATTGGTACTGGGCCACCTTATCAGACCCCGCAACGCAGGGCATAGGTGTACCCAGGGCCGCCAGGGGCTGAAGCATGTATTATGCCACCCCTGGCTGGCCTCCTAAATTTGACACAACTGGCTGCACGACAGCTGGGGCGAAGCCGTGTAACCACCCTTCGCTTTAGGTATAGTAGCTCTATATCTAACCATACAATGGACACCCGAGTTCCTATCAGTCACTCCTATGGCAGGCCTTAACAATCCTGAAGGCAGAGTGCGTGGGCTCGTGTGAGCTAGGTTCAGGCCCGAGCCGAGCCCGGTTGCAGCTTGCGGAATCAAGACCCAATGGCTGTTCCATGATAACGCGTACCATAACGGTAACTCCGGTGTCGCGTTATCCAGGCATGTCAAGTAAGGTGTCATACGAATCGGGGTGCTGCCCTCTCACCAATTCTGGCGATGAGGTTAGCATCCCACCCTTCTAGAGGGACACGACATGCACGTAACTGTGAACCCCGGTTAAAGTTAACTGAAGCCTCAGCTCCACAAAATGGATGCTGCCACCACAGACACGAGTCTGACCTCCTGCTGCTGGGAGTCCTTCCAGCGAGGAGCACTTGGACAAAGGGTTTCCCGTCGAGGGCGGTGTTCGCACCGTCCCAGACAGGGTTAGTGTATTCTGGGTAGGTAGGGCTTTGGCAAGAAGGTGACTGCGGAGTGGCACCCCGGTGCTCACTACGCATCTGCCGGTTGGAACCAGTTCCAGGGGCGACAGCCCTGGCCTGGGGAAAGTCCGGCAGGGGAGAGGGGTGTAACTACCCCCCTTCCTGGTCCCACCCTTAGGGCAGGACCTAGTCATGTACCCACCCCTTTCTTTAGAATAAAGACCGGAGCGGGGACCCTTCCAAATTAGATCATCTTTGATTCAAGAACTACTTTCTACGAAAGGACATTCAAGACTCTTCTCAAGATTTCTCCCTTGTGACTAAGGAGTAGTCACCCTGCATCAGCGGGCACCAACTAAGAACTCTGCGGTTTGCTGTAAGTCCTTCCTCAAGGAATCCGACGGCCCAGCTCGACGAGAACCGGCTTCCCTGGCACCTCTGACCTCTACCCACGTCATCAGCTCAGCTGTGATCTGTGGGTGCGACGAGACCTCGAGGGACCGGCCATCATCAGAACCTGCACGCTCTTAACGCCAGCACGACCATCGAGGTAACTCTCTGGTGAGTGCTCTGGGGTCCGAGAAGCCCCGACCCTGAGCCGCTCCAGCACCGAAGTGCAGTCTCCCAGCATCTCCACGATCTGCGTGGGGCCCTTCTGCTCGCTGCTCAGCACGTTGTCTGGTCACTAGCCGCTGGCTTGTGCCCTTCTGTGACGACATCCGAGAATCATCACTGCTGGTCTGGTTGCTCCAGACTGGCCCTTGCTTCCATCTTTGCGAGAAGCACCCCGGACCCTCCTGGTCCACTCAAGACGCCATCTTAGGCCCACCACGTGGCCCTGAGAACTGCCAAGGCTTGTTGCCCCATCCTGGGCCCAGCGACGCGGACAGCATCATCCTTCGTGGGACAGCTCGCACCTCCGCCGTGGTCGCCGACAACGCCTCCGGGTCCGTGAGACTGCAGAGCCTAGCGTCGCCCACTCACCTGGTCGAGGTGACGGCCAACCGGTGCCTTCCTGGTACCCTCTGACTACTGGCTAGTAGTACGAACTTGGTCCCCTCTGCTTTCAGGTTTCTTCAATCTCCGATCCAGGCTTGGATCTCTACGAACTATTCAGCACTGGTCGCCGGCCAGCAACTCCTTTTCTTCCGGCTCCTGGCTCGTCAGCGAAGACCCCGACGCCTGTAAGACTTGTGCAGCCGCAGCCCTCGTGGCTAGGTAACTCGGCATTTCGGTGCCTGCATAGCCTCCTTACTCTAGGGTCCCGAGTCCCTCGCTTCCGACTTGCCTTATCGGGTCCGCCCGAGACCTTAATCTTTCCGTGTCCTCGGACACTTGTTTTAATTGTGCACTTGAAGTATTTGCTAAAGAGATTTGGTTTGTGCTTAGTACCCTGTCCTCATAAAGAGTACAGGGCTGTTGTGATTCTTAATAAATATACTGTTTATTTTCATAACACTTGTGTGGTGTCCTTTCACTGGGTGTTCAAGGGGTACATGTGTGGTAAACAGCTGGCTTAACACGCCCTCTCGAGTCTTTAGCCTTAGACTGCTCGTATCCACGCTACTAGGATAGCTGGTCTATAGGTTGACTTACAACCAAACACCATAAGGGTCGTTGGAACGATACATAGCGGTCGCTAGAATAGCGAACGTTGCATATCGGGCCAACTTCTCACAGCCCACACGGGAGAAGATCCCCATCAGGGCCAGGCCGACTACCGGGGCTGTCACAGTTCGCAGGGGAACAGCCTCAGGGTAGCGGGTGGCGTGGTCCACCAGTACCAGGATGAACCGGTGTCCTTGTGCTGTACGGGGGTCGAGGGGCCCCACAATGTCTATCCCCAACCTCTCGAACGGGGTGGTGACCACTGGAAATGGTTGCAGGGGGGCTTTCAGTTTGCGGCCGCTCTTTCCACTGGCTTGGCACGTGGGGCAAGATCGTCAGTGCTGGAGTACGTCGTTCCTCATTTTAGGCCAGAAAAAGTGGGTCACCAGGCGGCTGTAAGTTTTATCCTGACCCAGGTGGCCAGCCAGGGGGACATCGTGGGCCAGGTTTAGCAAGAAGTCTCTAAAACGGAGGGGCACCACTAGCACTCGACTGGCCCCTAACTCCGCGATTCTCTGTTCACTGTATAGCAGGTCATTGTCCCAATAGACCCAATGTGTTCCGGAAGTATCTCCTGCGCTCTGAGCGAGGGCTTGTTGGCGGAGTCCCTCGAGGGAGGGACAGGTCTTCTGTTCTTGGCGAAACTGCTCCTGGGTGGGCCCCCCCTCTTGATGCCACTGATCCAGGCCGGAAAGGTCCGGAGGTTGAGCGAGCCCCTCGGGAGCTTGTTCTGGAGGGACGGCACGGTCGATGTCTTCCACTGGAGCGACCGGGGGAGGAGGTGCCGGCCATTCAGGTGCTTCGGGCCGGGGAATGGCACGAGCGGCCATGGACCGGGTGGTGAACCACGCCCAGTCCGGGATGCCCAACATCCCCAGGTGTTCTCTTCGTTCTACGGTGGCCCACGGAGAGCTTTCAAGGTCATTCCCCAGGAGACAGTCTACGGGGGCATCATCTCGGACCGTCACCTTTAACATGCCGGATACTCCTCCCCACTCGAAGGGGACGCAGGCCATCCGACATAGACTCTCCGAATTATCGGCTGAACGGACAGGGCAGAGAATGTTTGGTAGGATCTGTTCTGGGGTTACCAGTTGACAGCGGACGGCTGTTACACTGGCCCCGGTGTCACGTAGGGCTTCGGCCCAGCGTCCATTGATGCTCACCCATTGACTGTACTTCCGGGTGTTAGCGGGTAGGGGGACCCGCGGGACCATGTCTTTCCCCCCTAAGCATGCTAGAGCCATGGCGGCTGGCTCCCATTCTTGGTGTTCTTGCTCATATTCTTCCTGTTCCTCGGAGATTTGTTCTTCCCCCAGGGCAGCGGCAGCCACCTGGCGGGGTCTCGGGGTCTGATTCTGTGGGCAATTTGGGTCGTTTGCGTAGTGGCCGACTCGCTGGCATCGGTGACACGTGACATTGGCTCTATATCCCGGTCGCGCCGGGGTGCTGCCCCGGTTGGCCGGGGGGGTGGTGCTGGTAGCGGGGGTGGCCGGAGCGTTGTCTCTTCCTCGCCCTTGGCCCCCTCCTCCTCCTCCTCGGGGACGGTGCTGACCGTGGTGGTTCCGGTTCTGTTCATAGGACCCATTTCGGCCCACTCTGGTGATTTCCCACCGGTCAGCCTCGGCGGCGAGCTGCCGTGGATCAGTCAGTTTGCTGTCGAGGAGGTGCTGCCGGAGCTCGATGAAGCAATTGTTTGATAGATGCTCCCACACCATGAGATTGAAGAGTTGTTCGTAAGTTGTGACATTGCTTCCTTTGATCCAACCCTCGAAAGCTCGGCTGAAATAGTTCACGTACTCCACCCAAGTTGTACCCGGGATGCGGGTGCAGTCTCGGAACCTCTGACGGTACATCTCGGGTGTGAGCCCATAGCGGGTGAGGAGGGCAGCTTTCATGTGGTCATAGGAGGTCATCAGATGGTCCGGGAGCTGTAGCAGGGCATCGCGGCCCTCATTGAGGAATCTCCCCCATAGACCGGCTCCCCAGTCGCTTCGATCGATCCGGTGGGAGGTCATAGCGATTTCGTAGGCCTTGAACCATTGCTGGATGTCGTCCTCTCGGAAGTATTCTCGAACGACATCCTTGGGGATGTGTACCTTTTTATCTGTTGCCCCCAGGGTGCGGGGTTGCTCGGGCACCCCTAATTCTTTGTTCTGCTTGCGTAAGTCTATCTCAGCTAGTTTGCGCTCATGTTCATATGCCAGTCTTTTTTCCTCGAGCTCTCTTTGTCTCTGCTTTTCCTCTCTTTCTTCTCGGAGCCGCAGATGTTCTAAGTTCAGTTTCTGTTCGGCTAACTTGAGTTCACCATCCATTTTGAGCCGGGCCATTTCTAGTTCGTGTAGTCGTGTTCTTTCTCGTTCCTGGATCTCGTCTTGCGAGAGACCCGTTCTTCGCTCCTCGGAAGTCGCGGTGTCTTTTTCTACTGCTGCGACATTTTGGTCCGGGGGTGTGACGGCCTCGGTTTCTGCCCAGGACTCCAGGGCGTGCTTAAAATCGTCTTTGGTACTTAGACCGGTGGTAGCGATACCTAGTTCGATGCAGAATTGTTTTAATTCACGATGGCTGTATTCTTCCAATTTTTCCATCTGGAATTTCTCGGTGGATCCGCTTTCTTTGGTTGTCATCGTGATTTCGTCGTGGGGTGAGCTACTCTCTGTACGTTTATGCGGTGATTCGGATCGCGCCGCTGGCCACCAATGTTAGACGGACCGGAAGGGTCGGCCGAGGATACGGGGAGAGGTCTCCGGGGAGAGCCGTCTCCAGCGATCGTACAGACAAGTAACTTCCCCCCCCACAGACGTACACCACACAAGGATAAGGTTCAACGATACTTTATAAGTAATTCTTCAAGTACGGTAGTTTGATACAAGGAGGTCTGGACTCCGGGGTCCCCTCGGTTCTAGTCTCTGGATTGGGAAAAGGGTAGCGGGACAGTCTTGTTACCAATTGAATAGATGAAATAGCTCTCAATCCTCGAGCTCGGCGTTCTAGATGATCGGGCCGCGGCGGAGCCGGCAGGTCCCGAGATGGATGACGGTAGCGACGGTCCGCGGCGGAGCCAGCAGGTCCCGATGAAGATGGTAGTTACAAACGGTCCGCGGCCACGCCAGCAGGTCCCGACGACGATGAAGGTTTAGGAAGGTTGCGGCAGCGCCGGCAGGCAGGACGATAGTTCGCAAGGCAGAGCTACGGCAGCGCCAGTAGTCCGTCAAGGATGAGTTCTTCTCTGCGTCTCTCGACTCCAGGATACAACTACCTTCCTGCTCTGGAGCTG
Source organism: Lissotriton vulgaris (assembly GCF_964263255.1). Lineage (NCBI taxonomy): Eukaryota > Metazoa > Chordata > Amphibia > Caudata > Salamandridae > Lissotriton > Lissotriton vulgaris. The sequence goes on along the minus strand of NC_141689.1, from coordinate 1,977,970,673 downwards.
CCCCAGTTATAGGTCTGGCGCCCTTTGATGTCCGGACCCTCGCACTTGGAGGTCGGGAGGTCCGGGATGAGGGAGTCCAGACACCCAGCAGGGGGGTGGAGCCAGTGCCCGGGGAGGCTGGGGGCGATCGGCACCTGGCGGGGGAGAGCCATCGACACCTCTTTCTCCCATTGACCTGCCAAGTAGTCCGCTCACCTCCTGGGTGGATGGTGGTGCCGGGATGTCGGAGGCCTGGCCAGGCCCAGGGTTAGGGTCGATCGGAGGCCACGCGGCCTCGTGGTGCAGTGTCCAAGATGGCGGCCGGGCGAGAGGGCCGGTAGGGGATCGGGCCCATGAGGTCGAGATGTTCAGAGGCAGGGGTCCCAGAGGGGACGGGAAACGTGGAGTGGTGGCGTGTAACACTTGAGGAGCCGGGCTCGGGCCTGGTCGTGCAGAGGGGGAGCGGGCCCTTCATGTGGCCTGTCCAACACCCGTCTTCTCCTCCAGCAAGGACATCTCCTTCAGCCACGCCACTGGACTCCACTGGACAGACCACAGCTGCGTCCACTTCAGCTTCAGAAGGATCACGCTCCACCACCACCAGCAACAGGTTCCCCGCAGAATCTGGAACAAGATCACAGCCGACCAGCTCGCAGCAGCCCTTAGCCAGAACCCTCACGCCAGCTCAGCGAACCCCAACCAAGCCGCCAACAACCTCACGAGGTGGATCAGCAACTGCGCAGACGATCTCGCTCCACTGAAGACCCCTCCCAGCAGACCCGGCAGCAAGAAAGCATCCTGGTTCACCGACGAGCTCCAAAAAGAACTGCGGAGCCCTCGAGAAAGCCTGGCGCAGAGACCCGACAAAAGACAACATGACCACCCGAAAAGCTCGCCACTCGAGAACACCACCAACTGATCCACGCCACCAATAAAACCGCATTCAAGGAACAACTGGACAACAACGCCCACAACAGCAAGGAACTCTTCAACATTGTCAAAGAGCTTTCCAACCCCAGCGCCGGAAACAACGACATCACCCCATCGCAAGACCTCTGCAACTCGCTCGCCTCGTTCTTCCACAGGAAGATCGCAGACATACACAACAGCTTCAGCACACAGCCGACGCACCCCACGACCACACCAACGCCCCCCACCACCACCCTCCGTGCCAGGACCCCGATCAACACCGAAGACACCATCCGCACGATGAACTCCATCCACTCCGGATCACCAACCGACCCCTGCCCTCACCACGCCTTCAACAAGGCCGACTCCGTCATCGCACCCCATCTACGGGACATCATCAACGCCTCCTTCGACACCGCAACCTTCCCAGAGAGCTGGAAGCACGCTGAACTCAGCGCCCTACTGAAGAAACCATCAGCAGACCCCACCGACCTCAAAAACTACGGCCCCATCTCGCTCTTCCCGTTTCCTGCCAAAGTCGTTGAGAAGACCGTCAACAGACAGCTGGCCGCCTTCCTCGAGATGAACGGATCCCTCGACCACTCGCCGTCCGGCTTCCGTGCCAACCACAGTACCGAGACTGCCCTCATCGCAGCCACCGACGACATCCGAACCCTGCTCGACAACGGGGAAACAGCGGCCCTCATCCTCCTGGACCTCTCCGCGGCGTTCGACACGGTCTGCCACCGCACCCTAGTACAGCGCCTCAGCAACATCGGAATCCAGGAGAAGAAACTGGAATGGATCATCTCCTTCCTCGCCGGAAGGACACAGAGAGTCCGCCTCCCCCCGTTCAAATCAGATGCCACCGAAGTCATCTGCGGCGTACCACAAGGATCATCACTCACCCCCACGCTGTTCAACATCTACATGAGCCCCCTCGCGGCCATCGCACGCCAACACAACCTCAACATCATCTCCTACGCCGACGACACCCAGCTGATCCTCTCCCTCACCACCGACCCCGCCACCGCCAGAACCAACCTACACCAAGGGATGAAAGACGCAGCCGAGTGGATGATGAACAGCCGCCTGAAACTGAACTCAGATAAGACGGAAGTCCTCATCCTGGGATCGTCGCCCTCCTCCTGGAACGACACCTGGTGGCTCCCTGCCCTGGGCAGCGCACCCAAACCAACGGGCCACACACGCAACCTGGGCTTCATCCTGGACTCCTTCCTCTCCATGATCAGACAAGTCAACGCCGTCTCCTCGTCATGCTTCAACATCCTACGCATGCTACAAAAGATCTTCCGGTGGATCCCCACCGAAACCAGGAAGACGGTCACCCAGGCCATGGTCACCTGCCGACTGGACTACGGCAACTCCCTCTACTCCAGAACCACTGCAAAACTCCAGAAAAGACTCCAGCGCATTCAGAACGCCTCAGCACGACTCATCCTGGACATCCCCCGTCACAGCCACATCTCCGCACACCTGAGAAACCTGCACTGGCTCCCCGTCAGCAAGAGAAACACGTTCCGGCTCCTCACACACGCACACAAAGCTCTCCACAATCAAGGCCCAAGATACCTCAACGACCGCCTGAACTTCTACTCTCCCACCCGCCAGCTTCAATCGACCAGCCACGCCCTCGCCGCCGTCCCCTGCATCCGAAGACCCACAACGGGAAGAAGATCTTTCTTCTACCTGGCCGCCAAGACGTGGAACTCCCTCCCCACCCACCTCCGCCTGACCCAAGACCACCTCGCCTTCAGGAAGCAACTCAAGACCTGGCTGTTCGAGCAGTAGTGGACCCCTCAACCCCAAGCGCCTTGAAACCCTCTGGGTGAGTAGCGCGCTATACAAATGCTTTGATTGATTGATTGATGCAAATCAGCCTTGACCCTGTGCCTCATGGGAACAGTCCAGCCCGAACTGCCAAGCCATGTCTTTCCTGGACCGGAATCAAGCATCCTAGGACCGGTTTCTGGCTATCAGCCGTCTTCAGCCAGGATAGCTTGACTCCAGTGGTGTGGAGAGCATGGGACTCAGGTCTGAGCATACCCATCCCACTCGGGGAGACAAATGCAAAAACAACAATTTATGGACAGAATGCAGAACAATGTCATACATTCACCCCAGTACAGAGATCTGGGCCTAAATCCATCGTTTTTTTGCACTCCACACCACCCCAGTTCAGACACGGCCCGGTCGCTCCTCCTGCCGCGTGGCCACCCCGAGTGTGCCCGCTCTCCTCCCGCTGCTGCTGCCGCCACTGCCGAGCTCAAGACTGCCCCTGTCTTGGTTGGCCCCTGTTCCCTGACTGTCCCTGCTTGCTGTTTTTTTTCGTTTTGGTAACTGTACTTTTCTCTGCTGCCGTTCTCGTTCTCTTGTGTGCCCTTTAGTTGTCCCTCTGTCCCTCGTTGTTGCCTACCCCACCTCGCTCCCTGCCGCTGCTCCCCTGCGGCCCCACCCCCACTCCCTCCGGCATCCCCGCACGCTCCCCCCAACTCGCCACCCCGCTCCCGCCTCCCAGCTGCTCCTCCCTCCCACTTAGGTATTTAAGGAGTGGCTCACGGGGCCAGGAGCTGTGACCTGACCTGACCTGGTCGGCCCGGTCGCTCCTCCTGCCCCGTGGCCACCCAGAGTGTGCCCGCTCTCCTCCCGCTGCTGCCCCCGCTGCCGAGCTCAAAACTGCCCCTGTCTTGGTTGGCCCCTGTTCCCTGACCGTCCCTGTGCCTGCTTGCCATTTCTTTTTTGTTTTGGTAACTGTACTCTTCTCTGCTGCCGTTCTCGTTCTCGTGTGTGCCCTTTAGTTGTCCCTCTGTCCCTCGTTGTTGCCTGCCCCACCCCGCTCCCTGTCGCTGCTCCCCTGTGGCCCCAGCCACACTCCCTCCGGCATCCCTGCACGCTCCCCCCCACTCGCCACTCCGCTCCCGCCTCCCAGCTGCTCCTCCCTCGCTCCCCCCCCACTACTCCATTTATGGCAGAGTCCATGTGCACAAGCAGCGTCTGCGTGCAGCGGGCGCACCAATTGTGCGCCGAAGGCACGCCAAAGGTAAGCCCGTCCGCGCCTGGACCGTGCCCAGCGCCAGACCCCCTGGCCCCCGAAGATGCCAGCCCACCCGCCGGACTTATGACCACGCCATCCTCAATGCTCTCAACACCAGCTGGACCCCTGGTTGCCACCGAGCCACCCCAGGACGCACCCACGGACCCTTCACCTGCCAATACTGCAAGTTTCCCTGCATCCGGACCTGCACCGCACCCGCCAAGACGAGCAACAGCAGCAACCACCTGAAATGCATCCTGCTGAACACCCGCTCCGTCCACAGACACGCCGTAGAACTCTGGAACCTCCTCGACACCACCACTCCAGTCGTCGCCTTCCTCACGGAAACCTGGATGAACCCCTCCTCAGCACCAGACATCGCCATCGCCATCCCGGACGGATACAAGATCACCCGGAGGGACCGCGCCAACCAGACGGGAGGAGGCATCGCCATCGTCCACAAGAACACCATCCGCATCACGACCAACTCCGACGACACCCTCACAGCCTCCGAACACCTGCACTTCCAGATCCATACCGACTCCAAGACAACCCTCAGAGGCACCCTCATCTACAGACCCCAGGGACCACGCACACAATTCAGCGAAGACGTCGCCGACTTCATCAGCCCACACGCCCTCCCCTCCGCTGACTGCATCCTCCTCGGAGACCTCAACTTCCACCTGGAGAACAACAACGACCGCAACACCACCACCCTGCTGGACACCCTCGCCAACCTCGGACTCAAGCAACTGGTGACCACCCACTACGCCGGCCACACGCTAGACCCCGTCTTCTCCTCCAGCAAGGACATCTCCTTCAGCCACGCCACTGGACTCCACTGGACAGACCACAGCTGCGTCCACTTCAGCTTCAGAAGGATCACGCTCCACCACCACCAGCAACAGGTTCCCCGCAGAATCTGGAACAAGATCACAGCCGACCAGCTCGCAGCAGCCCTTAGCCAGAACCCTCACGCCAGCTCAGCGAACCCCAACCAAGCCGCCAACAACCTCACGAGGTGGATCAGCAACTGCGCAGACGATCTCGCTCCACTGAAGACCCCTCCCAGCAGACCCGGCAGCAAGAAAGCATCCTGGTTCACCGACGAGCTCCAAGAAGAACTGCGGAGCCCTCGAGAAAGCCTGGCGCAGAGACCCGACAAAAGACAACATGACCACCCTCAAGCTCGCCACTCGAGAACACCACCAACTGATCCACACCACCAATAAAACCGCATTCAAGGAACAACTGGACAACAACGCCCACAACAGCAAGGAACTCTTCAACATTGTCAAAGAGCTTTCCAACCCCAGCGCCGGAAACAACGACATCACCCCATCGCAAGACCTCTGCAACTCGCTCGCCTCGTTCTTCCACAGCAAGATCGCAGACATACACAACAGCTTCAGCACACAGCCGACGCACCCCACGACCACACCAATGCCCCCCACCACCACCCTCCTTGCCAGGACCCCGATCAACACCGAAGACACCATCCGCACGATGAACTCCATCCACTCCGGATCACCAACCGACCCCTGCCCTCACCACGCCTTCAACAAGGCCGACTCCGTCATCGCACCCCATCTACGGGACATCATCAATGCCTCCTTCGACACCGCAACCTTCCCAGAGAGCTGGAAGCACGCTGAACTCAGCGCCCTACTGAAGAAACCATCAGCTGACCCCACCGACCTCAAAAACTACCGCCCCATCTCGCTCTTCTCGTTTCCTGCCAAAGTCATTGAGAAGACCGTCAACAGACAGCTGGCCGCCTTCCTCGAGACGAACGGATCCATCGACCACTTGCCGTCCGGCTTCCGGGCCAACCACAGTACCGAGACCGCCCTCATCGCAGCCACCGACGACATTCGAACCCTGCTCGACAATGGGGAAACAGCGGCCCTCATCCTCCTGGACCTCTCCGCGGCGTTCGACACGGTCTGCCACCGCACCCTAGTACAGCGCCTCAGCAACATCGGAATCCAGGAGAAGACACTGAAATGGATCATCTCCTTCCTCGCCGGAAGGACACAGAGAGTCCGCCTCCCCCCGTTCAAATCAGATGCCACCGAAGTCATCTGCGGCATACCACAAGGATCATCACTCACCCCCACGCTGTTCAACATCTACATGAGCCCCCTCGCGGCCATCGCACGCGAACACAACCTCAACATCATCTCCTACGCCGACGACACCCAGCTGATCCTCTCCCTCACCACCAACCCCGCCACCGCCAGAACCAACCTACACGAAGGGATGAAAGACGCAGCAGAGTGGATGATGAACAGCCGCCTGAAACTGAACTCAGATAAGACGGAAGTCCTCATCCTGGGATCGTCGCCCTCCGCCTGGGACGACACCTGGTGGCTCCCTGCCCTGGGCAGCGCACCCAAACCAACGGGCCACGCACGCAACCTGGGCTTCATCCTGGACTCCTTCCTCTCCATGATCAGACAAGTCAACGCCGTCTCCTCGTCATGCTTCAACATCCTACGCATGCTACAAAAGATCTTCCGGTGGATCCCCACCGAAACCAGGAAGACGGTCACCCAGGCCATGGTCACCTGCCGACTGGACTACGGCAACTCCCTCTACACCAGAACCACTGCAAAACTCCAGAAAAGACTCCAGCGCATTCAGAACGCCTCAGCACGACTCATCCTGGACATCCCCCGTCACAGCCACATCTCCGCACACCTGAGAAACCTGCACTGGCTCCCCATCAGCAAGAGAATCACGTTCCGGCTCCTCACACACGCACACAAAGCTCTCCACAATCAAGGCCCAAGATACCTCAACGACCGCCTGAACTTCTACTCTCCCACCCGCCAGCTTCAATCGACCAGCCACGCCCTCGCCGCCGTCCCCTGCATCCGAAGACCCACAACGGGAAGAAGATCTTTCTTCTACCTGGCCGCCAAGACGTGGAACTCCCTCCCCACCCACCTCCGCCTGACCCAAGACCACCTCGCCTTCAGGAAGCAACTCAAGACCTGGCTGTTCGAGCAGTAGCGGACCCCTCAACCCCAAGCGCCTTGAAACCCTCTGGGTGAGTAGCGCGCTATACAAATGCTTTGATTGATTGATTGATGCAAATCAGCCTTGACCCTGTGCCTCATGGGAACAGTCCAGCCCGAACTGCCAAGCCATGTCTTTCCTGGACCGGAATCAAGCATCCTAGGACCGGTTTCTGGCTATCAGCCGTCTTCAGCCAGGATAGCTTGACTCCAGTGGTGTGGAGAGCATGGGACTCAGGTCTGAGCATACCCATCCCACTCGGGGAGACAAATGCAAAAACAACAATTGATGGACAGAATGCAGAACAATGTCATACATTCACCCCAGTACAGAGATCTGGGCCTAAATCCATCGTTTTTTTGCACTCCACACCACCCCAGTTCAGACACGGCCCGGTCGCTCCTCCTGCCGCGTGGCCACCCCGAGTGTGCCCGCTCTCCTCCCGCTGCTGCTGCCGCAACTGCCGAGCTCAAGACTGCCCCTGTCTTGGTTGGCCCCTGTTCCCTGACTGTCCCTGCTTGCTGTTTTTTTTCGTTTTGGTAACTGTACTTTTCTCTGCTGCCGTTCTCGTTCTCTTGTGTGCCCTTTAGTTGTCCCTCTGTCCCTCGTTGTTGCCTGCCCCACCTCGCTCCCTGCCGCTGCTCCCCTGCGGCCCCACCCCCACTCCCTCCGGCATCCCCGCACGCTCCCCCCAACTCGCCACCCCGCTCCCGCCTCCCAGCTGCTCCTCCCTCCCACTTAGGTATTTAAGGAGTGGCTCACGGGGCCAGGAGCTGTGACCTGACCTGACCTGGTCGGCCCGGTCGCTCCTCCTGCCCCGTGGCCACCCAGAGTGTGCCCGCTCTCCTCCCGCTGCTGCCCCCGCTGCCGAGCTCAAAACTGCCCCTGTCTTGGTTGGCCCCTGTTCCCTGACCGTCCCTGTGCCTGCTTGCCATTTCTTTTTTGTTTTGGTAACTGTACTCTTCTCTGCTGCCGTTCTCGTTCTCGTGTGTGCCCTTTAGTTGTCCCTCTGTCCCTCGTTGTTGCCTGCCCCACCCCGCTCCCTGTCGCTGCTCCCCTGCGGCCCCAGCCCCACTCCCTCCGGCATCCCTGCACGCTCCCCCCCACTCGCCACTCCGCTCCCGCCTCCCAGCTGCTCCTCCCTCGCTCCCCCCCCACTACTCCATTTATGGCAGAGTCCACGTGCACAAGCAGCGTCTGCGTGCAGCGGGCGCACCAATTGTGCGCCGAAGGCACGCCAAAGGTAAGCCCGTCCGCGCCTGGACCGTGCCCAGCGCCAGACCCCCTGGCCCCCGAAGATGCCAGCCCACCCGCCGGACTTATGACCACGCCATCCTCAATGCTCTCAACACCAGCTGGACCCCTGGTTGCCACCGAGCCACCCCAGGACGCACCCACGGACCCTTCACCTGCCAATACTGCAAGTTTCCCTGCATCCGGACCTGCACCGCACCCGCCAAGACGAGCAACAGCAGCAACCACCTGAAATGCATCCTGCTGAACACCCGCTCCGTCCACAGACACGCCGTAGAACTCTGGAACCTCCTCGACACCACCACTCCAGTCGTCGCCTTCCTCACGGAAACCTGGATGAACGCCTCCTCAGCACCAGACATCGCCATCGCCATCCCGGACGGATACAAGATCACCCGGAGGGACCGCGCCAACCAGACGGGAGGAGGCATCGCCATCGTCCACAAGAACACCATCCGCATCACGACCAACTCCGACGACACCCTCACAGCCTCCGAACACCTGCACTTCCAGATCCATACCGACTCCAAGACAACCCTCAGAGGCACCCTCATCTACAGACCCCAGGGACCACGCACACAATTCAGCGAAGACGTCGCCGACTTCATCAGCCCACACGCCCTCCCCTCCGCTGACTGCATCCTCCTCGGAGACCTCAACTTCCACCTGGAGAACAACAACGACCGCAACACCACCACCCTGCTGGACACCCTCGCCAACCTCGGACTCAAGCAACTGGTGACCACCCACTACGCCGGCCACACGCTAGACCCCGTCTTCTCCTCCAGCAAGGACATCTCCTTCAGCCATGCCACTGGACTCCACTGGACAGACCACAGCTGCGTCCACTTCAGCTTCAGAAGGATCACGCTCCACCACCACCAGCAACAGGTTCCCCGCAGAATCTGGAACAAGATCACAGCCGACCAGCTCGCAGCAGCCCTTAGCCAGAACCCTCACGCCAGCTCAGCGAACCCCAACCAAGCCGCCAACAACCTCACGAGGTGGATCAGCAACTGCGCAGACGATCTCGCTCCACTGAAGACCCCTCCCAGCAGACCCGGCAGCAAGAAAGCATCCTGGTTCACCGACGAGCTCCAAGAAGAACTGCGGAGCCCTCGAGAAAGCCTGGCGCAGAGACCCGACAAAAGACAACATGACCACCCTCAAGCTCGCCACTCAAGAACACCACCAACTGATCCACACCACCAATAAAACCGCATTCAAGGAACAACTGGACAACAACGCCCACAACAGCAAGGAACTCTTCAACATTGTCAAAGAGCTTTCCAACCCCAGCGCCGGAAACAACGACATCACCCCATCGCAAGACCTCTGCAACTCGCTCGCCTCGTTCTTCCACAGCAAGATCGCAGACATACACAACAGCTTCAGCACACAGCCGACGCACCCCACGACCACACCAACGCCCCCCACCACCACCCTCCTTGCCAGGACCCCGATCAACACCGAAGACACCATCCGCACGATGAACTCCATCCACTCCGGATCACCAACCGACCCCTGCCCTCACCACGCCTTCAACAAGGCCGACTCCGTCATCGCACCCCATCTACGGGACATCATCAATGCCTCCTTCGACACCGCAACCTTCCCAGAGAGCTGGAAGCACGCTGAACTCAGCGCCCTACTGAAGAAACCATCAGCTGACCCCACCGACCTCAAAAACTACCGCCCCATCTCGCTCTTCTCGTTTCCTGCCAAAGTCATTGAGAAGACCGTCAACAGACAGCTGGCCGCCTTCCTCGAGACGAACGGATCCATCGACCACTTGCCGTCCGGCTTCCGGGCCAACCACAGTACCGAGACCGCCCTCATCGCAGCCACCGACGACATTCGAACCCTGCTCGACAATGGGGAAACAGCGGCCCTCATCCTCCTGGACCTCTCCGCGGCGTTCGACACGGTCTGCCACCGCACCCTAGTACAGCGCCTCAGCAACATCGGAATCCAGGAGAAGACACTGAAATGGATCATCTCCTTCCTCGCCGGAAGGACACAGAGAGTCCGCCTCCCCCCGTTCAAATCAGATGCCACCGAAGTCATCTGCGGCATACCACAAGGATCATCACTCACCCCCACGCTGTTCAACATCTACATGAGCCCCCTCGCGGCCATCGCACGCGAACACAACCTCAACATCATCTCCTACGCCGACGACACCCAGCTGATCCTCTCCCTCACCACCAACCCCGCCACCGCCAGAACCAACCTACACGAAGGGATGAAAGACGCAGCAGAGTGGATGATGAACAGCCGCCTGAAACTGAACTCAGATAAGACGGAAGTCCTCATCCTGGGATCGTCGCCCTCCGCCTGGGACGACACCTGGTGGCTCCCTGCCCTGGGCAGCGCACCCAAACCAACGGGCCACGCACGCAACCTGGGCTTCATCCTGGACTCCTTCCTCTCCATGATCAGACAAGTCAACGCCGTCTCCTCGTCATGCTTCAACATCCTACGCATGCTACAAAAGATCTTCCGGTGGATCCCCACCGAAACCAGGAAGACGGTCACCCAGGCCATGGTCACCTGCCGACTGGACTACGGCAACTCCCTCTACACCAGAACCACTGCAAAACTCCAGAAAAGACTCCAGCGCATTCAGAACGCCTCAGCACGACTCATCCTGGACATCCCCCGTCACAGCCACATCTCCGCACACCTGAGAAACCTGCACTGGCTCCCCATCAGCAAGAGAATCACGTTCCGGCTCCTCACACACGCACACAAAGCTCTCCACAATCAAGGCCCAAGATACCTCAACGACCGCCTGAACTTCTACTCTCCCACCCGCCAGCTTCAATCGACCAGCCACGCCCTCGCCGCCGTCCCCTGCATCTGAAGACCCACAACGGGAAGAAGATCTTTCTTCTACCTGGCCGCCAAGACGTGGAACTCCCTCCCCACCCACCCCCGCCTGACCCAAGACCACCTCGCCTTCAGGAAGCAACTCAAGACCTGGCTGTTCGAGCAGTAGCGGACCCCCCAACCCCAAGCGCCTTGAGACCCTCTGGGTGAGTAGCGCGCTATACAAATGCTTTGATTGATTTATTGATGCAAATCAGCCTTGACCCTGTGCCTCATGGGAACAGTCCAGCCCGAACTGCCAAGCCATATCTTTCCTGGACCGGAATCAAGCATCCTAGGACCGGTTTCTGGCTATCAGCCGTCTTCAGCCAGGATAGCTTGACTCCAGTGGTGTGGAGAGCATGGGCCTCAGGTCTGAGCATACCCATCCCACTCGGGGAGACAAATGCAAAAACAACAATTGATGGACAGAATGCAGAACAATGTCATACATTCACCCCAGTACAGAGATCTGGGCCTAAATCCATCTTTTTTTGCACTCCACACCACCCCAGTTCAGACATGGCCATATGCAAATCAGCCTTGACCCTGTGCCTCATGGGAACAGTCCAGCCCGAACTGCCAAGCCATGTCTTTCCTGGACCAGAATCAGGTATCCTAGGACCGGTTTCTGGCTATCAGCCGTCTTCAGCCAGGATAGCTTAACTACAGTGGTGTGGAGGGCATTGGACTCACGTCTGAGCATACCCATCCCACTCGGGGTGGCAAATGCAAAAACAATTGATGGACAGAGTGCAGAACAATGTCATACATTCACCCCAGTACAGAGATCTGGGGCTAAATCCATCGTTTTTTTGCACTCCACACCACCCCAGTTCAGACATGGCCATATGCAAATCAGCCTTGACCCTATGCCTCATGGGAACCGTCCAGCCCGAACTGCCAAGCCATGTCTTTCCTGGACCGGAATCAAGCATCTTAGAACCGGTTTCTGGCTATCATCCGTCTTCAGCCAGGATAGCTTGACTCCAGTGGTGCGGAAAGCATGGGACTCACGTCTGAGCATACCCATCCCACTCGGAATGACAAATGCAAAAACAGCAATTGATGGACAGAATGCAGAACAATGTCATACATTCACCCCAGTACAGAGATCTGGGCCTAAATTCATCATTTTTTTGCACTCCCCAACACCCCAGTTCAGACATGGCCATATGCAAATCAGCGTTGATCCTGTGCCTCATGGGAACAGTCCAGCCCGAACTGCCAAGCCATGTCTTTCCTGGACCGGAATCAAGCATCCTAGGACCGGTTTCTGGCTATCAGCCGTCTTCAGCCAGGATAGCTTGACTCCAGTGGTGTGGAGAGCGTGGGTCTCACGTTTGAGCATACCTATCCCACTTGTGGTGACAAATGCAAAAACAACTATTGATGGACAGAATGCAGAACAATGTCATACATTCACCCTAGTACATAGATATGGGCATAAATCTATCGTTTTTTGCACTCCACACCACCCCAGTTCAGACATGGCCATATGCAAACCAGCCTTGACCGTGTGCCTCATGGGAACAGTCCAGCCCGAACTGCCAAGCCATGTCTTTCCTGGACTGGAATCAAGCATCCTAGGACTAGTTTCTGGCTATCAGCCATCTTCAGCCTGGATAGCTTGACTCCAGTGGTGTGGAGAGCATGGGACTCACGTCGGAGCATACCCATCCCACTCGTGGTGACAAATGCAAAAACAACAATTGATGGACAGAATGCAGAAAGAAAAATGTCATACATTCACCCCAGTACAGAGATCTGGGCCTAAATCCATCGTTTTTTTGCACTCCACACCACCCCAGTTCAGACATGGCCATATGCAAATCAGTCTTCCCCCTGTGCCTCATGGGAACAGTCCAGCCCGAACTGCCAAGCCATGTCTTTCCTGGACCGGAATCAAGCATCCTAGGACCGGTTTCTGGCTATCAGCCGTCTTCAGCCAGGATAGCTTGACTCCAGTGGTGTGGAGAGCATGGGACTCACGTCTCAGCGTACCCATCCCACGCGGGGTGACAAACGCAAAAACAACAATTGATGGACAGAATGCAGAACAATGTCATACATTCACCTCAGTACAGAGATCTGGGCCTAAATCCATCGTTTTTTTGCACTCCACACTACCCAAGTTCAGACATGGCCATATGCAAATCAGCCTTGACCCTGTGCCTCATGGGAACAGTCCAGCTCGAACTGCCAAGCCATGTCTTTCCTAGACCGGATTCAAGCATCCTAGGACCTTTTTCTGGCTATCAGCTGTCTTCAGACAGGATAGCTTGACTCCAGTGGTATAGAGAGCATGGGACTCACGTCTGAGCATACCCATCCCACTCGGGGTTACAAATGCAAAACCAAAAATTGATGGACAGAATGCAGAACAATGTCATACATTCACCCCAGTACAGAACTCTGGGCCAAAATCCATCGTTTTTTTTGCACTCCACACCACCTCAGTTCAGACATGGCTATATGCAAATCAGCCTTGACCCTCTGCCTCATGGGAACAGTCCAGCCCGAACTGCCAAGCCATGACTTTCCTGGACCGGAATCAAGCATCCTAGGACAGTTTTCTGGCTATCAGCCGTCTTCAGCCAGAATAGCTTGACTCCAGTGGTGTGGAGAGCATGGGACTCACGTCTCAGCCATACCCATCCCACTCGGAATGACAAATGCAAAAACAACAATTGATGGACAGAATGCAGAACAATGTCATACATTCACCCCAGTACAGAACTCTGGGCCAAAATCCATCGTTTTTTTTGCACTCCACACCACCTCAGTTCAGACATGGCTATATGCAAATCAGCCTTGACCCTCTGCCTCATGGGAACAGTCCAGCCCGAACTGCCAAGCCATGACTTTCCTGGACCGGAATCAAGCATCCTAGGACCGGTTTCTGGCTATCAGCCGTCTTCAGCCAGGATAGCGTGACTCCAGTGGTGTGGAGAGCATGGGACTCACGTCTGAGCATACCCATCCCACTCGGGGTGACAAATGCAAAAACAACAATTGATGGACAGAATGCAGAACAATGTCATACATTCACCCCAGTACAGAGATCTGGGCCTAAGTCCATCGTTTTTTTGCACTCCACACCACCCCAGTTCAGACGTGGCCATATGTACATCAGCCTTGACCCTGTGCCTCATGGGAACAGTCCAGCCCGAACTGCCCAGCCATGTCTTTCCTGGACCCGAATCAAGCATCCTACGACCATTTACTGGCTATCAGCCGTCTTCAGCCAGGATAGCTTGACTCCAGTGGTGTGGAGAGCATGGGACTCACATCTGAGCATACCCATCCCACTCGGGGGGACAAATGCAAAAACAATTGATGGACAGAATGCAGAACAACGTCATACATTCACCCCAGTACAGAGATCTGAGCCTAAATCCATAGTTTTTTTGCACTCCACACCACCCCAGTTCAGACATGGCCATATGCAAATCAGCCTTGACCCTGTGCCTCATGGGAACAGTCCATTCCGAACTGCCAAGGCATGTCTTTCCTGGACCGGAATCAAGCATCCTTGGACCGGTTTCTGGCTATCAGCTATCTTCAGCCAGGATAGCTTGACTCCAGTGGTGCGGAGAGCATGGGACTCACATCTGAGCATACCTATCCCACTCGGGGTGACAAATGCAAAAAACAACAGTTGATGGACAGAATGCAGAACAATGTCATACATTCACCCCAGTACAGAGATCTGGGCCTTAATCCATTGTTTTTTTGCACTCCACACCACCCCAGTTCAGACATGCCCATATGCAAATCAGCCTTGACCCTGTGCCTCATGGGAACAGTGTAGCCCGAACTGCCAAGCCATGTCTTTCCTGGACCGGAATCAAGCATCCTAGGACCAGTTTCTGGCTATCAGCCGTCTTCAGCCAGGATAGCTTGACTCCAGTGGTGTGGAGAGCTTGGGACTCACGTCTGAGCGTACCCATCCCACACGGGGTGACAAATGAAAAAACAACAATTGATGGACAGAATGCAGAACAATGTCATATATTCACCTCAGTAAAGAGATCTGGGCCTAAATCCATCGTTTTTTTGCACTCCACACCACCCAAGTTCAGACATGGCCATATGCAAATCAGCCTTGACCCTGTGCCTCATGGGAACAGTCCAGCTCGAACTGCCAAGCCATGTCTTTCCTAGACCGGATTCAAGCATCCTAGGACCGGTTTCTGGCTATCAGCTGTCTTCAGACAGGATAGCTTGACTCCAGTGGTATAGAGAGCATGGGACTCACTTCTGAGCATACCCATCCCACTCGGGGTGACAAATGCAAAACCAACAATTGATGGACAGAATGCAGAACAATGTGATACATTAACCCCAGTACAGAGATCTGGGCCAAAATCCATTGTTTTTTTGCACTTCACACCACCTCAGTTCAGACATAGCTATATGCAAATCAGCCTTGACCCTGTGCCTCATGGGACCAGTCCAGCCCAAACTTCCAAGCCATGACTTTCCTGGACCGGAATCAAGCATCCTAGGACCGGTTTCTGGCTATCAGCCGTCTTCAGCCAGAATAGCTTGACTCCAGTGGTGTGGAGAGCATGGGACTCACGTCTCAGCCATACCCATCCCACTCGGAATGACAAATGCAAAAACAACAATTGATGGACAGAATGCAGAACAATGTCAAACATTCACCCCAGTACAGAGATCTGGGCCTAAATTCATCATTTTTTGCACTCCACACCACCTCAGTTCAGACATGGCTATATGCAAATCAGCCTTGACCCTCTGCCTCATGGGAACAGTCCAGCCTGAACTGCCAAGCCATGACTTTCCTGGACCGGAATTAAGCATCCTAGGACAGATTTCTGGCTATCAGCCGTCTTCAGCCAGAATAGCTTGACTCCAGTGGTGTGGAGAGCATGGGACTCACGTCTCAGCCATACCCATCCCACTCGGAATGACAAATGCAAAAACAACAATTGATGGACAGAATGCAGAACAATGTCATACATTCACCCCAGTACAGAACTCTGGGCCAAAATCCATCGTTTTTTTTGCACTCCACACCACCTCAGTTCAGACATGGCTATATGCAAATCAGCCTTGACCTTCTGCCTCATGGGAACAGTCCAGCCCGAACTGCCAAGCCATGACTTTCCTGGACCGGAATCAAGCATCCTAGGACTGGTTTCTGGCTATCAGCCGTCTTCAGCCAGGATAGCGTGACTCCAGTGGTGTGGAGAGCATGGGACTCACGTCTGAGCATACCCATCCCACTCGGGGTGACAAATGCAAAAACAACAATTGATGGACAGAATGCAGAACAATGTCATACATTCACCCCAGTACAGAGATCTGGGCCTAAGTCCATCGTTTTTTTGCACTCCACACCACCCCAGTTCAGACGTGGCCATATGTACATCAGCCTTGACCCTGTGCCTCATGGGAACAGTCCAGCCCGAACTGCCCAGCCATGTCTTTCCTGGACCCGAATCAAGCATCCTACGACCATTTACTGGCTATCAGCCGTCTTCAGCCAGGATAGCTTGACTCCAGTGGTGTGGAGAGCATGGGACTCACATCTGAGCATACCTATCCCACTCGGGGGGACAAATGCAAAAAACAACAGTTGATGGACAGAATGCAGAACAATGTCATACATTCACCCCAGTACAGAGATCTGGGCCTTAATCCATCGTTTTTTTGCACTCCACACCACCCCAGTTCAGACATGCCCATATGCAAATCAGCCTTGACCCTGTGCCTCATGGGAACAGTGTAGCCCGAACTGCCAAGCCATGTCTTTCCTGGACCGGAATCAAGCATCCTAGGACCAGTTTCTGGCTATCAGCCGTCTTCAGCCAGGATAGCTTGACTCCAGTGGTGTGGAGAGCATGGGACTCACGTCTGAGCGTACCCATCCCACACGGGGTGACAAATGAAAAAACAACAATTGATGGACAGAATGCAGAACAATGTCATATATTCACCTCAGTAAAGAGATCTGGGCCTAAATCCATCGTTTTTTTGCACTCCACACCACCCAAGTTCAGACATGGCCATATGCAAATCAGCCTTGACCCTGTGCCTCATGGGAACAGTCCAGCTCGAACTGCCAAGCCATGTCTTTCCTAGACCGGATTCAAGCATCCTAGGACCGGTTTCTGGCTATCAGCTGTCTTCAGACAGGATAGCTTGACTCCAGTGGTATAGAGAGCATGGGACTCACTTCTGAGCATACCCATCCCACTCGGGGTGACAAATGCAAAACCAACAATTGATGGACAGAATGCAGAACAATGTGATACATTAACCCCAGTACAGAGATCTGGGCCAAAATCCATTGTTTTTTTGCACTTCACACCACCTCAGTTCAGACATAGCTATATGCAAATCAGCCTTGACCCTGTGCCTCATGGGACCAGTCCAGCCCAAACTTCCAAGCCATGACTTTCCTGGACCGGAATCAAGCATCCTAGGACCGGTTTCTGGCTATCAGCCGTCTTCAGCCAGAATAGCTTGACTCCAGTGGTGTGGAGAGCATGGGACTCACGTCTCAGCCATACCCATCCCACTCGGAATGACAAATGCAAAAACAACAATTGATGGACAGAATGCAGAACAATGTCAAACATTCACCCCAGTACAGAGATCTGGGCCTAAATTCATCATTTTTTGCACTCCACACCACCTCAGTTCAGACATGGCTATATGCAAATCAGCCTTGACCCTCTGCCTCATGGGAACAGTCCAGCCCGAACTGCCAAGCCATGACTTTCCTGGACCGGAATCAAGCATCCTAGGACAGATTTCTGGCTATCAGCCGTCTTCAGCCAGAATAGCTTGACTCCAGTGGTGTGGAGAGCATGGGACTCACGTCTCAGCCATACCCATCCCACTCGGAATGACAAATGCAAAAATAACAATTGATGGACAGAATGCAGAACAATGTCATACTTTCACCCCAGTACAGAGATCTGGGCCTAAATTCATCATTTTTTGCACTCCCCAACACCCCAGTTCAGACATGGCCATATGCAAATCAGCCTTGACCCTGTGCCTCATGGGAACAGTCCAGCCCGAACTGCCAAGCCATGTCTTTCCTGGACCGGAATCAAGCATCCTAGGACCGGTTTCTGGCTATCAGCCGTCTTCAGCCAGGATAGCGTGACTCCAGTGGTGTGGAGAGCATGGGACTCACGTCTGAGCATACCCATCCCACTCGGGGTGACAAATGCAAAAACAACAATTGATGGACAGAATGCAGAACAATGTCATACATTCAACCCAGTACAGAGATCTGGGCCTTAATCCATCGTTTTTTTGCACTCCACACCACCCCAGTTCAGACATGCCCATATGCAAATCAGCCTTGACCCTGTGCCTCATGGGAACAGTGCAGCCCGAACTGCCAAGCCATGTCTTTCCTGGACCGGAATCAAGCATCCTAGGACCAGTTTCTGGCTATCAGCCGTCTTCAGCCAGGATAGCTTGACTCCAGTGGTGTGGAGAGCATGGGACTCACGTCTGAGCGTACCCATCCCACACGGGGTGACAAATGAAAAAACAACAATTGATGGACAGAATGCAGAACAATGTCATATATTCACCTCAGTACAGAGATCTGGGCCTAAATCCATCGTTTTTTTGCACTCCACACCACCCAAGTTCAGACATGGCCATATGCAAATCAGCCTTGACCCTGTGCCTCATGGGAACAGTCCAGCTCGAACTGCCAAGCCATGTCTTTCCTAGACCGGATTCAAGCATCCTAGGACCGGTTTCTGGCTATCAGCTGTCTTCAGACAGGATAGCTTGACTCCAGTGGTATAGAGAGCATGGGACTCACTTCTGAGCATACCCATCCCACTCGGGGTGACAAATGCAAAACCAACAATTGATGGACAGAATGCAGAACAATGTGATACATTAACCCCAGTACAGAGATCTGGGCCAAAATCCATCGTTTTTTTGCACTCCACACCACCTCAGTTCAGACATAGCTATATGCAAATCAGCCTTGACCCTGTGCCTCATGGGACCAGTCCAGCCCAAACTTCCAAGCCATGACTTTCCTGGACCGGAATCAAGCATCCTAGGACCGGTTTCTGGCTATCAGCCGTCTTCAGCCAGAATAGCTTGACTCCAGTGGTGTGGAGAGCATGGGACTCACGTCTCAGCGTACCCATCCCACGCGGGGTGACAAACGCAAAAACAATTGATGGACAGAATGCAGAACAATGTCATACATTCACCTCAGTACAGAGATCTGGGCCTAAATCCATCGTTTTTTTGCACTCCACACTACCCAAGTTCATACATGGCCATATGCAAATCAGCCTTGACCCTGTGCCTCATGGGAACAGTCCAGCTCGAACTGCCAAGCCATGTCTTTCCTAGACCGGATTCAAGCATCCTAGGACCGGTTTCTGGCTATCAGCTGTCTTCAGACAGGATAGCTTGACTCCAGTGGTATAGAGAGCATGGGACTCACGTCTGAGCATACCCATCCCACTCGGGGTTACAAATGCAAAACCAAAAATTGATGGACAGAATGCAGAACAATGTCATACATTCACCCCAGTACAGAACTCTGGGCCAAAATCCATCGTTTTTTTTGCACTCCACACCACCTCAGTTCAGACATGGCTATATGCAAATCAGCCTTGACCCTCTGCCTCATGGGAACAGTCCAGCCCGAACTGCCAAGCCATGACTTTCCTGGACCGGAATCAAGCATCCTAGGACAGTTTTCTGGCTATCAGCGGTCTTCAGCCAGAATAGCTTGACTCCAGTGGTGTGGAGAGCATGGGACTCACGTCTCAGCCATACCCATCCCACTCGGAATGACAAATGCAAAAACAACAATTGATGGACAGAATGCAGAACAATGTCATACTTTCACCCCAGTACAGAGATCTGGGCCTAAATTCATCATTTTTTTGCACTCCCCAACACCCCAGTTCAGACATGGCCATATGCAAATCAGCCTTGACCCTGTGCCTCATGGGAACAGTCTAGCCCGAACTGCCAAGCCATGTCTTTCCTGGACCGGAATCAAGCATCCTAGGACCGGTTTCTGGCTATCAGCCGTCTTCAGCCAGGATAGCGTGACTCCAGTGGTGTGGAGAGCATGGGACTCACGTCTCAGCGTACCCATCCCACGCGGGGTGACAAACGCAAAAACAACAATTGATGGACAGAATGCAGAACAATGTCATACATTCACCTCAGTACAGAGATCTGGGCCTAAATCCATCGTTTTTTTGCACTCCACACTACCCAAGTTCAGACATGGCCATATGCAAATCAGCCTTGACCCTGTGCCTCATGGGAACAGTCCAGCTCGAACTGCCAAGCCATGTCTTTCCTAGACCGGATTCAAGCATCCTAGGACCGGTTTCTGGCTATCAGCTGTCTTCAGACAGGTTAGCTTGACTCCAGTGGTATAGAGAGCATGGGACTCACGTCTGAGCATACCCATCCCACTCGGGGTTACAAATGCAAAACCAACAATTGATGGACAGAATGCAGAACATTGTCATACATTCACCCCAGTACAGAACTCTGGGCCAAAATCCATCGTTTTTTTGCACTCCACACCACCTCAGTTCAGACATGGCTATATGCAAATCAGCCTTGACCCTCTGCCTCATGGGAACAGTCCAGCCCGAACTGCCAAGCCATGACTTTCCTGGACCGGAATCAAGCATCCTAGGACCGGTTTCTGGCTATCAGCCGTCTTCAGCCAGGATAGCGTGACTCCAGTGGTGTGGAGAGCATGGGACTCACGTCTGAGCATACCCATCCCACTCGGGGTGACAAATGCAAAAACAACAATTGATGGACAGAATGCAGAACAATGTCATACATTCACCCCAGTACAGAGATCTGGGCCTAAGTCCATCGTTTATTTGCACTCCTCACCACCCCAGTTCAGACGTGGCCATATGTACATCAGCCTTGACCCTGTGCCTCATGGGAACAGTCCAGCCCGAACTGCCAAGTCTTGTCTTTCCTGGACCCGAATCAAGCATCCTACGACCATTTACTGGCTATCAGCCGTCTTCAGCCAGGATAGCTTGACTCCAGTGGTGTGGAGAGCATGGGACTCACATCTGAGCATACCCATCCCACTCGGGGGGACAAATGCAAAAACAATTGATGGACAGAATGCAGAACAATGTCATACATTCACCCCAGTACAGAGATCTGAGCCTAAATCCATAGTTTTTTTGCACTCCACACCACCCCAGTTCAGACATGGCCATATGCAAATCAGCCTTGACCCTGTGCCTCATGGGAACAGTCCATTCCGAACTGCCAAGGCATGTCTTTCCTGGACCGGAATCAAGCATCCTTGGACCGGTTTCTGGCTATCAGCTATCTTCAGCCAGGATAGCTTGACTCCAGTGGTGTGGAAAGCATGGGACTCACATCTGAGCATACCTATCCCACTCGGGGTGACAAATGCAAAAAACAACAGTTGATGGACAGAATGCAGAACAATGTCATACATTCACCCCAGTACAGAGATCTGGGCCTTAATCCATCGTTTTTTTGCACTCCACACCACCCCAGTTCAGACATGCCCATATGCAAATCAGCCTTGACCCTGTGCCTCATGGGAACAGTGCAGCCCGAACTGCCAAGCCATGTCTTTCCTGGACCGGAATCAAGCATCCTAGGACCAGTTTCTGGCTATCAGCCGTCTTCAGCCAGGATAGCTTGACTCCAGTGGTGTGGAGAGCATGGGACTCACGTCTGAGCGTACCCATCCCACACGGGGTGACAAATGAAAAAACAACAATTGATGGACAGAATGCAGAACAATGTCATATATTCACCTCAGTAAAGAGATCTGGGCCTAAATCCATCGTTTTTTTGCACTCCACACCACCCAAGTTCAGACATGGACATATGCAAATCAGCCTTGACCCTGTGCCTCATGGGAACAGTCCAGCTCGAACTGCCAAGCCATGTCTTTCCTAGACCGGATTCAAGCATCCTAGGACCGGTTTCTGGCTAGGATAGCTTGACTCCAGTGGTATAGAGAGCATGGGACTCACTTCTGAGCATACCCATCCCACTCGGGGTGACAAATGCAAAACCAACAATTGATGGACAGAATGCAGAACAATGTGATACATTAACCCCAGTACAGAGATCTGGGCCAAAATCCATCGTTTTTTTGCACTTCACACCACCTCAGTTCAGACATAGCTATATGCAAATCAGCCTTGACCCTGTGCCTCATGGGACCAGTCCAGCCCAAACTTCCAAGCCATGACTTTCCTGGACCGGAATCAAGCATCCTAGGACCGGTTTCTGGCTATCAGCCGTCTTCAGCCAGAATAGCTTGACTCCAGTGGTGTGGAGAGCATGGGACTCACGTCTCAGCCATACCCATCCCACTCGGAATGACAAATGCAAAAACAACAATTGATGGACAGAATGCAGAACAATGTCAAACATTCACCCCAGTACAGAGATCTGGGCCTAAATTCATCATTTTTTTGCACTCCACACCACCTCAGTTCAGACATGGCTATATGCAAATCAGCCCTGACCCTCTGCCTCATGGGAACAGTCCAGCCCGAACTGCCAAGCCATGACTTTCCTGGACCGGAATCAAGCATCCTAGGACAGTTTTCTGGCTATCAGCCGTCTTCAGCCAGAATAGCTTGACTCCAGTGGTGTGGAGAGCATGGGACTCACGTCTCAGCCATACCCATCCCACTCGGAATGACAAATGCAAAAATAACAATTGATGGACAGAATGCAGAACAATGTCATACTTTCACCCCAGTACAGAGATCTGGGCCTAAATTCATCATTTTTTTGCACTCCCCAACACCCCAGTTCAGACATGGCCATATGCAAATCAGCCTTGACCCTGTGCCTCATGGGAACAGTCCAGCCCGAACTGCCAAGCCATGTCTTTCCTGGACCGGAATCAAGCATCCTAGGACCGGTTTCTGGCTATCAGCCGTCTTCAGCCAGGATAGCGTGACTCCAGTGGTGTGGAGAGCATGGGACTCACGTCTGAGCATACCCATCCCACTCGGGGTGACAAATGCAAAAACAACAATTGATGGACAGAATGCAGAACAATGTCATACATTCACCCCAGTACAGAGATCTAGCCCTAAGTCCATCGTTTTTTTGCACTCCACACCACCCCAGTTCAGACGTGGCCATATGTACATCAGCCTTGACCCTGTGCCTCATGGGAACAGTCCAGCCCGAACTGCCAAGCCATGTCTTTCCTGGACCCGAATCAAGCATCCTACGACCATTTACTGGCTATCAGCCGTCTTCAGCCAGGATAGCTTGACTCCAGTGGTGTGGAGAGCATGGGACTCACATCTGAGCATACCCATCCCACTCGGGGGGACAAATGCAAAAACAATTGATGGACAGAATGCAGAACAATGTCATACATTCACCCCAGTACAGAGATCTGAGCCTAAATCCATAGTTTTTTTGCACTCCACAACACCCCAGTTCAGACATGGCCATATGCAAATCAGCCTTGACCCTGTGCCTCATGGGAACAGTCCATTCCGAACTGCCAAGCCATGACTTTCCTGGACCGGAATCAAGCATCCTAGGACAGTTTTCTGGCTATCAGCCGTCTTCAGCCAGAATAGCTTGACTCCAGTGGTGTGGAGAGCATGGGACTCACGTCTCAGCCATACCCATGTCACTCGGAATGACAAATGCAAAAACAACAATTGATGGACAGAATGCAGAACAATGTCATACATTCACCCCAGTACAGAGATCTGGGCCTAAATTCATCATTTTTTTGCACTCCCCAACACCCCAGTTCAGACATGGCCATATGCAAATCAGCCTTCACCCTGTGCCTCATGGGAACAGTCCAGCCCGAACTGCCAAGCCATGTCTTTCCTGGACCGGAATCAAGCATCCTAGGACCGGTTTCTGGCTATCAGCCGTCTTCAGCCAGGATAGCTTGACTCCAGTGGTGTGGAGAGCATGGGACTCACGTTTGAGCATACCCATCCCACTCGGGGTGACAAATGCAAAAACAACAATTGATGGACAGAATGCAGAACAATGTCATACATTCACCCCAGTACAGAGATCTGGGCCTAAGTCCATCGATTTTTTGCACTCCACACCACCCCAGTTCAGACGTGGCCATATGTACATCAGCCTTGACCCTGTGCCTCATGGGAACAGTCCAGCCCGAACTGCCAAGCCATGTCTTTCCTGGACCCGAATCAAGCATCCTACGACCATTTACTGGCTATCAGCCGTCTTCAGCCAGGATAGCTTGACTCCAGTGGTGTGGAGAGCATGGGACTCACGTCTGAGCATACCCATCCCACTTGGGGTAACAAATGCAAAAACAACAATTGATGGACAGAATGCAGAACAATGTCATACATTCACCCCAGTACAGAGATCTGGGCCTAAGTCCATCGTTTTTTTGCACTCCACACCACCCCAGTTCAGACGTGGCCATATGTACATCAGCCTTGACCCTGTGCCTCATGGGAACAGTCCAGCCCGAACTGCCAAGCCATGTCTTTCCTGGACCCGAATCAAGCATCCTACGACCATTTACTGGCTATCAGCCGTCTTCAGCCAGGATAGCTTGACTCCAGTGGTGTAGAGAGCATGGGACTCACATCTGAGCATACCCATCCCACTCGGGTGACAAATGCAAAAACAACAATTGATGGACAGAATGCAGAACAATGTCATGCATTCACCCTAGTACATAGATCTGGGACTAAATCCATCGTTTTTTTGCACTCCACACCACCCCAGTTCAGACATGGTCATATGCAAATCAGCCTTGACTCTGTGCCTCATGGGAACAGTCCAGCCCGAACTACCAAGCCATGTCTTTCCTGGACTGGAATCAAGCATCCAAGGACCGGTTTCAGGCTATCAGCCGTCTTCAGCCAGGATAGCTTGAATCCAGTGGTGTGGAGAGCATGCGACTCATGTCTGAGCATACCCATCTCACTCGGGGTGACAAATTCAAAAACAAAAATTGATGGACAGAATGCAGAACAATGTCATACATTCACCCCAGTACAGAGATCTGGGCCTAAATCCATCGTTTTTTTGCACTCCACACCACCCCAGTTCAGACATGGCCATATTCACATCAGCCTTGACCCTGTGCCTCATGGGAACAGTCCAGCCCGAACTGCCAAGCCATGTCTTTCCTGGCCTGGAATCAAGCATCCTAGGACCGGTTTCCGGCTATCAGCCATCTTCAGCCAGGATAGCTTGACTCCAGTGGTGTGGAGAGCATGGGACTCACGTCTGAGCATACCTATCCCACTCGCAGTGAGAAATGCAAAAACAATTGTGGGACAGAATGCAGAACAATGTCATACATTCACCCCAGTAAATAGATCTGGGCCGAAATCCATTGTTTTTTTGCACTCCACACCACCCCAACTCAGACATGCCCATATGCAAATCAGCCTTGACCCTGTGCCTCATGGGAACAGTCCAGCCCAAACTGCCAAGCCATGTCTTTCCTGGCCTGGAATCAAGCATCCTAGGACCGGTTTCCGGCTATCAGCCATCTTCAGCCAGGATAGCTTGACTCCAGTGGTGTGGAGAGCATGGGACTCACGTCTGAGCATACCTATCCCACTCGCAGTGAGAAATGCAAAAACAATTGTGGGACAGAATGCAGAACAATGTCATACATTCACCCCAGTAAATAGATCTGGGCCGAAATCCATTGTTTTTTTGCACTCCACACCACCCCAACTCAGACATGCCCATATGCAAATCAGCCTTGACCCTGTGCCTCATGGGAACAGTCCAGCCCGAACTGCCAAGCCGTGTCTTTCCTGGACCGGAATCAAGCATCCTAGGACCGGTTTCTGGCTATCAGCAGTCTTCAGCCAGGATAGCTTGACTCCAGTGGTGTGGAGAGCATGGGACTCACGTCTGAGCATACCCATCCCACTCCAGGTGACCAATGCAAAAACAACAATTGATGGATGGACAGAATGCAGAACAATGTCATACATTTACCCCAGTACAGAGATCTGGGCCTAAATCCATCGTTTTTTTGCACTCCACACCACCTCTGCACTCCACACCACCCCAGTTCAGACATGGCCATATGCAAATCAGCCTTGACCCTGTGCCTCATGGGAACAGTCCAGCCCGAACTACCAAGCCATGTCTTTCCTGGACTGGAATCAAGCATCCAAGGACCGGTTTCAGGCTATAAGCCGTCTTCAGCCAGGATAGCTTGAATCCAGTGGTGTGTAGAGCATGCGACTCATGTCTGAGCATACCCATCTCACTCGGGGTGACAAATGCAAAAACAAAAATTAATGGACAGAATGCAGAACAATGTCATACATTCACCCCAGTACAGAGATCTGGGCCTAAATCCATCGTTTTTTTGCACTCCACACCACCCCAGTTCAGATATGGCCATATTCACATCAGCCTTGACCCTGTGCCTCATGGGAACAGTCCAGCCCGAACTGCCAAGCCATGTCTTTCCTGGACTGGAATCAAGCATCCTACGACCATTTTCTGGCTATCAACCGGCTTCAGCCAGGATAGCTTGACTCCAGTGATGTGGAGAGCATGGGACTCACGTCTGAGCATACCCATCCCACTCGGGGTGACAAATGCAAAAACAACAATTGATTGACAAAATGCATAACAATGTCATACATTCACCCCAGTACAGAGATCTGGGCCTAAATCCATCATTTCTTTTGCACTCCACACCACCCCAGTTCAGACATGGCCATATGCAAATCAGCCTTGACCCTGTGCCTCATGGGAACAGTCCAGCCCAAACTGCCAAGCCATGTCTTTCCTTGCCTGGAATCAAGCATCCTAGGACCGGTTTCCGGCTATCAGCCATCTTCAGCCAGGATAGCTTGTCTCCAGTGGTGTGGAGAGCATGGGACTCACGTCTGAGCATACCTATCCCACTCGCAGTGAGAAATGCAAAAACAATTGTGGGACAGAATGCAGAACAATGTCATACATTCACCCCAGTAAATAGATCTGGGCCGAAATCCATTGTTTTTTTGCACTCCACACCACCCCAACTCAGACATGCCCATATGCAAATCAGCCTTGACCCTGTGCCTCATGGGAACAGTCCAGCCCGAACTACCAAGCCGTGTCTTTCCTGGACCGGAATCAAGCATCCTAGGACCGGTTTCTGGCTATCAGCAGTCTTCAGCCAGGATAGCTTGACTCCAGTGGTGTGGAGAGCATGGGACTCACGTCTGAGCATACCCATCCCACTCCAGGTGACCAATGCAAAAACAACAATTGATGGATGGACAGAATGCAGAACAATGTCATACATTTACCCCAGTCCTGAGATCTGGGCCTAAATCCATCGTTTTTTTCCACTCCACACCACCCCAGTTCAGACATGGCCATATGCAAATCAGCCTTGACCCTGTGCCTCATGGGAACAGTCCAGCTCGAACTGCCAAGCCGTGTCTTTCCTGGACCGGAATCAAGCATCCTAGGACCGGTTTCTGGCTATCAGCCACCTTCAGCCATGATTGCTTGACTGCAGTGGTGTGTAGAGCATGGGACTCACGTCTTGCCATACCCATCCCACTCAGGGTGACAAATGCAAAAACAACAATTGATCGACAGAATGCAGAACAATGTCATACATTCACCCCAGTACAGAGATCTGGGCCTAAATCCATCATTTTTTTGCACTCCACACCACCCTAGTTCAGACATGGCCATATGCAAATAAGCCTTGACCCTGTGCCTCATGGGAACAGTCCAGCCCGAACTGCCAAGCCATGTCTTTTCTGGACCGGAATCCAGCATCCTAGGACCGGTTTTTGGCTATCAGCTGTCGTCAGCCAGGATAGCTTGACTCCAGTGGTGAGGAGAGCATGGGACTCACGTCTGAGCATACCCATCCCACTCGGGGTGACAAATGCAAAAACAACAATTGATGGACAGAATGCAGAACAATGTCATACATTCACCCCAGTACAGAGATCTGGGCCTAAATCCATCGTTTTTTTTGCACTCCACACCACCCCAGTTCAGACATGGTCATATGCAAATCAGCTTTGACCCTGTGCCTCATGGGAACAGTGCAGCCCGAACTGGCAAGCCGTGTCTTTCCTGGACCGGAATCAAGCATCCTAGGACCGGTTTCTGGCTATCAGCTGTCTTCAGCCAGGATAGCTTGACTCCAGTGGTGTGGAGAGCATGGGACTCACGTCTGAGCATACCCATCCCACTTGGGGTGAGATTCTGCGATTTTAGATTTCGTCTCGTATCTAGCCGCCATTTTGTGTCTTGTCGCCGTTTTTTGTTGCCCTCACTCAGGCAGCACGGCGAACGATGTGCTTTTGCTTTTCCAGCTGCTACGTGTCTTTTTAGTTAAAAAGTAACTCTATTGTCCTTGTTCATGAAACTCGATGTCGAGGTCTGACTGAGTTCACTAATCCATGTCTGGTTCGATTGATCCTTGTCTCCGCCGACTATTTGCCCTCTCCTATTCTTCCCTTACACTATCTTATCCAACTGGCCTTCGCTATTCTCTCCTTGTATGCTCCTATTACACAACTATCCTTTGTGATACACAAGCATGTCCTGTCACCTGCGAGAGGGGTTTGTGAACACCATCAGTGATTAATTTGTTGGGAGGGGTGGCACACGGGGTCCGAGAAAGAGGTGTATTCTGAGATACCTGATAGCTTGTTTTCCAACTTTTCTCATTGGTTCGTATTGTGTGTATGGGGAGTGGGATATTGTAAATATGTTTAGTATAAGAGATTGTACGCCACGGATTGAAGTGGCAGTCTCCTTAGAACCCACTTCATGTGTAACTTCTAGGATAACTGTGCTTAGCTGCAGCTAATAAACCTGGCTTCCACGCTCAACGGAGTGTCTCGTGTCTCTGTTAGTTACAAGGCAGGTGAATCCGGGGATTTAGGCGTGCCCTGCGGCGCCCGGCCCATAAGGCCCGGTTCTCCAACTGGCGCCCAACGTGGGGCGGTTTCAGTGGTGGCGGTTCAGCCCGAGGGTCGTGAGAAGCCCCGCAAGAAAATTCCGGAAGATTCGCAAGCCACACCAAGCGACCCCTGTATGTCGAAGTGGACCGAAGGTCTTTTGCAGCGTGACTACTCCTTTCCGACGGCTGCTGATGACTGCTGCCCTGACTATCGCCCTGCCTTGGACCCTCTGGTGATGATTGGTATCGTGAGACGTTAGACGGACCTCCGTTGGCGTGAGAAGACCATCTAGTTAAGTATTCGTGGGTAGTGCCCACTTCTTTGTTTTGTTTTTGATTTTTGTTATTCGCCTGTTGCAATAGTCGAAGCCGAGGGGTGAGTACTTTTGTACTGTGTTCTTTGCTTTCACTCCTCGAAATTGGTAAATGGATCAGTGTGCTTAAAATGCCTGGTCTGAGCAGATTTAGGCAAGTCTGTTGTTTTTGCTGTTCTAGGGATTCCCGGCTTGAGGAGTCATGTCCGATTCTTCCGGGTGGAACTCCCACTTATGAGCTCCATTCCAAGCATGGTGTTGGTCCTATTGCCTTTAACGATGCATGGATCCGATACACAAAGAAAGATGGTGTCTTACGGTGGCCATAAAATGGTAGCTTTGAGCCTGATATATTAGATAATCTGGAGTCAATTCTGTTTAAAAGAAAAGCCCGGCCGGCAATGTTTGACTCTTTCCGCCTTTGGCGTAAGGAAGCCAAACAGAGAGAAATTAAACAAGCAAAAAGAGATAGGAAAATGAAAGATATGACGTTTACACAGGCTGCCCAGCAATTTAAAGATGATGAGACTGATCGAACGATTGAGGTTTCGGATAGACAGCATCAGATGGCAATAGATAGGTGCTATCCTGTGTTACCCCCGCAATGTAAAGATTTTGATGAAGATCCGTTAATGTCTCATTTGCTGAAATTGCCTCTGCCTTATGCGCCAGGCGCTAATACACCTGTATTATTGCCACCTGCACAGCAACCTGTTGTTCAGCCAAGAGCTCTGGCTCCTGCACCCTTGGCTCTTCCAGTAATACCGCCTGCACCTCCTTTGCCACACACATCTGTACCTCAGTCTCCTTTGCCTTTTGTGTCTCTTGTAACAGGTAGCCCTTCTCTGCCTTTGCTTAATACTTCATCTCCAGTTTTACTCCCTACTTCTTCTCCGATTCGTAATTGGTTAGTTGATACTGTTTCTGGTCTTTTCTCCCCCTCTTTGGTTCGTTTAACAGGACTCCTGCTTTTTCTCGAAGGCAATCCCGTAGTCAACTCCCAGATTCCGAAGAATGGGTTGTATTTGACTCCCTTGCCCATAGATGGATGATGAATGGTCCATTATATAGTGTACCCGATATACTGAGTACCTTTCTCCAATGGAATGCGCCTACACAAAGATACGTTTTTAATGTTATGTGTGATATACTCACTAAAGGATCGGAGTATATGGAATTGGATTTAACTCCTCAGGGTCTATTGGAGATACAGAATAAGTTCGATAAAGGACTTATAGTGGGTCCTGATGTTCAGGATGCCATACGAACACTTGGTACTTTTAGGTCGTTATATTCTTCCCGGACTATTCCCGAACCTGATCCTGCAGTTAGACAGAAAACTGAGAATTATCCTATGAGAGAAGTTCCTCCAGTTTGGAGGAAAGCAGTTTCGCAAGTAGGTGCTGCTCAACCTGTCCCTGCTCATTTTCAGCGGGTATGGGTACATGTTCCTTGGAAGCGAGCTGAAGTGTTAGCACTTAAGCAGTCTTTGCCAGACCCTCGTAAAAATCCTGCTGGCTATTATAAAGAGTTGTCCCAGACTGTTGATGCATGAATTATGAATTTGGCTGATGTTGATATGCTGATGGGGAATGTAGTTCCACCAGCATTGTGGGCTCGGATTCGTAGAGAGGACCACGACCAAGCTTTAGGTGGTACTTGGGCTGATATAGTTGCCGCAGATACAGCACAAGTGGGTGGTGCTAAGCCAGATGATTTGATTACACAGTTGCCTGGTAGAATTATAACTTTAATGAAGATGAAGATGCCTGCTTTACGCGTTAACTGGGATAAGTTAGCTGCGTGCAAACAGAAAAAGGATGAGAGTGTTTCCGATTTCTTTACTCGGTTTGAAGAAATGTTTATTGACCATAGTGGTCAGGACTTGAGTACTGAAGGGGGACAGCGATTATTTGTGGATAAATTTGTTTTCAATTTACTTTCTGAATTGTCTCATAAGTTTAAAGATTCGGAAAGTTCTTGGGCTGTTTCTTCATCTTCCCAAATATTGGCTACTGCTCAATATTATGAGAATAGGGACAAGGAGGAAAAAGATAAGGCTGTGAAGAAGACTAAGGATTTAAAAATGAGAGTTCTTCTTCAGCAGGCTTATCCTCCTCGTTCCGGTCAGCGTCAGTTTCAGCAACCTGTTCAGTCTCAAAGGTTACTGCTGAAACCTGAACCTTTTGTGCCACGACCTTTGTTAGGTCCTAATCAGTGCGCCTATTGTAAAGAGGAAGGCCATTTTAAGAATAGATGTCCGGTTTTATTGCAGCGTAGTGGTGGATTCAAGGACAGCAAGGCCGTGGTGATTTTCAATCAGCACCTAGGGGTAGAGGGCGAGGTGCGTTGCCTCAGGGGCAGCGTTCCTTTCCCCCTCAGAACTCGTCGAATTATTTTGATCAGCAGAATACTCAGTCTGCGCAATATTACAATGATGATTATTGTGTTGAGGGTGAGGTTCAGGATTTTCATTCCAGTTAGGACAGCCATGGACAAAGTAAGGGAGTCGTATCAGTTCCAGTGGATCAGAATGGGCCTTATGTTGAGGTAGTTGCCTTGGGTGTTGCAGAGCCATTTCTTTTGGATACCGGTGCAATGAGAAGCTCTATGATGCATTCAAAACTCCCTGGGGCACCTTTGTCTGGCTTAACGAACGTTTCTGTAGGATTTTCTGGCGCCCCAGTTGCTAACCCAGTTTCGTGTCCTTTGCCTCTTTCGATTGGTCCTTACGATCTGGAAGCTCCCCTTATTTTAACGACTGGTTGCGGAGAGAATTTGTTGGGTTTGGATCTGTTGAAACGTCTTCATGCAACAATGTATTGCTCCCCCTCTGGTGTGCATCTTACTTTGGGTAAGAAATTGGTTTCTCCTATATATCTATCAAAGGATAGTTTTCCACCTGAATTACAGTC
Source organism: Lissotriton vulgaris (assembly GCF_964263255.1). Classification (NCBI taxonomy): domain Eukaryota; kingdom Metazoa; phylum Chordata; class Amphibia; order Caudata; family Salamandridae; genus Lissotriton; species Lissotriton vulgaris. Next base: position 1,977,938,393 of record NC_141689.1, on the reverse strand, counting down.
TCTTCCTGCTACACTTCCTCCTTATGTGGTTACTATCAAGCCTAATGTTAAACTGCCACATATTCTGCAATACAAGATTTCTAATGATGGTGAGCGAGCCTTGATGGCTATGATCTATGATTTGCTCCAGAAGGGCGTGGTTGAAGAAACGAGAGGCAATGTTTGTAACAGTCCTGTTCTCCCCGTTCTTAAACGCAGCGATCCTTCTCAACCACCTGTGTATCGCTTTGCGATTGATCTTCGGGAGGTCAACAAGATTGTTGTCCCCCAGTTTCCTGTTGTCCCAGATATCACTGCTTTGCTTACTATGATACCCGCCTCAGCGGCATGGTTTTCGGTTATCGATCTAAAGAATGCTTTCTTTAGTATTCCCATTGCTGAGGAAAGTAGAGATATTTTTGGCTTCTCTCTTGGAGGCCGAAGCTTTCGGTTCAAGCGTGCTCCACAAGGTTATTGTGAAAGTCCGTTTATCTGCAGTCAAGCTTTGAAATCTCAGCTTGACGCGTTCACTTTGCCTTCAGGTGCTACTTTGATCCAATACATTGACGATTTGCTGATTGCTGATGATTCAGAGGATGTTTGTAAGGATGTGACGGTTTCTTTGTCTGATCTACATCATATAGTGGCCCCTTCTAAGTTGCAATATTGCCGCCAAGAGGTTACCTGCTTAGGTCATCTCTTGTCGAAGGAGGGAAGACGATTGACCCCAGAGCGAATTCAAGCGATTGCACAAATGTCTGAGCCAACCGCAAAGAGGGAGGTACGTGCCTTTTTGGGCATTACCTCATATTGTAGGCAATGGATTCCGAATTTTTCTTTGTTAGCTAAGCCTTTGCTGGCGCTTACATTGAAAGATACGCCACAACCTCTCCCTTGGACCGATGAATGCCAAAAGAGTTTTTCTGATTTACGTAATGCTTTGTGTTCTGCACCTGTGTTAGGTACTCCGGATTACAGTAAGCCTTTTACACTCTATGTGCATGAAAGAGAAGGTTGTGCATTGTCAGTTTTAACACAACAATTTGGAGACAAACAACGGCCATGTGCCTATTTTGTGGCTACGTTGGATCCAGTAGCCAAGGCATTGCCTAGTTGTCTCAGAGCTACAGCAGCGGCAGCAATTTCTATTCGTCAGTCTGCTGGATTGGTATCGGACAACACCCTTGTTGTTATGGTACCACATACAGTAAATACTCTTTTGAATAGGACTAAGACACAACACCTTACGAGTGCTCGCTTGTCTGGATATGAGCTAACGCTTTTGGCTAGTCATATACATATCAAGCGGTGTAATACTCTGAACCCAGCGACATTGTTGCCCATACCGGATGAGAAAGGCATTCAGGAACAGCATGATTGCTTTCTCCGAACAGAGGAGGAAACGAAAGGCAGAATAGATCTAAAAGATACACCACTTGTGGATCTGGACGGGATCCTATGGGTGGATGGATCTTGTTTTAAGCTTCCAAATGGAGAGACAACTGCTGCTTATGCTGTTACTACTTTGCATACTGTAGTGGAGACAGCACGTAACACACAGAATTCAGCCCAAGCAGCTGATTTAATTGCTTTAACGAGAGCGTGTGTTTTGGCGAAAGGAAGGAGAGTAAATGTCTACACTGATAGCCAATATGCTTTCAGTGTGGCTCATAGTTTTGGTCGCTTGTGGAAGGAAAGAGGATTCTTTACTTCCCATGGGACTAAAATACAGCATGGCCAGTTGGTGACTGATCTTCTCGACTCACTTGCTTTGCCTAAACAAATAGCAATAGTCAAGTGTAGCGCTCATAAAAAGATTACCGATGATGTAGGTCGTGGAAATGCTTTTGCAGACGAGGTAGCAAAAGAGACAGCGAGAGATGTTACGAGTCGAATGTACATTGCGGGCCCTGCAAGATGGATCAGAGAAGGAGGAATGTGTGAGGACACGATAGAAAGTGTAAGAATGATTCAAGAAGAGGCTACTGGGAAACAGTTGAGTAAGTGGAGAGAAGGTACGGGAATGTTGGACACGACTGGGTGTTGGAGGGAATTGTCAGAGCATCAACGATGGCTGTTACCAGACGCTTATGAACTACCTGAAGTTACTATGGTGCATGGTCCAGCCCATATTAGTGCAAAAGGCATTCGTAAAAACTTGGCTCCAGTATGGCAGAATGAGGGAATTCCTAAATGTGCGGAAAACGTAGTGAAGCACTGCATTGTTTGTCTAAAGCATAATGCAGGAAAGGGAACCCCAACTCCAGCAGGTCATTTTGCTCCCCCCACGTATCCTTTTGAGGTATTGCAAATCGATTACATTTATATGGATCGTTGTAATAACCTCAATTATGTTCTGGTGGTGGTTTGTGCCTTCTCCAGATGGATAGAGGCCTACCCCCTAAAGGACAATACTGCCTTATCTACTGCTAAAGTTCTTTTGAAGGAGTGTTTCCCGAGGTTTCGTTTGCCGTGCATTGTTTGGTCTGACAATGGGAGTGAATTCGTAGGCGAGATCATGCAGAAAGTATGTGTAGGTCTTGGTATCAAGCAGAAATTCCATGCTGCAAACCATCCTCAGTCAGCGGGATTGGTGGAGTGCTATAATGGTACTCTCAAGCTCAAATTGGCAAAGATTCAGGCGAGCACAGGTCTCGCCTGGCCTGCTGCCTTACCATTAGCACTCCTGTCTACAAGAACTACTGCTCATTCTCGTTTAGGTTTGACTCCGTATGAGGTCGTCTTAGGGCGACCAGCAAATGTTTGGGGAGTGCCTCGACCTAAAAAATATTCTGATATTCCATACCCAATGCTGATTGACTACTTGCATGACCTTACCACTAAATTACGTGTTCTCCACCAACAGGTTCAAAACGCTTTGCCAGAGGCCTCCGCAGACCCAGGTCATTCCATCCAACCTGGTGACTGGGTCTGCGTGAAGAATTTTCAGCGGAAGCGGAATCTGGAACCTCGTTGGGGCCCACCGCGTCAAGTGCTATTAACTACACGGACGGCAGTAAAGGTTGTTGGGAAAAAGAACTGGGTCCATGGCATGCACTGTAAAAAGATACCCCTGCCCTTGCCTTTTGATCAGTGGGTTCGTGAGGGTATAGCGGACAATGAAAGTGAAACAGTGACTAGATTTGTACCGTTTAGTAGTGCACGCCTGGACCACAAAAACTCTGAGAAAGAAGACGACGACGTGTTACAGGAGGCCGTCCCAACACACTTGCGTTTGAACACTTAATCCAGAGGCCTTGTTTAAGGACCAGACGATCCCCAATAAGACTTGATATAACTTGCGACCGAGAGTGGTCAAGAACAATTGACTTTTTATTATTTTTCGGGTTATAACTTTTTGTTTTGAAAAGACATTTTGTTTATGTGTTTTCTTCCACTATTCAGCAAGTTGCAGGGTCACGGTAGGAGTCTTAAGCTGTGACCTGAGTAGTGACCTAGGTTCCGCAGGACTTGCTGTGTCATAGGACGGCTAACAACCACAGCTAAGTGATTAAGGAAGATTATCGTGAGCAACGCCTTTAGAGTAATGGATGTTAAAGTGGAAATTAATGATCAGACTGTAAATATGAAACAGCGATTTATGAAACTGATGGTTAGTCCATGTGGGATAACCTTATATATTTTGATATGCTTATGTACTTTATTAGCTTGTGGAAGTTGGATTGTTTATGTCCTACAGCTGTTACCTGTCCCTACCTCTGTCCCTGTATCTTTTTCTGTTACTGCCTCCCCACACCGGTTCTATACACTTTCAGCACACGAACAGATTAGGAGGACCGAATACTTCAACAATTCGTTCATTCAGCTATTACACCAACATCAGTTAGTAATGAATACTACTGATTGTTGGGTTTGTGGGCTTATGCCTCATAATACAGACAGGGGCATGCCATATTTGGTTTTTCCATTCTCCTATGAAGGTTCCGCCTGGGCTTATCTGGCTATGTTTTCTAATCTTTATCAAAATCAGCTGCGATATTCCCCTGGCAGTCCATATGGCGGTGGAGCAGACTTTAGTCATAGTACTTTGATTAAGGGAATTGTGACTATGGCTAAAATTGCTCAGATTAGCAAGATTCCTGTAGATGAGAAGAGCGCATATGATGGATGGAACATAACACAATATATTACTAGCCTTACAGAAAAGGCTAAACTAAGGAGCTCTCCGCCAATCTGGACTGTGCCTCATCGAGGTAATTTCTGCTTACAAATTAATGGTCAGAATGTCAAGAATCAGCCAGAGAGGAGTATCTGTTCTCATACCTATGTTTACACACCTCAGATTTCCTCACCGTTAGTGCCATCACAAGGCACATATTTCATCTGTCATGATAGAGCCTATACATGGCTTCCTACTTACTTCTCAGGAACATGTTATGTGGCTTTTCTTCTTCCTCCAACATATACCGCTCCTTCAAGTAATTACAAAAAGAGACATGGTAGGGGAGTCTTTGATCAGAAGGACACAGCAGGACAGGAGGCAGCTGACTTCATCAAAGGGTTGCTTCCTTGCTGGGGCCCAATGGCCAATAGCAGAGACATCAGACACCTAGCTTGTGTTGTTGAGGCTACCATAAATGAAACTTCCGGAGCCTTGAGTAATGTGACAGCCGAGCTTCAGGCGGATCGTCTTATGACTTTACAAAATCGGATAGTTTTAGATATTATCCTTGCAGATAGGGATGGAGTCTGTTAATTGATCGGGTCTAGTTGTTGTGTTTACATTCCTGATAATGCCCCCACAGTATACCAAGCTATCTCTAAGTTACATACCATCTCCGAGTCTATACATCAGGACACGGGAGATTGGTCTGTGATGGGATGGTTTTGGGGACTACTGTCCATATGGGGATGAAAGATACTAACTTTCCTTGGAATGGTCTTAGCTATTATCTTCTCTTGTTGCCTTTGTGTGCAGTGTGGACCTGCAATATCTGGTCTGTGTTCCGCTATTTGTGTCCCGAATCCTGCTTCACAAAAAACAGAGAACATTAGAATGATGTTACAGCAACAGCTCGATGACCTCATGGCCATTGGCATCGACTCAGATTGACTTGAGTCCCTGATGTATTGCATGAGTAATGGCAAAAGGAGGATCTAAGGTTCTGCGATTTTAGATTTCGTCTCGTATCTAGCCACCATTTTGTGTCTTGTCGCCATTTTGTGTTGCCCTCACCCAGGCAGCACGGCGAACAATGTGCTTTTGCTTTTCCAGCTGCTATGTGTCTTTTCAGTTAAAAAGTAACTCTATTGTCCTTGTTCATGAAACTCGATGTCGAGGTCTGGCTGAGTTTACTAATCCATGTCTGGTTCGATTGATCCTTGTCTCAGCCAACTATTTGCCCTCTCCAATTCTTCCCTTACACTATCTTATCCGACTGGCCTTTGCTATTTTCTCCTTGTATGCTCCTATTACACAACTATCCTTTGGGATACACAAGCATGTCCTGTCACCTGCGAGAGGGGATTGTGAACACCATCACTGATTAATTTGATGGGAGGGGTGGCACTCGAGGTCCGAGAAAGAGGCGCATTCTGAGACACCTGATAGCTTGTTTTCCAACTTTTCTCATTGGTTCGTTTTGTGTATATGGGGAGTGGGATATTGTAAATATGTTTAGTATAAGAGATTGTACGCCACGGATTGAAGTGGCAGTCTCTTTAGAACCCACTTCATGTGTAACTTCTAGGATAACTGTGCTTAGCTGCAGCTAATAAACCTGGCTTCCACGCTCAACGGAGTGTCTCGTATCTCTGTTAGTTACAAGGCAGGTGAATCCGGGGATTTAGGCGTGCCCTGCGCCGCCGGGCCCATAAGGCCAGGTTCTCCAGGGGTGACAAATGCAAAAACAACAATTGATGGACAGAATGCAGAACAATGTCATACATTCACCCCAGTACAGAAATCTGGGCCTAAATCCATCGTTTTTTTGCACTCCACACTGTTCCAATGCCGACCAGCTAAACACCGCAGGAGTGAAGAACATCCCAATCCCCTACCCTCGCCGTGACCCCCAACACCCATGAATAAACCGGGTGGTGGAGAACAAGACACCAGGAGAAGGTGGGTAAATAAAACAAGGGAACCCAAGGTCTTGGGGAACACAGCTCGTCTCCTCCAGCTTCTCGGCAGCTAACTGATTGACTCAGACGAGACCGCTGTAAAAGAAAAAGGGGGACAAGGTTAGACACACCCCACTAATAATACCAGTGCCAAGTACACACACGAACCACCGACCTCCCTGCTTACCCCAGTTAACAAACGGGAGTGGCTTGATATGAAACAGGAATAACTCCACTGCAATCGTATTGTTTTTTTCTTGTGTAACCAACAGACCAACCACGCCCCCTCAGGAAACACCGAGAATGTGAAAGGGGGTGGAATTCAAAATGAAAAGACAAAAAAGAGACAGGGGAAAAAAGGCGTCAAGGGAATTTGAAAGACACCCAAAAAACCTCTGGACTTTAAAAGAACACGAAGGTAGCGCAAAAAACGGCCGTTGTTCAGCTCCTTTGTGAAACCACCCAAAAGACACTCAACAAGATGGTTTGAGTACAAAAAAGGGTAAATAACGGGACGCCAGAACTCATAGGAAACGCAGCCGCGAATCCCAAATTGTCACCGAAATATCAAAACAGGTCCCCAGTAAGGGTTCAGTAATGCCCAAAGGTATAAGAAACAGGGTAAAAGGGGAAACAGGGGAATCAAAATCCAGCCCTTGGAAGGACCGCTGGAATAGAGCTCAATGGAAAGGGAACAAGGTGGAACAACAGGAACAGGAAACACACGGCAAGGGACCATTCAAGAAACCAAGCACCTGTTTCCTGTAGGCAGGCCCTTTTAAAGCGAGCCAGAGGGAGCGTCCATAAATTTGCATATGCACTTGGCACCTTAAGCTAAAACCAATAACAGGGGAACTAGACAGAAGGCACTGTCCCCCCCTGAACCCCAACACACACCACCCCAGTTCAGACATCGCCATATGCAAATCAGCCTTGACCCTGTGCCTCATGGGAACAGTCCAGCCCGAACTGCCAAGCCATGTATTTCCTGGACCGGAATCGAGCATCCTAGGACTGGTTTCTGTCTATCAGCCGTCTTCAGCCAGGATAGCTTGACTCCAGTGGTGTGGAGAGCATGGGACTCACGTCTGAGCATACCTATCCCACTCGGGGAGACAAATGCAAAAACAACAATTGATGGCCAGAATGCAGAACAATGTCATACATTCACCCCAGTACAGAGTTCTGGGCCTAAATCCATCGTTTTGTTGCACTCCACACTACCCCAGTTCAGACATGGCCATATGCAAATCAGCCTTGACCCTGTGCCTCCTGGGAACTGTCCAGCCCGAACTGCCAAGCCATGTCTTTCCTGGACCGGAATCAAGCATCCTAGGACCGGTTTTCTGGCTATCAGCCGTCTTCAGCCAGGATAGCTTGACCCCAGTGGTGTGGAGAGCATGGGACTCACGTCTGAGCATACCCATCCCACTCGGGGTGACAAATGCAAAAACAACAATTGATGGACAGAATGCAAAACAATGTCATACATTCACCCCAGTACAGAGATCTGGGCCTAAATCCATCGTTTTTTTGCACTCCACACCACCCCAGTTCAGACATGGCCATATGCAAATCAGCCTTGACCCTCTGCCTCATGGGAACAGTCCAGCCCGAACTGCCAAGTCATGTCTTTCCTGGACCGGAATCAAGCATCCTAGGACCGGTTTCTGGCTATTAGCCGTCTTCAGCCAGGATAGCTTGACTCCAGTGGTGTGGAGAGCATGGGACTCACGTCTGAGCATACCCATCCCACTCAGGGGGACAAATGCAAAAACAACAATTGATGGACAGAATGCAAAACAATGTCATACATTCACCCCAGTACAGAGATCTGGGCCTGAATCCACTACAGAGATCTGGGCCTAAATCCATCGTTTTTTTGCACTCCACACCACCCCAACTGGGGTGGTGTGGAGTGCGAAAAAAAATAATTATGGATGTAGGCCCAGATCTCTGTACTGGGTAGAATGTATGACATTGTTCTGCATTCTGTCCATCAACTGTTGTTTTGCATTTTGTCACCCCACCCATAGGGGCATGTTGCCTATCACTGATGCCACCCACCCCACCCATAGGGGCATGTTGCCTATCACTGATGCCACCCCACCCATATGTATCATGTTGCCTATCACTGATGCCACCCCACCCATACGTATCATGTTGCCTATCACTGATGCCACCCCACCCATAGGGGCATGTTGCCTATCACTGATGCCACCCCACCCATAGTGGCACGTTGCCTTTCACTGATGCCTCCCCACCCATATGTGTTATCTTGCCTATCTCTGATGCCACCCCTCCCATATGTGTTATCTTGCCTATCACTGATGCCACAACACCCATAGGGGCGTGTTGCCTATCACTGATGCCACCCCACCCATATGTGTTATCTTGTCTATCACTTATGCCACCCCACCCCTATGTGTTATCTTGCCTATCACTGATGCCACCCCACCCATATGTGTTATCTTGTCTATCACTTATGCCACCCCAAACATATGTACCATGTTGCCTATCACTGATGCCACCCCACCCATATGTATCATGTTGCCTATCACTGATGCCACCCCACCCATAGGGGCATGTTGCCTATCACTGATGCCACCCCACCCATAGGGGCATTTTGCCTATCACTGATACCACCCCACCCATATGTATCATGTTGCCTATCACTGATGCCACCCCACTCATAGGGGCATGTTGCCTATCACTGATGCCACCCCACCCATATAAGTTCTCTTGCCTATCACTTATGCCACCCCACCTATATGTGTTATCTTGCCTATCACTGATGCCACCCCACCCATATGTGTTATCTTGCCTATCACTGATGCCACCCCACCCACATATACCATGTTGCCTATTACTGATCCCACCCCACCCATAGGGGCATGTTGCCTATTACTGAAGCCACCTCACCCATATATGTTCTCTTGCCTATCACTTATGCCACCCCACCTATATGTGCTATCTTGCCTATCACTGATGCCACCCCACCCATATGTGTTATCTTGCCTATCAATGATGCCACTCCACCCATATATACCATGTTGCCTATCACTGATGCCACCCCACCCATAGGGGCATGTTGCCTATTACTGATGCCACCCCACCCATATGTGTTATCTTGCCTATCACTTATGCCACCCACCCATATGTATCATGTTGCCTATCACTGATGCCACCCCACCCATAGGGGCATGTTACCTATCACTGATGCCACCCACCCATAAGTATCATGTTGCCTATCACTGATGCCACACCACCCATAGGGGCATGTTGCCTATCACTGATGCCACCCCACCCATAGGGGCATGTTGCCTATCACTGATGCCACCCCACCCATAGGGGCATGTTGCCTATCACTGATGCCACCCACCCATATGTATCATGTTGCCTATCACTGATGCCACCCCACCCATATGGGTGTGTTGCCTATCACTGATGCCACCTCACCCATATGTGTTATCTTGCCTACCCTAATTCCATCCCACCCATATGTGTTATCTTGCCTATCACTGATGCCACCCCACCCATAGGGGCATGTTGCCTATCACTGATGCCACCCCACCCATAGGGGCATGTTGCCTATCACTGATGCCACCCCACCCATAGGGGCATGTTGCCTATCACTGATGCCACCCACCCATATGTATCATGTTGCCTATCACTGATGCCACCCCACCCATATGGGTGTGTTGCCTATCACTGATGCCACCTCACCCATATGTGTTATCTTGCCTACCCTAATTCCATCCTACCCATATGTGTTATCTTGCCTATCACTGATGCCACCCCACCCATAGGGGCATGTCGCCTATCACTGATGCCACCCCACCCATATGGGTTATCTTGCCTGTCACTGATTCCACCCCATCCATATGTGGTATATTGCCTATCACTGATGCCACCCCACCCATTTGTACCATGTTGCCTATCACTGATGCCACCCCACCCATAGGGGCATGTTGCCTATCACTGATGCCACCCCACCCATAGGGGCATGTTGCCTATCACTGATGCCACCCCACCCATATGTGCTATCTTGCCTATCACTGATGCCACCCCACCCATATGTGTTATCATGCCTATCACTGATGCCACCCCATCCATATGTATCATGTTGTCTATCACTGATGCCACCCCAACCATAGGGGCATGTTGCCTATCACTGATGCCACCCCACCAATAGGGGCATGTTGCCTATCACTGATGCCACCCCACCCATATGTGTTGTCTTGCCTATCACTGATGCCACACCACCCATAAGTATCATGTTGCCTATCACTGATGCCACCCCACCAATAGGGGCATATTGCCTATCACTGATGCCACCCCACCCATATGTGTTCTCTTGCCTATCCCTTATGCCACCTCACCTATATGTGTTATGTTATGTTATGTTAGGTGATATTTGTAAAGTGCGCTGACACCATGGGTTTCCTGGCATCATCTTGCCTATCACTGATGCCACCCCACCCATATGTGTTACAGCATATGGGTTATCTTGCCTATCACTGATTCCATCCCTCCCATATGTATCATGTTGCCTATCACTGATGCCACCCACCCATATGTATCATGTTGCCTATCATTGATGCCACCCTAGCCATATGTATCATGTTGCCTATTACTGATGCCAAACCACCTATATGGGCATGTTGCCTATCACTGATGCCACCCCACCCATATGTATCATGTTGCCTATCACTGATGCCCCCCCACCCATAGTGGCATGTTGCCTATTACTGATGCCATCCCACCCATAGAGCGGATGATGTGACACACATCCATCAAACATCAGCCACAGGCATGTCAGCCAAATACATTCCACAACAACATCATGCCAACAGTGTGTAGTGCCTGACAAATAGCCCCAACAGGGATTTTGATTCATGACACACACACAGTATCTACCATCACATGTGTGAAGTAAACAAGAGTGTGGGCTACTCAAGTCAAGCTTTCAAATAGAACTAGGCCAATGTGTGAAAACATCCCATCAGTGTGTACATCCAATGTAAAATGTGTGGACACAAAGTGCAGCATTGTCAAAATCACCCATCATCACAGTGACCACAAGGTAGGTGTCATCATGGAAATAGCAGCACTTGACAAACAGTATGTATGATTTTTGTGTATGTCAGGACAACACCTGTACAGTCAACCTTCATCTGCCACCCAGTGTAGGCACTAGTGACATACGCATGGGTACAGTATTACCCCTTAAGTCACCTGCCCATAGACAATACATATGTCTACCAAGTTGCACAGAGGACACAGTTGACTTTACACCAATGATGTCCAGCACCTGCATGTACAGTGTAGGTGGCACAACAGTCAGGAAAAGTGTCACATTGGACATTGTGAAGCACATCATATGTGCATGGGTGCAAGCCACAGATGTGGCCATGCCAAATAAATGTTACCATCCCTGTGCCAAATTAGTCAATCATGACACCCCCACTCAGCTGCAAAGGATGACATGGATACCAACCTGAACATAAAATTCATCTTATGGCCCAATTGGAGTACACCACATCAACACCTCAGTAACAGACATTTGTAAATCCTGCATCTTCACACCAAGGTCAGGGTAAACAGCAGCAACAAAATCTACAGCTAAATCAAATGTACAAGGAGAATAAAAAATGCTTTATTCAGCAAACTGCCATCTGGAAGGCAAAATAAATAAATACATGTAGTCCAATGTTCAGTGAAAATCAAAAGTCCAATGATGGTATCAGTGACACCTGTCACCCATTGCTTGCCTGCACTGATAAGGACTGGGGGACATCCATTCTGAGGTGCATACATTGGGCAGGCCAGGCACCGAAGGGACTGGATCAGGGTTCAGAAGGAGGTTGGGAAGGGGTGCTGGGTGCAGGAGAGTCAGTAGCACCTGCAGTGGAGGGGTCTGACATGGGTTGTGCCGTCACAACTGTGGGGCACAAGTCTAATGGAGTGGGTACTGGAACCACTGCAGTGGGCAGATCAGGTGTAGTGGACATGGTCCCCACTGCAGTGCCCATGTCAGACTGGGTGGGCGTGGACTCCACTGCAGTGTCTAACACCATGGGAGTGGAAAGGGGTGCAGGTGGGGTTGGCAGGACAGCTGGGGTGACACGTTCCCCACAGTAGTTGCAGTTGCAGGTGGTGGTGTCAGTCGAAGAGCAAGTGGCAGGGGGGAGGGCCTGATAATTTTGGGGATGATGTATCTGTGGGTGGGGGAACCCGGGACAGGGTGTGGTGGGGGAACCTGTGGTGTGCTGACCTAGGGGATGGAGGAAGGAGTCTGTGTATTGGACCTGGGGGGTGGGGGTTGGGTCTTGCTCTTCCGGCTAAGGGGTGACTTGCGGGTGGGGGCCTCAGTCTGCCTGAGCTTGGGGGAGGGTGTCCGGGTGTGAGGGGCACTCTTCTCTGTGTGTGGTGACTTCCCCATCCCCCTGTAGTCAGGATCTGCTGGATCTGAGGGGAAGAGGCCTAGGTCACACAGGAAGAGCTTTTTAGGAGATGGGGTTGCAGGTGAGCAAGGGAAGGGCTCTTGGAGGAAGAGGGATCGGAGGACTGTGGAAATCTGACATATGAGTGCCTGCAAACACAACTACCTGAACATTAGCACTACACAGTCTGCTGCCAATGACACATAGCTGCGTTAAAGACACTCTTGCATACAACATTGTGCTCATTGAACTGACCACACCCCTAAATGTTGCACAGGTATCATCCCCATTGTCGCAACTCCGATGTCCTGCTCACACTAAAATCCTCTACACACCAGTTGCCACAAAATTGGAAGGCACACTACAATGATATTGTGTTAGACACCTGATGGCACATTTCAGGAACAACAACCAGTAGGTCCATACACGTGAGTGTGAGTACAGAGACTCACTATGCAGTGGAGTGGGCATGACAGAGCAGGTAAGCCAAATACAGCGTATTGGCATGGACAGTGGGCAGGTGTCTGGCCCACTGTGACATACTTCCTCTACATAGCCCTGAGGACACTACATGGACTCACTTGCTGCATGGGTAAGTCTTAAGAACTCCACACACATGCTGTGACCCAGACCAGCAATTTGAACAGATATGAAAGGCACACACAGAACACATGTCAGAGACCAAGCAAAGTGCAAAGAAGAGACCCACCCACGATGCACACATCAGAGTCACAGTAACATATGCTGTGCAGGACCATCAGAATAGCTAATTTGAGGGACACAGTGCCCAAGGTGAAAATAGTCACAGACTGTAGGGGCCACAATCGTGGATCAGATGAGGAGTGTGACTTACACAATAGAGGGACACAAGTCCTGGACTCCAAGACCAACTTAATGTGGGAGTATGACCAGGCCAAAACACTGCACATAGCATGTCAGACATGATCATAGATCAGGCATGGGCTTACCCCCTCCTAGCTGCTGTCTGGCCTTCAGTTGCCCATCCAGGTCCGGGAAGACCACCGGCAGAATCTGCAGCATGTGGGGGTCAGGGTCCGGTGTCCACTCCCCTACGGTGAAGAGGCAACAGCTTCAGCTGGACCCTTGAGATCCTCCGGGTCCAGCCACGTAGGTCCTGCCACCTCTTCTGGCAGTTGCGGATCCGGCGCTTGTAGACCCCCACTGATCTGACTGCCCTGGCGATGGTCAGCCAGATTTACTGCTTATGGTAGGCATCAACCTGTGAGGATGACAAAGTGAAGAGGACATTACCACACATGCCACATAATTGTGCTGCATACAGTTGAAAATACATGTAGTCCTCACAAAGCCAAAAGAGGTACACAGGTAGTGCACCCATAGAAATTTGCAGGTCTGTCATGGTAACATTGGCTAGGACTGTAAGGCCAGCAGTACTGCACTACAGCAGCAGGACACTTTTTCAACACATGTACCCACATGAATAGGTAGCTGAAAGTACTGAGTGCATACGCCTCCCACTGCTGTGCACACTTCCATTACTTTTAGTCAGACCACTTGCATGATATGATGGGCAGTGGACTGCACACTCACCTGCTTCCATGGTGTCCCATACAGCTTGCTGTACTCTGGGAGGACCCCATCCAGCAGGGCCTGGTTCTCCTCCTCAGTGAATGCTGGGGCCCTCTCCAAAGTACATGCCATTGCAGGATCCAGAGGAAGCACAGACAGCAGCAGCAGTGGATTGTGGAAAGTGGTCCTCTAGCATGTAGTGCAGGCAAGTGGGGTCCCCGGGGGCCTGGCAGCCTTAAATCTGTGCTGCAGAGGCATATTCGGTGACATTGCCCCTCACTGATAGGGAAAAAGTAGGAATGGTTTTTAGATGTCAATCTAGAAATGGGCGCACTGCCTGTATGGAAGCACTAATGTACATTAGTTTGTGGTGTAACTGGGTGAGTTGAAAACCAGGTAACTACCCAATGGTAATGTCAGCGAGCTGACAGGACCTCACAATTACTACACAGACGTACCCTATGCACACACTATATATTTCTATAAACGTAGGTAAATGTATACATTATTCATAGTTGTAAAAACATGCGGAGAAACAGTTGAAGTGAACAAAAATAGAAAATTAATATTATGACAAGGAAGAGTCCTTGTGTCCTCATTTAATTTTCAAGGCTTAACAACAGCCAGCCTCACTGATAGGCCAGACACTGTTGTATTCTGTGAATCTGTCCAATCCATGGAAATTAAAGACTCCTACACTTCTTCCACATCGTTCAAAACAACTTCAGGACGCCCTAGGATTGCAACATTGTTGTACGCATCCAACTGTATTTCCAGCGCACGACTCAAGCGTTTTTTTTAATTTGCGTCCGTCTCCATGACAGCCCATTGCCAATGAGTGCGCACGGCTCGGAAAACTTACTATCCAACGTGTTTATTTTAAAAAATACGCATCCGTCTGGATACGAATCTATGGGCTATGCGTGCGCACAGCTCGGTCCATGACTGTATGACGCGTCTGCTTACGACTCACCCGCGTTGGGTCAGATTGCATACGCGTCCAACATGCATGAACCGAGCCATGTGTACGCATTGCTAATTGGCAGCAATTTGATCCGATGCAGGTGACTGTAATTCATACGCATCGTACAGTCAATGGACAAGGTGTGTGCACAACTCGGTCCATGCATGTACGGCGCGTCTGCATACAAGTCAGCCGCGTCGGATCACATTGGTGTGACTTGCAGACGGTTTAAACACTGATTTAAGTGCCATGGCCCCACCTTCAACAACACAGCATGTCCCATACTACATCCCATGGCATGTAAGGCTGTATCACCTGTGTGTATGGGGTGGTGCAACATTCCTATCATTTAATGGCACTTAGGTCAAACCACTCCCAGGCTGGGCATGAGTTCATGGGGACAGATTACTTTTGGTGTGTGCACCTCACAAATGTAATTTCAAAGTGTTGGCTTATGGGCATGAGTCATGGACACAGTACCAATTTGGAGATCTGTATGACGTGTCACATACAACATGAGTAGAGGGTTGCATGTCATGTACGTCACAGACAGAGCCATGGCTACATTCATGATCTATCCACAAAGTCTGTGTGCATGTTGTATCTCTGATGTTTATGTTTCCATGGCCCCAATGTGAGACAGGGTCCACCATGTTCCTTGTGCATGCTATTTCATGCTGTGTGTGTAAGGGTCATCCATGTATGGCCTGCAGGGACCACAGGGCCCACTAACTGGGGAAGTCATTATTATTTGTGGTATGTCCATGATACTACATGGCATTCCAGTGCACAAGTGGCAATGCTGGGGCCATGGCTATCTCTCTGACATGGAGTTGTGATGCCTGTGAAACATCTGTCATCACTTGTCACTGTGTTGTGTGTTTGTAATGTGACAGCAGTCCATGGGTACTGTGCCACAGCCCAATGATTTGCCATAGCGCCACAGGGAACTCATGCACACATGTGTCAATGATATGTGAGATGATGGTCATGAAGGTGACATATGTGTCCATAACAAGAAAGCACACTCCTTAGTTAATTGTGAATTACTGTGATGTATATAGTCATTTTCTGCAAGGTGAGTGCTACATGGGTAGCTGAATGTATAATGTTACTTTACCCATCTCTGTACTGCAGGGCGCCAGCAGTCCATAGACAGTTCCAGGACCTCGAGACCGTGATGGAACGCAACAGCATCCATCAGTACCGCTTCACCAGGAGCCTGATTGATGAGTTGGCGGAGCAGTTGGCACCACATCTGCTACCTGGCCGCACATACCCGACAGCACTGTAACCAAAGGTGAAGGTGATGGCAGCCCTGCACTTCTTTGCCACCGGTACCTTCCAACACACTGTGGCTAGTGTTGGGGGTATGTCACAGACAATGTTCAGCCATGTGCTACGGGATGTTTTGGAGGGAATGTTGCACCACCTTGACTCATGCATCAAGTTTCAAACACCAGGTTAACTCGTAGGGATTTAGAATGCCTTCTATGGACTGAGGAGGATGCCAAATGTGATTGGCTCAATCGATGACACACATGTGGCCCTGATACCACCATGAGCACAGCTACAGACCTACCGCAACCGCAAACATTAAGACTCAATAAATGCTCTGGTGGTATGTCTGGCGGACATTGTTATTTCATATGTGTGTGTACGGTTTCCTGGTTCAGCCCACAATGCCTACATCTTGAGGAGGAATTGCATCCCGGTGATGATGTCACAGATGCCAAACCAGCGTGCCTGGCTTGTTGGTGTGTCTTGTTTAACGTTGTATGTGTTTTGCAATGTTGTCTCCCACACCCTTACAATACTCAACTAATGTGTGGTTCTTTGTATGTAGGCGAGACTGGATATCCCAACATGCCTTGGTTGCTGACATCCCTGAGGAACCCTGTGACACCATCGGAGATGCGATACAATCGGGCACATGGCAGAACCAGGCGAGTCATCGAGCGTACCTTTGGACTCCTGAAGAGCCGCTTCCGCTGCCTGGATAAGAACGGAGGGGCACTCCCAAAGCTGAAAAATAATAATTGTCTGCTGCATGTTTCACAACATGGCAGTAAGGGAGGAGGTGTCTCTTATCCAGGACGATGACGACCAACATCCACCACCTGTGGAGGATCCTGGCTTGGGCCACGAGGCCAGTGATGATGATGAGGCTAAAGTCCACACTCAGCTCATCAATGACTTCTTCAGCTGAAGGTGAGTTGACAGCGTTGTCATGTCAATGTCCTGCGTGAGCCTGTGATGTGTTAGTGCAGCCCAGTTGCTGTTTGTGTTTGTCCATGTGGTACTTGACTGGAAGCGTGCTGTGATGTGTCCAGTCCGATGGTCTGTAGTCCACAATTGTGTGGACATGCTAAGTTGTTACTGTGTAGGTTTCTTGTGACATGTTTATTGCCTTTCCTACCTGTTCTGGTGTGCTTCTGACTGTGTCTCATTTCTGTCCTTCACAAGGGTCTTTGCTAGTTGCTGGGGCAAGTCTGACACCAACAACCAGAATTCATTTGACAACATTTGTTGACCATGTGCCCACTGTCATGTGGATTCACGTTGAAACTGTTGTGTAATAAACTTGTTTCTGATTTGTAATGAACCTGTGCTTCACTTAGTAATGCGTGTCGTCTGTCTTCACACAACTGACTGACATTTGGTAACCTCACCTGTGGGCTTGTTGGCAGTGACTGTGGAAAGGTGTGGTGTCTGCATTCCACCGTATATCTGGCAACCATCTTTGTAGGCAATGTGTCACATGTCCATGGTAAGTCACATAATGGTAATGACATTGCTATAGTAGTCGGCATGCACTGTGTGCTTCAGCATTTCATCATCTCCATGACACATACCAAGTTTGAATCACAACATAGGCAAGTATAATGTAATGGTGAGTTTATTTACATACATGTGTGGAGATAGTGCTGTACATGAGGTTGAGAATCCACAGTTCACACATGAGTAAGAAGTATTGGTAGATGAAATGTTCAGAGTGAAGTCCACATTCATCTTCTACATTGATACAACATGGACCCTCCATGTCATGATGGGGACCTGTGTCATGTGCAACAAGGTGAACGCTTTGCACCTAAAGACCAAAATCCAAAACAGGTTCTGGGTTACTGGGGGATGTGTGGGCACAACTGTGGCTCACTTGTCCTTCTTTGGACGATCCCTCCTCTTCTTCCGTGGGGGATCCTCAGGAGCAGGCGCCGACGGTGCATCGGAGTCTCCACCAGAGAGCTCATCCTCCACCAGAGTCCGGTCCAGGGACTCTTCTTCACTTGGTGCTGAATCCCCAGTGGCACTTGTGTTTGGAAGAGACAGACATTGTAATTTCTGTTACTGCAGACATCAAGGGTTGACCTATGTATATTGCAACAGGGAGGGGAGAAGAGGTACTGACACATTCATCTTGCAATGGGTAGTACTAACAATGAAGGAGGGGGCAGTGGATCACTCATCCTGTGCAGCCATGATATGTACATGATTTCATTCCTTAGTAAATTCCCTCCTATACGTATACAGGAATGCAGCCGTGCTACTTGGATTGCCACCTCAGTGTACTATAACTGCATTTACTTTGGTTCACCTTTACTGCAAATATGATGTGCCTCCACCTGGGGGTAGACTGGCTGCTTTCCCAGTAGTGTCCAGAGGATATATTAGGCCTAGGATAACATGGGGCTGCTACATGTTTTTTTTGTCAAATCTGTTTATTTGCAGTTTTTAAAAAAAGATATCACAGTACATTAGAAGTTTCAACAGTATCAGCACAGTAATTGGGCATGTCAGATGCACAGTCAGAGACATTATAGCATACAAGTAAGAGGTACAAGGCCACTGGTGAAATACGAAGGAAGGATACCCGCCCAGTACTGGCGAAAGCACATGTTGCCGGGGCAGCCGCCCCAAAATAGGTCCATGACTGTCCACACGCTAAGTTTATTTGCGTTAGCATAGTTGAGAGTGGATCTTCCTAACGCCAGGCTTGTGCTCAAAGATGACTTTTATACAACAACTGTAATTAAGCAATAAAAAGGAAAGGAAGAAGAAAACAATAGCGGCAAAACCAACAACACTGATACTAGTTATTCCTCCCCCCCTCTCCCGCCAGCTCCCCCCCTGCACGCGCGCATGCCCCAGTCACATCTGAACCTACACCTGAAACCTATGTAACCCCAGGAGTCAAAGAAGGCGTCTGACCATTTGCTTAGGCAGGAGATCAGCCCACAGCACACCCCAATTCCTGAGGGGTCACCTAATCCTCCACAGATCCTACGCTCCCGACCCTACCCGTTGGCTGCAAGGGGTTGAGCATACGCTCCCAGCGCTCCGCCATTGGTTCTTTTCGGAGCCCCACCGTTTCCTCCCTGCGTATGGCCGTCTTCTCTGCCCAGGACCATGCCTGAAAGGAGGAGGTCCACGCCTGCACGCTTGGTGGGTCACTCGCCTACCAGCACCTTGTAAGGAGGCGCGTAGCCACCACCATCCCCAGGTCCAGAAAGCGGGACGACGCCCTGTCTTTAGGCGGCCTCTTAAATTGGTGCAAAATGTATTCCGGCCAGTCAAAGGATATAATGCGTCCAGTGCAGCCGCGGAGCAGCTAGCCGATTACACTCCAGTAGGAGCCTAGCCTATGGCACCTCCATAAGAGCTGGAGGATCCCCGCGTCCTGCTCTCCACACCTGGGGCAGGACGCATCCATGCGGTGGAAGTATCTATTGATGAGCGCAGGCGTGAGGTAGCCCCTATGAACAACATAAAGTTGTATCTGGCGGAAGCGCAAGTTTCTGGGGATGCGTACCGGACTTTTAAGAATTCTCTCCCACTTCTTATCCGATAGTTGCCTGCCCATGTCACGCTCCCATTTACCCCTGAGCGGGGCCAAACTAGTCCCTGTGTGGATCCTTAATGACCCCGCAAACCAACAAACCAGATGCTTGCCCCTCCTCATGACGTGTAGGTACTGTATAGTTAGGTGCTGTTCAGGCTCCGATGCCATGTTTCCCCACTTGGCTGTCATTTTCGCCACTATGGAGCGATGCAACAGGAACCCCACAGGGTTGAGTCCATCGTCTGAGACCAATGTCTCATACGCCACTAACGCACCGTCCCTAAAGAGGTCACCTAGCATCTGAATGTCTGCCTCTCTCCAGTGCTCCAGCATGGGTCGCGTAAGGACTGCCTCACCTCCCAGAGACCCTCCAAAGGCACCACAGGTGCGTACGGGAGCACCTGTCAGGTAAGGAAGAGTGCTCTGCGGAAGCACTTATACACCACTGTAAGCAGCAGCGGGGTGGGTCTCGCAGGGGCCGACAGGGGGTGGAAAAGCCTGGCGACTAGTTCCAGTGAGTACGGCGGCTCATCTGTGGAGGTATTGTCCCTACCTCTGTCCACCAACCAGCGGGCAATCCATTGAAGCTTCGCGGCCAAGTAGAAGTGCTCGAAACAGGGAGCGGCCAGCCCACCACTGACTGTTGGCAGGAACAGCTTGGCAAGCACCAACCGGTGCCGGGATGTGCCTCAAATGAAGTCCTACAGTGTCGCATTGAGCAACGAAAAGAAGGAGGCCGGGACATAAAGAGGCAGATTGACAAAGTAGTACAGGAGTCGGGGGAGCATAAGCATTTTGGCAAGAGCCATCCTATCCGTTGTGGTTAGCGGGAGGGAGGACCAAAAGTGTATCTGGGATCTAAGCGCTGCCACCGCTCTTCCCAGGTTGCCTTCAAAAAGATCATCTGGCTGCCTGTAGATCTGAATTCCTAGATACCTGAAGGTGTCGGCCTTCCATTGGACTCTTGTGTCACCAAGACAGTACCCCGGGTCTTCTATCTCAGTGTTGAAGGCAAAGAGGCAAGACTTGCCCGCATTTACCCTGAGACAACCGCAAACTGTTCCAGCGAGTGGGCCAGCCTCTCCGGTATGTGTGCCACATCTTTAACGAACACACAAAGTAACTGTGGGTCTAAATAAACAGGTTGTTAAAAAGTGTCTGACCACCAACTCAATCCTAACTAAAGAATAATCTCAAAAGATAAGTGATACTTCCAGAGTGTAAAAGTACCCATCAGTTATCGTTCCGTGCCGCCCTTGTCATCACTTGAGACTCCTTACACCAAGGAGGATATTCCTGCATCCATAATGAGTGTGGAAAAACTGACCGGATACCCCAGTGTAACTAAGGGTGTATGAATTCTAATTTCTAATTTCTAATTTCTAATTTAAAATATTTGTAGAGCGCAGCGTACACCTTGCGGTTTCTTGGCGCTGGGGGGATTGGCAACTGAGGGAGAGAGACCAGAAGAAAGGAAAAAGGGGGGTGTTTAGGGAGTTTAAGAAGGGAAGGCCTGGTCGAAGAGGAACGTTTTCAGGTCTCTACGAAAGGAGAGGTACTGAGTGGCAGAGCGGAGGTGGTCGGGGAGTGAGTTCCAAAAAGTTGGAGCCAGTGTGGAAAAACTGGCCCCGCCCCACTTTTTGCGTGTGAAGCGGGGGGTCTGAAGAAGGGACTTGGAGGAAGACCGAAGATCTCTTGCAGGTACATACGGGTGGATTAGTGAGGAAATAAAAGCGGGGGCGGTGCCCTGGCGGGCCTGGAAGGCCATACAGCCGATCTTAAAAAGGGAGCGTTCTTTTACAGGGAGCCAGTGAAGCTCCTTGAGAAGGGGGGTAGAATGGTGATAACGAGAAAGGCCATACACCAGCCGGGCTGCCTGGTTTTGAATAATCTGGAGTCTACGCAGGCTGTACGCGGGGATGCCATGGTAGAGAGCGTTTGCGTAGTCCAATCGTGACATCACTAATGCGGCCATGATGATCTTAAGTGCCTGAGGGGAAAAGAAGCGAGAAATAGAGCGGATAGTGCGGAGGGTGAGGAAACAAGAGGACACCACAGAGCTGATTTGTGAATGAAGAGTGAGCTGGCTGTTAATTTTCACACCAAGTGTTTTGACCGAGGTGGAGGGGGTAGGAGAGGGACCAAGAGAGGGAGGCCAAAAGAGAGAGTTCCAGGGGCTGGATGAGCCACCCGTGAGAACCAGCTCGGTCTTATCCGGGTTCAGCTTGAGATGGTTGTGGTTCATCCAGTCCCTGATGAATGTCATAGTAGACTGGAAATTGGAGACAGAAAGAGAAGAGGGGGATAGATCAAAGATGAGCTGGAGGTCGTCCGCGTAATTATAGACGGTGACCTCCAGCTGTTGGAGTGCGAAGATGAGAGGAAAGATATAGAGATTGAAGAGCAAGGGGGAGAGAGAGGAACCCTGGGGAACACCGCAGGTGACAGGAAGAGGGGTGGCCATGAAGTCGCCTAGCCGAACCGCCTGAGTGCGGTCCCTCAGAAAGGAGGAGAGCCAGACCAGTGCTGATCCCCCGATGCCGGCAGCCTTGACACGGGTAAGTAGGATGGTGTGGTCCACCGTGTCAAAGGCGGCGGAAAGATCAAGGAGGACCAGTGCCTGGCGTTTGTTCTCGTCCATACCCTTTCTGAGATTGTCTAAGACCGCAACCATGACTGATTCGGTAGAATGCCTGGGGCGGAACCCGGCTTGGCGGGATGCCAGTCCTCCATATGCCTCAACATGAGCGCTGAGTGCCGCGGTGACATGGCGTTCCATCACCTTACCCAAGAAGGGTAACAGGGAGATGGGGCGGTAGTTGGCCGAGATGGAAGGGTCCGCGCCAGGTTTTTTTAGGATGGGCACTATTGTGGCTGCCTTTAGCACAGAGGGCACAACGCCCTGTGCCAGAGAACTGTTGAGGAAGGCGATGGGGGGGTCCGGGCAGCTGGAGTAAACTTGCTGCAGGACTCTTGCCGGGCAGACGTCCGCAGGGGACACTGACTTCACTTTGGGGAGTATCTCCAAAAAAGAATCCTGAGTGAGGGGGGGGATAGCGGTAAAAAGGTGTAGAACGGGAGGAGGGGAGGGATCGATGAAGGCAGACGAAGGTGGTGGGATGTTGGTCTTGATAGTAGCAATTTTCTCTACGAAATAGGTGTTAAGTTGATCGCAGAGAGGCTGAGAAGGGGGAATTTGGGACGAGGTGCGGTCTGAGAATGCCAGGTCATTCACTATGCCGAAAATTTCCCTGGTTTTGTTTTCTGCAGAGATTATTTTTGAAGAAAAATAAGAAGTTTTTGCATCCAGGATTGCTGTTTTATATTCGGCAAGTGCTGATAGGAAGTGAGTTTTTAATAAGGGGCTGTAATTTTTCCTCCATTGCCTCTCCGCCCGTCGGGCGCTCAGTTTAAGGTCTTTTAGGTGGTCATTGAACCATCTGTTGGAGTCCTTAGGTCGGCGGATGGAGATGCGGCGTAAGGGCGCCACTGAGTCGCAGCCTCCAGCCAGCCAGGTGTTGATGGCCTTGGCTTGAGAGGCAGATGGTAAGCCAGCAAGGGTGGGAGAGGAGTTGCGGAGTGAGGAGGTCAAGGATGGATAATCCACTTTGTTCCAGTTACGCGCCCAGGTGTTTTTGGTATGCGGAGGTTTGGGTATCAGGTTTCTGGGAATGAGAAAGGAAATGAGGGCGTGGTCGGACCATGGGCACGGCGAAACAGCAGCCGAGGCTACAGGGAGGTTAAGGGACCAGACCTGGTCCAGTGTGTGTCCATGGGAGTGAGTGGGGACGGAAATGTGTGACACGAAATTAAGGGATGAAAGGAAATCGGTAAAATCTTTAGAGGCTGAACACTCATGAGGGTCTGAGGGCCAGTAATTGAAGTCCCCCAGCACCAAGACCGAGGCGTAGTTGACCACCAAGTTGGCTAGCAGGTCTTGAAATGCCGGCAAAAATAAAGGCGAGGGTTGAGGAGGACGGTACATAAGAAGGCAAGTGATGGGGGGGGAAAATGAGAGGGAGCGGACTACCAAGAAGTCAGCAGGGGGAATAGGGGAGAAAGGGAGTGGTTGGAAATTCAGCTCCGACCGAGCGATTAAGGCGACTCCGCCACCAGCCTTTCCTGTCGGCCGGTCGGCTCGCAGGGCCACATAAGAAGGGGGTAAGGTGGCCAGGAGCGCAGGAAGGGATGAGTCGCAGTACCAGGTTTCGGTCAGGAGCAGTATGTCAGGTTTCTCTGAGTCGAGTAAGACAAACAGCTCGTGATGGTGCTTGACCGCTGATCTGGTATTGAGTAAGATGACAGACAGTGCCAAAGAAGAGGGGGGAGGGTCAAGGGGTGGGGGGCGGGGTAGCGGGGGGACGTGCTGCGGGGGATCGAGTGCAATGGGGGAAGAAGGAGCAAGGTCTAGTGAAGAGATCAACCTGCGGATGTGGTCCGGGAGTGGCCAATGGCCCTGGAGGGCAGTAAGGTCCTTAGTAGAGTAAGAAATATTTTTGGCATGGAGTCGTGCCCCCAGCCCCGACCGGCCGCGGAGGGGCGCAGACGGGCTTGCCTTAGGTGCGCCTTCGGCGCGCAAAAGTCGCGCCCGCTGCGCTCGTCCGCTGCGCTTCCTGCCAAGACACATGCTTTATGCTGGCGAGATAGGGGGTTGGGGGGGCGTGGCCAGCCGAGGGGGCGTGTCTCGCCTCGCCCTCGAGAATGGCGGGAGAAGTAGGGGGATCGTTGCAGCGAGTAGCGCTGTTTGTAGCAGGTCAGAAGTAATAAGTAAGTGAAAGAAGCCTGGTAAAACACAGTAATCAGTGACAGATAAATTTTAAAAACAAATGGCCCTGCTCCCGGCTTTCCGCCTCAGGAGCCAATCAGGAATGCGACGCCCGTCAGCGGCGCGCTCTATTTATCGGTCTGGCGGGGGCGTGGCCAGCCGAGGGGGCGTGTCTCGCCTCGCCCTCGAGAATGGCGGGAGAAGTAGGGGATCGTTGCAGCGAGTAGCGCTGTTTGTAGCAGGTCAGAAGTAATAAGTAAGTGAAAGAAGCCTGGTAAAACACAGTAATCAGTGACAGATAAATTTTAAAAACAAATGGCCCGGCTCCCGGCTTTCCGCCTCAGGAGCCAATCAGGAAAGATAACCTTATGCTGATAACTGTAAAGCAGTGCGTGATGGGGTGTGTGAATAAAGTGGACAATATAAAATTGGGGAGTGGAGAGGGAAAGGAATTTATTAGATACCTCTCATACTTCCAAAGATTAAAACCAGTGCGGGAACATAGTAGTTACAACAAATAACTACTATTTAGGTTGAATAGGTCGAATTCGGATGATCCCTCCTCTTCTTCTGTGGGGGAACCTCAGGAGCAGGCGCCGACGATGCATCGGAGTCTCCACCAGATTCATCCTCCCTCCATGTGGCATTAGCAGATGTTGTTGCTTGAGATGTTGTGGGCACACAGGGAGGTGTG
The DNA here is from genome assembly GCF_964263255.1 of Lissotriton vulgaris. NCBI lineage: Eukaryota > Metazoa > Chordata > Amphibia > Caudata > Salamandridae > Lissotriton > Lissotriton vulgaris. The sequence continues at coordinate 1,977,913,070 of NC_141689.1, read as the reverse complement.
GACATATTTGTGCTGATCTGGCGGAGACAGGTCAATATGTCCATATGCACACTTGTGAGTTTGTCCCAATTGGCCTCCATGCGGGCATGATGGCCAGCCTGCTCCTGCTGCATGTCCTTGAGGACCCCCACTACCTTCTTGAATCCTCTGGTGCTATCCTGGTACACATCTATGGTGCGAACCAGTTGGGTGTCATCAGGCAATCCAGGCCCCTCTGCAGACCGTGTCCTCGACCTAACACCTCTCCCACCACCCCTAGACACACGGCCTGTACCTGTGGTGGCAGGCACAGTTAACCCGGGGCCCCCTTGGCTGTTGCCACAGATACAGGCCATTGTTGGTAGCATCCTGGGTGGCCGGGGGCCCTGTGCTGCTTGAACTTAGTCTCCTAGGTCGGTCCGTGGTTGCGGGGTGTTAGGTCTGTCGGCAGATGTGTAGACATGGCTGCAGGGGGTGCAGGTGTTTTTGATGGTGGGGCTGCCTGATGTCTCACAACGGAGGTTCCAGGTTGAGTGTCGTCATCCGATGAGGACAGGGCCAGATGGACACCAGAGAGCTCATCCTCCACCAGGGTCCGGTCCAGGGACTCTTCTTCACTTGGTGCTGAATCCCCAGTGGCACCTGTGTTTGGAAGAGACAGACATTGTCATTTCTGTTACTACAGACATCAAGGGTTGACCTATGTATATTGCAACAGGGAGGGGGGAAGAGGTACTGACACATTCATCTTGCAATGGGTAGTACTAACAATGAAGGAGGGGGCAGTGGATCACTCATCCTGTGCAGCCATGATATGTACATGATTTCATTCCTTTGTAAATTCCCTCCCATAGGTATACAGGAATGGGGCCGTGCTACTTGGATTGCTGCCTCAGTGTACTATAACTGCATTTACTTTGGTTCACCTTTACTGCAAATATGAAGTGCCTCATCCTGGAGGTAGACTGGGTGCTTTCCCAGTAGTGTGCAGAGGAGATATTAGGTCTAGGATCACATGGGGCTGCTACATGTTTTTTTTGTCAAATCTGTTTATTTGCAGTTTTTTAAAAAGATATCACAGTACATTAGACGTTTCAACAGTATCAGCTCAGCAATTGGGCATGTCAGATGCGCATTCAGAGACAATATAGCATACAGGTAAGAGGTACAAGGCCAGTGGTGAAATACGAAGGAAGGATACCCGCCCAGTACTGGCGAAAGCACATGTTGCCGAGGCAGCCGCCCCAAAATAGGTCCATGACTGTCCACACGCTAAGTTTATTTGCGTTAGCATAGTTGAGAGTGGATCTTCCCAACGCCAGGCTTGTGCTCAAAGATGACTTTTATACAACAACTGTGAACAGCAATAAAAAGGAAAAGAAGAAGAAAACAATAGCGGCAAAACCAACAACACTGATACTAGTTATTCCTCCCCCCCTCTCCCGCCAGCCCCCCCCCTGCGCGCGCGCACACCCCAGTCACATATGGACCTACACCTAAAACCTATATAACCCCAGGAGTCAAAGAAGGCGTCTAATCATTTGCTTAGGCAGGAGATCAGCCCACGGCACACCCCAATCCCAGAGGGTGCCACCTAATCCTCCACAGCTCCTACGCTCCCGACCCCACCCGTCGGCTGCAAGGCATTAAGCATACACTCCCAGCGCTCCGCCATTGGTTCTTTTCGGAGCCCCACCGCTTCCTCCCTGCGTATGGCCGTCTACTCCGCCCAGGACCATGCCTGAAAGGAGGAGGTCCACGCCTGCACGCTTGGTGGGTCACTCTCCTACCAGCGCCTCGTAAGGAGGGGCGTAGCCACCACCATCCCCAGGTCCAGAAAGCGGGACGACGCCCTATCTTTAGGGGGCCTCTTAAATTTGTGCACAATGTATTCCGGCCAGTCAAAGGATATAATGCGTCCAGTGCAGCCGCGGAGCAGCTAGCCGATTACACTCCAGAAGGAGCCTAGCCTAGGGCAGCTCCATAAGAGGTGGAGGATCCCCGTGTCCAGCTCTCCGCACCTGGGGCAGGACGCATCCACGCGGTGGAAGTATCTATTGATGAGCGCATGCATGAGGTAGGCCCTATGAACAACATAAAGTTGTATATGGCGGCCTTCCATTGGACTCTTGTGTCACCAAGACAGTACCCCGGGTCTTCTATCTCAGTGTTGAAGGCATAGAGGCAAGACTTGCCCGCATTTACCCTGAGACAACCACAAACTGTTCCAGCAAGTGGGCCAGCCTCTCTGGTATGTGTGTCACATCTTTAACAAACACACAAAGTAAGTGTGGGTCTAAATAAACAGGTTGTTAAAAAGTGTCTGACCACCAACTCAATCCTAACTAAAGCATAATCTCAAAAGATAAGTGATACTTCCAGAGTGTAAAATTACCCATCAGTTATCGTTTGGTGCCACCCTTGTCATCACTTGGGACTCCATACACCAAGGAGGATATTTCTGCATCCATAATGAGTGTGGAAAAACTGAACAGATGCCCCAGTGTAACTAAGGGTGTATGAAAGATAACCTTATGCTGATAACTGTAAAGCAGTGCGTGATGGGGTGTGTGAATGAAGTGGACAATATAAAATTGGAGAGTGGAGAGGGAAAGGAATTTATTAGATACCTCTCATACTTCCAAAGATTAAAACCAGTGCAGGAACTTAGTAGTTACAACAAATAGCTACTATTTAGGTTGAATAGGTGGACATGTTTCAGCAGTGTGAGGACCCTGCCAGGTGTCTGCTGCTTCCTTCAGCACCACACTTCGCTACTGCATTATAGTGAGAAACAATGAATAACAAGTGCAAATATAATCCAAAAGTGTCACCTGAACGTCTTGGATATGTAATAGTCTTCCAAAATTCTGAAAGAGGTAACGTCCAAGTGGAATGAGTCAATGCGTCAGACAAACATAACAACAAATAAAAAAGGCAAACACACATTGGTATTTGAAAAGTAACATCACATTGGTGGTAGGTATAAAAAACATTTATTAGACCTTTAGTACCCAAAAGTATGTACTAGTTCCAAAATTAAGGCTTTCGTCCACTTACCTAATTGGTAGGACGTGGGTGCTATGCCTCACCTGGCTGCGGCTCAGGTAGGAAGAGCAAAGCTCTGGTAGAAAACAAGCAAGAATAAGTCAGGGACAATTAGTATTTATTAATGCCACCTGGTCTTCATTATTCAGATATAGAGTGCATTAAGATAGGAACTCACTCAAAGGTCTACTGTAAACTCGAAAGTGTTGTAGTTGGTACACCTCATTCGGGTCATCTTAGGCCATGAGAATATGCTGGCCCACTGTCTCACAATGTTAACATAAGATCATGTGGCTTCATGGTGGAAGAACTACCCCGCTATCTTATGTCTTCAATGGGGACAGTCGTAATTGCCAGCCACACAATTCGTGATTGCCACTAATCTCTAAGTAACTGTTCTTTCAATCCTGTCTCGTTATGAGAAAGCGCCAAGTAATGTAGAATAATTTCAAGTATATGTGGCCGGGAAGCCAGTGAATCGTTCATCAGCATCTACATATATGACACATCTCTTTTTAATGTTCATTCAGTGAACGGCAACACAGATCATAAAATGATGTAAATGTTATGTCCAGTTGACCCTACACATCTGCGTGAATGCGCCGCATTACATAATGTGATTACAGGCATAAGTGACCGGGAAGCCAGTGTATCATTCATCAACATCTATATGTGTGGCACATCTCTTTTAGCGTTTGTTCGATAGACGGCCGCCCCGAACATAGCCAAAAAGCAAATATTATGTCTAGCAGCCGCTACCCGTATGAAGATAGTTCGTTTTGGTTCTTTAAAATGGCGTATCTTATATTTGCGTGGCAGTGCTGTTGTTAAATTATCTCCACGGTTGTTCCGGCCGCTCAAATGCAACTTTGCACTTTAAACTGCCTGCGCATAAGAATGTGAATTATATTAGATACATGATACAGGGAAGGATGCCACTCCTTACCTGCCCGTCGGTACTCCGGGCATCCCTCTGGGCCGTCTTGGGGAGGTACCGATCGGGTTATATCGGCCATTATTATCACTTACGTGTTTCTTTACCGCGCATTACGTGGATCTACCACGTGTTGCTCTGAGAATGCCGGGAACTGTAGTTCTCTGTCTCAGCACTGTGTTATGTTATTTCTTATGAATTAATAAAGCTCTATTACTTTTGAATGTCACGGCAGGGGCTTAATCGTATATCCATAGTGTCTTAGCTGGATATAATATTGAAGTTAAACTGCCCCATTCATATCAATAATAGGAACGCTCTTTGCGGCGTAAACAGGGACTAGTCATATATCCATTCAAACTTAAATGGATATAATTTCGATGTTACACTGCCCCATTAGTATCCATAATGGAAACGGTCTACGACCCACATCATACTTTGGCTGATCAAGGAAAAACCCAATATTAACTCCTGCAGAGGGAGAGAACTTCCTAATTCTTATGTTTGGTGGTGTCTGTAGGCGTATACTAAGTCTCGATTTATTCAGGATGATAGTAATATACTCGTGTGTTTAACATCCAAGGGTAGGTTGTATCATACTGATAGACTCAAGCCTAAAAACTGTTTTTTAAGGAATAAGCCTACTTTTCATGCTGAAGATCTCATCAGAGCAATGTTAGATTTTCTAATTATGTCATATAGTAATGCGCTTGCAGTTATCAAATATGACCTATCAAGGACTCGGCCTGGTGTGGTACTCCCAACTCCGAATACTCCTAATTATGTGTTGGTCAGTTACTCAAGTGCCTGCTACAACGATTCATAGGTATCTTAGCTACGCTGTTACCTCTTATCGTTTAACATAGCTATTTACTAGACAAGCTACATGGCTAACTGGTCATTTATGGCAAAAGGCGCAGGGATCTAGTAGTTGAAGTGCCTGCTAAAGCAATTCACAGGTATCTTAGCTGCGTTATTACCTCTTGTCGTTTGGCATGGCTATTTGCTAGGCAAAATATATGGCTGGCTGGTCATTAGTGGTAAGAGGCACTGGGATCTAATGGTTAAAGTGACATCCAAGGTAAGTCCTCGTTAAGACCTTCTTTATCTGTATTAAGTTTGTATACCCATTTTTGTTCTTTCTTGAAAAGGTATTTACTAATATCTGAGGTGTGTTCCGGGATCATTGGTTGTTCAATAACTGTCCAGGTGAAGTCTGTGTGGGCATGACCAACCTCCAGGAAATGGTTAGTGAGGCGAGTAACCTGTTTTTTACACCGGATGGTGCTTTTATGTTCTGACATCTGGACCTTTATCTTCCTGGTGGTCATACCCACATACTTGAGCTGACAAGGACAAGTGATAAGATAAATTTGATTTTGATTGTTACAGTTAGTAAACTGCCTTTGTTGCCACGGACGGTTGCTTCCAATATCTAGGCTCATTGATTTGGAGGTTTGAGGGCAAGCTGCACAATTACCACAAGGGTGATGACCTTCAAGGACCGGCATGTCCCAAAGAGACCCAACTGACCGTGCAATTTTTGTCTTCGGTCTCGTGTGTACGAGTTTGTCTCTTAGGTTGCGTCCTCTTTTAAAGGCAAAGAGTGGAGGTGGTAGATCGTCGGAACCGGTGTTCAAGATGGTCCAGTGCTTCTTGATGATTTTTTGTATTTTATTTGATTGAGTGCTGTAGGTGTTTACGCACGTAATCCTTTGGTTTTTCTCTTTGGGAAAAGAAGGTTCCAACAAACACTCCCGATTATTATTAGCCACTCTCTTCAAAGATTGGTGTACCAGTTTCTTGGGGTATTTTCTAGAGCGCAATTGTTTCTCTAGAGCCCCCGCATGTTCATGGAATGACTCCAATGTGGACCAGTTACGTTGAATCCGTAAAAACTACCCATACGGTAAGTTATCTTTCAGAGCCTTTAGGTGACAGCTATCATAGCATAAAAGAGAATTTACGTGCCATGGGTTTTTTGTATAACTCCGATCTCAGACCTGTTGGAGTTGCCGTTATGAGAAGATATAGAAATGCCAGTTGTTGTTTGTGATGTTGAACTGAAAAACGTAGGCAGTTGTTCCTGGTTTTTAACCAATGATGAAACTGTAAAAGTTCCTCAGTAGTGCCACGCCATACTACCAAGATATCATCAATGTATCTTTTCCATATGCGTAAGGATGCATAAAAAGGATTAGTAGGTGTCAAAACATGATCTTGCTCACACTTGTGTACATAAAGGTTCACTAAGCTTGGGGCAAAAACACTGCCCATGCTGGTCCCTGATGTTTGTAGGAAGATAATTTCCTCAAAGCGAAAGAAGTTTTCTTTCATGGCCAAGCTTGCCAAGTTCATTATCAGATGCACTGGTGTGATTGAGTCAAGGTCTCTTTCCATTAGGTGGTTTTCTATCATGGCCAGAGTGTCATTCTGAGGTATTGACGTATATAAAGATTCAACGTCAAATGACACTAATAGGTCAGTGGTGACGTCAAACTCCATTTCTGGGAGAATTCGGAGCACATCTTTAGTATCTTGTAGAAATGTTGGTATTTCTCTAACCATAGGTCATAAAAAGATGTCCATGAAAGTAGATAGCGGTTCTAGAAGAGAGCCAATCCCAGAAATATTTGGACAGCCTGGAGGTGGTTGTTGGTTTTTATGTTCTTTAGGAAGCACATAAAAGTAAGGCATGGTAGGATGTGTGGTATGTAGGTACTGTGCTTCATTTTGAGTGACCAACCCTTCTGAGAGTGCTTCTTCAATTATGTGTCCTATGGTGTTCGTAAGTCTCTCAGTTGGGTCCTCAGTTAGAGACCAATACGCACTGGTATCTTGTAGTTGTCTAAGGCATTCATTGCGGTAAGTGGTAGTGTCGAGCAGGACTATGGCCCCGACCTTGTCGGCTGGTTTGATCGTTAGGGAGTCATCACTTGTGAGACTCCTAAGCGCTTCTTGTTCCTTCTTAGGGAACTTGACAAAAGGCCGATGTTCTTGTTGGCATAGTCTCTTGATATCACTTTCCACTGCTTGTTCAAATGTAAGCACTTTAGCTGGAATGCCTGCTGTAGGAGGATTGAGCGTGGAGGGTCTCTTGAGACCTGTGTTTTTCTCTGTGATGTCTACCACTTCCCTTGTGTTTTTGGCAAAGAAGAAGTGGAGGCGTATCTTCCTAAAGAATTTTGCCATTTCTATTTGAGTCAGGAAGGGGTCGCCTGTATGTGTCGCCACAAATCCTAACCCTCTGCTTAGTGCTCTCTCTTCATTCTCAGTGATAAGTCTAGAGCTGAGGTTGATTACGAGGATGTCCCCGCACTAGGTCCTGCCTGCCCTTGTGGGATCTTCCTCCCGCTCCTCAGGTCCATGAAGGGAGGGGGAAGGTTCCAATGCACCTGCCCTTGTTGTGTCCACCTCCTTCCTCTCGATATCCCGCAGCCAAACCCTAAAAAAGGCTGCATATTAAAATCAGGGTGGAATTGTCGGGGGCCATATGTGCCCATCTGGGGTGGAAACTGTGGACCACCTTGTGCCCAGGGGTTCAGAGGCCACCAAGGAGAGAACTGGGGCTGGTTGTAATTATAACCTCTCCAACCTCGACGATTACCCCTGCCACGGGTCTTATTCGCCGAGTTGCCAGTACTTGATGTGTCTGAGTCACTTGATATTTCTTCGGAACTGGATGTCCCATATGTAGACCCTCCTCTCCTGCCATTTCTATTGTATGTGGCAGGAACATAACTGTCGCTGGTGTATGGGTACATTTTTTCAGAGGAGAATCTAGCCATGTCCTTTTGGAATTTCTCTAGTTTGGTGAATAGTACCGAGTCCTTGAACTCCTTATTGTTCTTATTACTCTCTTCCTGACTCTTGGAGAATAACTTTCCAGAGATTGTGGCTTTAATTTGGCCTTCTAGGAGTTGGAATTCAACTAAGATCTTATCGGCCACTTTCTTGGCTGTATTGATAATCAAGACAAGCCAGTCCCATGTGCACCTCCATGAGATTAATGACCAGTCCTTTAGAAACTCTTTGTCATCTAAAAATAGCCTTGGCGCATTGGTGACAATCAGTCCTGTAGGGGCACAATTGCCCCTCAGGTATTCGGCCATTGTTATTCCATGTATGCAGGTGCGTGAATGAGTGTTTTTTTTAGTTCTTAAAAAAGTAATTCACACACCTGCATACATGGAATAACAATGGGCGAATACCTGAGGGGCAATTGTGCCCCTACAGGACTGATTGTCACCAATGCGCCAAGGCAATTTTTGGATGACAAAGAGGAGACAATTACAAGATACCAGTGCGTATCAGTCTCTAACTGAGGACCCGACTGAGAGACTATATATATCTGGGATTGGCTCGCTTCTAAAACCGCTATCTACTTTCGTGGACATCTTTTTACGACCTATGGTTAGAAAAATACCAACATTTCTACGAGATAACAAAGATGTGCTCCGAATTCTCCCAGAAATAGAGTTCGACGTCACCACTGACCTATTAGTGTCATTTGACGTCGAATCTTTATATACGTCAATACCTCAGGATGACACTCTGGCCGTGATAGAAAACCTCCTAATGGAAAGAGACCTTGACTCAATCACACCAGTGCATCTGATAATAAACTTGGCAAGCTTGGCCATAAAAGAAAACTTATTTCGCTTTGAGGAAACTATCTTCCTACAAACATCAGGGACCAGCATGGGCAGTGTTTTTGCCCCAAACTTAGCGAACCTTTATGAACACAAGTTTGAGCAAGATCATGTTTTGACACCTACTAATCCTTTTTATACATTGATGATATCTTGGTAGTATGGCGTGACACTACTGAGGAACTTTTACAGTTTCATCATTGGTTAAATACAGGGAACAACTGCCTACGTTTCACAGTTGAACATCACAAACAACAACTAGCATTTCTGGCTCTTCTCATAGCAGCAACTCCAACAGGTCTGAGATCGGAGTTATACAAAAAACCCATGGCACATAATTCTCTTTTATGCTATGATAGCTGTCACCCAAAGGCTCTGAAAGATAACTTACCGTATGGGCAGTTTTTACGGATTCAACGTAACTGTTCCACACGGGAGTCATTCCGTGAACATGCGGGGACTCTAGAGAAACAATTGCGCAATAGAAAATACCCCAAGAAACTGGTACATCAATCTTTGCAGAGAGCAGCTAATAATAATCGGGAGTCTTTGTTGGAACCTTCTTTTCCCAAAGAGAAAAACCAAAGGATTACGTGCGTAAACACCTACAGTACTCAATCGAATAAAACAAAAAATCATCAAGAAGCACTGGACCATCTTGAACACTGGTTCTGACGATCTACCACCTCCACTCTTTGCCTTTAAAAGAGGACCCAACCTAAGAGACAAACTCGTGCACACGAGACCGAAGACAAAAATTGCACGGTCAGTTGGGACTCTTTGGGACATGCCGGCCGTTGAAGGGCATCACCCTTGTGGTAATTGTACAGCTTGCCCTCAAACCTCCAAATCAACTAGCCTAGATATTGGAAGCAACTGTCCGTGGCAACAAAGGCGGTTTACTAACTGTAACAGTCAAAATCTAATTTATCTTATCACTTGTCCTTGTCAGCTCAAGTATGTGGTATGACCACCAGGAAGATAAAGGTCCGGATCTCACAACATAAAAGCACCATCCGGTGTAAAAAAACAGGCTACTCTTCTCACTAACCATTTCCTGGAGGTTGGTCATACCCACACAGACTTCACCTGGACAGTTATTGAACAACCAATGATCCCGGAACACACCTCACATATTATTAAATACCTCTTCAAGAAAGAACAAAAATGGGTATACAAACTTAATACAGACGAGGAAGGTCTTAACGAGGACATACCTTGGATGTCACTTTAACCATTAGATCCCAGTGCCTCTTACCACTAATGACCAGCCAGCCATATATTTTGCCTAGCAAATAGCCATGTCAAACGAGAAGAGGTAATAATGCAGCTAAGATACCTGTGAATTGCTTTAGCAGGCAACTACTAGATCCATGCGCCTTTTGCCATAAATGACCAGTTAGCCATATAGTTTGTCCAGTAAACAGCTATGTTAAACGATAAGAAGTAACAGCGTAGCTAAGATACCTATGAATCGCTGTAGTGGGTACTTGAGTAACTGACCCACACTTAATTAAGAGTATTCGGAGTTGGGAGTACCACACCAGGCCGAGTCCTTGATAGGTCATATTTGATAACTGCACTGCCCAGACATCCTTTGCATTTTACTTACTTTTAAGGATAGTATGGTACTGGCAGTGATTAACATCTATCTACGCCCCAACCCCCATCAGCTGGGATTATCCATCTTAGAGGTTATGGAGGCTCTCCTTCTCTCCTTCCCTTCGTCCTACCACAAAATTATTGGTGCAGATTTTAACTGCCACTTCGAACCGCTCATGGGAATCCCTTCTGTAACCTCGAAAGAGGATGATACTTGGTTTATCCCGGAATGTTCCATGTATCTGGAAAAGCGCCTCCTGCCCTTGGCTCTTGCCATAAATAACCTGGTTGTAACTTACTCCCTAAGGGCATGTAATGGTAGACTTCTCCCCGATATCCCGGGCTTTTGTACTTTCAATAGACCAGGGAAAAGTACAACAATTGACTATATTCTGGTTAATGTGGAATTTTGGGTTCAAGCCAAACCATTCTCCGTAATTCCCAGGGTCGATAGTGACCATAACTTACTGTCACTGGAATTGGCCAATTGCTTGAGGTACCAAAAAGTACAAGTAGAAGCGGAGACCCCCAGTAACGAGAACTTACTCCAAATGGCGGGAGGCAGACGCATTAGGTGGGCGAAGGTGGCGCTAGCGCCGGACTTGATAGCAGAGCTATATAATCACATAGCAGGCGCTTTAGTAGTGGTCAGTGATTTGCTGAGCTACACTTCTGAGCCCTCTTATCTTCTGGCCCTGCAGTGTACCCATAATGTGCTCCTTATCTCATTGGCTGACTTTTTCTATTCCACCAAGATCGGCAGGACCAGGGTAACTAAGCACGATCATTGGTTCAACAAAAATTGTAGGGCGGCCAAAATTGCTCTGGTAAAGGAGGTGAAACTGGGGTCACCCTCGCGCATCAGAAATGCTAGGTCATTCTGTAAAAAATTGATTACAGAGGCCAGGTCTGAGTGGGAGGCTGACAGATGGGAAAAAGTCAGTGCGGCGCTTGACGCCCACGACTACAGGTGCTTTTGGAATTTGGTGCTTGGGGGACCGGCGGAAGGGATGTCCTCTATCCTGCCCAACCTTAGTGAAGATGTTTGGCTTGCTCACTTTAAGCCCCTCTATTCACTTAGTCCCTTAGATCCTCCTGTTGTTGCATTTGATTTATTAAGCTTTCCCGCAACAGCCTATCCGAAGGGAATGGTATATGACAGTCACCCCTGCACGCTTTTGGAAGTTAAGGTGGCACTCAAAAGTTTGGTTGCGGGGAAAGCACCGGGCCTTGATAGGATCCCCGGTGATCTTTACCGAAGTGAGCAAAGGGTGTGGACTCCCTATATTTGCGTTCTTTTTAATGCCATTATGCAGGGTCTGGATATTCCCATGACATGGCTAGGAGCAGAAATCATACCCATCTACAAGAAAGCTTCTCCCCTGGACCCGGTCAACTACCGCCCCATTAGCTTGATCGACATCCTCCAGAAACTCTTTGCCCGTGTCCTCCTAACTAGGTTGCAGAGTTGGATGGGCGACCACCACATCCTAACCTCCCTCCAGGCAGGATTTCGGGCAGGGGTCTCTACGATTGACTAATTGTTTTGGTTACAGCTTATATATTGGAGGACGGTAACCCTAGGGGCTGGTAGTTTGTATTTTATCTTTGTGGACCTTCGGTCCGCATTCGACCTGGTCCAGAGGGACAAGCTTTGGGCAATACTACTTGAGATGGGCACCCCGGCCTACCTGTGTGAGCTATTTAAACGTATGCACAAGGGCATGTACGCATGGGTGAGGTTTGGGAGGGGTGGGGAGCTGTCAGCTCCGTTTCCGGTGGAAAAGGGCGTGAGGCAGGTTTGCGTTTTAGCCCCCACGCTTTTCTCACTATTCCTCAATGGTTTGATTGCACATTTACTTGAAGCTAGAGACCCGGACTCCCCCAGTCTAGCCAGGCGGAAAATACCTGCCCTAATGTTCGCTGACGATACCGTCCTATTGTCAAAGTCATCTGGGGCTATCCAGCGTACATTGAAAGCTTTCTGCCGCTTCTGCAGACTGAGGAATTTGAAGATCAACGTTTCTAAAACCAAGTACATGGTCTACAATATGCAACATCCCAATTGCCCTCACCCGCACTTGGATGGAATTTGGTGGGACCGCCCGTTGAAATCTATAAAGCCCAGGCGAGAGTGGGTGCGCTATATGGTGCAGATCTATGGGGGCATGTCAGCGCTGCTCCGCTATCTCTCACTGAGAATAGTTTCATTAGGCGCCTTTTGAGACTCCCCCGGAGTACCCCTTTAACTCCCTTAAGGTTGGATCTAGGTCTAGTGCCTATTCAGGAAATTGTCTTGAACCCCACGTTATTATATTGGAGACGACTCTGGTCCACTCTGGAACTTGTGAGTTACAGAGATGATCTGGGGGATCTCCTGTCCAGAGGAGGCGGGGGGAAGATCCCTTGGTTAAAGCACATTAAGCACCTCTCTCAAGCTCTCGGTATGGGGCACTTGTGGTCGTCCCCTGAGGTGGCTTGCTCCATGCTCTCCCAGAAATCCTTGAGTTTGGCACTAACACAACACCGTACTGCCGTCAAACTCTTCTATGGGCAGGTTGACTAATAACTTTCTAGATTTCAAGGCTCTTCCCAAATTTGAGAAATTTCTGGATGTCATCCTGCCTCCCCTGGCAAAGAAACTATGTATCCAGTTTAGGCATGGCTCACTGCCCCTTAGGGGCCTTACTTACAAGTGGTCAAAAGCTTCTTCGCAAGTGAGCTCTTGCCCAGGGTGTACGGGCTGCAGAGAGACGGATCAGCACGTTCTGCTCTTCTCCTCCTCGTACTCAAGGGCGAGAGCCAAGTGGATTATCCAATTCTGTAAGACCAGGGGCTTAAGGGACTATAAGGAGGTTTTTAGAATTCTTAAAGTTGATACCACACCTTTGACAGTGTTCGCAACAGCAAGATTCCTCTTGTCTATGTGGTATTCTAGGTGTGCAATATTACAAAATGCAAAATCATTGACTACTACCCCTGGGATTGCATGTTGACTGTTGTGGGGAGCCTTTTCATTAATAAACTGTTTGGGGTGTCCCACCGTGAGTCTCATTGCATTGCATATTGAGCCAACGATGTCTGTTCTATTTTTACTCTTCTTAACATTTGTATGACTTAGTGCCCCTTGAGGTCTTTTAGCATTGTACATTTTTTTATTTTATTTGTATATGTGTAAATATGCCTTTTTATGGTTATTAACCGATAATACAAGCTTTTGACTGACTGACTGACATATTTGATAACTGCAAGTGCATTACTATATGACATAATTAGAAAATCTAACATTGATCTGATGAGACCACTAGCATTAAAAGTAGGCTCATTCCCTAAAAAACAGTTTTTAGGCTTGAGTCTATCAGTATGATACAACCTACCCTTGGATGTTAAACACACGAGTATGTTACTATCATCATGAATAAATCGAGACTTAGTATACGCCTACGGACACCACCAAACGTAAGAATTAGGAAGTTCTCTCCCTCTGCAGGAGTTACTATTGGGTTTTTCCGTGATCAGCCAACGTATGATGTGGGTCGTAGACCGTTTCCATTATAGATACTAATGGGGCAGTGTTACATCGAAACTATATCCATTTAAGTTTGAAAGGATATATGACTAGTACCTGTTTACGCCGCAAAGAGCGTTCCTATTATGGACATGAATGGGGCAGTTTAACTTCAATATTATATCCAGCTAAGACACTATGGATATACGATTAAGCCCCTGCCGTGACATTCAAAAGTAATAGAGCTTTATTAATTCATAAGAAATAACATAACGCAGTGCCGAGGCAGAGAACTACAGTTCCCGGCATTCTCAGAGCAACACGTGGTAGATCCATGTAATGCGCGGTAAAGAAAGACGGAAGTGATAATAATGGCCGAGATAACCCGATTGGTACCTCCCCAAGACGGCCCAGAGGGATGCCCGGGGTACCGACGGGCAGGTAAGGAGTGGGCATCCTTCCCTGTATAATTTATCTAATATAAATAACATTTTTATACGCAGGCAGTTTAAAGTGCAAAGTTCCATTTGAGCGGTTGGAACAACAGCGAAGATAACTTAACAACAACACTGCCACGCAAATATAAGATATGCCATTTTAAAGAACCAAAACGAGCTATCTTCATACGGGTAGGGGCTGCTAGACATAATATTTGCTTTTTGGCTATGCTTGGGGCGGCCGTCTATCAAACAAACGCTAAAAGAGATGTGCCACACATATAGATGTTAATGAATCGTACTCTGGCTCCCCAGTCACTTATGCCTGTAATCACATTATGTAATGCGGCGCATTCACGCAATGAGCTCTTTCAGATGTGTAGGGTCAACTGGACATAACATTTACATCTTAGTTATGATCCGTGTTGCCGTTCACTGAATGAATATTAAAAAGAGATGTGTCATATATGTAGATGCTGATGAACGATTCACTGGCTTCCTGGCCACATATACTTGAAATTAGACTACGCAACTTGGCGCTTTCTCATAATGAGACAGGATTGAAAGAATAGTTACTTAGAGATTAGTGGCAATGGCTGGCAATTACGACTGTCCCCATTGAAGACATACGATAGCGTGGTAGTTCTCCCACCATGAAGCCACATGATGTTATGTTAACATTGTGAGACAGTGGGCCAGCATATTCTCATGGCCTACGATGACCCGAATGAGGTGTACCAACTACAACACTTTCGAGTTTACAGTAGACCTTTGAGTGAGGACCTATCTTAATGCACTCTATATCTGAATAATGAAGACCAGGTGGCAATGATAAATACTAATTGTCCCTGACTTATTTTGCTTGGTTTCTACCAGAGCGGTGTTCTTCCTACCTGAGCCGCAGCCAGGTGAGGTGTAGCACCCACGTCCTACCAATTAGGTATGTGGACGACAGCCTTAATTTTGGGCCTAGTACATACTTTTGGGTACTAAAGGTCTAAGAAATTCTTCTTCTACCTACCATCGAATGTGATGTTACTTTTCAAATACCAATGTGTGTTTGTGTTTTTTACTTGTTGTTATGTTTGTCTGACGCGTTGACTCATTCCACTTGGACGTTACCTCTTTCAGAATTTTGGAGGACTATTACATATCCAAGACGTCCAGGGGACAATTTTGAATTATATTTGCACTTGTTATTTATTCTTTCTCATTTTAATGCAGTAGCGAAGTTTGGTCCTGAAGAATGCAGCGGACACCCGGCAGGGTCCACACACTGCTGAAACATGTCGACCTATTCAACCTAAATAGTAGCTATTTGTTGTAACTAGTATGTTCCCGCACTGGTTTTAATCTTTGGAAGTATGAGAGGTATCTAATAAATTCCTTTCCCTCTCCACTCTCCAATTTCATATTGTTCCCTTTATTCACACACCCCATCACGCACTGCTTTACAGTTATCAGCATAAGGTTACCTTTCATACACCCTTAGTTGCACTGGGGCATCCGTTCAGTTTTTCCACACTTATTATGGATGCAGGAATATCCTCCTTGGTGTAAGGAGTCCCAAGTGATGACAAGGACGGCACTGAACGATAACTGATGGGTACTTTTACGCTCTGGAAGTATCACTTATCTTTTGAGATTATGCTTTAGTTAGGTTTGAGTTGGTGGTCAGACACTGTTGGACTTGGCCCTTTTCACTGAAATTGTTTGCTTTTCGCTCCCCTAATTCAGGATGTCCCCCCTTTATAATGTAATTGTATAGGCCCTGCGAGGTTGTAATGCCCTGTGTATTCTTAAAATCAATGTTAGGTACAGGTGCTCTACCTTCAACATGGCTGCCAAAGGCCACTGTTACTGCAGCATGGTCTTGGTAAAGCGCATTCTAGCTGCCAGGAGCTGGCTGAGTCTCCAAACAAGGTTGCCATTCCAGCCTGCCTTGCCTGCCCACAGTTAGAGCGGGGAAGATCCTGGTACCTTCTAGAACAAGGGCGGAGCTTAGTTTTGCCGCCTTAGAGGGTGGTCACCTGACCTGGGCCTATATAAAGAAAGGAAGGGAAACTTTCCAGTCAGTTGGGGCATCACTGACCTGGGGAACCCACGCAGGAGTTTTAGGCGGGTGAGCCTAGTTAGGAACCTATGCTACTGGGAGTGACAGGATTTGGGTGCTGCCTCTTAAGCTGGGTGAGGTGTCCTAGACTAGCTCCCTGATCTGGCCCAGCGGTAGGGAACCCCAGGGACCATCTACAGTGACCTGCAGAGGAAGCCTGCCTGCAGTCCCCAACTCAACCCCCCTTCAAGAAACAAGAAACAGAAGCTGCTATTTACAAGGGCGCAGGAACCATCAAGTGCCAAGAAGAAGAAGTTTAACTGCGCTGACCAGGTACTGGACTGTGCTGCACCTGCGCCCCCCCTGCCTTCACCTGGGTCCCTGCGCTATACTGCCACTGTCGTGTGGCCTGTCCTGCCTTGTCTGGACTGCTAGACTGCCTTCCCAGCTCTCTTCTGCTGTACCCCTGGGAAGCGCCAGAGACTGCCTGAGCTGTGGTGTCCTTCAGAGCGCTGTGATCTGCTTAAGCGCTATCCCTGCTGTGCTCTGGGCCTGCATTACTGTCTGCCCCCAAAGCGCTATCATAGAAACCGCCCGAAGCACTGTGGCTGCTGATCTGCTAGCCGCTTCTAAGCGCTGACCCTCCTGAGCACTGTAATTAGGGAACCGGACGTGCCAGGAAGCGCTGCTGACCCCGAGTCCCTCCTGTCAGGAACTCACCGTCGCGGCCCGGCGCTGTGTGAGAAGTGCGGCGCTGTCATCCCCGGGGCCCCTGAGGTGTTCGGGCCTCGCCATCGCTGTCGCGACCTTGGCGCTTGCCCCTAAGTGGACCCGGCTGCTGCTCCGACCTTCGCGACGGCACCCGGTGTCAGGAGGGGGCCACAGGCATCCAGAGAGGGCCGCGCTAGGCCATGAAGCATGTATCCTCTTCACATGACGGGGGGCGAGTCTAGCCCCGCCCCCACCACCGCCGCTGCAGTCCAAGTCTGAACCGCCTACAAATGCACCGCGTGACGGGGGCGCTGGCCGTGTCACAGGCCGCGCCCCCGCCCTCGCTGTGCAGCGATTGGTCTGCCGGGCGCGCCCTTCCAGCGAGGCCTCTGATTGGCCCAACACCCTGAGAAGCCCCGGCCGGGCCGGGGAAACGTCGCGGAGGGGGCCGGGAGGTGAGAGAGCCCCCCTCCAACTTGCTACACCCTCGGGGCCCCGACTAGACCGCCTGTGTGCTGCAACCAGCCCCACCACAGCACGGGGCCGAGTAGGGCCTACCAGAGGGCCGGAACCCCCACACCGGCTGAGAACCAACGCAAGGGCCGGAGAAAGGCCGAAGAGAGGAGGTAACCTCGGGGAGGTGGGTGGGAGGCCGGAGAAGGCCCCGAGTTCGCCCCTCCCCAGGGAAAGTTGAAATTGGGCCCCGTTGGCCCTCGCAAGGCTCCCTGAACTGGGGAATAGCCCCATTGGAGACTGGAGATTGGGCCCTGTTGGCCCTATTTGACCCCCCTGTCAGCACTGAACCTGGGTCAGAACCCCAAAAGACACCTTGGGGGCATCACTTAATAAGAGTTAACCCCTGGCTAGGGGTCTGGTACTGCATAGGGAAGTACTGTTCCATCTGGGCTGATTATTAATGATCTGTTTATCCTGGAGCCATGAAATGCCATCCCTGCCGGATTTCTAGTGAGCCGAGTATTCTGATTGCTAATGAAATGTTGTAGGCTCTTGTTTTGTGCTGCATGTCCTGAATGTCTACAGTTAACTACAGGAATGGTGGCCCTTCCCTACTGAAAGGTTTTATATGTGCAAGCCCAGTCCTATAAGCTCATTCTTGCGGCATGAAATGCTTATGCTTGCCTGTTGAAATATTTAGCCCGGCATAGGGGTCTGTTACTGTGGTTTGAAATGTTAATGCCAGTACTAGGCCTTTATGAAGAGGCCCTTCCTATCTGATGGAAGGGTTATTGTGATTAACGAAAATGCTCATTTTCAGCCTTATGCTGGGCTTATGGGGAGCCTTATGAAATCCTTGGTGCTGAGTAATGGAATGGTGGTAATTTACTAATGAATGGCTGATTGCTGAAATGTTTTATTCTTACCTGCTGACAGGGTTATTCCTGATTAGGAAATGTTTGGGGTTTTGCCTAATGCAACGTTGTTCCTCTAATGAAATGCTGGAAGGAAGATGTTAATGCATAGTGTATCTATGCTCCTTTTACCTTAGGCACTGTTTATTCTTGCCCTAATGAAGTTCTCCACAAATGGTTAATGAAATGGTTACTGCTGGGCAATGCAGTGTTTAATTTCCTTGATGAAATCCTCTGCACATGTTTAATGAACTATTCTTTTGCCTCATGAGAGGTTGCCTTATTTTCCCTAAGGTGTTTAGGCCGCAAAGGAAGTTGTTGACTCCAGGTCTACAGTTATCTAAGGAACTGTTGATTAAGGTACCAGGTAATGTGATGGTATTTCATACCTAATGAGATGTTTTGCTCCTGTTTGATGAGATGCTAATTCTTTCAGGAAATGTTCATCGTTGACTAATGAACTGCTAATTTCCCAATGAAATGTCATGGTAACATGTTAAATTGGTTATTGAACTGTCCCTTTTCTCCCCTCCTATGAAATGCTTTCATGACTAATTGATACTGTGATTTTCCACTCCCGAACCTTAATCTTATATAAAAGTTATTTGATTTTTAATCAAACACCCTGGAGTGGCATCAGTCATTGCGTGCATTTTATTGTCTCTGGTTGTGTGTGCTGTATGGTCACTTTACACCTAAGCTTTCGGGTGCCTACCTGCTTGTGCCAGGCTACCCCCGGGGAACTGGCGACCCCCGTTCCTACAGACACTGTTTAACAACCTGTTTATTTAGACCCACAGTTTCTTTGTGTGTTCTTATGTTGTGTAATTTGGGGATCGTAACTGTGCTCGGCCTTTAAACGTTCCCTAGGACCCTCACTCTATCCGTTTTGTTCTTATTATTACATCTTTAACAAACACCAGCAGGTTGTCCGCATAAAGCAAGACCTGGTGGATCGCATCCCTCAGGGGAATTCCCACTCCCAGTGTCCGCCGCAGTGCTGTCGCCAAGGTTCCACAGCCAGCGCGAATAATAGCCGGGACAGGGGGTCATCCCTGCCGGGGTTCCCCGGCCCACCGCCACCGATTCAGAAATATAGGGTCCCAGCCTCACCCGAACCACAGGATTTTAATAGAGGAGCTGAACCATCTGCAGGAAATCCACGCCAAGGTCATAGCGCGAGAGCACCGCAGCCAGGTACCCCCACTCCAGGCAGTCAAAGGCATTTTCCAAGTCTATTATCAGGCACCCCGCCCTGGGCCATTCCTTTGTCGCTTCAGCCACCACCCTAAAGAACCTCCTGAGATGTGGATCTCGCCGGCACAAACCCGTTTTGATCGGAGTGCACTAGATGAGGGACCACTGCCGCAAGCCGCTCTGCAAGAATTTTGGCGAAAACTTTATAGTCTGCATTAAGCATTGCCAGCAGCCTGTACGAACCTAAAGCAGTGGGGTCCCTCTCCGGCTTGGGCAATGAGACCAGGAACGCTTTCCGCGTGGTCGGAGGGAACGAGCCTTCACTTATAACGGTGTTATACAGCTGGAGGAGTAGGGGTGCCAAAATATCCCTATTCGCCTTATAGTATTCGGCGGGTAGGCCATCCGGCCTGGGGGTTTTACCAGCTGCCATATCCCTGATCGCGTCTCCTACCTCCTCCAGTGTGAGGGGGCATTAAGCTCGCCCCTGTGTTCCTCAGATGCAGCAGGCAAGGTGACAGCGTCCAGGAACGTGTCCAACGCATGCCGAGGGCCAGTGCCGCGGGCCTTGTACAGTTGCTTATAATGGTCAGACAGAGCACGGTGAATTTCTCGCTGCGTGTATACCATCTCCCCCACCGCTGTGCACAGTGCTCCTGTGGGGACTCCGCGCCCATCGCTCTGCACAAGCCAGGCTAGCAGTGGCCAGCTCTGTCCGCCTTGGCATGCGTCCTGGCCGTGTGTGCCGCATAGTTATGGCGGCGCAGCTGCTCCATAAGCGCTGCATGTCTAGTGAGCAGGTCACTTAGTGTACGCGAGTGCTCACCTGTCCCCTCACCCGCCCTCTCATAGCAGAGGAGCTCCGACTCCAGGCGCGCCAGGGAGGCCGATAACGTTTTACGTATATTCCAAGTGGCCCTCATGCAATGCCCGCGAATAGCTGCTTTATGTGCCTCCCACTTCACCACTGCGCTGCTCGCCGTCCCTTCGTTGGCCTCAAAGTAAGCTAAGAGGGCCGTGCCCAGTGAGGATCGGAACCCAGAATCCTCGAGCGCAGCAGGCTGCAGCCGCCACGTGGGTACGGGTAGGCGATCTGCCTCCCAGCTAATCTGGAACCATAGGGGATTGTGCTCAGAGTGCGCTCTCCCTAGGTATTCTGTCTTGAAGAGGAGCGGAAGCAACAACTGGGTGCCTATTATCCGATCTAATGGGACATGCAAATCATGAACTGGGGAATAGTAAAAGTAAATTCTATCTATGGGGTGCTGCGCGCGCTAGAGGTCATACACCCCCCAGTGCGCAAGCACAATCCCTAAACGCATGCGCATTAGATGCTACTGCCGCAGCTCGGAGGTGGGGAAAGACCGGTCCAAGTGCACGTCTAGTACCATGTTAAAATCCCCGCCAATCAGCCAAGGGAGACCAGCGTACAGATGAAGGATTTGATTCAGGCTCTCTAAATAGGAGGGCTGGTCTGTGTTCGGGGCATAATGGGATCCTAACAGGATTTCCTGACCATTCAACCGCCCCCGCACTAGGGTATACCTGCCCGCAGGATCTACCAGCACTTCCGTACAATTGAAGGGGACACCCGCCCTTACCCAAATCAGAGTGCCACGCCCATGGGCAGAGAAGGTTGTACCGAATATCTGCCCCCTCCAACGCCTGCACAGTTTATCTAGCTCGACCAGTGTCATGTGTGTCTCCTGGAGAAGAGCAATCCCCACCTCATGACATTGTAGGTAGGAAAACACTGAGTAACAGCGGGACGGGTGTGCATACGGCGGATGTTCCAAGTCATTATGTTAGTGTGTGTCATGTGTCAGGTCTTTTCGCACAAGCACAGGGGCAAGGGAGCGCCTCGGGGGGGGGGGGGGCGAACAAACGCCAGCGGGGAAAAGGTCAGTGTGCCCCAACTGAAACATGTGAACGATCACAAACAGTGTAACAAGAAGGGCGCATCCCCGGTAGGGTATACGTCCAAACTTCAACAAGATCCACCACACAAGAGTAGGCTTAGTCAGCGCGGCTGCTGTCTGGGTGTGTGTGCTGCCAACAACCACATTACCCTACACCCCTAACTCATATCGCCTGGAAATGCGGGAGGTGCTTCGGGCCGTCTAGGACCTATAACCGCACTAGGCCAGTGTAGGACACCTGCAGGGGAGCCCACTAGTGGAATAAACACTCAGCACCCGCTAGCCCTGGCCCTGCAGCAATACCCACAGTCACTCAGCCTCGCCGCTTTCCGCAGCAGCACGATAATGTTTGGAGAAAAGCAAACATAGCAAATCAGCGCGCACAGCAATAATATGAGAAATACATCCCAATCAAGTGCGAAGCCGAGGGTAGCGACCCTGGTATGTCTGCCACAGGTCACAGCACATAAGGAGGTCGGCTGTTTGTGGTGTTACCACTGGCATGGCCATTGTTAGAACTGGCTATTTCTGGTAGGCTAAGGCTGACGCCAAAGCCAGGCTGAAACCACCATTTTAGTCAGGGCAAGGAAGTCACAGGCCAAGATAACCCTTGCTCACCCCCTTGGTAGCTTGGCACAAGCAGTAAGGCTAAACTCGGAGGCAATGTGTAAAGCATTTGCGCCAGCATACAACAGCAACAACATACTAGGCACACTACAAAAGGAACTCCACACAAGGTTATTATAAAATAACTTTTGTATTGTCAAAACACATATCAGATAAAAATCACACATGTACATTGTGCCAACTGGCACGGGCAACATTCATAAGGGATTATTTACAAGACAGGGCCACATGGGCCACTGTCAGAATCAGATATAGCAGTTTTAGAATAAGGAATAATAAACATAAAATGGTAATCAAAAAGATCACAACCAGTATCCACTGGTAACAGGAACCAGGACCTTACTAGGACCACCTGTACTAAAAAGAACAACCGCCTAAGAATAAAATACATTTAGGGGTATACACAAGAACACATTACCCATTTTTTTTTTATTTAAATTTGTTTTTATTGTTGCAGTAAAAAAAGGTACACCAGTACAGTAAACAATCCGCCGACGTGGCCTCAACATTCAGCCACGAACAGCCATGTGTGCAACATTTTCTCGTTTTATAGAACTGGTACACTTAAACATGACATCGGGTAATCCGTGCATTATACGCGTGTGAGGGCGCCTGCGAGCTGGGAAGCGATGGGACGGTACTGCCGTGGGGGCGGTGAGTAAGGAGAGGCGGGCCCTCGCTTGCCACAGCGGCGCAGGATCTGGGTCTGTACTGTGCATATGATAGTGTGACCAGTAAACAGAGGGGAAACAGAACTGTGGGAGGGAAGCATGTAGGCGCTAGCAGGGTCCAAACGGGAAGATATCGGCAGCAGGGTGTAGTAGGGGGGGGGGGTGATCGGCAGGGGGGGCCTGCTGTATCTCGGCCAGCGGGGTGGGGGTCAAGTGGCTGGACGTACGAGAGGCCGCTCCAGATGCGGGGGTTATCGGGGTTTGACCCTGGGGTGGCTCACATCAGATAAGGGCTACTGGCCTTCCTGGGCGGGGGGAGGGGAAGGGTCAGGCTGGTCTCCCGCCTGCGTGGACTGACGGAAATTGTGAAGGAGCATGGCCCATTCCATGGAGATGGGAATTTTACGCGCACCCTTGGCTTCTTCTTCTCTTAAGGCGTCTTCCTCCGCTGCTGCCCATTTGCTAACCGCCCCTTTCCACTGTGCTATGGGGGGGCCCTCTGGGGATCGCCAGCGCATGGTTATACACCTATTGGCTAACAAGAGCGCCAGGGGCACGAAGCGTCTGTGGGCAGGTTCCTGCTTTGAGATGTGGAGGATGCCTAGTGCACTGGACTCCCAGGTGGCTAGTGTAGTAAGGCCCGTGAGTTCCCGTAGTGTGTCGTGTACTGCCCGCCAGAAGGGCTGGAGGTCAGGACAGTCCCAAAACATATGACGAAAGTTTGCAGCTGGGGAGCAGCATCTGGGGCATAGGAATGGCGTGGAGGGGTAGAACTTCTGTAATCGCGCTGGGGTGAGATATGCCCTGTGTAGTATGTAATACTGTATATTTTTGAAGCGGGCGTTCCTAGAGACGCGTTTAGGGGCCTCAAGCGCCTTGGTCCATTCTGAGTCGTGTAGAGCGCGGCCTATGTCCTCCTCCCAGGTGGCGCGCAGGGTTGTCAGGGGAGCGTATGAGAGTTCTCGGATGGATTTGTACAACCATGTGACTAGGTGGCGACCCACCCCCATATGCAGGATAGTATGTATTACTGGATGCGTGTCTGGTTCGCCAGTGTGGAGATTAAAGTGGGGTCGGTATCCATCGAGCAGTTGTCTGTACCTTAGGAACTGACCCGGGGGGAGCCCATATTCCGCTATCAGGCGGTCCAGCGGCTTCAGCTGTCCCTCCTCGAAGAGTGATTCCAGGTCTGTGATACCACAGTTGGACCAATCGGCGAGTAGTGGAGCCGTGAAATAGGAATCCTGCCTGGGGCTGCCTATTAATGGTAGCAGCGGAGAGTATGGGGGCCTACCAGGGGATAGCCGGTGTACCCGCATCATGCACCGGCGCGCCACCGCCACATGGAGGGGATATGTGCGCCGCGGCTTGGTGCCCGGGAGGAGTAGACGAGTAAGCTCCGGTGTTGTGATTCTGCCAGTAGAGGTAACCGTCTCCTGAGGGTAGCGGTCCGCCGTCCAGTAGGATAGCCACTGGAGCTGTGCCGCAAGAAAATATGCCTCAAAGGATGGTGCTCCGAGTCCCCCCTGTGTCGCGGGGAGTTGGAGAGTTTTCAGAGCGACCCTGTGGCGGCCAGCTCCCCAAATAAGGGTTCCTAAGAGGGAATCTACATCGCGAAAGAAGGATCTGGGCGGTATCACCGGCAGGTTTGTAAAGTGATAAAGGAGCCGGGGAAGCATCACCATTTTAGCGAGGGCTATCCGTCCTATCGGGGCTAGCGGTAGTTTATTCCAGAAGGCGACCGTCGGGCGTAGGCATGCTAGTATTTTAAGGTGATTGCCTTCGAAGATGTCTGCTGGAGAATGGTATAGGCGCACGCCGAGGTATCGGGGGGCTTCCGCTGACCATGAGAGTTTATGTAAACCGAGTTCGACGTCCCGGGAGGGTAGGTCTGGGTGTAGAGGATAGACTGTGGACTTGTCCCAATTTACTTGTAGGCCGGAGGCCGCTGCAAATTCCGCTAATGCGGTCCCTATGGGGGTCAGGTCCGATTCTACGTCGCGGACATATATAAGAAGATCATCCGCGTACATGGACACACAATGGGTTCCGTCTGCGAGTGGTATGCCCCAGTCCACACCTTCCTGACGCAGTCGAACCGCCAGCGGCTCGACTGCCAGTGCGAATAGAAGGGGCGACAAGGGGCATCCTTGTCTTGTGCCTCGCCGAACTTCAAACGCCGGTGAGATGCGCTTCCCGATACGAACTCGAGCGGTGAGGTCGGTGTATAGGAGGCGGGTATATGCCATGAGGGTCGGGCCGATATTGAGGCGGTGCAGAACTGAGAACAGGTAGGGCCAGGTGAGAGTGTCGAACGCCTTCTCTAGGTCCATAATGAGGCAGGCGGCTCGGGGAAATCTGTCACGTACCTGATCTTGAATATGGAAGACCCGGCGGAGGTTCTGGGAGGTATTTCTCCCTGGGATGAAGCCACATTGGTCGGGGTGGACCAGTGGGCGTATGATTTGTGCATATCGGTCGGCCAGGATCTTCCCTAGGATCTTACAATCCGCTGACAGGAGTGTGATGGGCCGGTACGACCCCATGTGGAGCGGATCCCTGTGAGGCTTAAGAAAGGTGACAATCACAGACTCCCGTAGCGACTGGGGTAACCTCCCCAAACGAAGTGACGCCCCGAGCATCCGTGACAGGCGGGGGACCACCAGGGAAGAGAATGTTGTGTAGTATTCTAGTGGGAAGCCGTCCAGTCCCGGTGCTTTATTCCGGGACATGGCGCGCATCGCTCGGGTGATGTCAGAGGGAATAATTTTGGCGTCCAGTGTGCGCTTGTCATCATCCGATATCGCGGGCAGTGTCAGGGGGTCCAAAAAGTGGGTCGCGGGAAACGGGGAGCAGTAAGTTGGGGTCTCGTATACTCGTGTATAATGGCGTTGGAATGCCAGGAGAATCTCGGCCTGTGATTGCACCAACACGCCTTCCGGATTGACGATGTCTGTGATCGGTTTGATTTCAGTTTCCTGCCTCGCCATCCAGGCCAGGAGCGCCCCGGTTTTGTCCCTGTCTTTGTGCACCCTAGAGGCATATGCCCTAAAATTGTACTTCCGCAGGTCAGTGCAGGCAGTCTGATATTCCGATTTAGCCTCCGCCGTGAGCACGGCGTGTTCCTCCGAGTCGTCAGTTCGCTTGGTGAGGGCAGCTAAGGCCCGTTCCGTCGTTAAAAGCGTCCGTTCTAAGGTGCGGCGGACCCCCACTATCTGTTTGATGCATTCTCCCCTCGCCACCACTTTATACGCGTCCCATTCCACCAGTACCGATGACGCAGTGTTCTCGTTGTGTGTAAAGTAATCGCGTATGCTGGATGCGTGCGCATCTCTGAAAATCGGGTCCGTCAGACAGTCTCTGGGGAGGCGCCAGGTGGGGACTGGTGGATGCGGGGGGCGCCAGGTAAGACGTATAATGTGGGCGTCATGATCCGAGAGGATCCGGCCCAGATAGTCCGTGGATGTAATCTTAGGAAGGATCGGAGCAGAGCAAAGGAAACGGTCCAGGCGGACCCGGAGATTGTGTGGGATCGAGTGGAAGGAGTATATGCGATCTAGTGGGTGGAGGTGTCGCCATGCGTCTGTGAGCGCCCAGTGTGCAGTCCATGTTCTAAAGAGGGCTGCTTGCCGGGGGGCCGGGGAGTGTGTGGGGGGTAAGCATGGGCGAATTTTGCGGATCTCGCGTTCGCGAATTTTGCGGATTTGCGGATTCGCAATCCGCAAAATCCGCGAATTCCCGCGAATTTGCGGATTTTTTTTTTTTTTTGTGTTCGCCCGTGTTTCTGCCAGTTCGCGAGGGTTTTTACAATTTCGCAATTTGCGAACTTACCTGTCGGGTCGCAAGTTTTGCGAACTTGTTGTTTCTACATGTCCAGCCTGTTTGGGACACTCTTCTTCATCACTGCCACTCTCTGTCACCACTGCCACTCTCTGACTACTCATGCCACCCTCTGGCCCACCCATGCCACCCTCTGTTTCATCACCACACCCTCTGGTTGTCCAGTGTACATTATTTTCGGCAAAGCAAAGCACACCTTCCCTGCCTCAAGTGACCTGAATTAATTTGGGGCTGATTAATGTGTCACAGAATATTTTTTTAGCTGGCACCTGCTTCCTTAGTGCGCCCTGATTAGTGATCTTTTGCACTTGCTAAGTGCTTTCATTGTTGCAAAATTAGTTACAACACCTGCCCTGCCCCAACTGACAATAATGAATTAGGGGCTAATTAATGTGTCACTGAAAGAATTTAAAGTTCCAGCCTGGCACCTGCTTGTCTGCTCCTTTAGCTGTAAATCAGGACCTTTGTGGCATACAGTTAAGGTCAGAGCAGGGTCACACAATAGTTGCAAGCAGGCAACCGAATTCTGGAGGGCCCCCTCAGGAAGCAATACAAAGAATCGTTACAAATCATGAGGTTGACCTTTTGCACCTGCTCATTGCTTTTGCTTTTGCTGAAATCGTTTTGCGGTTTTTTTCGCGCTATTCGCGGGGCGCGGCGTCGTGCGAAACCGACCGCGGAAGCCGCCAATTCGTGCGAATGAGCATTTTATTTTTTTGCGGCTTGTTGTTTCGCGAGTTTTTTTGCAGTATTCGCGAGCCGCTTGCAGCGCAACACGCGAATTTACCCCAAGGTCGAGTACGGGCGCGGCCATTTTGTTTGCGTGACGTATTTCCGTTTCCGCCCGCTATGTATAATCTCGCGCAGTAAGCGCATTGCGAGTAGAGGTTCGCACGAGATCGCGCGGGAAATCTAGAGGTTCGCACGAGATCGCGAGGAAAATCTCGCGCGAACTGACTTTCGCGCTCGGAAACGGGCGCCGGCCATCTTGTTTTTCATTCATTTCCTGTGTCTGGGCATGGTGTTTAATCCTCTTGATATCTTTCCCATCCTTTGCTTGTTTTCAGTTTTTTTTTTACGATTTTGCTTCTTATCTATCCCTCTCTTTTCCTAGCTGTATATTTTTGTCTTTTCTGCTATTTTTCTTTACTTTTAAACTACTTTTGTAAACTCTTTTCTTTTCTTCTTCCCTATCCTATTCTTTCTTAATTTTCTACTTCTTCCTACCTTACCTGCCCAGACCATGGTCAAGCCAGGCGCCGTGAAGCTGCCCAGGCACTTGAGGGCCGCAGCGGCGGCGGGGAGTAGTGCTGGACCCAGTGGCAGGACAGCAGGCGTGAGATCGAGGGGGGAGCAGGTGACGCGCCGGGAGATATTCAGCCCGGAGGAAGTGGGCGCGCTGGTCTACTTCGTCCAGCGCCGCCTGCCCAGGACCATCGCGGGAGGCGGCAGGATCGCGGCCGGCGGCTACAACATGCGGGAGCGCCGGAAGCGGTGGGAGAAGGTGTGCTGGGCCATATCCCACCTCTACGGGGTCCAGCGCACCTACAGCCAGGTCACCCATCGCTGGACGGACCTCCTGGACCGCGAGCGCGACCTGCTGGACCAGCTCGGCTTGGAGATCCCCGGGCTTGGTGAGTAGTAGTAGCCATTGGCATTTAATCACTCACTACTATGATGTTTTCTCCTGCTCTGTGTTGTTGTATTGCAAATATTTGTTTTTTACATGGAGCAAGCCAATAATGCCGCTGATGACGATTACATTGTAGTTAAATTATATTTCAAAATCTTCTGTGCATTTCAGGTGCACTGCTCTCCTTCTCAGTGGGGTTGCTACTATGCTTATTTGTTTTCTATTTCGTGGTCTCATTGGCCTGAGTAACTATTATGTATGAGTGTACTTAACAGAACTGCGTAATGCTAGACACTAGGGGGCAGATTACATTTACAAGCCCCTTGCGCCACGTTTACGTTGCCTTGCGTGACGCAACAGCGGCGTAAACGTGCCGCATCCCTGCAAGTCATTTACAGCATGACGCATCTAGGGAGATGCGTCACGTTATAAAGCCATGGGCCTGCACCACAATGGGTGCGTTCCTAGTACGCAGGGTGGGCGGTCCAGCGGCTGTGCGCCTCGCAAAATTGCCTGCGTGAAATCTACAAGATTTAACGCAGGCACTTCTGCGACGCTGCTACGTCAATTCAATTCCTTATGTCTGCTCGAAGCAGGCGAAAGGACTGACACAGCATGTAAAGTATTGGGTGGCCCTGAGCATTACTGGAGTTGCATTGCGTTGGCGACGTGACTCCAGCGATGCGCCGCTCTTACGTGACGAGATGCGTCACGCAAGTGCCTACCCTTGCGCCAGGGCGCGCCGCATTGTAAATGAGGCACATCTGCCGTGTCGCAAGGGTAGTTTTGCGTGACGCATTTGATCTGGCGCATCTCTGGAGATGCGCCAGAACGCGTAAGTAAGTATGCCCCTAAGGGGCAGAATTGCAATTACCGTCGCATCCCTGCAAAGTAGCAGGGATGCGCCATTAATTGTGCGGCCCGCTACCACCACCAAACATGGTGCGCCGTATTTGCAATGCGGCGCCCCATGTGCCCAAAACGTCACCGAAGCTTTACTGCTGGAGTTGCGTCGCAACGATGGCGCAGCTCCATCAATGCTCTGGGGTACCCTATCTCCCCAATGCTGGGTCAAGCCGTACGTCTGCTTCAAGCAGGTGCAGGGTTTGTGTGACGCATCATTGTCCTAAAGGTGACTGATTGATATTTTGTAGATTTCCCTCAGCCACTATTAGGATGTGTTCCAGCGCAGGAATGCCCTCCCTTGCGCCGGAACGCCCCCTGATGGCGCAGGGCTTTATAACGGGATGCATCTCCCAAATGCGTCACGTTGTTATAATATTATACGCCGCACCATGGCGCCCTTTTTTGTTTAGCTGCTGCGTCACAAAAGTCACGCAAGAACGGCGCAAAAGAGCCGCAAGGGCTTAAATCTGCCCCTTCCTTTGTAACCCTGACAATAAGAAAAATAGTGGCGGTGGATTGATAGTTTGACTATTTAAATGACTGGTAATGTAGCAGGCAACTGTTAGTGTTGTCACTGATCTGACTGAAATCACAATGGAGTTTGTCTGTCACTTTGCGTCTTGCCTGCGGACTGCTGCCTGCCAGTCCTAGGTGAACGTTTCAGTACTTTGTTTAGTGAGTTACGTGACTTTCGAAGTCACAGGTCCGCAAATAAATAAAAAGTAACCATAATCAATATAATTTCGCGGAAATATTTTGTTATTGTTCTTTTGAAATGTTTGATTTGGTTGACATTGACAAGCAACAATCATCCATGTTTTCTGTTCTTTCTTTCATGTTGTACGTCAGCTCCCCCCAGGGGCGAGAGGAGGACACAGGAGCAGCAGGCGGCGGATGCTGTTCAACAGGGCCAGGATCGGGCAGGCGAGGGCTCCTCTGCTGGCCCCAGTAAGTTTTCATTTTAGACTAGTACCTATTTTTCCTAGCGTTCCTCATTTGAATTTTTTCAAAATTGTCTTTGCTCTTCTTGTAGACTGTATCTAAATTCTTATCCTGCCTCTACTATGACTCCCTGTGGTATTACTAGATTATTCTTATTAGTCTGTCTGTGTAGCTAACTAAGATTGCACGGTTGGCGAAACTCCCATGATTCTAGTCAGCAATAGCTCTATCAACTTAGTGCAGTCC
Organism: Lissotriton vulgaris; assembly: GCF_964263255.1. Taxonomy (NCBI): domain Eukaryota; kingdom Metazoa; phylum Chordata; class Amphibia; order Caudata; family Salamandridae; genus Lissotriton; species Lissotriton vulgaris. The sequence goes on along the minus strand of NC_141689.1, from coordinate 1,977,882,795 downwards.
TCTGGGATTGTCCATAATGTCTTTTGAAGTGTTCTATCTGGACTCATGCTTGCAAAAATTGCAAAACCTTTCGCTCAGTCACTCTAGTCTGGAGGACCAAAAAACACAGATTGTATTTAAATTTAAAAGCTTTATTAAAAGTAAACACATTTATTAAAATGAAGTCATAATAAAACTAAACGTTTAACTGATAATGGAAAAGTGGTTAGTGCTGACGATTAATTGAAGACATTTCTTGTGGTCGAGCCGAGCTCTCACCTGGTTTCAACTTGATCTTGTTGTTAGAAGTCCATCTTCTGTCTGTGTGGAGAAAAATGGTGCGTGTTAAAAAATCAGCCTTCATCAGTTGTGCCAAAAAGTGCAGCAAGACAACCTTCCCTGGAAAAAGGGACATTTTTTTTAACTTTAACGTAGACAGTCACAAATTACATTGTTTTCACATGTCTTCATTCCTAGACCAAATACTAGTGACTAGTGAGTGCTTTATTCTAAGATTCTTAAATGTACTTTGTAGGTGGAACATCTGGTGGCGGGGCCAGTGTGGTGGTGGTGCTCGACACGGAGGCGGAGGGCAATTCATCAGGGGAGGAGGCGGCGGCGGCGGCTGTGAGAGTTGAGACGGTGGTGGCGGCCAGAGGTAAGCTCTTATATATTCCTTACTTATTGAGATTGAAGACTAGCTGGGGTGGCAAGAATATGAGATGCATGGCTGGGTGAATGATGAAGCAATGATGGGTGGAAGGACAACAGCCTGGGTGGGTGACACAGAAACTGTATGTGTCCATATACCTGGATCATGCTACTATCTGACTCTTAGATAGCATATGTGTATCTAGAGCAGGGGTACTCATAGTACGGCCCGCGGGCCGGTGGTGGCCCGGCAAGCCTTCCTTGGCGGTGCGCAGACCTTGCAGACAATCACTGCTCCCCCGGCCCCCACAGAGCAGAGGCTTTTTTGTATTTCACCTGTTAGCGCCCCTGCATCTCCACTCTGACAATCACTGCTCCCCCGGCCCCCACAGAGCAGAGTGGAGATGCAAGGCCACAAAGAGGTGAAATAGAACAAAGCCTCTGCTCTGTGGGGCCGGGCAAGCAGTGATTGTCAGGGTGGAGAAGCAGGGGCGCTAAAACAAACAAAGCCTCAATAATATGTTAATGGTCTTTTAAAGACCTGTTAAGTACTTTGGTGTTGTTGTCTGTGTGTGCGCGTTGAGGAAGCGGTCTCAACCCGGGCTGAAGGCTGACACAGATAGACACACACACAGTGAGATGACAGAGGGAGAGGGAGGGCAGGAGGGAGAGAGAGATGGAGGGAGGGCAGGAGGGACAGCAGGAGGGAGAGAGATGTATGTAAATGCTGGGTCTGGTGGCTCAGTGGATGAGGGCATCTGCTGCAGGGACCTGTGTGCAACCTCATGGTCACAAGTTATCGTTTTGCTTTAGCCCCGCCCCCTCTGACTCCGCCCCCACCAGTGCGGCCCTCGGCCCCAAACTACACTGTAAATGTAGCCCCTGAGAGAAAGTTTGTGAGTACCCATGATCTAGAGAGAGTAGATGGTCAGTGGATGAACTAAGTGTAACTTTGAAGAGCATGTAACACTGCACCCGCACGTCCGTTCCAGTGTAGGAAAGGCAAGGAAAAGAACTTTTAATTTTGTCCAAATACTACCATAAATAGTAGCAGTAGTTTGTATTGCAAGCACTGCATAGATCCGGTTATTATGGTGGCCACTCCCTACCTCTCTTAATAAGTTTAGTAGTACTCAGTCATTCATGTGTGGATGTATCACTGCCTGTCACTCAATAAAAAGCAAAGCACCTAAAGTCATCCCATATATAAGCAAAAACATCCCATGTGAAGTGATAGATAATCAGATTATTTATCTTCTTCAATTTTCCATTTCTAGTACTCATTTCCACTGTAGGGTGAAAGTTAAATTAATTAAGCAGTAGCCCTTGAGTTGTAACAGAGTATTCTCAGTGCCACCCGTAATAGAAAAGTAAGAGATTCACCACCTGCATGTACTGGACGGGTACAGTAACGCAACGGCAACGCAAGTCTAGGTCACTCCTCATGGCGTGCGTCTCTTTTTCTCGGGTGCAAGTTTACCGCGCTGGCATTATGCCGGCTTGCAGAAAATAACGTACCAATTTTCCAAAACAAGAGACAAGAAGAAGAATAAGACTGGTGTACTTTCATAGTCGACTCCAATGGAAGTCCACAGTGCTCATAGAATTTGTTCCTTAAACTCCCACTAATGTTAGAGCAAGGATGAAGAAGTGTGAGGTTAGATAGATACTGGCCTCAATAGTTATGTAATGCGCTTGCAAGTTGCTAGTTGTACTGCAGCACACATTTCTGCTGAATGATTGAGTTAATCTTAAAGAGCATTGGTTACAGACTATGTCTTTCTTTCTTCATATAGGTTCTCCTTCCAAACGAACAAGGAGGAAGGAGCTGGCTAGAGCGGCCCGGCAACGGAGAATCGAGGCCACTGTTGCGGAATATCGGCGGCTGGTGGCCCTGGAGGACGAGGAAAGTGTGCGGTCGACAACAACGACAACGTCGTCTGCATCGGCCTCCGTGGCCCCACCGGCTGCCACCCAGCACAGTGGTCCACCGAGACTGAGCCGGGCTGCCAAAGGCAAACGCCACCGCCGAGCAGCAAGGCCAACAGCTGCTTCTCACAGGCCTTGCACCTGCAAGGCAGTGAAGGCACGCCTGCGCCGCACTACCCTGATGGTGTCCCGCCTTCAGCAGGAGCTCGCCTTGCTCCGCGAGGAGCATGATGCCCTGGCCCAAAAAGTTAACAGCATCCACCCATAGTGTCCCTTGCCCCTTTTTTAGAGACTTTTGGGGGGTGGGAATTGGGAGTTGGGTTTTTGGGGACTTTTGAAGGACAATCGTTGGGGTTAGGGAGGGTCTTGCGGGAGATTATTTTGTTAGGGATATAAATATACTTTTTCAAACTTTATCTGAGCATACCTGTTTTTTACTGCTTGCCTGGTGGGTGGGGGTTTAACGTTGACTGTTTTCCTGAAAGTTTAGTTCCATTTTCTTCCTTTAAGTGTAAATGCCCAAATGTTTTCAACACTAAGTGCCTCTCACAGACTAAGTGAAGTGAATCCAAGAGTCCTAGGACTTTAGTAGTACTACCTTCAGTCTCTCGTCTCTCGTACTAATACTCCATTATACCCCCAAACCACCAAACGCTTATCTTACCTGTAATTTGTGTTTGAAAGTAGGGCTAGGCCCAGGGCTGGCTCCACGGGAAACACCGAATAACGTTGGCAATCTTGGTCGGATAAAATTTCCTCATAGCGGTGGTACTAGTGGTGTGACACAGTGGCAGTTGCATGCCTATGAAAAAAAAGAAAATGAAATCTGGTTTGTCCTCCTGAGCAATTCAACGGTACAACTGAGAATATAGCAGGTGACAGAAGTACAGTAGAGCAGTGCCACATTGTAGCCTAACAAATGGTAAAGTATAACTACTAATTCGGTTGAAGTTCTTTCACATTAGCAATGGTTCTTTGTCAAGCAGAGTAAGAATATATCATCGACAACTGTGGAAAGAAAGAATGCGACAGTACAGGGCCTGTGTGGAATTATTGATAACTATATTCAACATAAGGTCTCTGTAGCCAGATACCCGAGAGCCTTGCTGGTCACTATAAATCCATTCACAACAACACTCAATGGGGTTGGTCTGGAAGGTGTCACGTTTACTCCCCGTGATCCAGTCGATGCAAATATGGTTCCACCTCCAAATGTCACCAACACCCAGAAGTGTAAACACAGGGTGTTCGAGGCATTAGGCGAGGGAGAAAAATAACAAACTAAAATAAAAAATGTGGGATGGGTAAAGGTAGGGTCAGCAGGGAAAGGATACCTGTAAGAGAAGACAAGACAGGCATCAGTGAAGTGATGTCCTAACATACAAGGGTACTCTCATATAGTCTCACTAAATAGTCTGCAAGTCTCCCGCCTACTCATGGGAAATGTAGTTTCATAGTACGGTAGGCGCTTAGGGGCTGCGTAACCTGACAGAAGGTATAGTAGATAGAAAAGGAGAAATTGCTTTTTTTCTAGGTGTCCCCTCACTCACCAGGGTTGCCCCTTGGTGACATGCTTCATCATTGGGGCCATCCCAGTCCTCTACGGCCTGGGGCGTGCTGCGACTTGCGAATTACGTAGGAGCACTTACAAATGACTATGTGTGGTGCAGATAGTGGAGTGGACTAAGTGATGTGTTAAGGGATCAATGTAGAAGCCGAGAGAGAGCAAAGAAATGCAGTCACAGTCAGAGAAAAAGGCAAGGGATACTGTATCTATGTGGTTGTAGTGGTCCTGTTGGAAGTGGTAAGTAAGTTGCCCGCAGAAAAAAAATCCTCCTATTAGCGGCACTCCTCCATTGCAGCCGACGCTTCGTCCACCGATGTTGGTCACCAGAAGACACCCTGTCCACTGCCTGCCTGATGCTGAATTGTGGCTCGCTACTGTGAAGCCTGACTCCATCCTTTTTTCCCCATTGCAGAGACTGAAACCCGGCCTGTAATTATTCAACGAAAAACAGGAAGTGATATAATATTACAACACCACTGATAAATAAATATAAGGTATGTAGGCTGTGGAGTGCAAAAAGTCACAATTTGTTTTTCCTAGTAGACAGACAGTACAATGTTTTTGAAAGTGCGTACTCTGAGTCACCTTTTGAAGGATAAATAAGTATGGGCAAATTAATGTAGCGGATCTTGCCCCTCAAGCTAGGTGTACTGTAAACTGTGTTTTAGAACAAAAATAGATCTTCCTAGCAGTGCTCCCACCCAAAAAACGAGGCCTAGCAGAAAACTGGAGACAAAACTTACTTTGAAAGTAAAAGTAGGCCGAAGTACCCTAATTACCCATTACCCCCCGTGGATTGCATTCAAACCACTTGCAAGCAACCAAGCAAAAGTAGCCATAGCCAGCATCGCTCCAAGACTCGAAATCCCCCCCACTCAAACACATGCAATAGAAATACTGCTAACCCTAACGAACCCTAAGTTAAGAATAGTGGCAAAGGCTTTCTTTAACTATGCCAAATCCCCCCTTTCCCACCATGGATTTTCTTCAAATGACTTGCAACCAAAATTACACATTCTCACGAGTGCTCTAAGACCCCAGAACTCAGTTTGAAAAATCTAGAACACCCCGATACACATGCAATCCTGCTGCTAGGGCTAACCCTAACGAACCCTAAGTTACAAAAAGTGCCAAAACTAAAGGCTTTTCCGCGCGGATTTTGTCCCAACCACTTCTACCCGGTATTAGACCTTCCCAGGAATGCCCCAAGACCCGGCAACCCACCCGCCAAGAAGCATAACACCCCCAAACAGGCCAAAAGCAAAATCTCATACTTGCAATATTTCTGGGCCTTCGGTCCAAACGCGCTGCGTAGCTAGGCCATAAGTCGGGGTTGGCACGACGGATTTCCTGAAAAGCAAATGCAATCAAGATTAGAGTGTCCCAGCAGTGCTCCCAGACCACGAAACTCACCCAGAAACACCAGGAAGCCCCCCAAACAGGCCCCCGAAAACGCTACATAGAGCAAAATGTCAGAAATAGCCCAAAAAAAAATCGGCCTGGATTTAGTCCCAACCACTTCTACCCGGTATTAGACCTTCCCAGGAATGCCCCAAGACCCGGCAACCCACCCGCCAAGAAGTATAACACCCCCAAACAGGCCAAAAGCAAACTCTCATACTTGCAATATTTCTGGGCCTTCGGTCCAAACACGCTGCGTAGCTGGGCCATAAGTCGGGGTTGGCACGACGGATTTCCTGAAAAGCAAATGCAATCAAGATTAGAGTGTCCCAGCAATGCTCCCAGACCACGAAACTCACCCACAAACAGACGGAACCCCCCCTAAGAGCACCTCAAAGGCAAGCAAGTCATCAAAAACACAAAAAATTTTCCGCCTGGGATTTGGTCCAAAACACTTTTATCCGGTATTAGAGCTTCCCAGCAATGGCCCCAGAGCCGTCAACCCAGGAGAAAACGAGTAGAAGACCCCCAAACAGCCAAAGAGCAAAAGTACAAAAATGGGGACTTAGTCAATTTTTCACAAATTTCCCAAATCACTCCGCGCGCGCTCTGCAGCTAGGCCCTAAGTCCCCTCTGCCACCATGGATTTGCTTCAAACCTCTTGCAAAGTAAAGTAGATATAGCCAGCAGTGCTCCCAGACCACGAAACTCACCCAGAAACACCAGGAAGCCCCCCAAACAGGCCCCCGAAAACGCTACATAGAGTAAAATGTCAGAAATAGCCCAAAAAAAAATCGGCCTGGATTTAGTCCCAACCACTTCTACCCGGTATTAGACCTTCCCAGGAATGCCCCAAGACCCGGCAACCCACCCGCCAAGAAGCATAACACCCCCAAACAGGCCAAAAGCAAAATCTCATACTTGCAATATTTCTGGGCCTTCGGTCCAAACGCGCTGCGTAGCTAGGCCATAAGTCGGGGTTGGCACGACGGATTTCCTGAAAAGCAAATGCAATCAAGATTAGAGTGTCCCAGCAGTGCTCCCAGACCACGAAACTCACCCAGAAACACCAGGAAGCCCCCCAAACAGGCCCCCGAAAACGCTACATAGAGCAAAATGTCAGAAATAGCCCAAAAAAAAATCGGCCTGGATTTAGTCCCAACCACTTCTACCCGGTATTAGACCTTCCCAGGAATGCCCCAAGACCCGGCAACCCACCCGCCAAGAAGTATAACACCCCCAAACAGGCCAAAAGCAAACTCTCATACTTGCAATATTTCTGGGCCTTCGGTCCAAACGCGCTGCGTAGCTGGGCCATAAGTCGGGGTTGGCACGACGGATTTCCTGAAAAGCAAATGCAATCAAGATTAGAGTGTCCCAGCAATGCTCCCAGACCACGAAACTCACCCACAAATAGACAGAACCCCCCATAAGAGCACCTCAAAGGCAAGCAAGTCATCAAAAACACAAAAAATTTTCCGCCTGGGATTTGGTCCAAAACACTTTTATCCGGTATTAGAGCTTCCCAGCAATGGCCCCAGAGCCGTCAACCCAGGAGAAAACGAGTAGAAGACCCCCAAACAGCCAAAGAGCAAAAGTACAAAAATGGGGACTTAGTCAATTTTTCACAAATTTCCCAAATCACTCCGCGCGCGCTCTGCAGCTAGGCCCTAAGTCCCCTCTGCCACCATGGATTTGCTTCAAACCTCTTGCAAAGTAAAGTAGATATAGCCAGCAGTGCTCCCAGACCACGAAACTCACCCAGAAACACCAGGAAGCCCCCCAAACAGGCCCCCGAAAACGCTACATAGAGCAAAATGTCAGAAATAGCCCAAAAAAAAATCGGCCTGGATTTAGTCCCAACCACTTCTACCCGGTATTAGACCTTCCCAGGAATGCCCCAAGACCCGGCAACCCACCCGCCAAGAAGTATAACACCCCCAAACAGGCCAAAAGCAAACTCCCATACTTGCAATATTTCTGGGCCTTCGGTCCAAACGCGCTGCGTAGCTAGGCCATAAGTCGGGGTTGGCACGACGGATTTCCTGAAAAGCAAATGCAATCAAGATTAGAGTGTCCCAGCAGTGCTCCCAGACCACGAAACTCACCCGCAAACACCAGGAAGCCCCCCAAACAGGCCCCCGAAAACGCTACATAGAGCAAAATGTCTGAAATAGCCCAAAAAAAATCGGCCTGGATTTTGTCCCAACCACTTCTACCCGGTATTAGACCTTCCCAGGAATGCCCCAAGACCCGGCAACCCACCCGCCAAGAAGCATAACACCCCCAAACAGGACAAAAGCAAAATCTCATACTTGCAATATTTCTGGGCCTTCGGTCCAAACGCGCTGCGTAGCTAGGCCATAAGTCGGGGTTGGCACGACGGATTTCCTGAAAAGCAAATGCAATCAAGATTAGAGTGTCCCAGCAATGCTCTCAGACCACGAAACTCACCCACAAACAGACGGAACCCCCCCTAAGAGCACCTCAAAGGCAAGCAAGTCATCAAAAACACAAAAAAATTTCCGCCTCGGATTTGGCACAAACCACTTTTAGTGCTTCCCAGCAATGGCCCCAGACCCGTCAACTCACCTGCAAAGAGGTAGAACAACACCCCCACAAGTGCTGAGTCTTTCTTCATTGGGCGTAAACCAGCCCTCTGCTTTGATGGAAATAGGAGTCTGGAGGAGGAGGATAGAGGAGCATGTTCTTCTGAACTTGTGAACCTGAGGAATGCAGACTGCGGCACCTTCAAATAAATTAGCAAACAAGTGAAGACAGTTCTGCTGATGGGCTTGTCTTTGTGATTATCTGATTAAAGTTTGAATTATATTAACTGTGCACAACAAAGAAAGACAGACACACAGGAATAAAAGTGAATAAGGATGAAAAAGAAAGTTATTGATTCGTTGTCTCATTTTCAGGGCTCGAAGTCGGAATCACGGTCCAGGAATAAGAATAAGGCTTCGTCATCATACTCTGCGAATTCAGCCCGGGTGAGGTCAGTGCCACCTGACAGAGTAGAAATTCCCTCATCTATGGTGCTGGCCACCTCCTCTTCATCCGGCACGCTCTCTCGTACTCTTATATCTGGTGGTATGAGGTGCTGATTCATCTTGATCATTGTTAACCTCTCCACATTTTTGGGCGAGAGGCGGCTCCGTTTGGGAGTTACAATCCCACCAGCCGCACTGAAAACCCGTTCAGAAGACACACTTGCGAGTGGGCAAGACAAGTAGTTTAAAGCCAGGTTGGTGAGCTGTGGCCACAATTCTTTTTTCCCATGCCAATACGCCAATGGGTCAGAATTAACATAGACCTCTGTGGAGTCATTCAGATAGTCCTTCACCATCGACTCAAGGTCCTCCTCCAAGGTTCCTCCACTTTGCGTAGCTCTTGCTGTGCCTCTGACCTTTTGAGAACCAAACCCACGCAGAGCTAGCCAATCCTCTTCAGCCTCCAATGTTTCTGCTGTCTTTCGTGCAGATGATGCGGTTGCCGGTGTCTTTAACGGCTGAGAGGTCACTTGTGCCACAGCCACAGGTGCAGAAGTGGATTGTTTTGACTGGGGATGGCCTGCTGATGTACTGCCATTTCCTTCAATTTCCAGCCGTTCTGTTTCAAACTTCTTGGCTGACAAGGCTAGCCAACGTTTGTACTTTGTAACATCTTCATCAGCAAAAGGAAAGAATGCTCTGCCTGCCAGCGCCTTTTTGTAGCGTGGATCCAGAATAGTAGCACAAATGTAATGCTGTTCTGAGTGGATCTTTTGAAGACGTTCATCACCTTGTAGGAGCTCTAATAATTTCTCAGCCAGAAGCAAAGAGTCTTTCTTTTTGTCATCTTTTCGAAACACAGAACACACCTCCTTCAGTTGGTCCTCCAGCATGTACAACAATGGGATAGCTTTTCCCAAATTAGAGTCCTCCTTGCTGACTGCACGTGTGAAGACCTCAAAAGGACGAAGCATGCGTGTTAGGCTTTCAACTATGTTCCATTGCGGCCCACCCATCCTCAGCTCCTCTATACCCTCTTTCAAGAAATATTGATCGAGTTGCGTATACTGCTCATACAGACGCTCAAGCATGTAGAAGGTTGAGTTCCAACGTGTTACCACCTCCTGGATGAGTGCTTTCACTGGCATTTGACTTTGATATAGCATGCTCCTCAGCTGCTTGCGGGCCTTAAAAGAATGCCTGAAATGCTTGCATATTTTTCGGCAGTTCTCCAATACACTGTACGCTGCACTGCGTTTATTACCCAAGAATTTTTGGACAACCAGGTTTATACAGTGCGCCAAACACGGCACTCTGAAATAGTAACCGTCCCTCATGGCCTTAACTATATTGGAGCCATTGTCTGTGGAAACATAACCAACCTTGCGTTTTAGTGGGGACAGACAGTTAAGGACCTTTGTGTTAAAGACATCCAAAATGTTTTCTGCTGTGTGACGTTTCTCCAAACCAAACATGGCTAGTGTTGCATGTTTCCGAGCACCTTTAAAAACAATGTTAGTGTCAACACCTGAGTTTAGCTTTGCTTTAGCCCCTGAAAAAGAGACCCAGTGTGCAGTGATGCACATGTAATCAGCGCCTGCGCCACTGGTCCACATGTCTGTTGTCAGATGTATAGTGTGAACAGCACTCTTCTGCAAAGCTGCCCCAATCACCTTCAGAACATCTTCATGTAGTGCTGGAACCGCAACTCGGGCAAAATAGAACCGGCTAGGAACCTTCCATTTAGGGCAGAGCGCTGTCACTAATTCTAGAAAACCAACCCCTTCTACAAAAGAAAAAGGGAGAAGGTCCAGAGCTAGCATTTTAGCCAGCTTAGTGTTATACAGACGGGTCATTGGGTGGTTGCGTTCATATTGCGCTTCTGTAAACAACATCTTTTTAATGTTGCCCTGGACCAATGATTTACGGGATGATGATGATCTCTTCGACCCAGTTACGCTCGCTGATGAACTTTTCCGCATTGATGTCTCACTCTCTCCCACACTCTTAGTGTGGCTCCCATGGGGTGTGCTGCTGACATGGGAACTGGGTGTAAGTGAAGTGTTTGAATCGTCTTCTACCTCGTCATCAGCAGATGACAAATCAACGTTTTCATTACGTGCAATTCCGGCTTTCTTGACCGCCTCTAGGTGCGGAAACCATTCGACAGGGTGCCTTCTCTCAAGATGACCTCTCTGGCCTCCGGTACCATAGTTAGAACCAAGCTTACCACGACTAAATCGAAGCTTACAAAGGCTACAAATGGCTACGTTTTCCTTTTTTGGGCAAACACTAAAGAAGTCCCAAACTGGAGACTTGAAATGTCTTCGGGGGCCGGAGGAGGCGGCGATACTGGTGGTGGTGGTCCTGCTGCTAATGACAGATGAAGTGGAGGATGTGGATTGCCGAACTTCAGTACGTTTTGCACTTTCACCACCACGAATTGAGGTCGAGGACGAGGTGGGTACCTTCTTGCGAAGAAATATGGAAGCAGTAGGTTTTGGTGTACTACTTAACTCCAAATCTAATGATTCCATTTCCATTGCCTCCTCGCCGACATCGTCATCACGCTCAGCAGCTTCTCGGGATAGGGTCAAAATGTCTCTTTGCTGCATGCCCGGTGGGGCTGCAGTGACCTTTGTGATGACTGGCTCGTCGTCATCGTGAGAGGCTTCATCACCAGCAGTATCTGTCACTTCTTGTTGAGCCTCATCACACTCCATAGGTTTGAGTTTTTGGACGACCTTCCTTTTACGCTTAGGTAACGGTGTCAGATCATGGTGTGCCTCGCCCTCTGCCTCACTGTCAGACCGCAGTTGTGGTTCCCAAGACAGATCACTTGCACCAGAACGAGGTGGGCTTGAAGAAGATGTAGACACCCCCCTTGATCTTTTCCTTGCTAGGGATGTGGAAGACAATGAATGATCATCAGGAGGAGTGGCTTCCAATGATACCTCAGCTTCATTGTCGATTTCCAAATGTGCCCCTACTTCGGGAGGAACAACTATTGTGGGCACTTGTGAACGTCCATGCACCTTTGCTTGCGCATCTCCTTTTGCTGCCTCTCCTTCCACATGTACTTGGGCGTGTACTTGCACATGGTGTTGTTGTTGCGGCTGTGGTTGTTCAACACTTGTCAGATGAGTTACAACAACCTGTGTTGATTCAGGGACATTGCTGCTACTTTCTTGCGATGAGCCAACATCACTGGTCGATGGTGATTGGAGAAGTACACTGACTGCCTCTGAAGCACTCAAGGGCTTTGACTTAAGTTGGCGTGGTGGTGGAGGCACTGAACCCAATGGAGCAGGGGTGCTGCTCTCAGGTTGGTCCCCAGCAGATCCTGCTGCTGCAGGCGTACTTTTTTTTTTGCTCCCAAAAAAAGTGCCGGGTGGCACACCAGCCTCCTTGGTAACTTGCTTCTTCTGCTCCTTACTAGCAACTTTCTTGCTAGAGGAGCTACGGAGAACTTTCTTTGGGGCCATCTTCTTCAGAGCAGGTCAGACAGCAGGCCGCAGTTGCACGAATTGTAGAGTTGTCTGAGGCCAGACGTGACGTCGCGTGACGTTATGCTGCACACACACACCGCTGCAGGACTTCTTCCTGGCACTGGTGGTTCTCTTGAGTCTTGTGCACCTAAAAAAAATGGAAGACAGAGGAACATCAGTTCAGTTATAGAGCACAAAAAAATCGAAAAACACTGCAAAATCAGCACAATCCCAATCCATCCATGCCCTCCATAATGTTTAAATTCAAGACAACCCACAGAAAGACTAGGCCCATGCAAGACTCACTACCCCTGGCATAAATAAAGGTTGAAAAGTAGGCAAAATGGTTGGAGGCCTAACAACAAAGCCTGCATTCAAAATGGCCACTTGAATTGAATTGAATTGAAAATTCCATTTATATAGCGCATAACCACCCGAAGGCCTCGCAGCGCTAGGGACTGAATTCTGTGTGCGACTGCAGGGAGAGATTAATGCGCTTTTGAGAACAGATGGGTTTTCAATTCTCTCCTAAATGACATCAGGTTGCTGTTTTTCCTGAGGGACAGAGGTAGGGAGTTCCATGCCTTCGCCGCTGAATAGGTGAAAGAGCGGCCGCCCCATCGGGCTCTCTTGATTTTTACTTTGGTTGCCAGGTGCATGGCCAGTGGCCAGTGCCTGTAGCTGCACTCAAAATGGCCACCAGCCACATGGCATGTCCCTCCCCATGAACACCCCCAAAAATCGAAAAACACTGCAAAATCAGCACAATCCCATTCCATCCATGGCCTCCATGATGTTTAAATTCAAGACAGCCCACAGAAAGACTAGGCCCATGCTAGACTCAAATACCCCTGGTGAAAAGGCCACAAGTACAGGCCCAAAAATCGAAAAACACTGCAAAATCAGCACAATCCCATTCCATCCATGGCCTCTCCATGATGTTTAAATTCAAGACAGCCCACAGAAAGACTAGGCCCATGCTAGACTCAAATACCCCTGGTGAAAAGGCCACAAGTACAGGCCCAAAAATCGAAAAACACTGCAAAATCAGCACAATCCCATTCCATCCATGGCCTCCATGATGTTTAAATTCAAGACAGCCCACAGAAAGACTAGGCCCATGCTAGACTCAAATACCCCTGGTGAAAAGGCCACAAGTACAGGCCCAAAAATCGAAAAACACTGCAAAATCAGCACAATCCCATTCCATCCATGGCCTCTCCATGATGTTTAAATTCAAGACAGCCCACAGAAAGACTAGGCCCATGCTAGACTCAAATACCCCTGGTGAAAAGGCCACAAGTACAGGCCCAAAAATCGAAAAACACTGCAAAATCAGCACAATCCCATTCCATCCGTGGCCTCTCCATGATGTTTAAATTCAAGACAGCCCACAGAAAGACTAGGCCCATGCTAGACTCAAATACCCCTGGTGAAAAGGCCACAAGTACAGGCCCAAAAATCGAAAAACACTGCAAAATCATCACAATCCCATTCAATCCATGGCCTCCATGATGTTTAAATTCAAGACAACCCACAGAAATACTAGGCCCATGCAAGACTCACTACCCCTGGCATAAATAAAGGTTGAAAAGTAGGCAAAATGGTTGGAGGCCTAACAACAAAGCCTGCATTCAAAATGGCCACTTGCCTGCCAGCACATGGCCAGTGCCTGTAGCTGCACTCAAAATGGCCACCAGCCACATGGCATGTCCCTCCCCATGAACACCCCCAAAAATCGAAAAACACTGCAAAATCAGCACAATCCCATTCCATCCATGGCCTCCATGATGTTTAAATTCAAGACAGCCCACAGAAAGACTAGGCCCATGCTAGACTCAAATACCCCTGGTGAAAAGGCCACAAGTACAGGCCCAAAAATCGAAAAACACTGCAAAATCAGCACAATCCCATTCCATCCATGGCCTCTCCATGATGTTTAAATTCAAGACAGCCCACAGAAAGACTAGGCCCATGCTAGACTCAAATACCCCTGGTGAAAAGGCCACAAGTACAGGCCCAAAAATCGAAAAACACTGCAAAATCAGCACAATCCCATTCCATCCGTGGCCTCTCCATGATGTTTAAATTCAAGACAGCCCACAGAAAGACTAGGCCCATGCTAGACTCAAATACCCCTGGTGAAAAGGCCACAAGTACAGGCCCAAAAATCGAAAAACACTGCAAAATCATCACAATCCCATTCAATCCATGGCCTCCATGATGTTTAAATTCAAGACAACCCACAGAAATACTAGGCCCATGCAAGACTCACTACCCCTGGCATAAATAAAGGTTGAAAAGTAGGCAAAATGGTTGGAGGCCTAAGAACAAAGCCTGCATTCAAAATGGCCACTTGCCTGCCAGCACATGGCCAGTGCCTGTAGCTGCACTCAAAATGGCCACCAGCCACATGGCATGTCCCTCCCCATGAACACCCCCAAAAATCGAAAAACACTGCAAAATCAGCACAATCCCATTCCATCCATGGCCTCCATGATGTTTAAATTCAAGACAGCCCACAGAAAGACTAGGCCCATGCTAGACTCAAATACCCCTGGTGAAAAGGCCACAAGTACAGGCCCAAAAATCGAAAAACACTGCAAAATCATCACAATCCCATTCAATCCATGGCCTCCATGATGTTTAAATTCAAGAAAACCCACAGAAATACTAGGCCCATGCAAGACTCACTACCCCTGGCATAAATAAAGGTTGAAAAGTAGGCAAAATGGTTGGAGGCCTAAGAACAAAGCCTGCATTCAAAATGGCCACTTGCCTGCCAGCACATGGCCAGTGCCTGTAGCTGCACTCAAAATGGCCACCAGCCACATGGCATGTCCCTCCCCATGAACACCCCCAAAAATCGAAAAACACTGCAAAATCAGCACAATCCCATTCCATCCATGGCCTCCATGATGTTTAAATTCAAGACAGCCCACAGAAAGACTAGGCCCATGCTAGACTCAAATACCCCTGGTGAAAAGGCCACAAGTACAGGCCCAAAAATCGAAAAACACTGCAAAATCAGCACAATCCCATTCCATCCATGGCCTCTCCATGATGTTTAAATTCAAGACAGCCCACAGAAAGACTAGGCCCATGCTAGACTCAAATACCCCTGGTGAAAAGGCCACAAGTACAGGCCCAAAAATCGAAAAACACTGCAAAATCAGCACAATCCCATTCCATCCATGGCCTCCATGATGTTTAAATTCAAGACAGCCCACAGAAAGACTAGGCCCATTGTTGGACAGGCCACGTGACGGGCCGCTCTCCCCCGGCTCGACCAAGCCCGAGCCAGTCATACAAGCACCACACCCCACCATTGCACGTCCTACGTCCCCTCAGGGACACCTGCCCCCGAGCATGATAACCTCGTGGGTCCGATCCACGGCCGACCCACGCGCCCAGCCCGGGCCGCCATCTTGGACACTTCGCCACGAGGCCGCCTGGCCCCCGATCGACCTCAACCCTGGGCCTAGCCCGGCCTCAGACATTCCGGCACCACCCTCCACCCAGGAGGTGAGCGAGCTACTTGGCCAGTCAATGGGAGAAAGAGGTGTCGATGGTTCTCCCCCGGCCAGTGCCGCTCGCCCATCGCCTCCCCGGGCGCTGGCTCCACCCCCCTGCTGGGTGTCTGGACTCCCTCATCCCGGACCTCCCGACCTCCAAGTGCGAGGGTCCGGACATCAAAGCACGCCAGCCCTATAACTGGGGCAGCTCCAGAACAGGAAGGCAGTTGTATCTTGGAGTCGAGAGACGAAAGAAGAACTCATCCTGGACGGACTACTGGCGCTGCCGTAGCTCTGTCCTGTGCACCATCATCCTGCCTGGTGGCGCTGCCACAGCCGTCGTAACCTTCATCCTTCACCGTCGTCCGGATCTGCTGGCGAGGCCGCGGACCGTTGTAACTGTCATCTGCATCGGGACCTGCTTGGCTTCTCCACGGCCCGTCGACCATCCTTCATCCATCTCGGGACCTGCTTGGCTTCTCCACGGCCCGTCGACCATCCTTCATCCATCTCGGGACCTGCTTGGCTTCTCCACGGCCCGTCGACCACCCTTCCTCCATCTCGGGACCTGCTTGGCTCCTCCACGGCCCGATCAGCAACCACGCCGAGCTCGAGGATTGAGAGCTATTGAACTCATTGGTAACTAAGACTGTCCCGCTACCCTTTTCCTCAACCAGAGATCAGAACCGAGGGGACCCCTGAGTCCAGACCTCCTTGTATTATATCAACGTAACCTAAGAAGTGCATATAAAGTCTCGTTAACCTTCAATCTTGTGTGGTGTCCGTCTGTGGGGGGGAAGTTACTTATCTGTACAGTCGTTGGAGACGGCTCTCCCTGGAGACCTCTCCCCGTAATCTCGGCCGACCCTCCCGGTCCGTCTAACATTGGTGGCAGCGGTGGGATCCGAATCACCGCATAACGTACAGAGAGTAGCTCACCCCACAACGAACAACAATGTCGACTAAAGAGAGCGGATCAACTGAGAAGTTCCAAATGGAAAAGCTAGAGGAATACAGCCATCGTGAACTAAAGCAGTTCTGCATCGAACTAGGTATCGCTACCACCGGACTAAGTACCAAGGACGATTTTAAGCATGCCCTAGAATCTTGGGCAGAGACCGGGGATGTCGAAGCCCCGGAGCAAAGCACCGCGAAAAAGACCAACACGGCCCCTGAAGAGCAAAGAACGGGTCTCTCGCAAGACGAGATCCAAGAAAGAGAAAAAGCCCGACTACACGAACTTGAAATGGCCCGACTCAAGATGGACATAGAACTCAAATTGGCCGAGCAAAAAATAAACTTAGAGCACCTTCGCCTCCGAGAAGAAAGAGAGGAGAAACAGAGGCAAAGGGAGCTCGAGGAAAAAAGACTAACGTACGAGCACGAGCGGAACCTAGCCGAGATCAACCTGCGCAAACAGAATAAAGAATTAGGGGTGCCCGACAGACCGTCCACCCCCGGGACCACGGACAAAAAAGTGCACATCCCCAAGGATGTGGTCCGAGAATATTTTCGAGAAGACGACATCCAGCAATGGTTTAAAGCATATGAAATCGCGATGACTGCGCACCGGATCGATAGAGCCGACTGGGGAGCCGGCCTATGGGGCAAATTCCTCAATGAGGGCCGCGATACTCTGTTACAGCTCCCAGACCACCAGATGACCTCCTACGACCATATGAAAGCGGCCCTCCTCACTCGCTATGGCCTCACGCCCGAGATGTACCGTCAGAGGTTCCGAGACTGCACACGCATTCCAGGTACAACTTGGGTGGACTATGTAACGTACTTTAGCCGAGCCTTCGAAGGCTGGATCAGAGGGAACAACGTCACGACCTACGAGCAGTTGTTCAATCTGATGGTATGGGAGCATCTGTCCAACAACTGCTTCATTGAACTACGCCAACACCTCCTCGACAGCAAGTTAACCGATCCCCGGCAGCTCGCAGCCGAAGCTGACCGGTGGGAGATCACCCGAGTGGGCCGGAATGGGTCCTACGAGCAGAACAGGAACAACAATGGTCACCACCGATCCGGAGGAGGAGGAGGGGGCCAAGGACGAGGAAGAGACAACACTCCGGCCGCCCCCACTACCAGCACCACCCCCCCGGCCAACCGGGGCAGCACCCCGGCGCGACCGGGATACAGAGCCAATGTTACATGTCACCGATGCCAACGAGTCGGCCACTATGCAAATGACCCAAGCTGCCCGCAGTATCAGAGCCCAAGACCCCGCCAGGTGACCGCCGCGGCACTAGGGGAAGAACAGATCTCCGAGGAACAAGAAACAGACGAGCAAGAGTATCAAGGGTGGGAGCCAGCCGCCATGACTCTCGCGTGCTTAGGGGGAAGAGACATGGTCCCGCGGGTCCCCCTACCCGCTAACACCCAGAAGTACGGCCAATGGGTGAGCATCAATGGACAACGGGCCGAAGCCCTTCGAGACACCGGGGCCAGTGTGACAGCCGTCCGCTGTCATCTGGTGACCCCAGAGCAATATCTACCGAACATTCTCTGCCCTGTACGATCAGCCGACAACTCGGAGAGTCTGTGTCGGATGGCCTGCGTCCCCTTTGAATGGGGAGGGGTCTCCGGCATGTTGAAAGTAACGGTCCGAGACGACGCCCCCGTGGACTGCCTCCTCGGAAATGACCTGGAAAGCTCCCCGTGGGCAGCCGTGGAGCGAAAAGAACACTTGGGGATGTTGGGCGTCCCAGACTGGGCGTGCGTCACCACCCGGTCTATGGCCGCCCGTGCCAACCATCACCCGGAAGAACCAGAATGGCCGGCGCCTCCGCCTCCGGTCGCCCCCGCCGAGACCCCCGACCAGTGCATCCCCCTCGAACCTGCTCAACCTTCCGACCTTGCTAATCTCGACCAGTGGGCTCAAGAAGGGGGGCCCACACAAGAACAATTTCGTCAGGAGCAGAAGACCTGTCCCTCCCTTGAGGGACTCCGACAACAAGCGCTCGCCCAAAGCGCAGGGGATACCTCCGGAGCTCATTGGGTCTACTGGGACAATGACCTACTGTACAGCGAGCAACGAATCGCCGAGCTGGGGGCCAACCGAGTACTAGTGGTGCCACTCCGCTTTAGAGACTTCCTGCTAAATCTGGCCCACGATGTCCCCCTGGCAGGGCACCTGGGACAAGATAAAACCTACAGCCGCCTAGTGACCCACTTCTTCTGGCCAAAAATGAGAAACGATGTGCACCAGCATTGCCGATCTTGCCCCACGTGCCAAGCCAGTGGGAAGAGCGGCCGCAAATTAAAGGCCCCCCTGCAACCCTTTCCCGTAGTCACAACCCCATTTGAGAGGGTCGGAATAGACATTGTGGGACCCCTAGACCCACGTACAAGACAAGGCCATCGCTTCATCCTAGTACTAGTGGACCACGCCACCCGCTACCCTGAGGCTATTCCTCTCCGGACCGTCACAGCCCCAGTGGTCGGCAGGGCCCTGATGGGGATCTTCTCCCGTGTGGGGTTCCCCCGAGAAGTCGTCAGTGACAGAGGCACGAACTTTATTTCCAAATACATGAAGTCCCTCTGGCAACAGTGTGGGGTCACCTACCGCTTCACGACCCCCTATCACCCCCAAGGAAACGGACTTGTTGAACGGTTCAATCGCACACTAAAAGGGATGATCGGGGGATTGGAAGAACCCCTCCGTCGCCAGTGGGACGTGCTGCTGCCGTGCCTCCTCTTCGCCTACCGGGAGGTCCCACAGAAGTCCCTAGGCTTCAGCCCATTCGAGCTGCTCTATGGGCACCCAGTACGGGGGCCACTCAGCCTGATCAAAGAAGGCTGGGAGTTGCCTCCGGCCAAGAGTCCTCCAGATGTCTTCCGGTACCTCCTCACCCTCCGCAACCAGTCCCAGCGGTTCAGAGACCTAGCGAAAGCCAACCTAGAGGCCAGTCAAGAGGACATGAAGAGATGGTATGACCAGAACGCCTCATCTATTGAATTCGAGCCGGGGCAACAGGTCTGGGTAATGTCCCCCACAGAACCGTGCGCTCTCCAAGACAAATGGACGGGACCCTTCAAGGTAATCGAGCGCAAGGGACCCGCCACCTATCTGATCGATATGGAGTCCGCCCGGAATCCGCTCCGAGTCCTCCACACCAACAGACTGAAACCCCACTTTGCACGAACAGAACTCAGCCTCTTGATGGCCACAGACAACGGGGTTGAGGACGACTCCGAGCCTCTCCCTGACCTCTTGCGGACCCAGGAGCAAGACGGCTCCGTGGATGGGGTCCGACTCTCGGAGACCCTCACCCAGGAACAACGCCAAGAGTGCCAAGCCCTCCTATCACGATTTGCCAGCCTGTTCTCCCTCACCCCAGGTGTCACTTCCTGGTGTGTGCACGATGTGGACACCGGAGACAGCCCTCCTATCCGCCACCGGGCCTACCGCGTACCTGATCGGGTACGGGCCTGCATCCAGGCGGAAGTAACTAAGATGCTCACGCTCGGGGTCATCGAGCCCTCCGACAGTCCATGGGCCAGCCCGGTCGTACTGGTCCCCAAAGCAGCCGCCCCCGGAACCACACCCGAACTCCGGTTCTGTGTCGACTACCGGGGCCTGAATGAAGTCACCAGAACGGACGCACACCCCATCCCCCGGGCAGATGAACTGGTCGACCGAATGGGCGCTGCCCGTTACCTCAGCATCTTCGATCTAACGGCAGGCTATTGGCAGATCGGCCTCACACCCCGAGCACAAGAACGTTCTGCCTTCTCCACCCCCGATGGCCAC
This sequence comes from Lissotriton vulgaris, assembly GCF_964263255.1. Classification (NCBI taxonomy): domain Eukaryota; kingdom Metazoa; phylum Chordata; class Amphibia; order Caudata; family Salamandridae; genus Lissotriton; species Lissotriton vulgaris. The sequence continues at coordinate 1,977,862,507 of NC_141689.1, read as the reverse complement.
TATCACTTCACGGTCATGCCCTTCGGCATGAAAAATGCCCCAGCGACTTTCCAACGGCTCGTCAATCAGGTCCTGGCGGGGCTCGAAGAGTTCAGCGCCGCCTACCTGGACGACATCGCTGTGTACAGCCACCACTGGACCGAGCACCTCCACCACCTCCAGGCAGTGTTGCAAGCCCTTCAGCGAGCTGGCCTCACGATCAAGGCCAGCAAATGTCAAATTGGACAAGGGTCAGTGACCTACCTCGGACACCAAGTGGGAAGCGGTCTAGTGGCCCCTCTTCAACTGAAAATTGCCGCCATCCAGAACTGGCAACCCCCTAACACTCAAACTGAGGTGCGAGCCTTCCTGGGCCTCACGGGCTACTACCGAAGGTTCGTGAAAGACTATGGTACCATCGTGGGGCCTCTCACCGAACTCACGTCGAAAAATCAGCCCAAGAAGGTGAACTGGACCCCAGAGTGTCAAGCGGCCTTCGAACAGCTAAAGGCCGCCATGTGTTCCGCTCCTGTACTCCAGGCCCCAGACTACAGCCGGGAGTTCGTCGTCCAGACGGACGCCTCCGACCAGGGCATTGGGGCGGTCCTGTCCCAGGTGAACACCGAAGGCCTTGATCAACCGGTGGCCTTCATCAGCCGGAGACTCCTACCACGGGAGCAACGCTGGAGCACCATAGAGAGGGAAGCCTTCGCTGTGGTATGGGCCCTCAAGAAGCTCCGACCCTACCTTTTTGGCACCCACTTCCGGGTGCAGACTGACCACCGACCCCTGCAGTGGTTGATGCATATGCGGGGGGAAAACCCAAAACTGCTACGCTGGTCCATCTCCTTGCAAGGTATGGACTTTACCGTTGAACACCGGCCTGGGTCTGACCACGCCAACGCGGATGGCCTGTCCCGGTTTTTCCGCCTCGACGAAGAGAGTCCCCAAGAGGATGGGTAACTCTCCCCGCCTTCAGCTGGGGGGGACGCATGTTGGACAGGCCACGTGACGGGCCGCTCTCCCCCGGCTCGACCAAGCCCGAGCCAGTCATACAAGCACCACACCCCACCATTGCACGTCCTACGTCCCCTCAGGGACACCTGCCCCCGAGCATGATAACCTCGTGGGTCCGATCCACGGCCGACCCACGCGCCCAGCCCGGGCCGCCATCTTGGACACTTCGCCACGAGGCCGCCTGGCCCCCGATCGACCTCAACCCTGGGCCTAGCCCGGCCTCAGACATTCCGGCACCACCCTCCACCCAGGAGGTGAGCGAGCTACTTGGCCAGTCAATGGGAGAAAGAGGTGTCGATGGTTCTCCCCCGGCCAGTGCCGCTCGCCCCTCGCCTCCCCGGGCGCTGGCTCCACCCCCCTGCTGGGTGTCTGGACTCCCTCATCCCGGACCTCCCGACCTCCAAGTGCGAGGGTCCGGACATCAAAGCACGCCAGCCCTATAACTGGGGCAGCTCCAGAACAGGAAGGCAGTTGTATCTTGGAGTCGAGAGACGAAAGAAGAACTCATCCTGGACGGACTACTGGCGCTGCCGTAGCTCTGTCCTGTGCACCATCATCCTGCCTGGTGGCGCTGCCACAGCCGTCGTAACCTTCATCCTTCACCGTCGTCCGGATCTGCTGGCGAGGCCGCGGACCGTTGTAACTGTCATCTGCATCGGGACCTGCTTGGCTTCTCCACGGCCCGTCGACCATCCTTCATCCATCTCGGGACCTGCTTGGCTTCTCCACGGCCCGTCGACCATCCTTCATCCATCTCGGGACCTGCTTGGCTTCTCCACGGCCCGTCGACCACCCTTCCTCCATCTCGGGACCTGCTTGGCTCCTCCACGGCCCGATCAGCAACCACGCCGAGCTCGAGGATTGAGAGCTATTGAACTCATTGGTAACTAAGACTGTCCCGCTACCCTTTTCCTCAACCAGAGATCAGAACCGAGGGGACCCCTGAGTCCAGACCTCCTTGTATTATATCAACGTAACCTAAGAAGTGCATATAAAGTCTCGTTAACCTTCAATCTTGTGTGGTGTCCGTCTGTGGGGGGGAAGTTACTTATCTGTACAGTCGTTGGAGACGGCTCTCCCTGGAGACCTCTCCCCGTAATCTCGGCCGACCCTCCCGGTCCGTCTAACACCCATGCTAGACTCAAATACCCCTGGTGAAAAGGCCACAAGTACAGGCCCAAAAATCGAAAAACACTGCAAAATCAGCACAATCCCATTCCATCCGTGGCCTCTCCATGATGTTTAAATTCAAGACAGCCCACAGAAAGACTAGGCCCATGCTAGACTCAAATACCCCTGGTGAAAAGGCCACAAGTACAGGCCCAAAAATCGAAAAACACTGCAAAATCATCACAATCCCATTCAATCCATGGCCTCCATGATGTTTAAATTCAAGACAACCCACAGAAATACTAGGCCCATGCAAGACTCACTACCCCTGGCATAAATAAAGGTTGAAAAGTAGGCAAAATGGTTGGAGGCCTAACAACAAAGCCTGCATTCAAAATGGCCACTTGCCTGCCAGCACATGGCCAGTGCCTGTAGCTGCACTCAAAATGGCCACCAGCCACATGGCATGTCCCTCCCCATGAACACCCCCAAAAATCGAAAAACACTGCAAAATCAGCACAATCCCATTCCATCCATGGCCTCCATGATGTTTAAATTCAAGACAGCCCACAGAAAGACTAGGCCCATGCACCACTCACTACCCCTGGTCAAGGCCCCAACAACAGGTCAAAAATCGAAAAACACAAAATTTTACAAAAAAAAAAAATCGAAAAACACAGAAAAATCAGCACAATCCCAATTCATCTATGGCCTCCATGATGTTTAAGTTCAAGACAACCCACAGAAAGAATCAGTCCACCCACCACTGAGTACCCCTGGGAAAAGGCCCCAAAACAGCCCAAAAATCGAAAATCCCAAAATTTTAGTTGCAGCAACTGTAATGCCCCAAACAAACTTACTTGTAAAATTTCTAATCCAACAGTGATCCAAAGAAAGTCAAAAAGGCCTCAAATCCAAAGATCCAGCAGCATCCACAAAAGGTAATCCTTCCAGGTCCACATCCGAATGAAAAGTGACCAGGAGATGGACAAAGCATTGGGAGGAGCCTGCTGAACAGGAACAGGAAGTTGAAGACTATGGGGCACTTCCTTCCTCCCACCCCCCTGCCCCCCTCCCCAAAATGGACTCCTCGCTAAAAAAGTGCAGGCAAATGTCAAACTAAGGAGTTATTCACATAAAAATCATCATTTCTAGAAGGTTTATGCTGCTTGCTGGTGGATTTCTTGTGCAGAATTGCAAATTTATATTTTCGCGCGCCGCATCTCAAATCTCGCAATTGCGAAGTACCGCGAGACGTGATCTCGTCGTACTCGCGTTGACAAACTATCGCTGGCAAGCCGCGATGACGTAATCGCGCTCGCCAATTCCCGCGGGATCACACAGCAGGATCCAAAATGGCGCAGCACTCGCAAACTATCGAAAAAAACAACTCGGCAAACGATGATAAACGCCGCGCGCCGCAAAAATTGTATCACCAACGCCGCGCGCCGCCAAAAAAATCCGCTGCGTGCGAATTTGCGGATTTTGCGGGAAATCCGCAAATCTCGCGGATTGCGGATTTCCCGAAAATCCGCAAAATCCGCGAGCGGAACGGATTTTCCGCCCACGCTTAGTGGGGGGAGGGTGTGAGCGGTCCAGTGAGGGGTCTAGCGTGCAGTTAAAATCGCCTCCCAATATCCATGGGACTGTGGTGAACTGGGCCAGTACGCCCGTAAGGTGATCCCAGAATTGGTCCTGATCCGTATTGGGGGCGTAAATGCTGCCTAGAAGTATCCCCTGCCCATCAAGAATGCCCTCCAGAAGTGCATACCTGCCCATCCCATCCACTATGCGCCTGAGCGCTCGGAAGGGGGTACCTGGCCTCACCCAGACCAATGCGCCGCGCGCAAATGACGAATATTGTGTGGCACAGATGGTCCCTCGCCATTTGGCTTGTAGGCGATTGAGTTCAGTGGTGTTAATGTGTGTCTCTTGTAGGAACGCTATATTGGCTGCCATGCGCCGTATGTAGGAGTATACAGAGTAGCGTTTGCTGGGTGTGTGTAGGCCCCGCACGTTTAGTGTGAGAATATTAATGTCTGAGTGGGGGACTACCATTTCTAGGGTGGTGTGGTGGGGGGGGGGGGTTCCTCTACCATTCCTGTATGCCGCCTGTGAATGTGTATCGTATGTGGTCCTGCGCGCCGAGCTTCCTCAAACATGGGGGGGGGACTGGGGGCGTTAACAGCAACTAGAACTTTGGGTGGGCAACTGTCCCAATTCTGAGGATACGTCACTGGGGGTGGCATATCCAAACTAGTGTCCCACTAGGGGAGAAAACCAACAGAAATTCGCGGGGGTGGCAGCATGTGTCGCTGCTGGGCCTGTGCGCGAGTCGGGCTCTAGCAGGAGAAGTGTGGATCGCTCGCCGGAGCTCGCAGTTATCTGGTAAAGCAGTCTAGGCTTCTAGACATCGCGCATTAAAACAGGCAATCATGAAAAGGATATGTCAGTTGACAGTTCAGTTGCTCACGAAGAGGTGGTAGGCTGACTGGCTAAGGCAGCGTCCAGCGTGTGTGTCACAACAAGGGGGGAAGAGATTGGGCCAAATCCTGACATAGTTCCATCACTGTCCCGGTCTTTCTCTGGGGTGAACAGGTGCGGTGGACCTTCCAAGTCCGATGCTGGGGGTGACGAATGTAGTCCAGAGACCGCCCGTATAGCGTCTCGTCGTTCCTGCATGATTTGTGTGAGATCGGGCGAGCCCGCCTGGGAAGACGCCCGACTCTTGGAGTGACTAGCTCGCGAGCGGCTTGCACCCCGTTTTCTAGATCGTCCGGAGTCATTGTTGCGTTTCTTCTGGGGTCCTGGTTTAGGGATCAGTGGGCAATGAAATTCGGTCCAATCCTGCGCATCCGCTGCTGTGTCGAAGAAGAGAGCTTTCCCTTTGTGGATCACTTTAAGGCGGGCAGGGAACAGCAGGGAATACTGAAGATCATTCGCGCGGAGGCGTCTTTTGACTTCCAGGAACGTGGAACGTCGCTGTTGGATCTCTCGGGCATAGTCTGGGAACACCATAACATGCTGGTCTTCAACTTGCAGAGGGCCGGCCGTTCGGGCTGCGCGGAGGACCGCATCCCGGTCTCGGAAGTGCAGGAACTTGGCTAGCATGGGCCGTGGAGGGAGACCAGGCTTGGGAGCTCGGGCCGGGACCCTGTGGGCCCTTTCGATGGAGAAGTACGGCGACCGGTCGCAGTCTGGGGTAAACGATTTAGTCCAGGATTCCATGTAAGCCAGGAGGTCCGAGTTTTCAATCCCCTCCGGCAGGCCCAGTACGCGAATGTTACAGCGCCTCGAGCGTCCCTCCAAATCCACTGTGCGTTCTTCCAGGGTCGTCACGCGGCGCATTATCTCCTGCATATCTGCTTCTTGTGATTTCACCGCTGGTTGCATTTCGGTCATAATCCGTTCACCTTCTTTCACTCTGTCCGCCAGTTTGCGGTGGTCATCTCGAATCAGGCTGATGTCAGTCGTCAAAGTGCCCAATCTCTCTTCCATCGAGAGGCGGGACATTTCAATTGCCGCCAGCACTTGATCCAGCTTTGCTGATAGCGTAGGGTCGGTTTGCGACGCATTAGTCTGCGTCCATGCCCTCGTCTGCGGCATCCTTTCGACAGCTGTTTCCGGGACTGTCTGGGTGGCCCTCGGTTTCCCCATGGGCACTGCTAGACGGGAGAGGGGGTTCTCCCTGTGGCCGCCGTGTGTCTCGAGGGCGGTAGGTCGTCGTCACACAGCAGCATTGGATGAGTGGTCGTCGAATACTGGACAGGGCCTCTGTCCCTCGCCGGGAGCCATGCGGCCCTGAGGGGTCTCTGCCAGGGGGCGTCAGGGGTGGCGCGCGGCTGCCGCGGTTGGCGATTCCGTCCGTATGGGGGTCGTGTGGGGGTCGTCTCCTCTCTGCGCGGAGGGGTCCGCGGTACCTGACAGGGCAGAGTCAGGAAGCGTGGGTTGGTGTCGGTTGCCGTTTAGGTAGGGCGCTCCTATCCACAAAGCGATCGTCTTTGGCGCCAGGTCCCTATGGGCGCCACGTTAGGGTCAGGCACAGTTAGTGGAGGTGGCCGCCCTGGACGGATGGCGGTGTGTTCAGTGGCTCCCTGCAATGGTGGACGTGAGATAAAGGTCGGTCCACGGGGGGGGGGGGGGGGGGACGGGGAACAGCCAGGGCGACCCCCACCGCTGTAATGCTCAGTGTTCCGCGGCGGTAAGCCGTCTGGCCTCACGGGGCTCGATCAAGACCCTGGTAGTAAGCCGCCGTCAGAGTGCCGGGGTCCCGGGGTGCCTTCCTACGTGCCGGAACTCCGGGATGGAGAAGGGCGCCGTGTGGCAGCGCAGCTCCTGCGGGATGTCGGCCCACGAGGCTGAGACCGGGGTGTCACAGTCCAGATCCCTGGGAGGGGGGGGAGGGGGAATGGGGAGATCTCCTCTCACTGCGCACTGCGATGGTTCCGGGTGTCTGGGGTGGGCGACTCCGCGCCAGTGGTGTGCTCGCTGGCTCCCTGCGGTGCGTGGAGGCAGGCAGATCGGGTCCGGGTGCCGATCAGGCTCCTGGCGGCAATGTAGCCTCGATGAATCGGAGCCCCGGGACGGCGGCCGCCATCTTGTGCATCGGGGCTCCGGAGCGCAGAGAGACGCTGTGCCCTGTGTACCCCGGCGGGCTAATGTCCGCTTCCCCGCAGGCTCGTTGCAGGCGTCGCTGGGTATGACTCCTGGGGTCGTCCTCTATATAGCTGGATTTCGACGATTCACGGGTCCGCCGGGTTCAGCAGCGCCCGCCTTTCCCCAGGGCAGGCGTCCCTCGGTCTCGGCAAGAGGCAGCCTGGCTCGCGCCGTCCACAGCAGCCGCTGGTCACTCAAGGGGTGCCCTGGTGTGCAGGGGGCATCCCGGGTGTGGATTCGGATATGTTGAGGCTCCCGCGATCCAGGAACTGGGCAAGGTGCTAGCCCGATCGCGGAGCCTCAGCAGGACACAGCCGCCATCGTGGCTTGTTAAGCCACGCCCCCAAGAACACATTACCCATGATGCATGAAACACATTCAGAGGAGTAATAAAGAGAAACACATGATGCCTAAAACATTCAGAGGTGTTAAGAATAAAGCACATGATGCAATAAAATACATTCAGGGGTGCAGCGCAAGAAGACACATGATGCCTAAAACATTCAGAGGTGCAGCGCATGAAAAGAAAGACACATGATGCCTAAAAACATTCAGAGGTGCCTGAACAACACAATAGCGCAAAAACACACAGTAGACAATTACTATTAAAAACATAGAAATCACATTGCGCAGAAATCACATACCAGCCCCCATCTAATAAAGGGACTAAAAGATCCCTGTGCCCAGAATGTCAGGGCGCGCTGCCATGCAGCGCCAGTCAGGGATGCGCCACTGGTGCAAAACCTAAACGGTGCAGGTGCCCACTACTTGCTGGGCACCTGGAAACAATCACAAGGGCCTAAACGTTGCAGCTGGCACTAAGTGCTGCACAGCTGTGACTGGCCGGGCACCTCTGTGACATCTCTGTCCCTCTCAGGGACTCACTCTCCAACTTGCGCCTAAACGGTGCAGCTGCCCACTAATTGCTGGGCAGCTGGAGAACTTCAAAACTGCGACAGGGACTGTCACTAGCCCCTATAATAAACCTGTGCACAAATGTGCAAAGGGTTGGAGCCCTCTGGCTCTAGCAATAACCACATGCCTTCTGGAGCACTCTGGCTCCTGAAATACCCAGACTGCGCAACGTAGGAGCCCTCTAGGCTCTAGGATCAACTGCGCACAGCATAGGAGCCCTCTAGGCTCTAAAATCCGCCATGCCCCTGGTGGAGCGCACTAGCGCTCTGGAATAACACGGGTCCCCACGCACTGGGGCTGAAAAAGGGAACTGGGCTCCTCTGGACCCCCTAAACACTGTGGCCCACGAAACAAAACATGCCCCCAAGGTGGGGGGAACTTGCCACTGCAGGTGGAGCGGCCCGCTGCAACTCGGGCCGCTCTAAATGCAAACTGTCTGGGTCATGCGCCGGCATGTTGGAGCCATCATGGGCTCTGAACATTGTACCTGTGCCCCACGGAGCCCTCGAGGCACTAAGATACTCTTAAAAGCGTTGGGGCGGCCCACTGTGTGGTGGAGAAGTGTGGCTCAGGGGTTAGAGGCGGCAGACCCGGAAGCTGAGATCGGCCATGGACCAGAGTTCAATTCCCCGCCCCGGCGGGTCTTGGGCTAAAAAATTCCACGGACTCGATAATTCTCGCTCCGGTGCCTTCTCGACTCACGGGTTCACACTCTGCGACTCTGGGCAATAGCTTGCTTAATCTCCACAACGGCCCCTCGCGGCGGGATGCCTGGCTTTCACCTTGTGGATACCCTGCTGGGGTTATCTCACAGGGGAATACCAGGACGGGTTCCCTAAGCAAGCGCTTAGATACCGACCTTGGTCAGTGATTTGCGCTATATAAATACATGTACATTTACATTTACATTCACTGCCATCCAAGGCCGCCATAAATGCATCCCAGTCCTCGGGCCGGACTCCGGCAACACACACGAGCCCCACTCACCGGAGTTTCCCTGAGGCATCCCGGGCTGCGGCGGTACTTCTCCAGCGGGGCTCCCCTGGACTCCGGGAGCCCCACGACGACTCGCACTGGTCTCTGCCTTCCCGCAAAACCTCCGGGGCTCTCCCTACACTCGGGAGCCCCGGGGGACCCGGCAGGCAGCTTCCTTCCCTCGTCCCAGCCACCAGCACACGCAGCTTCACCGGGGCAGCAGGCGGGGCTCCTCTTCCCTCACAGGAGTCTCGCTGGGACATCGTTACGCTGCCTCTTCTCTGGGTGCGGGGCTCTCCCAGCCTCACGGGAGCCCCGCGCCATCTCTGCCGCACCACTTTTTCTCTTCTTCCCTTGGCCGGCAGCGGGGGCGGGACTTCTGGCCGGCCGTGCTGCGATTGGCCGGCCGGCCAACCACTTCCGGGTCGCTGCGGGCAGTGCAGCGGCCCCGCTTAGGCAGGCAGGCGGGGAATCACGATCCAAGGGGTGGCACCCTCAATAAAAAATAAACAATAAAAATAAAAGCGCTATTAAGCGCTTGGGGCCAAGTAGCGCTATAAGTACAAGTAAAGCGCTCTCCAGCGCTTGGTGGCAATAAAGCGCTCCAAAGCACTAGAAAATAGGCAGAGTGCTCCCAAGCGCTAGGAAAGGCAAATAAAGTGCTCCTAAGCGCTATTGACCAGCAAAGTCCTCCAAGAAATGCAGCAGGCAGGGGGACAGTCAGGGAGAGTCCCCCAGCAGTCCATAAGGGCATCCAGGGGCTGGGCAGCGCCCGCCCCTGGTAAATTCAAGTCAGAAACAAGAACATTTTGGAAGGGGACACAGCCCCTTCTTATACACAGAAAAGTCTTTGAAGCCTTTGTGTAGGCAGTGTGAGAACCAGCTAGAACTGGTTATAGGGAAGTCCTGTCAGTATCAGGGACAGAGGTGACAGTCTCCCAGCGGGAGGTGGAGCCAGCTTTGTAGTCAGGCAGGCACAGCCCTTCACTATCAGGTGCCATCTCCTCCCACTTCCCTGGCAGCAGATGCTGCCTTTCATCCATGGGCTGACTCAGACAACCTCCTGGGCTCTCCAGCCCCTGTCACCCTCAAACCAGACAGTCAATCCACAAGCAGGCCCAGGCACTCCTGACCCAGGCTCACCAGCCAATCACACGCCAGACACAAATAACACAAATATGCCAACTTCTAAAAGTGGCACTTCTAGACTAGACACACTCATGCCGCATATACCATTTCGCAGCATTCAGTCTCACGAGTTCTCTCATACCAAACTCGCCCCTGCACTCCCCACACATCAGGAACTACCATGGGCATACATATTCCCCATTCATTCCTATGGGAGGGCAGTTCACTCACCACACATACACAGAGAGCTCAAGCACTTTACACTGTACCACAGTGAAAAAGTGCGCTGAGGCCTAAAATCACCACCACCAGGTTCCAGAAACAGGCTAGGAAAAAGCAAAAAGTCTCGGGGTGAACCTGCCCAAAGGGCCGGGTCCAACAGCTGTGTCTTCAGAAAGTACTGTAGATGGGGATGACGGGCCGCTCATGTCTGGTTCGCTGCGTGTCTGAGAGGCTATTCGGACCACACCCTGCACTGCTCTCAGGTTCGCAACCGCTTCAAGCGCTTCCTGCCACTCGAGCCGCATTTTCTCCGGACTGGGCGCAGCTGGGCCGGGGCCCTGGCCACGGCGGGTGCCTCGTTTGCTGCGTCTTCTTGATCTTTGCACCTGCCATTCACCCTCCTCCTCCTCCGTGCCTGTAGGTCGCGTGCCCTTCCACTGCCCCGTTTCCTCCAGCCAGTCCCAGACATCTGATGGTCCGTCAAAGAAGCAGGCACCCTCTTTGGTGATCACGCGAAGACGAGATGGGAACAGCAAGGAATATGGCAGTCCCAGTTCTCTCAGCTGCTTTTTCACCACCAGATATGTTCTCCTCCTTCTCTGCTCTGCTGCTGTATAATCAGGGAAAAACATCACACGGCTGTTCCCCACTGTCACATTATCCAGCTTCCTCATTTCACGCAGCACCAAATCCCGGGCAAAATAATTTAGTAATTTGAAGAGAAACGGGCAAAGTCGGGCTCCGGGTCGAGGCTTCTGCGCCGGCACACTGTGCTCTCTTTCTACTACAAAGTGCGGGGACAGCACCTCCGGGGGCAGGAGGTCCTGCAGCCAGTTCTCGGTATACCGCTCCGGGTCTTTCCCTTCTTCACCTACTGGGAGTCCGACCACCCGAACGTTGTTGCACCGGGAGCCCCCTTCCGCATCCTAAATGCGATCTTCCAGTACATGGACCCTGTCTATGATGGCTTGAAGCGCCGAAGCATGATTCTGCACCACAGGCTGCAACTCTTGAAACGACTGGCGCTGCTCAATGACTGACTCCGCCAGCTTGTGGTGGTCAGCATGGAGTAAAGTCCAACGTTTCCTTGTCGATCCGGGCCTCCAGGGATGCATTTGTTTGCTCCAACGTAGTGCCTATGCGCTCCACTGCTGCCAGCACGGAATCCATCTTGGCCGCAAGGGCTGCCGCCGGGCCCAGGTTCTCATTCTGCGATCCATGCGATGAGCCCAGTCCATCAGCTACCTGCTGCTTCTGCAGGGACTTATCCCTGAGCCTGCCCATCACCAGCTGCTGTGCAGAAGGCATCCACACCCGCCGACAGTCACCCGTCACCCATCATCAGGCCCCTACCAGAGTCTCAGATAAGAGGACGCCTCACCAGTCCGGTGCCACCAGGCGTGATCAGAGGGACAGCCGATTCAGACTGAGCACCAGCAAAGGCTAAGCCTCAGCGCCCAACAGCCTGCGTCTGCCCCGTGGGTGCCTCTGGCAAGTGACTGACCCGCACCATGTCGTTCGGCAGGGGTGTGCCCTCTCCGTCTCTCCAGAGACCACTGCACCAGTGCCCCCCCGTCGGCAAACTACAACTGCACCACTCCAATGTCTCCCAGCAGCAGAGGCCACAGTGCCGCAGTGGTGAAATCCAACTTTCCCTGAGCAGTCTTGAGCGCCCAGCGTCCTCTCTAAGCGCAGCGCCGAGCACGCACCAGGGGCGGCCGCCTAAGGAGCAACAACAGCTAAAATGGCGCCAGCGTGAAAATGGCGCCCGGGTCCAGTGCGTCGATTTATAGGCACACAACTCTGTCTAGAAGGTCACAGCCCATACAGCACGTTGTCCCACACAGCACTTTGTCAGGCCCAGGGGCAATCACCTCAATCCGCCTCAGTCCCCTGGGTGGTCACTCCTCGCGGCCTCCACCAATGTAGTTCTTGACCCTAGCCACGCACCTGGGACTCCTATGCGATGTAGGCAGTTCGGGCTCCGGGCCTCAGACACGGGTCTCTCTTCGTTGCTAATGATCCGAGGCAATGCGGCCTACAGTTCGCTGTGCCGCCCAGCCGACGCACACTGCAAGCGGCGGTCCCCGAGCACCTAGTCCACCATCTGGGGCGCTAGTCCCCCCGCTACCGCTCTGGCTCCTCAGGGTGACAGGACACTGCCACAGGGCTCCCCCGGTCCGCCCGAGTCCCTCTCCTCACCAGCTCAGATGTCCGCCTCCACCTGGCAGCCACGTTGCGATCGGGGAGGCCGCGAGTCTCCGCTATTCCTAGGCTCCACAGGGGGTCAGCACCAGCCTCCGCCGGCCGCAAGAACCGGCACACCCCTCGTCCACGCGAGACACTGCTCGGCTATCACAGCCAGCTGCCCTGCCTCTCGTGCCTCCCAGCAGCGCTGGAGCAGGACTCACAGGATGTCTGGGCTCAGAGCAAGGCCCGACGACCCATAGCGGTGCTCAGCAACTCCAACGGCCGCCAGGCACTTTTTGCGCCACTCCGTCTCGGGCCTCAGTGCCTCTGCCCGCCAGCGGTCTCTACAGTCTTAGCCGCAGCCCCAATTCCGAATCCGGTTTTCTCCGCAGGCTCCCCATTGTATACCCGCACCAGCTCCTTAAAGCACGGGCTGTGGAAACACATCCGCAGGGTAAATTGCAGGATAATTAGAGGTCAAACACTGGAGCTCTACACGGACACGTCCGCCATGTTGGCTGGCTAGCCACGCACCCATGGGGCTGCTACATGTTGACCAACAGTGACCAACCCTGGTGTGGTGGATGAGTATCTGGGTCCAGACACAACACCTTTGTTTGTGACTTCATGCATCACAATGTTCAACATTTTTCCTTTGCCTTTGGGTGTTATGAACCAGGTTGCACAGGAGGAGTAGACCATTCACCCCTCCTTGAGCTTTGTAACAATGTTTTATGTACATGACATTATCAATATGACGTCAGGATGCATGCCTGAACACTGCATTGTCTTCATTTGTCACAGACAGAGGTTGATGTTTTGGTAGTGCATTGTCCTGACAACATGAAGCCTTTCTATGTGCATGTTGATATGTGCAAATACCCAGCTCATGTATGGATTTCCATATACATGGTCATTGTTACTCAAGGGCCATCAGGTGCCTGACACAGGGGTGTGATCCCTGTTGACATTAGACTCAGCTTCCCTGTGAGGGGGTGTGCCTGTGCTGACAAGATGGCTGACAGTGGAGTTCTGTTGTTTGTTGGTAGCCAATTCACAGCAGGGCTTTGCACTCCCCGCAACAGAGCCCAGTCCCAGAGTACTTGCCAGCCCATTTCCACCCCCCCCTGAGGTGAGCATGGTTCAGTGTGATCTTGCTGGGCCATGTAGGTGACTGAGGATTGTGAGTGAATGTAACTACCAGCATGCTCTGGGCTACACCCCCCTTCCCAGCATGCCCTTACTTCCCTCCTTTGGACTCTGCTTCCCTGTGAGGGGGTGTGCCTGTGCTGACAAGATGGCTGACGGTGCAGTCCTGGTGTTTGTTGGTGCACAGTCCCCAGCAGGGCCTTGTGCTCCCCACAACAGGACCCAGTGTCAGACATCTTGTCAGTCCATTTCCACTCCCTTTGAGGTGAGCATGGTTCAGTGTGATCTTGCTGGGCCATGGAGGAGGCTGAGGTTTGTGAGTGACTGCAACACCCAGTATGCTCCGAGCTATACCCCCTTCCCAGCATGCCTTCACTTACCACCTTCTGACTCTGCTTCCCTGTGAGGGGGTGTGGTAGCAATGGCAAGATTGCTGACAGTGGAGTCCTGGTGTTTGGTGGTGGCCACTTCCCAGCAGGGCCTTATGCTCCCCACAACAGAGTCCAGTCCCAGGGTACCTGCCAGCCCATTTCCACCCCCCCGTGAGGTGAGCATGGTTCAGTGTGATCTTGCTGGGCCATGTAGGTGGCTGAGGTTTGTGAGTGACTACAACTCCCAGCATACTCTGGGCTACACCCCCTTCCCAGCATGCCCTCACTTCCCTCCTTTGGACTCTGCTTCCCTGTGAGGGATGTGCCTGTGCTGACAAGATGGCTGACAGTGCAGTCCTGGTGTTTGTTGGTGCACAGTTCCCAGCGGGGCCTTGTGCTCCCAACAACAGGACCCAGTGTCAGAAATCTTGTCAGTCCATTTCCACTCCCTGTGAGGTGAGCATGGTTCAGTGTGATCTTGCTGGGCCATGTAGGTGGCTGAGGTTTGTGAGTGACTGCAACTCCTAGCATGCTCTGGACTACACCCCCCTTCCCAGCATGCCCTCACTTCCCTCCTTTGGACTCTGCTTCCCTGTGAGGGGGTGTGCCTGTACTGACAAGATGGCTGACAGTGCAGTCCTGGTGTTTGTTGGTGCACAGTCCCCAGCAGGGCCTTGTGCTCCCCACAACAGGACCCAGTGTCAGACATCTTGTCAGTCCATTTCCACTCCCTTTGAGGTGAGCATGGTTCAGCGTGATCTTGCTGGGCCATGTAGGTGGCTGAGGTTTGTGAGTGACTGCAACTCCCAGCATGCCCTGGGCTACACCTCCCTTCCCAGCATGCCCTCAATTCCCTCCTTCTGACTCTGCTGCCTTGTGAGGGGGTGTGGCAGCAATGGCAAGATGGCTGACGGTGGAGTCCTGGTGTTTGGTGGTGGCCAATTCCCAGCAGGGCCTTGTGCTCCCCACAACAGAGCCCAGTCTCAGGCAACCTGCCAGCCCATTTTCACCCCCTCTGAGATGAGCATTGTGCAGTGTGATCATGCTGGGCCATGTAGGTGGCTGAGGTGTGTGAGTGACTGCAGCTCCCAGCATGCTCTGGGCTACACCCCCTTCCCAGCATGCCCTCACTTCCCTCCTTCTGACTCTGCCTCCCTGTGAGGGGGTGTGGCAGCGATGGCAAGATGGCTGGCAGTGGAGTCCTGGTGTTTGGTAGTGGCCAATTCCCAGCTGGGCCTTGTGCTCCCCACAACAGAGACCACTCCCAGAGTACTTGCCAGCCCATTTCCATGCCCCTGTGAGGTGAGCATTGTTCAGAGAGGTGTTGATGGTGCAATTGTGAGGGGGTGCATTATCTGTGACAACAACACCATCGCGCTTTGTTATACACTTACTTAGCAAGCGTGCCCACTATTCCTTCCTGTCAGTCAGCTTTACTGTGAGTTATTGGTTTTGGTGGCAGGGATGTCTGACAGTGTTAACTCTGATTAGTGCCACTGCCTTGCCCTATTTGTTGGTAAGTTTGTACATGTCACGACACAGTTACAATTCACTATGATGCGGCCATTATTGAGTTTGTCTGACTGGCATTGACTTCTTGGGCTTATTGACTTTTCTTTCCTATGCCTTTGTTCTCAGTGCATGGTTTCAAAGTCCCCTTAACGGTTCTGTGTGTGTATTGCGACACAATATTGGGCATATTGGTTGTGTACTCACCAGGCTGTGACATGTCAAGTAGGCCATGGACGCCCTCTGGTGGTAGGATGTCCCACCTTCTATTCCAATAGGAGCACAGAGGGAAAAAGAGACTGCAGTTGCCCTCCACTCAATAAATTATCAACACACAAAACCCGGTCTCTAAGGCAAATTATTTATGAAAGATTTATATACCTTTATTATTTCATCTGTGGTAATGTGCAATGCTTATTGCTTTTTTATGTTTTTTGTTGATAAAAACCTTTTTCAACAGACAGTCTACAAGAAAGTGCAAGGTGACTGAAAAATAGCTTACACAATTCTCAATCAATTCAGTACACCAAAATTAGTGAAAAAATTGTGAGAAAGACAAAATGACCCCTTACTGGCACACCAACAACGGGTAACTGGTAGGTACTCACCAGATAGGCCCCCTATTCTCATCATAGGCGGTCATTTTTGTCTCAGAAAGAAAAAGTGTCCAAACAAGAGAAAATAAAACCATAAACCGTGCTAGTGCAGTAGAGTGATAAGTAATTGCACTCCACTTTGTGACAAGAAGTGATGAAAATTGGGAGACACACTTCTATCACAATTTATTATTTATTAAGTGTGATCTGTCAAATTAAAGGGAGGCTGGTTGCTATCCTTGCATACCCAAAGCCAACATGTTTCTTTGCCACAAAATGTTTGGCAAGTTCTTCAGAGCCAGATACTTTGGGGCCGATTCCAATTCGGTAAAATTCCCTACAATTCGCTGCTCGGAGCGTTTTTCCCGCATGATTCGTACACCTACAACATTCTCGTATGTACGTCCAAGTACGATCACATAACCAAGCTAATCCACGTATGATTCGGAAAAACACCGTACAACATGGAAATACATACGAGTTGCTTCCGGATCACGCAGTACGGTACGTCCGTACATAAAAAAGCAGCAGTTTCTGGCCCACCAAGTACGATCTGTCCCTGCGACACTCCGTACGACCCTTCTTCTACGGGACCCAAAATCTGCCGTAAAAGCAGAGTCCACCTCGAACCGCACCCCGGTACGCGACATACACGCCATGAACCCCATCATCCGTGTCATCCCAGTCCTGTACGCCTATGATCTGGTGCATAGAAACCGACGACAACGCAGACAGTGAGAATTACATACCGTAATAAGGGAAGTGTACCTGTACGGTGCGTCATATATTGCTGCATATACCACGCACGCACACCATGAATGTCGGGGTACGGTGCATCACATGCGCTCGCGTATGGCACCAATGTAATAGAGATACAAGCCGCACGCACGCCATGAATATTGGGGTACGGTGCATCACACGCGCCCGCGTATGGCACCAGTGTAATAGAAATACGAGCCGCACGCACACCATGAATATTGGGGTACGGTGCATCACACGCGCATGCGTATGGCACTAATGTAATAGATACGAGCCGCACGCACGCCATGAATATTGGGGTATGGTGCATCACATGCGCACGCGTATGGCACCAATGTAATAGAGATACGAGCCGCACGCAAGACATGAGGGGTGGGTGGATAGGACTCCCAGAAGTGCCCAACAGTATGGGGGTGGGTGGATATGACTCCCAGCAGTGCCCAGACATAAGAGGGGTGGATGGATATGAATCCCAGCATTGCCCAGACATAAGAGGGGTGGATGGATAGGACTCCCAGCAGTGCCCAGACATAAGAGGGGTGGCTGGATATGACTAACAGAAGTGCCCAACAGTATGGGGGTGGGTGCAGAGGACTCCCAGCAGTGCCCAGACATGAGAGGGGTGGCTGGATGTGACTCCTAGCAGTGCCCAACAGTATGGGGTGGGTGGATAGGACTCCCAGCAGTGCCCAGACATAAGAGGGGTGGGTGGATATGACTCCTAGCAGAGCTCAGACATAAGAGGGGTGGCTGGATATGACTCCCAGCAATGCCCAGACATAAGAGGGGTGGCTGGATAGGACTCCAAGAAGTGCACAACAGTATGGGGCTGGGTGGATATGAATCCCAGCAGTGCCCAGACATAAGAGGGTTGGCTGGATATGACTCCCAGCAGTGCCCAGACATAAGAGGGGTGGGTGATATGACTTCCAGAAGTGCCCAACAGTATGGGGGTGGGTGCAGAGGACTCCCAGCAGTGCCCAGACATAAAAGGGGTGGGTGGATGTGACTCCCAGCAGTGCCCAGACATAAGAGGGGTGGATGGACATGACTCCCAAAAGTGCCCAACAGTATGGGGGTGGGTGCAGTGGACTCCCAGCAGTGCCCAGACAATGGAGGGGTGGGTGGATATCACTCCCAGCAGTGCCCAGACATAAGAGGGGTGGCTGGATATGACTCCCAGCCATGCCCAGACATAAGAGGGGTGGCTGGATATGACTCCCCGAAGTGCCCAACCGTATAGGGGTGGGTGGATATGATTCCCAGCAGTGCCCAGACATAAGAAGGGTGGCTGGATATGATTCCCAGCAGTGACCAGACTTAAGAGGGGTGGCTGGATATGACACCCAGCAGTGCCCAGACATAAGAGGGGTGGGTGGATATTACTCCCAGAAGTGCCCAGACATAAGAGGAGTGGCTGGATATGATGCCCAGAAGTGGCCAACAGTATGGGGGTGGGTGCAGAGGACTCCCAGCAGAGCCCAGGCATAAGAGGGGTGGGTGGATATGACTCCCAGCAGTGCCTAACAGTATGGGGGTGGGTGGATATGACTCCCAGCAGTGCCCAGGCATGAGAGGGGTGGGTGGATATGACTCCCAGCAATGCCCAGATATAAGAGGGGTGGCTAGACATGACTCCCAGAAGTGGCCAACAGTATGGAGGTGGGTGCAGAGGACTCCCAGCAGTGCCCAGACATAAGAGGGCTGGGTGGATATGACTCCCATCAGTGCCCAGACATAGGAAGGGTGGCTGGATATGACTCCCAGCAGTGCCCAGACATAAGAGGGGTGGCTGGATATGACTCCCAGCAGTGCCCAGACATAAGAGGGGTGGGTGGATATGACTCCCAGAAGTGCCCAAAAGTATGGAAGTGGGTGCAGAGGACTCCCAGCAGTGCCCAGACATAAGAGGGGTGGGTGGATATGACTCCCAGCAGTGCCCAGACATAGGAGGGGTGGCTGGATATGACTCCCAGCAGTGCCCAACAGAATGGGGGTGGGTGGATAGGACTCCCAGCAGTGCCTAGATATAAGTTGTGTGGGCGGATATGACTCCCAGCAATGCCTAGACATAAGAGGGGTGGCTGGATATGACTCCCAGCAGTGTCCAGACATAAGAGGGGTGGCTGGATATGACTCACAGAGTGCCCAACAGTATGGGGGTGGGTGGATATGACTCCCAGTAGTGCCCAGACATAAGAGGGGTGGGTGGATATGACTCCCAGCAGTGCCCAGACATAAGAGGGGTGGCTGGATATGACTCCCATCAGTACCCAGATATAAGAAACGGTGGGTGGATATGACTCCCAGCAGTGCCTAACAGTATGGGGGTGGGTGCAGAGGACTCCCAGCAGAACCCAGACAACATAGGAGGGGTGGGTGGATATGACTCCCACCAGTGCCCAACAGTATGGGTTGGGTGGATATGACTCTCAGCAGTGCCCAAACATAAGAGGGGTGAATGGGTATGACTCCCAGCAGTGCCCAGACATAAGAGGGGTGGCTGGATATGACTCCCATCAGTGCCCAGACATAAGAGGGGTGGGTGGATATGACTCCCAGAAGTGCCCAACAGTATGGGGGTGGGTGCAGAGGACTACCAGCAGTGCCCAGACATAAGAGGGGTGTGTGGATATGACTCACAGCAGTGCCCAGACATACGAGGGGTGGCTGGATATGACTTCCAGAAGTGCCCAACAGTATGGGGGTGGGTGCAGAGGACTCCCAGCAGTGCCCAGACATAAGATGGGTGGATGGATATGACTCCCAGAAGTGCTCAATCGTATGGGTGTGGGTGCACAGGACTCCCAGCATTGCTCAGATATACATGGGGTTATTATCATCATCATACAACTACATGGGTGTATGTTTACATCCCTAACCTGTGAGTGTCTTGCCATAGCAACACATCACTTACAGCAGTGTGCCACTCCACGGAGGATGGATTTCTGTCACACACAGCGTGACACACCACATGTGTGTGTATGTGATGTCAGATCCCACATCCATACCCACCCATGGAGGTTGCAGACAACCTACACACCCTAACATCATGACACAATACTGTATAGTCATGTGACAGCCCACCAAACAAAGACAGCGAAAGGGAACACACACTGTCTGTCATGTACATCCCTGGGCTGATTTGAATGTCCAGGTGATGGTCAGACCGCCAACATGTACTCTCTCATGGAAGGAATAGGGTTGAAACCCCTTAGATACAAAGCACAAAATTGTGAGTCATGTGCGCAAATACCCTGCATAACAAAACCCAACATAGGGGTAGGTTTTGATTGCACATCTGCATAGTGGGGAAAAGGGTTACTGTGTCCATGAAGCCATTTCTACATACTAAAAAAGACAAGTACAGTGAGTAGCATGGGTGGCACAGACTAATGAGCAGTAGTCATCTCTGAGCAGGCATGTCCATTGCTGAAGGGAACAGTCAACGAAATAGGAAATCTGCACACATGTCAGAACAATTGTGCAACCATCTGTAGTGAAGAGCTCATGTGTCACTGATGAAGGAACACTCCTTGGGACAATATCTCTAGCCAAACTGAACACACACAACCAAAGATCAATAGCTGCAACATTGTGATAGCACATAGATACCATGGTCCACATCATCATCATCATCATAAAATAGACATCTTCCAGAACCCCAAAACATTACCATGACACAAACTCCTAGGCCCACAGCACCGAAAGCAAGTTCCTGAAATGCAATAGTTTAGAATGAAAAATAAAATGCTTTATTCAGCTCCAAAGTAAAATGATTTAGAAAATGAGTCCAGGCTCAAACAAGGCCAATGGCCAGTCCACAGTATAGTCTGTATGGGGGACGTTGGGGAGCTCGTCGACCCCAAACTTGCCTGCACTTGTAGGAGCTAAAGGGTTGGTGACCTGTGTGTGGCATCTTCTTGGTCACGGAGAGGCACCGCAGGGACAGTAGAGGGAAGGGTAGGTGTTGTGCATGCAGGGGGGGAGGATTCCTCCTCAGTGGCTTATGCAGCGCCGAAGGTGGAAACAAACTCAGCGCTGCACACTGCTGTCAGTTCAGCCAGACCACCACCTGCACCCGGGGACACAACGGTAGTGGAGGTAGAGGGATGTGAGTCAAGCGGGCTTTGTCTGTAGCTGCGTGCATGCCGTCTGTCCCCTGCCCCTGTGGGTGTGCCTGCATCCCTCTGAGATTGTGCGCCTGGAGATCTGCGCTTAGACTTTCGTGGTGGTGTTCTGGTTGTGTCTGTTGGTGTGCGTGATCTTGTTCGTCTGTGTGTGCCATGGACAGGTATGGTAGAGGCGGGTGTGGATGGGTCCAAAGGAGGGGGGGCGGACCGCTGCAGGAGGGATACTGCTGCCGTCATTGAGGACTCCATGGATGATAGAATCCGACGTTGGTTAGACATCATAGCTGACATGCCCTCCATGAAGGACAACAACTGTGTCAGTATTGTAGTGTGGCCATGGAGGACAGTCAGCATTGATGTCTGACCAACCTGAATCTGCCAGCGTATGTCCACAGACTCCACACTGAGGGCAGCAGGGGAGACAGGGGCAGGGGCTGTGGTGCTGGGGCCGAAGGAGACATGAGGGGCAGCACGGACTGAAGGGACACTAGCAACTGGGAGGGTGGAGATGGGTCTGAAGGAGGCTGGGACAGACACCGAGATGGAAGATGGTGTTGCCGCGTATTCCCCCTCCTCCAGGGAGTCAGAAGACGATCCGTCCGCATGGTATGAAGTGTCACCTTCAAAAGGTACGGACGGCTGACTCCCCTCACCCTGTTCGCCACTGGCTCCCTCCGACTCCTCAGCCATGGTGGCACTGTGGCTTGGTCCCCTCTCTTGGTCCATGCTCATGTCTCCTCCTTCTGACTCTGTTTATGATGCTGTGGGCAAGGAGAAGAAACAAAAATGCATCATTCACCTGTACACATCAGACACATGAGCACAAAATCAGTTGGTCACATTGCAAATCATGGCATGCATCATGAGTAACAGCCAGATAGCTCTGCACATATTTGAGACTAGTACTGACCAGGTGTTATTGACACAATGCTACTTGGACACAAGGATACAAAGAACACACCAGGCCCCAACTTGAATGAGAGTTGCACTTAGAAGAATCTGTGTGTTTACATGAGAGCAGATCTATACAATGAAGTGATGCCACTTCAAGTTCACCAACAAATAAACAGTTGTGGTGACCCTCAGGGCAAACTAACACACCTCACTCCCCAAGGTGACACCACATTCAGAGCCCTGTAAGTACATTTGGGTGATCAAAAATGTAACAAATAGTTTACATCTTGGGACTCACAATACTTCATACATTCAACATGCATTGAATGTGTAAATTTGCCAATTTGTGAAGAGAACACATATGTGCCTACATGAAAGATCTCTCACAAGGAAATGCACACAAAAAACATAGACACATTCATTGAAACAGCTGGCACCCTGTAAGCTGAAACACTGTTAGAAATAAATGGCATTGCAGATTTGCCATATACATGGGCCAACGGACGTCTTCATGGCTTGACACACATTAGTTTGTACAATTGAAAACAAAGGAGTTGCAAGACCTCAAGACCACTGTGGGGACATGTATATGGAGATCAACGCACAACATTAATCACTAACGCTGGCCTCATTCAAAATCTGTCAGCTTGTAACAAAAGCGTGCTAATGTTGTTTCGTGTGCACTACCTTGTGAGACAACTATCATGCAGGCTCATAAGTGATACTTACACAAATCATCATATGTACACATTCAAAACGTAAAGAACTAATAACAAGTTTTGGGGTTGGCAAGGTACAATCATTAATAAGAGTCAAATTGAAATATGTCAGTCCTCACTGGAGCATCTATTACCTGATCATGCATTTGCTAGCACATAAGACCTACTGGCTGTCATGTGAAGTGGCCCACATGTCCCAAATCAGAACAATGCTCAAGCTAATGGGCCTGAAATTGTGAAAAAATAATTCATAGCTGCATCGGGGACACACCCTCATCCCCAGGCAAAATGACAACACAGTAGTGGGCGCACTAAGACAAACCAGCGTTCCACCGGAACTACATACATGTGGCAAAAATGAAGGAGGCACAATCATGTCTGGAAACAAATTACATAGGCTGTCAAGCACAAAATTAAAGCACTGCCCACCATCACAGGTGAAGAGCATGATGAAACACCGACCAGCCAATTCTCACCCACCGGTCACACCTGGCAAGGCGAAATCAGGCAGGCCCATTAGACCTCACCTGCACAACACCCCCATCCCTCAGTCAATGTGATTGAAACAGATCAAGAAGTGTGAACTCAGAATCTGGGTAACAAAAACTGTACAGCAACAATTACAAAAGCAACACAAACTCACCTTGTGGGGCTGCCAATACATATTAGTCACAAACAACCAACCACAGATTGTTGTGAATAGGCACACAGGCACTGCCCAGTGTGAGCATGCACAAGTAGCAGACACAGGATAAATACAAACTATGCCAGGGACCAATGCCACAGAGGCAGACCCATGCTGAACACACATTAAATGGGCACAGTGTTGGATGACACACATGATTAGGAGGCCAGGGTGTGTCTGGTGACTGTAGTTGGCACACTGATCCGTGGTTCTGGAATGAGCTGACTGTACCATGATTAACCATCATGGCACTATGCATATCTCACAAATGATGTACATCATGTCTGAGAACACAACATGGGTCATGCATGCTGCAAGGGTGTGCAGTTAAAACCTCACACTCCTATGTTGAGATTCATCATCAGTGCTAACAAATATGAAGCACAAACACAGTGCACAGGCCATGGCACAGGCAAGGTACCAACACATGTCACAGACCTCCCTCCCACATGATGCACTAATCAATGTGCAGTCTAATTACCTGGCACCCTAGAAGAACATGTGCAAATGTAAAAAAACACAGACCAGGGGACACATGTGGAGAAGGGGGGTAAGTGATGAAAAAGGGCACCAGCTGAATATGGGGAATTGAAACTAAAATGCACAAATAGCCTGTCTGACCAGACACCCCAATTGTGGGAGTGTTTCCAGGCTTCAGAGCACCTCAAGTAGCAGGTGACACACAACACTACAAACAGCCATGTACATACCACCTCCTTGCTGCTGTCTCTCCTGCAACTGCCTATGGAGGTCTGGAAAGACCACTTCCATAGGATGCTGACAGGACTTCCATCATCGTGCATGTGAATTTGGCCTGCGGGCAAACCCCAATGCACTACATGCCTATGTAAGACAACAGATGGCATAAGGGGGGCAACACACTCACTGATCATGGCACACACTGTACAACACATGCAACGGCAGGGTGTGGGACAGCACGTGGCAAGCAGTCACATTTCCTACTCCACTTAACAACCCTCAGCAGACCAGGCCTATACACCCTGGCACAGATCACTCGCCTGTCACTGACCGCAGTAGGTACAACCCTCACTTTGCACATGTGCCACTTGACAAAGAGGTGTTACAGGTGTCATGCTAACTTTGCTAGTCAGGCACACAGCACTGCTTACTTGTCACATCAGATGGCCAGAGCTGATGCATAAGCCATGCAGCTGCGGTGCAACACATCACATATACACTCGCCCAGATGACAAGGAACATTCACACACTTCAATGTCCATGAGGTCACAAACATCATTTGTTTAATATCACCACAGGTCCCCACAAGTCATACATTCAGCTGTCAGCCTGGGGGAAACACTGTTACATCTCAGGACATCAGTGAATAAACCACCAAGGGCTTGCACGGCTGAATGTGTCATTCACTATGCAGTGAATGTCACAGTAAGCACAATTCAAGTGAGGAGTGAACACACATGAACTACATCATGCTCTGCATGAGAGACACCACCATGTACACCCCCTGGGACTCTCTCAAAACCACATTGCATGTCTGACCCACCAATACACAATGCCTGTTTTGACACCCACACAACAGGTGCACAGTCAAAGATAGTGCAGTCAGCACGTACCTGCTTCCATGGTCTCCCATACAGCTTGCTGTACTGTGGTAGGAGGGTTTCCAGCAGGGCCTGGTTTCCTCCTCAGAGAATGCTAGTGCCCTCTCCTTCGTACGCGACATTAGAGTCCAGGGAATGCAGAGACAGCAGCAGTGTGGTCCACTCCAATGTTGTGCAGGCAAGTGCTCTCTCACAGCCACATGCAGCCTTAAATCTGTGCTGATGAGGTGCTTTCAGTCTCAGGAGTACAGTATGATGGGCCAGATTACTTTGCATCCTACCTTTCATCCAATCCCTTTAAACATACGGCCCTGACACACATTTGTGTGGGTTATAAATTTGAGCTTCAGCTCCACAATCATTTTGCAACATTGTATATTTTAGACCACCTGACTATTGCAGGACACCTGTAGCACACATTCAAATCTCAGTATCCATGACAACCAGGCTGCATTCAGGGCCTACTACTTGTCCCCTAGGTGTCCCCAGAGTATTTTTTGAGGTCCCCTGACGTGTACGGTGCGTTTCACGTCGCGTATGGCACCATTTCAATAGTGAAACGAGCCGCACACACGCACATAATATAGGGGTACGGTTCGCTCGCGGATGGCACCATTTCAATAGTGAAACATCCCACACACATGCACGTAATGTCGGGGTACGCTTCGCTTGCATTTGGCACCATTTCAATAGTGAAACATCTCGCACAAACACACGTAATGTAGGGGTACGGTTCGCTCGCGTATGGCACCATTTCAATAGTGAGACGTCCCGCACACACGCACGTAATTTAGGGGGACGGTTCGCTCGCGTATGGCACCATTTCAATAGTGAAACGTCCGCACACACACACGTAATGTAGGGGTACGGTTTATTCACGTATGGCACCATTTCAATAGTGAAACGTCCAGCACACACGCACGTAATGTAGGGCTACGGTTCGCTCGCATATGGCACCATTTCAATAGTGAATCGTCCCGCACACACGCACGTAATGTAGGATTACGGTTCGCTCGTGTATGGCACCATTTCAATAGTGAAACGTCCCGCACACACGCACGTAATGTAGGGTTACGGTTTGCTCACGTATGGCACCATTTCAATAGTGAAATGTCCCGCACACACGCTTGTAATGTAGGGGTACAGTTTGCTCATGTATGGCACCATTTCAATAGTGAAACGTCCCGCACACACGCACATAAGGTAGGGGTATGGATCAAACAAGGATGGCACCATTTCAATAGTGAAACGTCCCGCGCACACGCATGTAAGGTAGGGTTACGGTTCACTCGCATATGGCACCATTTCAATAGTGAAACGTCCCGCACACACGCACGTAATGTAGGGTTACTGTTCACTCGCATATGGTACCATTTCAATAGTGAAACGTCCCGCACACACACACGTAATGTAGGGGTATAGTTCACGTAAGGATGGCACTATTTCAATAGTGAAACGTCCCGCACACATGCATGTAATGTAGGGGTACGGTTCGCTCGCATATGGCACCATTTCAATAGTGAAACGTCCCGCACACACACACACACATAATGTAGGGGTACGGTTCAAACAAGGATGGCACCATTTCAATAGTGAAACATCCCGCACACACGCACATAATGTAGGGGTCCGATTCACTTGCGTATGGCACCATTTTAATAGTGAAACATCCCACACACACGCACGTAATGTAGGGGTACGGTTCAAACAAGGATGGCATCATTTCAATAGTGTAACGTCCCGCACACACGCACGTAATGTAGGGGTACGGTTGAAACAAGGATGGTTATCAAGATCCTGTCATTTTTACTTACATGAGAAGACCCTAGGTTTTGCGCAGGCTGTGATATAGCACAGGGCATCTGATCTTGTTGTACAATCAATGTGTGATGTCCTGTTGACACATGTCATGTGTGCTTGGGCACTATGTGGTACACATCACCTTCACACTTGGCCCATATGTATCATTATGCACATGTAGACATACACATCAACACTGGGATGGCACAGTCATCACTACCGGCACCAGTTCCATGATACCAGTGACCGGGGCACTTTGTCAATTGACAATCAGAGGCTTAGCATGACCCTATGTGACTATGTCCAGTGTGTGTCATGTTAAAGTATGAGCTTGCTGTTTGTGTTACGCAAACTGCATCTGCTGTTGGTGCATCTATCATGGGTCTCTGTTGAGATGTTAGTGGTTTGACATATACGCACACCATGCCACATGACAATTTCCACGGCATTTGGGTCTGATGGCATCATACATCATTTATTCCCAGGCATACATGTCTTCATCGTGACAATGACTGTGGTGTTTTGTTGTCACATGCACACCTTCATTGCAATTTGTTTCATATGTACATTTGATATTCCATGTGACCTGGGCGTGTGCCTTGCAGTCAGCTGTCTGGATGGGATGACAATATTCCAATGCTGGTCTGGTGACGTGTGCCACTCCAGTGACATCTTGGGCTGATCACTCAGACCAGCCCAGCAGCTCTTTTGAGGGCATGTAATGTATATTTCTCAATCAACAGGTGTATGTGGGTTTTTGTAGGAGGGCCAGCAAGCTGGCATATGTGGGCTGGATGTATTGCACACATCAGACTCCATAGTGACCTGATGTGTAGTAGCAGTGTTGCATGTGCTATGTACATTCATCTCGTTGTTGGCTAACAGTTATTCTCAATTCTTCACACATATGTCCTGCAGGGCACTACCTCTACCAAGGCCATTTCCAGACTTGGCTATCATGAGGGAATGGGACAGCATCCGACGTTACTGATTCATTTGAGCGTTGATTCAGGACTTGACAAACAGGCTGGGACCACATCTCCAACCGCGACACAGGTATCCGACGGCGCTGTCCCCCAAGGTAAATGTGGTGTGTCTTGCTAACATGCTGATTTAACATGTTTGTGCACGTTTTCCAGGATCGTGCCATGATGCATTCATCATGAGGCGTAGCAGGGTACCACGAATGATGCTGCAGCTGCACAACGATCGGGCATGTCTTGTTGGTGGGTAAAATCTGTTTGTACTGTGTGTCTCAGTATCTTTTGCTCTGACGGCATCTCCTGAGCCAATTATTTACATGATGTATAATTGTAGGTGATGCAGGATATCTCAACATGCCATGGCTATTGACACATCTGCGCAACCCGAGAACAGCGGCAGATCAGCGGTACAATAATGCACACTGGCAGACCAGGCGAGTGATTGAGCGTACGTTTGGCCTCCTGAAGAGCCGATTCCGATGCCTCGATAAGACCGGTGGATCCCTCCCATATGCCCTGGCCAAGGTCTGTAACATCTTCATTGTGTGCTGCATGCTGCAAAACATGGCAGTTGAGAAGGCCGTGCCACTCATCCTGGATCCTGAGGAGCTGGAACATCCACCCATTGAGGATCAAGTGCTTGGCCACGATGCAAGTGATGATGAGGAGGAGGATGATATCCGGAGTCAGCTCATACGCAACTTCTCATGATGGTGAGTCACTGGGAATGAGTGTGGAAGCTCGTAGCCTAAAGTGGCATGTGTTGCAATGTGTGTGTCCAGCTGACTGTATGCAAAGTCACTTTGATGTGTTATCCGATGTGTCACGCAAGTGCTGATGTCATGCCACACACAAATGTGCAATGATTGATCTTGAAATGTACATGTGTACTACATTGTTTATGGTTTTACCATGACCATGTCTTTATGAAGGAATATTGAAGGTGACCCCTTGTGTGCCTCTCATTCCCAGGTTGCTGTGCCTGTTGTCTGTTCGTATCCCATCAGTCATCCTGCTATTTCTCATGATGAGTGCAACGTGGGCCAAATGTGCGTTCCATGCACGGACATGTGCAAATTTTATTTCGGGTAAGATATCCAAACAGGCAGTTTAGGGTTGTTATGGTTTGGGAATGTGTGGGAACTGATTCTGTGCATGTTGTAGAACCATCCATACATGTCTCATCACCATGGATCAAATTTCATGTTGCACCACTCCCATGACAGGACAGTCACCCTTCTTGACAGTCATCTGTTGTTGAGTTTTGAGTATGGTGAATGCATCAATGTATGTAAAACTTGACCCTGACACATTGCGTATACCACCGGTTGACATTGTTTGTGACATCACAATCACAGGGTCTGTGGGGAATTGTAGCCTCATTGTGTGCAGCAGGATGTGTTTGGTCATCCCCTTAATCTTGTGTGCCAGTATAGTTAGATTTCCAAACAACCATGTTGTGAAGCTGTGGTCCAGTGTATGTCCCACATGTTCTGTCAACTGTCATGTGGTCTGTTCGTATGGATGCATTGCCCCTTGTGCCAGTATGTAATGTCACTGTCACGTCGCTACCTCAGTGCCAGTGGAGAACACTGCTTTGCAAGCCTTCTCTGTAAGTTGATGTTACTTTCTATTCCCATGATGGCAGGAATGTTGCGCATATGACATCACAACATTGTGCTGTAGCAAAATTGAACGCTTCCGTGGCGCCAGTCGGGTGAAGTTGATTCCAGGATTCTCTTGTACCGTGCTGCATATCATGGTCATGGTAGGGGCGGTTTGGTGGCTTTGTTTCTCATTACTCTCTGTTGAGTTTGTTCCCACCTGCTTGTCATGTTAGGCATTGTAAAGGCCAGTTGGAAGAGCCAATGACTGGCTTATGCGTGGCTTCCTTGTGTTTACAAATTCCCTCCGTCGTTGTATGAGCCTCATACGGCTCTTGTGGGTGATGTGTAATTTCCATTCTTGGCCCCCACTGATTCCCAGGGTTAACTATGGATTGCTGGCTTTGTGTGAGTAACACTTACACACATTTGTTAATCTGTATATTGGCCCCAAATTCATACACTGTGACTCACTTGATGACCGCATGGATCTGATTGCATTGAAGCAGCCTGGAGAGTGTTTTGCCCCCTTCATTTAGATGACAACCTCTGCTACCTTTCATGTGACCGTGTTCAATACACATATCTAGTATCATTTACATTTCTGTGATGCCAACTAGGATACAGTGGCTGTTGTTTTCCTTTACAGTTGTAACTGTAACAGTACAGGTCCTGAGGTAATTTGTGGTTCAGTGACAACAAGTGTAGTATCCTATCCTTGTTTAACTTTGTTGCAGATCTCTCTCCTTGCTGTTCCCATCCACTCCTTCCCTCGCCTGATCACCCTTTTGAGTCAGATATTTATACTCAGACCAAGGGACTATCGGGAGATGGACCTCTTTCAGCATTGCACGTCTCCGAGGATTCAAGGTACCGACAGTCCCTGTCAGTCGTGTGGAGATTGTTTCACCAGCATCACAGGTAACATCATTGCAATACTGTTAATTTTGTTTGGAGCAATGGCCCTGGCCATGGACATTGGCTGAAGCAGCATGGCCTCAAAACAAACTAGATCCATTTGTGTATGAAATGTGTTCCCCACAGTACATTTTGCCTCATCACTGTCACCGTGGATCAGTTGACAGTCTGCATGTGTCATCGATGGCAGAATTTTCAATGATTGTGCATATCTGAGTATGCGTACTGTGGCAACATGCATGCAGTTCATAATGGCTAAACATCCATATTGTGCATGACGTACATGGTTATGTATGTATTGTTTAACCTAGCTACCCACAATGGTCAGCCAACACTTGCTGACACTGTGTGTCCTGTGCCCCGCTTGGCCTTTTGGTGCCTGATCCTGTGCCTGTCATAATTGGTGATTGTTCATCCATGTTCTTTCAGTGACCCGTGACTAACCAGACACACCTTCCTTTCCATACACATGTTACATGGTGCCTTTCAAAACTCCTAGTCTTTGTGTGCTACTGTTGCATGGTGTCTCACCCCTTCTGCCGTCATGTGTTCACTCGTTCCTGCTGCTGCCTCCCCAGCAACACCGCACCTCTGAGTGCCCTGATTCTGCAACACACACACCTCAAAGATGCTCCTTCCTCCCTCCATTCTTAAGGCAGGCAGCAGCTGGTCAGTGCCAGTGTTGATTCAGAAATGGGGGTGTTGCAGCACCTCTGTGCCAAAGGCAGGACCGTCAGCGCCTGCAAGGTGCACAGTGCAAGACACTCTGGTCCTTTCATGACCCAGGTAAAACGACAGACTCATGCTCCACCACCCTCCAAACAGTGAACACCAGACAATCATCCACCTACTATCAGGCAACCCCTAAGCGCACCCATGATAGCTTGTCAGGCAGTGTGTGGAACTCATACTGTCCACACCGCGCTGCCACACATAACAGTGCATTTCCGTACAAGCAGGTCATGTGCCTCGTACTGCACACCCGCTACATCCACCAGCATGCCATTGGACTCTGTTACCTCATCAACACAACAGCCACACACATTGCCTTCATTACTGTAACCTGGTTGTACGCAACCTCAGTACACTACTTCTACATTGCCATCATAGACGGAAACTCTATTACCCGTAGTGACCACACCAACAATCCAGGCGTGTGATTTGAAATAGTGTCTGAAGTACCCCCTCAGAGTCACATACAACACCAAGGACACACTCAGCATTGTCAGCCATCTGCACTTTATGTTTCACACCAACACCCTGACCACCCTCAGTATAACTGTCATCTACAGGTCTTCTAGCCTACACCCACAATTCTGCTAAGCCATCTATGAATATGTGAATGATCATTTCTTGTGCGCACATCTAACCCAACGAGGTGTCACAGAACTGTTGGGTGCCGAAAAGGAGGCAGCTTACGGAGTAGCAAGTCATCAAGCATGCAAAATAGCCAGGTTTCAAGGCCTTTGCAAAACTCACATTCAGACAGATTCCTATGCAGCGGAAGAGGTGGCTTAGTCCCATATTGGGTGGTTCCTACCTGAAAGGTTTCATCTCCTGATCTTGGTTTTGCTGACCAAGGACCAATGAGCAAGTGCTTGTCTATGGAACGTAGAGGTCGTGAGTGACAATAGGGACGGAGCCTCCTCCTAAGGTAGACCGGCCCACGACCGAGTCCTGCACTGTAGGCGAGTATCAGCACATTGAAATCTGTTTGGGTAGCCTTGGGCAGCCAATGGACTAGTTGAAGTAAAGGGGAGATATGTTGTCAAACAGAGACTCCACATACCATGCAGGCAGCCACATTTTTGGCCATCTGCAGTATACGTAGCAAGCCTAATGTGAGGCCCACAGATGACCCATTTGCTTAGTCAAAATGGGTTTGATCAGTGCGTCAACCGCCGTTTCCTGGATTATATTGTGCAGATACTTAATGATTCTCTAGATTATTTTAATCTTGCCAAAACAAGCAGCACCCGCCTCTTGTACCTGTGTGGCAAGGGATAGACGATTGTCCCATCTGACTCCCAGATTCCTGACCAAGTCCTTGTGTGCCAGAGCAATGGCCAGTTCCTCTGGCCACCAAAGATTGTTAGAGAGGGGAGAATGATTTCTGTAAATATATACAACCTAGGTGTTATCTGGATTAATTTTGATGCAAAGGGGGTCCATCCAGGCCGCAAAATTTGTGAGTCAATTTTTGAGTGGGTCAAATTTTGCAACACACACAGCATTTTAGGTGAATAGAGGCTGAAGATCATCAGCACATGATATGATGTTGACTTCAGACATGGCAATTGATTCAGCCAGCGGGGTTAAGCAAATATTAAAAGTCAGTGGGCTCAGAGCAGAGCCCTGCAGCAAGCCCCACTTCAGTGGTTTGACTGGTGAGATGAATGTGTAAATCCGGACCTTATGTGTGCGGTCAGTTAGTTAGGACGATATCCAGTTCTGCACTAAGCCCCCCACACCTATGGTCTTAATGCAGTGAAGAAAAATGGGATGTTTGACGGTGTCAAATGCTGTAGACAAGTCTAACAGCACCAATCCCACCTTGGAACCTCTATTGCCCTCACAGCGTTTAGAGTCTGTCATTTCTATGAGGGCTGACTGCATACTATATCACGGATGGGAGCTGGATTGCGAGTCGTGGAGGAGGCTATTATCTTCTACAAAGGTCATCATTTGCTGACAGACATATTTCACTGAAATGTTGGCCAGAGCTGTTAAAAGAGAGTTAGGTCTATGGTTGGAAGGATATTCAGGATCTGCGTTTGTTTTACTTAACATGGGCAGGAGGAACGTGTGTTTCCACGCATCCGGATTAGAGCCCAATCAGAGCTAAAGATTACAAATGGCGTTTATATGGTGATTGTGAAGCTTAGCAAAGATGTTGTATTGCTTGGCGGACAAGGGGTCAGTAGGGTAACCAGATTTACACATCTGCTAATTGAGCAGAGAGGCTTCCTCAGGAATTGAGACAAATTCTGAGACCACAGAGCTGTGAAACATATATACTGATTGGTCCTCAGACATTGGACAACGAAATCTGCACATAGGGCCGCACCTACACAGACTACATGGGTCAGGGTGAGAGCAACTCGTGGCTGGAGGACACCCACACCACCATCCTGCATTGGTACAACAACATTTGCATCCAGTTGTCCAAGTCACAACACACTGTACCATACTCGGCTACTGATCCACCAAATAGTACTTTACCTGAGTGGACACAGACAAGCTGTGTGGCACCCTCACACAGGACACTCCAAACAACTCCACCGCCACACCCTGCAACCGCACATACTGGATCCGCGACTGTTCCAACACTCTTGCCACATTGGGGGACTTTCCTGTGTAGCACCACTACTGTTAAGTCACCAGGGACAAGGCAGGCCTCCTGGACTCATACAGGTAAAGCCAGACTAATGTGTAAACCGTGTAAACTAAACAACCATCATTTACCCTTCATACATGAAATCCACTACACACATCACCATATCATCAGCATGGACAAGAGGATAACCTTCATGTTTGGGCTAGGCAGCAACATACACAACATGAATGGCCTCATCGGCATTGTGTGTGAACTATCTAACCCCAGCTCTCCATCCAAACAACATCCCACCCTTGCAAGGCCAAAGGGATCCCTTGCAACTTTCTAGCACTCAAAGCTCGTGGACGTACCCGACAGCCTAACCACACATAGGCAGACATTGCTATTTTCCACAGGACATGCCACCCATCAGTTCCTGGACTCCTGTCAGCAGCTAAGACACCACCCGGATCATGTACACCATCCACTCTGGCTCTCCATCAGGACTCTTCCCACAAAACATCTCAAGCACAGCATACACCATCCTTGAAGCCCACCTCCGGCACGACATGCATGGCTCCTTTGCCTATGCCTCTTCCCATGGGAGCTGGGGGCATGCAGTAACCCAGGCCCTTATTTGACAATGGAGGTCAGTACCGCAGGATGTCCTGGTACATCGCCCTGCTTGCCTACCCAGAAAATGTCAACAAGTAGACAGTGCCTACCCAGAAAATGTCAACAAGTAGACAGTCAAGGAGCAACTGACCATCTCCCTCCAAGCACACATCTCCAGGCAACCCGCCCCAGACCATCGTCCACAGTATTCACCCCACTGCCACAGCCCTCAATTCCACCACCAACGCCATCTTGGACCCTGCTCAAAAATGGTGAGACCACCACCCTCACCCCATCGACTGCTCAACGGCATTCAACACCATGTGCTACCACACTGTCAGATCACACATCTCCAACACTGGGATCCACATGAATGAAATGGCCAAGTACATCCCCAGCAAGGCCCTGGGTCTCCGCATCCCCCCTTCGTCATGTAGAACACTAGGGTCATTGGGCCCATACCCCAGCCTCATCTATCAGCGTGACAATTACAATGTCTCCATGACCCCCCTGTCCACCATCACATGCACACACAACATCATCATCATGTCCTATGCCATTGACACCCAGCTGCACCTCACCCTCACCAAAGACCCAGCCACTCCCAGATCCAACATTCAAGTAGGCATGAGGTGCATTGAGAAATGGATGAACATCAGCCACCTGAGGCTGGACTTAGACAAGACTGAGCTCATCATCTGAGGAATGTCCCCTTATGGCTGGGCCGAATCCTTGTGTCATAACGGCCTGGGCATAGCACAAGCACACAGAGGCCATGAATGCAAGCAGGTGATCATTGTACACTCTTTGCTCACAATGACCATGCAAGTCAACATCATCACTACCTCATGCTGCTAGTCCCTCCACATTCTGGAAATGATCTTCAGATAGATCCACTCCGAGTGAAGACAGACAGCCACCCAGGTCAACGACACCAGCCGGCTCAACTACGGCAACACCCTCTACGCAGGAGCAACAGCCAGACTCCAGGAGGATTTGTGCACATCCAGGGTACATGCGCAAAACTCATCCTCAACATCCCCTACCACAGCGACATGACCGTCCACCTGGGATACCTACAATAGTATCACTGTCAACTGCAGGATCACCTTCATAATTCTCAGCCACACTCAGTAGGCACTCCACAACCCCAGCCCCAAAAACGATTAGGGACGTCACCCATACAACACCCCGTTGCCCCAACTCCGTCCTGCCACCCTTGCCCTGGGCAACATTCATCACATCCACAGTACAACTGCATGCGGGCGATAGTTCTCCCACCTCACCAAACAGACCTGGTACTCCCTCCCTGGGCACATACACATTACCCATGACCTCTACATCTTCATGAAACTCTTCAGGAATAAGGGTCAGTGCAGTAAGCCAACCCCCCCCTCCCCCCCAGCAGATAGAAACTATCACGGGTGAGTATTGCCATCCAAATATGTAGTTGATGATACATTGTGACCTATGTGTATCCTCAACCGGACTCAGAACCCAGTGTATGGATGGCTTGAGTTTGTTCCACACTCTGGCATACTTTGACATATCCCCACATGTATGTTGTGGACTTAGGGAAAAAGACTGCAACATCAGGATCTATTGTGTTTGTTATGTTTATTTATCAATCTTGTGCGGGAAACGTGAGTAGGTGCTAGGGACTGTACAAAAAGGGGGGGAATCCAAAGTTCACAGAGGGAGATGTGATGCCTTGCAGTTTGAGTCAACAGAGTCAAGACCACAGTGCTTGGCAGCATTGTTAAGACTGGGACCAGAAAGTCCATGTGGGCGAGTAAGACAGTCAATAAGGTGATGCTGTTGCACACAAAGGCAAGATGCCAGCCCAGGTGACCTAGGAGATGCATATGGCCCACTGCCTTTCACTGTCTTTTGCGTGGACGACCCACCTTCCTTGGGGGACCGTCATGTGCAGGCCTTGACGATGCCTGGGATGCTCCGTCGGACAATCCTCCTCCCTCCCTGTGCCTGTTGACAGTCTTTGCCTAGATGTTTCTGGCCTGGTGACACAGGGAGGGAGCTGCATGTTGTCAGCGATCCGACGGAGTGAATGGATTATGTCCCTCTGCACCGTCAAGAGCTCAGCCAGTCTTGCCTCCATCCATCCTTGTTGTCATCGTTGACTGGCGTGTTGCGCGGCCTGCTGTTTTTTTATTTCCCCCACTACCTGGCTGAACTCCCTGGTGTCCTGCCGGTATACCTCCATTATGTTTCTGAGTTCAGACATACCGGGCCCTGCAGCTGGCTGGTCAGGTTCTCGCCTCCGCCTTGTGCCACTCCTACCACCCCTGCCCACAGGAACCTGGCCTGCTGTTGTGGGCACATCGGGTCGATGGGACCCCTGAGGGATGGCAGTGGTGGAGTTGTCTGCCTCCTCCTGGGTGCCCGGCGAAGCTTGTCCCTCATTGTCAGAATGGCTCAGTTATGGAGTGTGGGTAGGGCTCCGAGCTGTCTGTTGGGATGTGGCAGGAATGGGTGTGATGGTTGGCACAGATGTCCCTGGTCCAGCTGCTGCACAGGATTGGGCTCCAGAAGTGCCAGGTGGGTTGTGGTCATCCATGGAGTGGTGAGAGGCGTCGCTGTCAATGGGATCAGGGTCCTGCGGAGTCTGGGACTGTGATCCATCTCTCCCCTGGTTGGGGGTAGATTCCGCACGTTGCCCTGTGGGTGTGAGAGACAGACAATGTTAATGCCATTTCATGCAACATCCAATTTTCATATACATTGTCGCTGGCACTGTTCCACCTGCTTTGGATTGTTCTCAATGTTCACTTGTGAATGGGTATGTTGTGGTGTCAGATTGATATGTGCTCAGCAGTCATTGACATGTGAGAGACTGTTTACAATGACACAGCATGTCAGCAGGGATTTGCCAGTCATTGTGCACCACAGCTATGACAGCATGGATGCAACACATTGACTATGCGGATCACTATGGTGGAAAAAAGAACGACTGTGTCACGCATATGTGCCATAGAGGTGGAACATTGCTGTGGTTGTGTCGTCGGCGCAACACAGATCCAGCAATTCTCTGTGTGGCCTATCTGCACAATGCAGCGTCAATCCTTATGCCTGCTTCAATCATTCACAGGGTTTTGATGCAGCATGTGCATAAAAGTGACTGAGTGAAATCTTTGTGATTTCACTCAGCAACTTTTGGGAGGTGTTGCTGCGCCGTGAGGGCCACCCACTGCCCACCCCCCTGGACCAATACACCTACTTGTGGCACAGGGATTTAGAACGTGGCACATCTCCCAGATGCATCACCTTGTCAATACCAAGCACCATGGCGCAACTTTTGTGCGTCTGCTGCGTCACAAAGGCGAAGCTACGGCATCCTGTAAGAAGCACAAGGTACTTGTGAATCAGCACTGTGCATTTTTTGCTTGGATGCGTAATCAAATCTGTATTTGTTTTGTTGTGTTACATGACAATTGTGACAGTGGGGCACTCCATTGCCTGTCCCAGGAGGCTATGTTTATGTAAGGGATGTGTGTGACAGGCCGTGCTGGTAGTGTCAGCTATCTCGTCAGTACTTTCACACTCCCTGCACATTGAGCATGGTGCATGGGTGTGTACCTGGGCCATATGGGATGAGTGCAATTGGGCATGTGCGTACACAGTATTGGTGGTAGTGGTGTGCACATTTTTGGCTTCTTCACCATCCCCCTTGCACCCTCCTACCTTCCCCTTGCACACTTCAACCCCTCCCCCTTGCAGCCTTCTGGCCCTCTCCCTTGCACCCACCCCCATACTGTTTGCCTATGCTGGGAGTCCTATCCAACCACTCCTTATATGTCTGGACACTGCAGGGTGGCCTAGCCAACCACCCCCATGCTGTTGGGCTCTTCTGGGAGTCCTATCCACCCACCCATCTTATGTCTGGGCACTTATGTGAGTCCTATCTGCTCCCCCTACTGTTGGCCTATGCTGGAAGTCCTGTTCACACACCCTTTATATGTGTGGACACTGGCGGGAGTCCTATCCATATGCTAATCAAAATGAGAATGGATCACTTGTCCTGCACAACCTTAGGTATGCAGGCAAAAAAGGAGGAGGGGGTGTTTCGATATAAAAGACCCTCATGCACGTGAT
Source organism: Lissotriton vulgaris (assembly GCF_964263255.1). Classification (NCBI taxonomy): domain Eukaryota; kingdom Metazoa; phylum Chordata; class Amphibia; order Caudata; family Salamandridae; genus Lissotriton; species Lissotriton vulgaris. Next base: position 1,977,824,571 of record NC_141689.1, on the reverse strand, counting down.
AGGTATGTTGGTGTCTAAAGCGGTATATCTTGATTCTCCGCTCTTGGATCACGTGTGTGCATAATCATTAGGTCGATCAAGTTATGCAGCCTCCACCAGGAGGTTCTTACCCAAGGTTGATGCAGTAGTGAGCCAGTGATAAGGAATATAAAGAAAATAAAAGGCCCGAAAATCCAGAAGGAAAATTTTATTGGTCTGGTTTTAGGGTCTGGTAACTCTTAGATTAGTGCATCTTTGAACTTGGTTAGGAGTAGAAGGTGCACTCAGAGTATAGAGATCATAAATAGTGGGGGGAAAGTTAAAAAGTGGTCGACATGTTTCTGCCTCCATTGCCTCTGTTAGGACTTACGGGCATTCATCAGGACCGTTAAGTGAATAACGTGAGTAGAATATAAATAAGGTGCTCTTGAAAAGTGAAAAGAAATAGGGATGTTGACCTGTTTCTGTCAATACTTCATTGACCGGTTAGCAATCATGGCAGCGTCAACTCTCTCTTCAACACTCCAAACTCATGCAGAGGACTATGGCATGCTTGCAGTTGGTGATGCATGCAAGTATTTACAACATATTCATCGTTGCAGGGTGAATCTAAGCGTCATTCGGTCTCACTTAATAGGTGATTGTGCAACTGGAGTCAACTCGTTATGTATATTATCATGAACATTCACGAAAGCACCTTCTATTTGGTAACGTGTGAAAATGCAGTAACGTGAAAAAATTTGAGACGGCCGGGTCAGGTGTGTCATTGCGTGTGTGATTTTACAAGTGTGACCCTGACAGACCGTAGTCTGTTGTTAAACGCCATCGCAAAGTTGTTACCTAGCGCATATGGCTAACGTGCTCCAATCGGATGGTAGAGCCTCAGGGGGACTAGGGAGAAGAGACACTTTGATTAACATTGTCTTTTATAATATACTTGCGGTTAGTAATGATCTCGTTCCTCCTCCTTTGCTACCTATTGCGTCCGTGCCTGACGTCCACTGTGTGCGCTGCTCAAGCCGATCCGGAAACAGTCCATTCTGTTTCCGGGTCGACATTAAAGGCGGGGGTAATCTTGTGTGGTGATCCTATTGGTCTACGCACCCGTTGTCATGGTAATCTTGGCGTACCTTCTTTTTAGGGAGTCAGGACGCCGTGTTTACAATAACAATAATACTGTTTGATTTCGTGAGGTAGCTGGGGCCACAATTACAACGCTAGTCAGTTAATTGATATGGTTATGATGTTACGATTCGTGCATAATCTTGTGCGAAGATACTGAGATTGGTAAACAGCATATCTGAAGTTGCTGTCTACCGGCACGAGTGAGGAGATTTGTTGTAATGTGAGGATTAATACTGTGTATAATGCGTAGATGTCAGTACAGGTAAATATTATAGAAAGATGTTTGAGGCACAACAGGGGCCAAGGTTGTTAGACTTGGACAATAGTCACATGCTGACGTGTGTTGCAATAGGGAGGAGGTGTGATGGTGTTAGGAGGAATATGGCGTTTAATGCAACGCTAATTACTGTCATAAATAATAATCATATATTATGGTTACATCGTCTTGTGGGTACTCTATGAATACGTTTACACATCTTATATATTCTCAAGATGGTATTAAGTGAGACAGTCAGTATTTAAAAAAAAGTTGATGAAATTCTCAAAATAGAGAGGGTTTCAGATTCTCAGACTTAGTAGTAGTTACTTCATCTCCTCGCAAGGCTGAGCCATGGTATGTTATCATTCAGCCCTTCGCTATCAGTTCTAAGCCTATGTACCCACCTTTGCTCTTTTTCAAAGAGGGTTTTTTCTGCATTGCTGTCTTTGTTGGACAAGGTCTCAAGAATGACCCATTGTAGATCTTGTACAGTATGGCCCTGTTCTAAATAGTGGGTGGCCATTTTTGTAGTGCTCTTCTTGCATTTAACGTTGCTACGGTGTTCACATAGTCTTTGTTTGGCTTTCCTGCATGCATACACAAGGGGAGTCTAGAGGGAAAGACAGAACTAGGACGCCCTCCACTCAGTAAGTCATCAAACAAAACAAGTCCTAGTTCTCACGGCAATACTACTTAATGATATATAGACGTCACTGGTTGCTCATAAATCAAACCAGGGAGTTCCTTAATATAGGATTACTCGCGACATCTCTTATCTATTGCTTAGATAAAAAAGCAACCTCGCTCTGATCTGGACAATATGACACAACACAAACCTCACAAAACATTTTGAACGGACAAAAAAATGTGTGAAGAGCAAGATGGCACCTCACGGGCGCACCACCAATGGGACCCCTGGCTGGTACTCACCAGGATGGCCCTGTTATCATCATTGGTGCCATCAAGCTTTAACGGAAACGTGTCTCAAACCCAAAATAACAGTGCGTGATGCAGTGAACACAACTTATATGTAACAATGACTAACAAACATTGAACATTTAAACATATAAGATACTGTGCAACAAGGGCGTTAAACTTTACTTGTGTTCCCTTTGTTGTTGCAAACAGTAAACACTTAAATATAAAAAAGGGGGAATGCAAAGACTACCTATCGCTTCACATCCCACTTACAGCCGACATGTTTCATTGCCGTGGTATAAATCAGGCAATTTCCTCAGGGCCACTCACTTTGAATGCCACTGCTGGAGGCACTGTGCTGCCAACGCTGTAAAAAACAGACACAAGTATATATATATGGGGTTACCCTCCTGGTCACCTAACTGAAGTGTAGAAAACAGCATTAATGCAGTCTAACAATCATGCTGTCCCAATTACAGGATCTTATATTTACCCTTCATGTGGTTAAACCCCTCATACCAGCCAAGAGGAAAACCAAGTAAAAGAGGAAACGCCCCCAAAGGTGAGCGAAGTCCTATCTCCCTTCGATATGGTCACTGCAATAAAGTATCAAACATCAAGGGTTATCCTCATTTAAAACGCGACTTTGCCTATGTTCGCATAGATTCACTCCTAAGGTTACCAGCTCCGCCAATCTCACCAGTGGAGAACCCTCGTTCGGCGTCTTCTCATTCCTCGAACGCCGAGCGAGTGCATCGCTGAACTATTTGTTTACCCCAGTGCCGGTTTTCGCGGTCTCTCATTGGCCGCGATTCCGCCTCGCTAATTGGCTCTGCTAGCGTGCTCCGATTTTCGCGGTCTCTCATTGGCCGAGATTCCGCCTAGCTGATAGGCCCTCCTGGTCACATGGTCTCCGCAATCATTGCGATGGCGATAATCATACTGTCATATTGGTCATTTCCTTGTTTACAACCCGTCGGCCATGCTTAAACTGGCCGATTACAATCACCAACCCGATTTCAAGGGGTGCCTTCACCACATTTTAAAGGCTATATAACTAGTGGACATATTGTTTCCTCCTTTTGTTTTTATATTTTCAAAAAACCAAAACGAGCGAGTTTATCTATTATTTTCATGAAAATCATTTTTATAGAAGATTCAATATATCCACCGCTACTATATTGCAAGGGAAGGGTATCAAGAAGACACACATAATAGTATCGTGATTCACATCTACCTAATGCAACAGTCCCAGACTGAAAAAGGCATGTATATCAGATCTATGGAGTGTATATGGACAAACAGGTATCAGTCCCACTGGTATGGGCTATATCAAGTACCCTGTATAATCTCTATTTCATTTTGCACTTAGGTGATAGACCAAGTTAATTTCTAGCCCGTAAGGGCTGCTAAGAGAATCTAGCAACCTACTGTGCCAAGGAGCATTATCGTCATTTTTTACTTAGACACAAAGTAATACAGGATGAATACTATCTCAGTTTAGGGTTTTTTTGGCAGGATCTGGCAACCAACAGGGTCAAGAGGCATCCACGTCTTTTGTCTCAGCGTAGCTTGTTCCACTCCAAGAGTTCATTTAGTCCTCTCTGCTCGCTTTGTTCTTGGTATATCCAACGTGCTTCCTTGGTTATCAGACGTCTCTCAATGGTCTGGGTGTCGCCCATCACTCTCTCTAATACCACCCACGTAAAAGTGTGTTTATTGCGGTGGCAGTGCTGCACTAACTTGGTGGTCAGTTTCCCCATCCTGATTGTACTCAGATGTTCCTGGATCCGGAGTTTAATTTTGCGTGTAGTGAGCCCTATATATTCCAAACCACATTCACATCTCAGTCTGTACACAACATTAGAAGTGTTACAATTACTGAAATGGTTCAGTGTCCAAGTCTTGCCTGATTGTAGTGTCACTGTGGTGGCTTTTTTTGTCATTGGGCACACAGAGCAATTTCCACAAGGGAAATGCCCATTTGGAATGGATGTCATTTCTGCTTCTCTCACAACAGTCCTGGTGTGGACTAGCTTGTCCTTCAAATTACTAGCTCTGCGGAAGGCAAAGCGCGGGGGGGGCATCTTAAAATTTCCAGTGGAAAGTACTCTTGTTTGGCTAGCGCCCTGTTAGTGGCAACAGCGAGGGCGCTAGCCAAACAAGAGTGGTTTTATGATGCCCCCCAGAGCTTTGTCATGCAATGCGTTGAACTGGCGCTTACGCGCAATTTCTTCAGTTACAAAAACGATCTGTTCCTTCAAGTAACCGGAACATCCACAATGGCTCCCAGTTTGGCCTGTATTTATGTTGGCCAATTTGAGGAGCACATCATCGAAGTTGGGAGTAATCCTTTCAAAGATCATATCCGCCTTTGGAGGCGATATATTGATGATGTGCTCCTCCTATGGACCGGGGATGAATTGTCCCTCCTTCAGTTTCTGAACTGGCTGAATACACATGATACTAGCCTCCGTTTCACCTGGAATTACCATCACACCAGTGCAGTCTATCTGGATTTGGATATTGAAGCAGTAGACGGAGGATTCCGCACGAGGGTTCACCAAAAACCGACTGATAGGAATTCACTACTCTCATATCAGTCATACCATCCGAGAGCACTCAGGGACAACCTCCCTGTAGGACAATTTTTAAGATACAGGCGTAATTGTTCATCTACAGAAATGTACAAAGAACAAGCAGGAGCATTAAGTGAGAAATTGGAGGCCAGAGATTACCCGCAAAGAGTCATTAAACATGCGCATAAAAGAGCTTTAAACACACCGAGGGCGGCCCTGTTGGAGACGCAAATAAAGGAAAGAAAAGACTGTCTACCAGTGGTCATGACTTTTGACCCTATGGCCACTAAGATTCGCCAATCCATCAGGAAACACTGGTCCTTACTTTCCACTGGAAATTTTAAGATGCCCCCCCCCCGCGCTTTGCCTTCCGCAGAGCTAGTAATTTGAAGGACAACCTAGTCCACACCAGGACTGTTGTGAGAGAAGCAGAAATGACATCCATTCCAAATGGGCATTTCCCTTGTGGAAATTGCTCTGTGTGCCCAATGACAAAAAAAGCCACCACAGTGACACTACAATCAGGCAAGACTTGGACACTGAACCATTTCAGTAATTGTAACACTTCTAATGTTGTGTACAGACTGAGATGTGAATGTGGTTTGGAATATATAGGGCTCACTACACGCAAAATTAAACTCCGGATCCAGGAACATCTGAGTACAATCAGGATGGGGAAACTGACCACCAAGTTAGTGCAGCACTGCCACCGCAATAAACACACTTTTACGTGGGTGGTATTAGAGAGAGTGATGGGCGACACCCAGACCATTGAGAGACGTCTGATAACCAAGGAAGCACGTTGGATATACCAAGAACAAAGCGAGCAGAGAGGACTAAATGAACTCTTGGAGTGGAACAAGCTACGCTGAGACAAAAGACGTGGATGCCTCTTGACCCTGTTGGTTGCCAGATCCTGCCAAAAAAAAACTAAACTGAGATAGTATTCATCCTGTATTACTTTGTGTCTAAGTAAAAAATGACGTGAATGCTCCTTGGCACAGTAGGTTGCTAGATTCTCTTAGCAGCCCTTACGGGCTAGAAATTAACTTGGTCTATCACCTAAGTGCAAAATGAAATAGAGGTTATACAGGGTACTTGATATAGCCCATACCAGTGGGACTGATACCTGTTTGTCCATATACACTCCATAGATCTGATATACATGCCTTTTTCAGTCTGGGACTGTTGCATTAGGTAGATGTGAATCACGATACTATTATGTGTGTCTTCTTGATACCCTTCCCTTGCAATATAGTAGCGGTGAATATATTGAATCTTCTATAAAAATGATTTTCATGAAAATAATAGATAAACTCGCTCGTTTTGGTTTTTTGAAAATATAAAAACAAAAGGAGGAAACAATATGTCCACTAGTTATATAGCCTTTAAAATGTGGTGAAGGCACCCCTTGAAATCGGGTTGGTGATTGTAATCGGCCAGTTTAAGCATGGCCGACGGGTTGTAAACAAGGAAATGACCAATATGACAGTATGATTATCGCCATCGCAATGATTGCGGAGACCATGTGACCAGGAGGGCCTATCAGCTAGGCGGAATCTCGGCCAATGAGAGACCGCGAAAATCGGAGCACGCTAGCAGAGCCAATTAGCGAGGCGGAATCGCGGCCAATGAGAGACCGCGAAAACCGGCACTGGGGTAAACAAATAGTTCAGCGATGCACTCGCTCGGCGTTCGAGGAATGAGAAGACGCCGAACGAGGGTTCTCCACTGGTGAGATTGGCGGAGCTGGTAACCTTAGGAGTGAATCTATGCGAACATAGGCAAAGTCGCGTTTTAAATGAGGATAACCCTTGATGTTTGATACTTTATTGCAGTGACCATATCGAAGGGAGATAGGACTTCGCTCACCTTTGGGGGCGTTTCCTCTTTTACTTGGTTTTCCTCTCGGCTGGTATGAGGGGTTAAACCACATGAAGGGTAAATATAAGATCCTGTAATTGGGACAGCATGATTGTTAGACTGCATTAATGCTGTTTTCTACACTTCAGTTAGGTGAAGGGAGGGTAACCCCATATATATATACTTGTGTCTGTTTTTTTACAGCGTTGGCAGCACAGTGCCTCCAGCAGTGGCATTCAAAGTGAGTGGCCCTGAGGAAATTGCCTGATTTATACCACGGCAATGAAACATGTCGGCTGTAAGTGGGATGTGAAGCGATAGGTAGTCTTTGCATTCCCCCTTTTTTATATTTAAGTGTTTACTGTTTGCTACAACAAAGGGAACACAAGTAAAGTTTAACGCCCTTGTTGCACAGTATCTTATATGTTTAAATGTTCAATGTTTGTTAGTCATTGTTACATATAAGTTGTGTTCACTGCATCACGCACTGTTATTTTGGGTTTGAGACACGTTTCCGTTAAAGCTTGATGGCACCAATGATGATAACAGGGCCATCCTGGTGAGTACCAGCCAGGGGTCCCATTGGTGGTGCGCCCGTGAGGTGCCATCTTGCTCTTCACACATTTTTTTGTCCGTTCAAAATGTTTTGTGAGGTTTGTGTTGTGTCATATTGTCCAGATCAGAGCGAGGTTGCTTTTTTATCTAAGCAATAGATAAGAGATGTCGCGAGTAATCCTATATTAAGGAACTCCCTGGTTTGATTTATGAGCAACCAGTGACGTCTATATATCATTAAGTAGTATTGCCGTGAGAACTAGGACTTGTTTTGTTTGATGGCTTTCCTGCATGTCATGCCAATGTATTTTTGGTTACATGGGCAGGTGATCATGTAGACCCCGTGGGTGGTATTACAGTTTGTGTGGCCTTTCAGGGTCCATTTGAAGTCTGGCAGCATTCCAGTACGAAGTGTCTGGGAGTCTTGTAAGTCCATGTGGAAATGAAGAGTATGTTTTCGAGGGATTCCATGGTTTTGCCTTGTGGAAGGGTAGTATACAGGCTTTCCACATCGAATCCGACCAGGAGCATGGTAGTAGGAGAGTATTCGGTGGGTGGGTACATAGGCTTAGAACTGATAGCGAAGGGCTGAATGATAACATACCATGGCTCAGCCTTGCGAGGAGATGAAGTAACTACTACTAAGTCTGAGAATCTGCAACCCTCTCTATTTTGAGAATTTCATAGACTTTTTTCTAAATACTGGCTGTCTCACTTAATACCATATTGAGAATCTATAAGATGTGTAAACGTATTCATAGAGTACCCACAAGACGATGTAACCATAATATATGATTATTACTTATGACAGTAATTAATGTTGCATTGAACGTCATATTCCTCCTAACACCATCACACCTCCTCCCTATTGCAACACACGTCAGCATGTGACTATTGTCCAAGTCTAACAACCTTGGCCCCTGTTGTGCCTCAAACATCTTTCTATAATATTTACCTGTACTGACATCTACGCATTATACACAGTATTAATCCTCACATTTTAACGAATCTCCTCACTCGTGCCGGTGGACAGCAACTTCAGATATGCTGTTTACCAATCTCAGTATCTACGCACAAGATTATGCACGAATCGTAACATCATAACCATATCAATTAACTGACTAGCGTTGTAATTGTGGCCCCAGCTACCTCACGAAATCAAACAGTATTATTGTTATTGTTAACACGCGTCCTAACTCCCTAAAAAGAAGGTACGCCAAGATTACCATGACAACGGTGCGTAGACCAATAGGATCACCACACAAGATTACCCCCGCCTTTAATGTCGACCCGGAAACAGAATGGACTGTTTCCGGATCGGCTTGAGCAGCGCACACAGTGGACGCCAGGCACGGACGCAATAGGTAGCAAAGGAGGAGGAACAAGATCATTACTAACCGCAAGTATATTACAAAAGACAATGTTAATCAAAGTGTCTCTTCTCCCTAGTCCCCCTGAGGCTCTACCATCCGATTGGAGAGCGTTAGCCATATGCGCTAGGTAACAACTTTGCGATGGCGTTTAACAACAGACTACGGTCTGTCAGGGTCACACTTGTAAAATCACACACGCAATGACACACCTGACCCGGCCGCCTCGAATTTTTTCACGTTACTGCATTTTCACACGTTACCAAATAGAAGGTGCTTTCGTGAATGTTCATGATAATATACATAAAGAGTTGACTCCAGTTGCACAATCACCTATTAAGTGAGACCGAATGACGCTTAGATTCACCCTGCACCGATGAATATGTTGTATATACTTGCATGCATCCCCAACTGCAAGCATGCCATAGTCCTCTGCATGAGTTTGGAGTGTTGAAGAGAGAGTTGACGCTGCCATGATTGCTAACCGTTCAATGAAGTATTGCCATTTTTTAGTTGTTTAGAACTCTATCAATGGATAGATGTGTTAAGCTTGGTGTGTGTCCCCGTGTACCCCCTTCCTTTTGTGTGTTGCAAAACAATTGTGTTTATTCTTCGCAGGTACACTGAAACCTTCATAACAGAGAAGCAGGTCAACATCCCTATTTCTTTTCACTTTTCGAGAGCACCTAATTTATATTCTACTCACGTTATTCACTTAACGGTCCTGATGAATGCCCGTAAGTCCTAACCGAGGCAATAGAGGCAGAAACATGTCGACCACTTTTTAACTTTTCCCCCCCACTATTTATGATCTCTATACTCTGAGTGCACCTTCTACTCCTAACCAAGTTCAAAGATGCACTATTCTAAGAGTTACCAGACCCTAAAACTAGACCAATAAAATTTTCCTTCTGGATTTTCGGGCCTTTTATTTTCTTTATATTCCTTATCACTGGCTCACTACTGTATCAACCTTGGGTAAGAACCTCCTGGTGGAGGCTGCATAACTTGATCGACCTAATGATTATGCACACATGTGATCCAAGAGCGGAGAATCAAGATATACCGCTTTTGACACCAACATACCTATCACGTGGATGAGGGTCTTTTATATCGGGACACCCCCTCCTCCTTTTTCGCCTGCATACCTAAGGTTGTGCAGGACAAGTGATCCATTCTCATTTTGATTAGCATATGTAATTTGGAAACTGAATGGATCAGCATTCCATCTCCCTCCACATTTGATTAAAAGGGAGTCCTATCCAGCCACCCCTCATATGTCTGGACACTAGTGGGAGTCCTATCCACCCCCCATACTGTTGGCCTATGCTGGGAGTCCTGTGCACACACCCCTCATTTGTGTGGACACTGGTAGGAGTCCTATCCACCCCCATGCTGTTGGCCTATGCTGGGAGTCCTGTGCTCACACCCCTCATATGTCTGGACACTGGTGGGAGTCCTACCCTCCCACCCCTCTTATGTCTGGATACTTGTGGGAGTCCTATCCACCCACCCCCATACTGTTGGCCAATGGTCGTAGTCCTATACACCCCCCCATACTGTTGCCTATGCTGGGAGTCCTGTGCAAAAACCCCTCATATGTCTGGACACTGGTGGGAGTCCTATCCACCCCCCATACTGTTGGCCTATGCTGGGAGTCCTGTGCACACACACCTCATATGTCTGGACACTGGTGGGAGTCCTATCTACCCACCCCCATACTTTTGGCCACTGGTCGTAGTCTTATCCAACCCCTTACTGTTGCCCTATGCTGGGAGTCCTGTGCACACACCCCTCATATGTCTGGACAATGGTGGGAGTCCTATCCAACCACCCCCATACTGTTGGCCACTGGTTGTAGTCCTATCACCCCCCCCCATCCTGTTGGACTATGCTGGGAGTCCTGTGCACACACCCCTCATATGTCTGGAAACTGGTGGAAGTCCTATCCACCCCCCATACTGTTGGCCTATGCTGGGAGTCCTGTGCACCTACCCCTCATATGTCTGGACACTGGTGGGAGTCCTTTCCAGCCACCCCTCATATGTCTGAACACTGGTGGGAGTCCTATCCACCCACACCCATACTGTTGGGCTCTTCTGGGAGTCTTATTCACCCACCCCTCTTATGTCTGGACACTGGTGGGAGTCATATCCACCCACCCCCATACTGTTGGCCTATGCTGGGAGTCCTGTGCCCACACCCCTCATATGTCTGGACACTGCTGGGAGTCCCCCCATGTTACATGAGTTGTTAGTATAATCACCAGGCTCCATGACTCCTTCAATTCCATGTACTCCCACTGGTGGTAGCAGGGCCATGACCTTCTCCTGCCAGGGATGGTACTGTACTGATCTGCGGGGACCACCACCTCCAGTGTGCTGGTTCTGGGCGTATTCCTCATCCATCTTCCGTTTGACCATCCTCCGCAGATCGTGCCACCTGGCCTGGCAATCCCCCCTGGTGCGCCTGATGGGTGCAACAGCATTGACCATATTGACGATCCTCTCCCACAGCCGTGTTTTTATCAGCTATGCTGGTCTGTCTGACCAATGCGCCAAACAGCTGTGGCTCAACTCTGATGACTTCATCTGCAAGGATCTCCATGTCCGGGTTTGTGAACTTTGGATTCTTGTGTGTGGACATGGTGTGGGGTGTCTGTGATTGGGGTGGTGTGACGGAGTGTATGGATGGAGGGGTGTGGAACTGAATGTGAAGGGGTGTGTGGGTCGGAATGTGATTGAAGTGTGTGTTTGACGGTGTATGTGTGCAGTTGTTGGTGTGTTGTCAGTCTCTGTAGGCAAATGTGTGGGTTGCAAAGGATGATGGGTTGTGTGTGTGTATGGGCCCTTTTATTGGTCCTTTTGAGGGTGGGGCTTATTTTGAATTTGGGTGTGGTATAAGGGGTGGTTCTGAATTAGGCCCTCTGTTTGCCTGTTTTGATGTGGCCTGGACATTCATTTGCAATGGTTTGTACACAGGAGACATTTTGTGGTGTTGTGCGAGTCCTTTGCACCCTCCTTGTGCTATTTTTATAGCTTTGCGTTGGCTTCGTTCATGGGGGGTTCGAATCGTATTTGCTTTTGTGGCTCGTGCATATGCGGCGTTTATACAGGGTTCGTGGGTGCTTTGTTAAGAGGGAGTGCGTATCGTATTTGTTTGTGTGGCTCACTCAGACGGAACGTTTTCCGGGGCTTCACGTGGGCTTTGTTAATGGGGAGTGCGTTGCATATTTGTTTTTGTGGTTCGCTCATACAGGACGTTTTCCGTGGGTTCGCATGCGCTTTGTTAAGAGGGGTACGTTTCGTATTAGTTTGTGCTGCTCGCTCATACGCAATGTTTTCCGTACAAATCACAGTTCATACGCGACTATGTTTACCCGTATAAATCGCGTCCTGGGTCCCCGGTCCGGATCGTACTTGTCGGGTCGTATGGCATGTTTACGAATCGTACGGTTCAATTTCCCAAACCATATTGTACGGATCTTGGCTTATTTTTTGTACGGTTCGAAAACATTTGGACGTATTTTTGGGAAACGGATCGTACTACGCAATTCGGACGGGTTTGTATGATTCGCACGGAAACGGCTACGAATACGAATTGTCGGATGTTTTTTTTTTCCCGAATCGGAATCGACCCCTTTGCCACAGCACCAATGTTGGACACATCATTCTTATAGACTGTCAATTGAAAAGGTATAGAAAAACACTATGTTAAAAACACAACCGTTTTACCCCATGGAAAGTCCGTATTCTGAAGTAAAAAAACATAATAGTTACCCTCAGTCAGCTCATATTTCTCATACCAGCTTGTGAGGTACACTTGTAGTGTATCTAACTCCTCATGTGAGTCCTCCTTTTCAATTGACCCTCAGTCATTTTGTCAATCTGAAATCATTCCCCAAGGAAGGAATAAAAGTTTTTCAAAAGGCATGTTGGAAAATGCACATAATGCATATTATCACACCAACAATCTCAATGTAACTGTATCATCATGACTTGCGATCCCTTAATGTATTCTAATGTCATGGAAAATCGACATTCAACCAATTTCTGTTGAAAAATGCGTAATATGCCTAACAGAAAGAAGCAAGCAAAGCACTCATGTCAGCTCCTTCTACATCAAATATCAATGCAGGTCTCAAGCTCGCAGTCTCAGGGCGGTATGTGCAAGTGCGTTATAAGCCTAACAGAAAGAAGCAAGCAAACCAATCCTGTCAGCTCCTTCTACATCAAATCTGAATGCAAATATCAGGCTCGCAATCTCGGGGCCCGATTCACAGAATGAACTTACTACTTTTGGCATTCACAGAATGCACTTACTACTTTTGGTATTCACAGAATGAACTTACTCATTTCGGTATTCACAGAAGTTAGGACTACTAACTTTAGGACTCCTAAATGCCTTCTGTGAATACCGAAAATCTTAAAATTAGGATTTTTCTCAATTTAGTAGTAGTAAAGTTAGGACTCCTAACTTTAGGATGCCTAAATGCCTTCTGTGAATACCGAAAGTCTTAAAATTTGGATTTTTCTCTATTTAGTAGTAGTAAAGTTAGGACTACTAACTTTACTACTACTAAATTGAGAAAAATCCTAATTTTAAGACTTTCGGTATTCACAGAAGGCATTTAGGCATCCTAAGGTTAGTAGTCCTAACTTTACTGCTACTAAATTGAGAAAAATCGTAATTTTAAGACTTTCGGTATTCACAGAAGGCATTTAGGCGTCCTAAAGTTAGTAGTCCTAACTTTACTACTACTAAATAGAGAAAAATCCTAATTTTAAGACTTTCGGTATTCACAGAAGGCATTTAGGCATCCTAAAGTTAGGAGTCCTAACTTTACTACTACTAAATAGAGAAAAGTCCTAATTTTAAGACTTTCGGTATTCACAGAAGGCATTTAGGAGTCCTAAAGTTAGTAGTCCTAACTTCTGTGAATACCGAAATGAGTAAGTTCATTCTGTGAATACCAAAAGTAGTAAGTGCATTCTGTGAATGCCAAAAGTAGTAAGTTCATTCTGTGAATCGGGCCCTCTGGCGTTATGTGCAACAACTATGTAACTACCCTATTACATCATATCTCTTTAGGCCTTACCCCAAAGCAATGTCAAACCATCAAGGAGCCACAGTTCTCAATAATTTCCCGGCCACCCCACTTCTCACCGACTGAGGCCTCACGGAGCACAGCGTCTCCTCCTGTATCTCACTGCTGACTCTCCGTGTATTTAACACCCTGCGAGGGGCGGTCACGTGATGGCGTCACCAACGTGTTGTGTGTGGCCGCCATCTTAGAATGGGAAGGTTTTACTTTACTTTGGGAATACGATGTTCCTTTTGTACTAAAAAAACTACAATACAAATACGTTTTTTTTTTAAAAAACATGCAATCTTCAAACCTGGGGGTGAGGATGCACATACTCATTGCATTGTCCCCATAAATAATCAAGAAAGAATCAAGAAAATAATTGAGAAGAGAGTTGCTTGTAAGTTCAATTTAGGTAACTTTATTAGGCAGACACGACAATATGGCTAACAGACAATGATCGTCAACCTTCTGACACAAATGCATGGGCATCAAAATATCAGACTCAACTTAAAAAAAATCGGTGAGGGGCACCATAAAGTTAAATTATGGCAGTTTTTTGTATATAGTTTTGTAGGTACTTTATCAATGTGGTTCTACAATGAAAATCATATTCCATCTGTTTTCACAAAAGAACCTTGAAAAACAAGGGTGAAAAGACACTGATAGAAACGCCATCACTGACACCAAACTCAACTTTTACAAGCTCGATGAAGAACACTATAGAATTGAATTATGGCAGTTTTTTAATATAGAAATCGTTTTTCATCTATTCCCACAAAAGACACATTGGAAAGCAAGGGTGGAAATATTCTGATGGAAACACCATCACTTATACCAAGGGCTTTAAATTCAAAACTAGAGGATAGTGACATGGAGGTTAAATTAACCAACCCTATTCCACTCAATAACCTCATTAAGCCACTGAAGAACCTTTTAAACATTTTGTGGGGTACAAAGTACTCTCTCAAGGACTTCCCAGGTGAAACCATGTGTTGCTGTATGGCAATATTGTACTAGTTTTGTTGTCAGTTTTCCCGCCCTTATGGTGCCCTATATATTGAAGACCACATTCACAAAGTAATCTGTATACCACATTAGTGGTATTACAGTTACTGAACAGGATCAAAAACGAAAAATGCACATTAGGAGTAGTAGTCTCATTCGTTTTCACTGCAGTGGGTACACGAGTGTGGACCAGTTTTTCCTTCAAATTGCTAGATCTCTTAAAAGCAAACCTGGGGGGTGGCATCTTAAAGTCCTTGTTTGATAAAAGAGACCAGTCCTTGTGGATCGATTGTCTAATTCTGGTTGCTACCAGAGCAAAAGTCATGACTACCGGAACACAGTCATCCTTCTCTTTCACACTCTTCTCTAAGAGGACACTGCATGGAGTACTAAGGGCTCTTTTCTAAGCGTGGGCGGAAAATCCATTCCGCTTGCGGATTTTGCGTAAATTCGCAATCCGCGAACGCTCGCGAATTTACCGAAAATCCGCAAATTCGCACGCAGCGGATTTTATTTTCTTGGTGATACAATTTTGCGGAGCGCAGCGTTCACTTACCGTCATTCAGCGTTTGCCGAGTTGTTTTTCTCGATATTTTGCGAGTGCTGCGCCATTTTGGATCTTGCTGCGAGATCCCGCGGGAGTATGGCGACCGCGATTACGTCATCGCGCTCGCCACTTTGCACAGCGAGAGTTTGTCAACGCGAGTACGCCGTGATCACGTATCGCGGGAGTTCACAATCGCGAACCCATACATTCGGCCGGCAGCAACAGTCTTGCACTCGCGAAAATACAAAATTTGCAATTCTGCACAAGAAATCCACCAGCAAGCAGCATAAACCTTCTGAAAATGATGATTTTTATCAGAATAACTCCTCAAGTTGACATTTGCCTGCACTTTGTTTTGCAAGGAGTCCATTTTTGGGGGGGGTGGGGGGGTGGGAGGAAGGAAGTGCCCCACAGTCTCCAACTTCCTGTTCCTGTCCAGCAGGCTCCTCCCAGGGCTTTCTTCATGTGCTGGTCACTTTCATTCGGATTCTTCACCTGGAAGGATTACTTTTTGTGGATGCTGCTGGATATTTGGATTTGAGGCCTTTTTGACTTTCTTTGGATCACTTTTGGATTAAAAATTTCACAAGTAAGTTTCTTTGGGGCATTACAGTTGCTGCAACTACAATTTTCTAATTTTCGATTTTTGGGCTGTTGTTGGGGCCTTTTGCCAGGGGGACTCAGTGGTGGGTGGACTGAGTCTTTCTGTGGGGTCTCTTTAATAAAAACATCATGGAGGGCCTGGATGGCTTGGGATTGTGCTGATTTTTCTGTGATTTCTGTTTTTTTAGGCTGTTGTTGTGGCCTTTTCACCAGGGGTACTGAGTGGTGCATGTGCCTAGTCTTTCTGTGGGGTGTCTTGAATTTAAACATCATGGAGGGCCTGGATGGCATGGGATTGTGCTGATTTTTCTGTGTTTTTCGATTTTTTGGGGTGTTCATGGGGACAGGCCATGTGGGTGGGGGCCATTTTGAGTGCTGTTACAGGCCCTGGTCATGTGCTGGGAGGGAGGGGGCCATTTTGAATGCAGGCAGTGTTCTTAGGTCTGCAACCATTTTGCCTAGCTTTCAACCTTTATGCCCAGGGGTAGTGAGTGGTGCTTAGGCCTAGTCTTTCTGTAGGGTGTCTTGAATTTAAACATCATGGAGGGCTTGGGATTGTGCTGATTTTTCTGGGATTTTCGTTTTTTTGGGCTGCTGTTGTGGCCTTTTCTCCAGGGGTACTGAGTGGTGCATGTGCCTAGTCTTTCTGTGGGGTGTCTTGAATTTAAACATCATGGAGGGCCTGGATGGCATGGGATTGTGCTGATTATTCTGTGTTTTTCGATTTTTTGCGGTGTTCATGGGGACAGGCCATGTGGGTGGGGGCCATTTTGAGTGCTGCTACAGGCCCTGGCCATGTGCTGGGAGGGAGGGGGCCATTTTAAATGCAGGCAGTGTTCTTAGGTCTGCAACCATTTTGCCTAGCTTTCAACCTTTATGCCCAGGGGTAGTGAGTGGTGCATAGGCCTAGTCTTTCTGTGGGGTGTCTTGAATTTAAACATCATGGAGGGCTTCGGATTGTGCTGATTTTTCTGTGATTTTCGTTTTTTTGGGCTGTTGTTTTGGCCTTTTCACCAGGGGTACTGAGTGGTGCATGTGCCTAGTCTTTCTGTGGAGTGTCTTGAATTTAAACATCATGGAGGGCCTGGATGGCATGGGATTGTGCTGATTTTTCTGTGTTTTTCGATTTTCTGGGGTGTTCATGGGGACAGGCCATGTGGGTGGGGGCCATTTTGAGTGCTGCTACAGGCCCTGGCCATGTGCTGGGAGGGAGGGGGCCATTTCGATTGCAGGCAGTGTTCTTAGGTCTGCAACCATTTTGCCTAGCTTTCAACCTTTATGCCCAGGGGTAGTGAGTGGTGCATAGGCCTAGTCTTTCTGTGGGGTGTCTTGAATTTAAACATCATGGAGGGCTTGGGATTGTGCTGATTTTTCTGTGATTTACGTTTTTTTGGGCTGTTGTTGTGGCCTTTTCACCAGGGGTACTGAGTGGTGCATGTGCCTAGTCTTTCTGTGGGATGTCGTGAATTTAAACATCACGGAGGGCTTGGGATTGTGCTGATTTTTCTGTGATTTTCGTTTTTTTGGGCTGTTGTTGTGGCCTCTTCACCAGGGGTAGTGAGTGGTGCATGTGCCTAGTCTTTCTGTGGGGTGTCTTGAATTTAAACATCATGGAGGGCTTGGGATTGTGCTGATTTGTCTGTGATTTTCGTTTTTTTGGGCTGTTGTTGTGGCCTTTTTACCAGGGGTAGTGAGTGGTGCATGTGCCTAGTCTTTCTGTGGGGTGTCTTGAATTTAAACATCATGGAGGGCTTGGGATTGTGCTGATTTTTCTGTGATTTTCGTTTTTTTGGGCTGTTGTTGTGGCCTTTTCACCAGGGGTAGTGAGTGGTGCATGTGCCTAGTCTTTCTGTAGGGTGTCTTGAATTTAAACATCATGGAGGGCCTGGATGGCATGGGATTGTGCTGATTTTTCTGTGTTTTTCGATTTTTTGGGGTGTTCATGGGGACAGGCCGTGTGGGTGGGGGCCATTTTGAGTGCTGCTACAGGCCCTGGCCATGTGCTGGGAGGGAGGGGGCCATTTTGAATGCAGGCAGTGTTCTTAGGTCTGCAACTATTTTGCCTAGCTTTCAACCTTTATGCCCAGGGGTAGTGAGTGGTGCATAGGCCTAGTCTTTCTGTGGGGTGTCTTGAATTTAAACATCATGAAGGGCTTGGGATTGTGCTGATTTTTCTGTGATTTTCGTTTTTTTGGGCTGTTGTTGTGGCCTTTTCACCAGGGGTAGTGAGTGGTGCATGTGCCTAGTCTTTCTGTGGGGTGTCTTGAATTTAAACATCATGGATGGCATGGGATTGTGCTGATTTTTCTGTGTTTTTCGATTTTTTTGGGGTGTATAACTGAACTGATGTTCCTCTGTCTTCCATTGCTTTTAGGTGCACAAGACTCAAGAGAACCACCAGTGCCAGGAAGAAGTCCTGCAGCGGAATGTGTGTGCAGCATAACGCTACGCGACGTCACGTCTGGCCACAGACAACTCTGCAACTCGTGCAACTGCGGCCTGCTGTTCTGACCTGCTCTGAAGAAGATGGCCCCAAAAAAAGTTCCCCGTAGCTCCTCTAGCAAGAAAGTTGCCAGTAAGGAGCAGAAGAAGCAAGTTACCAAGGAGACTGGTGTGCCGCCCGCCACATTTTTTGGGAGTAAAAAAAAAAGTACGCCTGCAGCAGCAGCGGGACCTGCTGGGGACCAAGCTGGGAGCAGCACCCCCGCTCCATTGGGCTCAGTGCCACCACCACCACCACGCCAACTTAAGTCCAAGCCCTTGAGTGCTGCAGAGGCACTTAGTCTAGTTGTTCAATCACCATCGACCAGTGATGTTGGCTCATCGCAAGAAAGTAGCAGCAATCCCTCAATCAACATAGGTTGTTGTAACTCATCTGACGATTGTTGAACAATCACAGCCGCAGTAACAACCACATGTGCAAGTACAAGCCCAAGTACATGTGGAAGGAGAGGCAGTGCAAGGAGATGCGCAAGCAGAGGTGCATGAAGGGTCACAAGTGCCCACAATAGTTGCTCCTCCCGAAGTAGGGGCACATCAGGAAATTGACAATCAAGCCCAGGTATCATTTGAGGAAGCCACTCCTCCTGATGATCATTCATTGTCTTCCACATCCCTAGCAAGTAAAAGATCAAGGCTGGTGTCTACATCTTCTTCAAGCCCACCTCCTTCTGATGATATGGATGAAAATTGGGAACCACCACGGCCGTCTGAGAGTGAGGCACACCATGATCTGACAAAGGTAGTTAAGCGTAAAAGGAAGGTCGTCAAAAAACTCATAGTAATGGAGTGTGATGAGGCTCAACAAGAAGTGGCGGATACTGCTGCTGATGAAGGCTCTCACGACGACGACCCAGTCATCATAAAGGTCACTGCAGCCCCAGCGAGCATGCAGCAAATAGACATTTTGACCCTAGCCCGAGAAGCTGTTGAGCGTGATGATGTTGTCGATGAGGAGGCAATGGAAGAAACACCACAATCATTGGAGTTAACTAGTACACCAACACGTACCGCTTTCATATTTCTTCCTCGCCAGAAGGGACCTCCATCCACCTCGACCTCAATTAGTGGTGGTGAAAGTGCAAAACGTACTAAAGTTCGGCAATCCACATCCTCCACTTCATCTGGCATTAGCAGCAGGACCACCACCGCCAGTATCGCCGCCTCCTGCGGCCCCCAAAGACATTTCAAGTCAGCAGTTTGGGACTTCTTTAGTGTTTGCCCAAAAAAGGAAAACCTCGCCATTTGTAGCATTTGTAAGCATGCGGTTAGTCGTGGTAAGTTTGGTACCAACTATGGTACCGGAGGCCAGAGAGGTCATTTTGAGAGACAGCACGCTGTCCAATGGTTTGCGCACCTAAAGGAGATCAAGGAAGCCCGAAGTGCAAGTCAAGAAAACGTTGATGTTTCATCTCATGATGACGAGGAGGAAGAAGACGTGTCAAACACTTCAATTACACCCAGTACCCCTGTCAGCAGCACACCCCATGTGAGCCACACTAAGAGTGTGGGAGACAGTGAGACACCAATGCGAAAAAGTTCATCAGCGAGCGTAACTGGGTCGAAGAAGTCATCATCATCCCGTAAATGCTTGGTCCAGGGCAACATTAGAGCCATGTTTACAGAAGCGCAGTATGACCGCAACCACCCACTGACGTGTCAGTATAACGCTAAGCTGGCTAAAATGCTAGCTCTGGACCTTCTTCCTTTTTCTTTTGTAGACGGGATTGGTTTTCTAAAATTAGTGGCAGCGCTCTGCCCTAAATGGAAGGTTCCTAGCCGGTTCTATTTTGCCAGAGTTGCGGTTCCAGCACTACATGAAGATGTGCTGGAGGTGATTGGGGCAGCTTTGCAGAAGAGTGCTGTTCACACTATACATCTGACAACAGACATGTGGACCAGTGGCACAGGCGCTGATTACATGTGCATCACTGCACACTGGTTCTCTTTTTCAGGGGTTAAAGCAAAGCTAAACGCAGGTGTTGACCCGGAACAAGTTTTTAAAGCTGCTCGGAAACATGCAACACTAGCCATGTTTGGCTTGGAGAAACGTCACACAGCACAAAACATTTTGGATGAGTTTAACACAAAGGTCCTTCACTGGCTGTCCCCAAAAAAATGCCAGATTGGTTATGTGTCCACGGATAATGGCGCCAATGTAGTTAAGGCCATGGAGCTGGGTCACTATTTCAGAGTGCCGTGTTTGGCGCACTGTATAAACCTGGTTGTTAAAAAATTCTTGAGTGATAAAGACAGTCCGGCGTGCGAGGTAGTGGACACCTGCCGAAAAATGTGCAACCATTTCAGCCATTCTTTTAAGGCCCGGAAGCATCTGAGGAGCCTGCTACATGAACGTCGAACGCCAGTGAAAGCACTCATCCAGGAGGTGGTAACACGTTGGAACTCATCCTTCTACATGCTTGAGCGTCTGTATGAGCAGTATACGGTACTCGATCAGTATTTCTTAACACAGGGTACTGCTCTGAAGGACCTGAGGCTTGATGCGGCGCAATGGGACCTAGTTAAAAGCCTGACAGACATGCTTCGTCCTTTTGAGGTCTTCACGCGTTAAGTCAGCAAGGAGGACTGTAATTTGGGAAAAGCTATCCCATTGTTGCGCGTGCTGGAGCACCAACGGAAGGCGGTTTCTTCTATGTTTGAAAAAGATGAAAAAAAGCAAGACGCTTTTCTTTTGGCAGAGAAATTATTAGAGCGCCTACTTGGTGATGAACGTCTTAAAATGATCCACTCAGAACAGCAATACATTTGTGCTACTATTCTGGATCCACGCTACAAAAAGGCGCTGGCAGGCCAAGCATTCTTTCCTTTTGGTGATCAAGATGTTACAAAGTACAAACGTTGGCTAGCCTTGTCAGCCAAGAGTTTTGAAAGAGAACGGCAGGAAATTGAAGGAAAAGGCAGTACATCAGCATCAGCAGGCAATCCCAAGTCAAAAGAATCCACTTCTGCACCTGTGGCTGTGGCACAAGTGACCTCTCAGCCGTTAAAGACACCGCCAACCGGATCATCTTTACCAGAAACAACAGTAACATTGGATGCAGAAGAGGATTGGCTAACTCGGCTTGGGTTTGGTTCTCAAAAGGTCACAGCAAAAAGTAAGCCTAGTGGAGGAACCTTAGAGGACCTTGAGTCGATGGTGCAGGACTATCTGAATAACTCAACAGAGGTCTATGTTAATTCTGACCCATTGGCGTATTGGCATGGGGAAAAAGAATTGTGGGCACAGCTCTCCAACCTGGCTATAAACTACTTGTCTTGCCCACTCGCAAGTGTGTCTTCTGAACGTGTTTTCAGTGCTGCTGGTGGCATTGTAACTTCCAAACGGAGCCGCCTCTCAACCAAAAATGTGGAGAGGTTAACAATGATCAAGATGAATCAGCACCTCATACCACCAGATTACAAAGTACGAGAAAGCACGCCGGATGAAGACGAGGTGGACAGCAACGTAGATGAGGGAATTTCTTCTCTGTTAGGTGACACTGACCTCACCCTACCTGAATTCGCAGAGTATGATGACAAAGCCTTATTCTTATTCACTGACACTGAGCCCTGAAAATAAGACAATGAATCAATAACTTTCTTTTTCGTCCTTATTCACTTTTATTCCTGTGTGTCTGTCTTTCTTTGTTGTGCACAGTTAATATAATTCAAACTTTAATCAGCTAATCACAAAAACAAGCCCAACAGCAGAACTGTCTTCACTTGTTTGCATATTGATTTGAAGGTGCCGCAGTCTGCATTCCTCAGGTTCACAAGTTCAGAAGAACATGCTCCTCTATCCTCCTCCTCCAGACTCCTATTTCCCTCAAAGCAGAGGGCTGGATTACGCCCAATGAAGAAAGACTCAGCACTTTTGGGGGTGTTCTACTTCTTTGCGGGTGAGTTGACTACTCTGGGGCCATTGCTGGGAAGCTCTAATACCGGATGAAAGTGGTTTGGACCAAAACGGAGGCGGACTTTTTTTTGCGTTTTTGCTGACTTGCTTGCCTTTGAGGTGCTCTTTGGGGGGGGGGGTTCCGGGTGTTTGTGGGTGAGTTTTGGGGTCGGGGAGCACTGCTGGGACAGTCTAATCTTGATTGCATTTGCTTTTCAGGAAATCTGTGGTGGAAAACGGGAGTTATGACCTAGCTGCACAGCGCATTTGGACCGAAGGCCGAGAAATATTGTAAGTATGAGATTTTCCTTTTAGGCTGTATGGGGGTGTTGTGCTTTTTGGCGGGTGGGTTGGTGGGTCTTGGGGCATTCCTGGGAAGGCCTAATACCGGATAGAAGTGGTTGGGACAAAATCCATGCAGAATTTATTTTTTGCTATTTCCGACATTTTGCTCAATGTAGCGTTTTCGGGGGCCTGTTTGGGGGGCTTCTTGGTGTTTGTGGGTGGGTTTCGGGGTCTGGGAGCACTGCTGGCTATGGATACTTTAGTTAGCAATAGGTTTGAAGCAAATCCATGGTGGCAGAGGGGAGTTAGGGCCTAGCTGCAGAGCACGCGCGGAGTGATTTGGGAAAGTGGCAAAAAAATGACTTAGTTCCCATTTTTGTACTTTTGCTTTTTGACTGTTTGGGGGTCTTCTACTAGTTTTCTCCTGGGTTGACGGCTCTGGGCCATTGCTGGGAAGCTCTAATACCGGATAAAAGTGGTTTGGACCAAATCGGAGGCGGAATTTTTTGTGTGTTTTTGCTGACTTGCTTGCCTTTGAGGTGCTCTTTGGGGGGGTTCCGGGTGTTTGTGGGTGAGTTTTGGGGTCTGGGAGCACTGCTGGGACAGTCTAATCTTGATTGCATTTGCTTTTCAGGAAATTCGTGGTGGAAAACGGGAGTTATGACCTAGCTGCACAGCGCGTTTGGACTGAAGGCCGAGAAATATTGTAAGTTTGAGATTTTCCTTTTTGGCTGTTTGAGGGTGTTGTGCTTTTTGGTGGGTGGGTTGGCGGTCTTGGGGCATTCCTGGGAAGGTCTAATACCGGATAGAAGTGGTTGGGACAAAATCCATGCAAAAAATTTTTTGTTGCTATTTCCGACATTTTGCTCAATGTAGCATTTTCGGGGGCCTGTTTGGGGGGCTTCCTGGTGTTTGTGGGTGGGTTTTGGGGTCTGGGAGCACTGCTGGCTATGGATACTTTAGTTTGCAAGAGGTTTGAAGCAAATCCATGGTGGCAGAGGGGAGTTAGGGCCTAGCTGCAGAGCGCTCGCTGAGTGATTTGGGAAATTGGTAAAAAAATGACTAAGTTCCCATTTTTGTACTTTTGCTTTTTGGCTGTTTGGGGGGTCTTCTACTAATTTTCTCCTGGGTTGACGGCTCTGGGGCCATTGCTGGGAAGCTCTCATACCAGATAAAAGTGGATTGGACCAAATCGGAGGCGGAAATTTTGTTGTGTTTTTGCTGACTTGCTTGTCTTTGAGGTGCTCTTTGGGGGGTTTCGGGTGTTTGTGGGTGAGTTTTGGGGTCTGGGAGCACTGCTGGGACAGTCTAATCTTGATTGCATTTGCTTTTCAGGAAATCCGTGGTGGAATACGGGAGTTATGGCCTAGCTGCACAGCAAGTTTGGACCGAAGGCCGAGAAATATTGTAAGTATGAGATTTTCCTTTTTGGCTGTTTGGGGGTGTTGTGCTTTTTGGCGGGTGGGTTGGCGGGTCTTGGGGCATTCCTGGGAAGGTCTAATACCGAATAGAAGTGGTTGGGACAAAATCCATGCAGATTTTTTTTTTGCTATTTCTGACATTTTGCTCAATGTAGCGTTTTCGGGGGCCTGTTTGGGGGGCTTCCTGGTGTTTGTGGGTGGGTTTCGGGGTCTGGGAGCACTGCTGGCTATGGATACTTTAGTTTGCAAGAGGTTTGAAGCAAATCCATGGTGGCATAGGGGTGTTAGGGCCTAGCTGCAGAGCGCGCGCGGAGTGATTTGGGAAATTGGCAAGAAAATGACTGTCCCCATTTTTGTACTTTTGTTTTTTGGCTGTTTAGGGGTCTTCTACTAGTTTTCTCCTGGGTTGACGGCTCTGGGGCCATTGCTAGGAAGCTCTAATACCGGATAAAAGTGGTTTGGACCAAATCGGAGGCGGACATTTTTTTGTGTTTTTGCTGACTTGCTTGCCTTTGAGGTGCTCTTTGGGGGGGTTCCGGGTGTTTCTGGGTGTTTTGGGGTCTGGGAGCACTGCTGGGACAGTCTAATCTTGATTGCATTTGCTTTTCAGGAAATCCGTGGTGGAAAACGGGAGTTATGGCCTAGCTGCACAGCACGTTTGGACCGAAGGCCGAGAAATATTGTAAGTATGAGATTTTCCTTTTTGGCTGTTTGGGGGTGTTGTGCTTTTTGGCGGGTGGGTTGGCGGGTCTTGGGGCATTCCTGGGAAGGTCTAATACCGAATAGAAGTGGTTGGGACAAAATCCATGCAGAATTTTTTTTGCTATTTCTGACATTTTGCTCAATGTAGTGTTTTCGGGGGCCTGTTTGGGGGGCTTCCTGGTGTTTGTGGGTGGGTTTCGGGGTCTGGGAGCACTGCTGGCTATGGATACTTTAGTTTGCAAGAGGTTTGAAGCAAATCCATGGTGGCATAGGGGTGTTAGGGCCTAGCTGCAGAGCGCGCGGAGTGATTTGGGAAATTGGCAAGAAAATGACTGTCCCCATTTTTGTACTTTTGTTTTTTGGCTGTTTGGGGGTCTTCTACTAGTTTTCTCCTGGGTTGACGGCTTTGGGGCCATTGCTAGGAAGCTCTAATACCGGATAAAAGTGGTTTGGACCAAATCGGAGGCGGACATTTTTTTGTGTTTTTGCTGACTTGCTTGCCTTTGAGGTGCTCTTTGGGGGGGTTCCGGGTGTTTCTGGGTGTTTTGGGGTCTGGGAGCACTGCTGGGACAGTCTAATCTTGATTGCATTTGCTTTTCAGGAAATCCGTGGTGGAAAATGGGAGTTATGGCCTAGCTGCACAGCACGTTTGGACCGAAGGCCGAGAAATATTGTAAGTATGAGATTTTCCTTTTTGGCTGTTTGGGGGTGTTGTGCTTTTTGGCGGGTGGGTTGGCGGGTCTTGGGGCATTCCTGGGAAGGTCTAATACCGGATAGAAGTGGTTGGGACAAAATCCATGCAGAATTTTTTTTTGCTATTTCGGACATTTTGCTCAATGTAGCGTTTTCGGGGGCCTGTTTGGGGGGCTTCCTGGTGTTTGTGGGTGGGTTTCGGGGTCTGGGAGCACTGCTGGCTATGGATACTTTAGTTTGCAAGAGGTTTGAAGCAAATCCATGGTGGCATAGGGGTGTTAGGGCCTAGCTGCAGAGCGCGCGCGGAGTGATTTGGGAAATTGGCAAAAAATTGACTGTCCCCATTTTTGTACTTTTGTTTTTTGGACTTTATGGGGGTCTTCTACTAGTTTTCTCCTGAGTTGACGGCTTTGGTGCCATTGCTGGGAAGCTCTAATACCGGATAAAAGTGGTTTGGACCAAATCGGAGGCGGACATTTTTTTGTGTTTTTGCTGACTTGCTTGCCTTTGAGGTGCTCTTTGGGGGGGTTCCGGGTGTTTGTGGGTGTTTTGGGGTCTGGGAGCACTGCTGGGACAGTCTAATCTTGATTGCATTTGCTTTTCAGGAAATCCGTGGTGGAAAACGGGAGTTATGGCCTAGCTGCACAGCACGTTTGGACCGAAGGCCGAGAAATATTGTAAGTATGAGATTTTCCTTTTTGGCTGTTTGGGGGTGTTGTGCTTTTTGGCGGGTGGGTTGGCGGGTCTTGGGGCATTCCTGGGAAGGTCTAATAACGAATAGAAGTGGTTGGGACAAAATCCATGCAGAATTTTTATTTGCTATTTCTGACATTTTGCTCAATGTAGCGTTTTCGGGGGCCTGTTTGGGGGGCTTCCTGGTGTTTGTGGGTGGGTTTCGGGGTCTGGGAGCACTGCTGGCTATTGATACTTTAGTTTGCAAGAGGTTTGAAGCAAATCCATGGTGGCATAGTGGTGTTAGGGCCTAGCTGCAGAGCGCGCGCGGAGTGATTTGGGAAATTGGCAAGAAAATGACTGTCCCCATTTTTGTACTTTTGTTTTTTGGCTGTTTGGGGTTCTTCTACTAGTTTTCTCCTGGGTTTGACGGCTTTGGGGCCATTGCTGGGAAGCTCTAATACCGGATAAAAGTGGTTTGGACCAAATCGGAGGCGGACATTTTTTTGTGTTTTTGCTGACTTGCTTGCCTTTGAGGTGCTCTTTGGGGGGGTTCCGTGTGTTTGTGGTTGAGTTTTGGGGTCTGGGAGCACTGCTGGGACAGTCTAATCTTGATTGCATTTGCTTTTCAGGAAATCCGTGGTTGAAAACGGGAGTTATGGCCTAGCTGCCCAGCGCGTTTGGACTGAAGGCCGAGAAATATTGTAAGTATGAGATTTTCCTTTTTGGCTTTTTGGGGGTGTTGTGCTTTTTGGCGGGTGGGTTGGCGGGTCTTGGGGCATTCCTGGGAAGGTCTAATACCGAATAGAAGTGGTTGGGACAAAATCCATGCAGAATTTTTTTTTGCTATTTCTGACATTTTGCTGAATGTAGCGTTTTCGGGGGCCTGTTTGGGGGGCTTCCTGGTGTTTGTGGGTGGGTTTCGGGGTCTGGGAGCACTGCTCGCTATGGATACTTTAGTTTGCAAGAGGTTTGAAGCAAATCCATGGTGGCATAGGGGTGTTAGGGCCTAGCTGCAGAGCGCGCGCGGAGTGATTTGGGAAATTGGCAAGAAAATGACTGTCCCCATTTTTGTACTTTTGTTTTTTGGCTGTTTGGGGGTCTTCTACTAGTTTTCTCCTGGGTTGACGGCTTTGGGGCCATTGCTGGGAAGCTCTAATACCGGATAAAAGTGGTTTGGACCAAATCGGAGGCGGACATTTTTTTGTGTTTTTGCTGACTTGCTTGCCTTTGAGGTGCTCTTTGGGGGGGTTCCGGGTGTTTGTGGGTGACTTTTGGGGTCTGGGAGCACTGCTGGGACAGTCTAATCTTGATTGCATTTGCTTTTCAGGAAATCCGTGGTGGAAAACGGGAGTTATGGCCTAGCTGCACAGCGCGTTTGGACCGAAGGCCGAGAAATATTGTAAGTATGAGATTTTCCTTTTTGGCTGTTTGGGGGTTTTGTGCTTTTTGGCGGGTGGGTTGGCGGGTCTTGGGGCATTCCTGGGAAGGTCTAATACCGTATAGAAGTGGTTGGGACAAAATCCATGCAGATTTTTTTTTGCTATTTCGGACATTTTGCTCAATGTAGCGTTTTCGGGGGCCTTTTTGGGGGGCTTCCTGGTGTTTGTGGGTGGGTTTCGGGGTCTGGGAGCACTGCTGGCTATGGATACTTTAGTTTGCAAGAGGTTTGAAGCAAATCCATGGTGGCAGAGGGGAGTTAGGGCCTAGCTGCAGAGCGCGCGCGGAGTGATTTGGGAAATTGGCAAGAAAATTACTAAGTTCCCATTTTTGTACTTTTGCTTTTTGGCTGTTTGGGGGTCTTCTACTAGTTTTCTCCTGGTTTGACGGCTCTGGGGCCATTGCTGGGAAGCTCTAATACCGGATAAAAGTGGTTTGGACCAAATCGGAAGCAGAATTTTTTTTGTGTTTTTGCTGACTTGCTTGCCTTTGAGGTGCTCTTTGGGGGGGTTCCGGGTGTTTGTGCGTGAGTTTTGGGGTCTGGGAGCACTGCTGGGACAGTCTAATCTTGGTTGCATTTGCTTTTCACGAAGTCCGTGGTGGAAAATGGGAGTTATGGCCTAGCTGCACAGCGCGTTTGGACCGAAGGCCGAGAAATATTGTAAGTATGAGATTTTCCTTTTGGGCTGTTTGGGGGTGTTGTGCTTTTTGGCAGGTGGGTTGGCGGGTCTTGGGGCATTCCTGGGAAGGTCTAATACGGGATAGAAGTGGTTGGGACAAAATCCATGCAGATTTTTTTTTTGCTATTTCTGACATTTTTCTCAATGTAGCGTTTTCGGGGGCCTGTTTGGGGGGCTTCCTGGTGTTTGTGGGTGGGTTTCGGGGTCTGGGAGCACTGATGGCTATGGATACTTTAGTTTGCAAGAGGTTTGAAGCAAATCGATAGTGGCTGAGGGGAGTTAGGGCCTAGCTGCAGAGCGCGTGCGGAGTGATTTGGGAAATTGGCAAGAAAATGACTAAATCCCCATTTTTGTACTTTTGCTTTTTGGCTGTTTGGGGGTCTTCTACTAGTTTTCTCCTGGTTTGACGGCTCTGGGGCCATTGCTGGGAAGCTCTAATACCGGATAAAAGTGGTTTGGACCAAATCGGAGGTGGACATTTTTTTGTGTTTTTGCTGACTTGCTTGCCTTTGAGGTGCTCTTTGGGGGGGGGTTCCGGGTGTTTGTGGGTGTTTTGGGGTCGGGGAGCACTGCTGGGACAGTCTAATCTTGATTGCATTTGCTTTTCAGGAAATCCGTGGTGGAAAACTGGAGTTATGGCCTAGCTGCACAGCACGTTTGGACCGAAGGCCGAGAAATATTGTAAGTATGAGATTTTCCTTTTTGGCTGTTTGGGGGTGTTTTGCTTTTTGGCGGGTGGGTTGGCGGGTCTTGGGGCATTCCTGGGAAGGTCTAATACCGGATAGAAGTGGTTGGGACAAAATCCATGCAGAATTTTTTTTGTTGCTATTTCCGACATTTTGCTCAATGTAGCATTTTCAGGGGCCTGTTTGGGGGGCTTCCTGGTATTTGTGGGTGGGTTTTGGGGTCTGGGAGCACTGCTGGCTATGGATACTTTAGTTTGCAAGAGGTTTGAAGCAAATCCATGGTGGCAGAGGGGAGTTAGGGCCTAGCTGCAGAGCGCTCGCTGAGTGATTTGGGAAATTGGTAAAAAAATGACTAAGTTCCCATTTTTGTACTTTTGCTTTTTGGCTGTTTGGGGGTCTTCTACTAATTTTCTCCTGGGTTGACGGCTCTGGGGCCATTGCTGGGAAGCTCTAATACCAGATAAAAGTGGATTGGACCAAATCGGAGGCGGACATTTTGTTGTGTTTTTGCTGACTTGCTTGTCTTTGAGGTGCTCTTTGGGGGGTTCCGGGTGTTTGTGGGTGAGTTTTGGGGTCTGGGAGCACTGCTGGGACAGTCTAATCTTGATTGCATTTGCTTTTCAGGAAATCCGTGGTGGAATACGGGAGTTATGGCCTAGCTGCACAGCAAGTTTGAACCGAAGGCCGAGAAATATTGTAAGTATGAGATTTTCCTTTTTGGCTGTTTGGGGGTGTTGTGCTTTTTGGCGGGTGGGTTGGCGGGTCTTGGGGCATTCCTGGGAAGGTCTAATACCGAATAGAAGTGGTTGGGACAAAATCCATGCAGATTTTTTTTTTGCTATTTCTGACATTTTGCTCAATGTAGCGTTTTCGGGGGCCTGTTTGGGGGGCTTCCTGGTGTTTGTGGGTGGGTTTCGGGGTCTGGGAGCACTGCTGGCTATGGATACTTTAGTTTGCAAGAGGTTTGAAGCAAATCCATGGTGGCAGAGGGGAGTTAGGGCCTAGCTGCAGAGCGCGCGCGGAGTGATTTGGGAAATTGGCAAGAAAATGACTGTCCCCATTTTTGTACTTTTGTTTTTTGGCTGTTTGGGGGTCTTCTACTAGTTTTCTCCTGGGTTGACAGCTTTGGGGCCATTGCTAGGAAGCTCTAATACCGGATAAAAGTGGTTTGGACCAAATCGGAGGCGGACATTTTTTTGTGTTTTTGCTGACTTGCTTGCCTTTGAGGTGCTCTTTGGGGGGGTTCCGGGTGTTTGTGGGTGTATTGGGGTCTGGGAGCACTGCTGGGACAGTCTAATCTTGATTGCATTTGCTCTTCAGGAAATCCGTGGTGGAAAACGGGAGTTATGGCCTAGCTGCACAGCACGTTTGGACCGAAGGCCGAGAAATATTGTAAGTATGAGATTTTCCTTTTTGGCTGTTTGGGGGTGTTGTGCTTTTTGGCGGGTGGGTTGGCGGGTCTTGGGGCATTCCTGGGAAGGTCTAATACCGGATAGAAGTGGTTGGGACAAAATCCATGCAGAATTTTTTTGTTGCTATTTCCGACATTTTGCTCAATGTAGCATTTTCAGGGGCCTGTTTGGGGGGCTTCCTGGTGTTTGTGGGTGGGTTTTGGGGTCTGGGAGCACTGCTGGCTATGGATACTTTAGTTTGCAAGAGGTTTGAAGCAAATCCATGGTGGCAGAGGGGAGTTAGGGCCTAGCTGCAGAGCGCTCGCTGAGTGATTTGGGAAATTGGTAAAAAAATGACTAAGTTCCCATTTTTGTACTTTTGCTTTTTGGCTGTTTGGGGGTCTTCTACTAATTTTCTCCTGGGTTGACGGCTCTGGGGCCATTGCTGGGAAGCTCTAATACCAGATAAAAGTGGATTGGACCAAATCGGAGGCGGACATTTTGTTGTGTTTTTGCTGACTTGCTTGTCTTTGAGGTGCTCTTTGGGGGGTTCCGGGTGTTTGTGGGTGAGTTTTGGGGTCTGGGAGCACTGCTGGGACAGTCTAATCTTGATTGCATTTGCTTTTCAGGAAATCCGTGGTGGAATACGGGAGTTACGGCCTAGCTGCACAGCAAGTTTGGACCGAAGGCCGAGAAATATTGTAAGTATGAGATTTTCCTTTTTGGCTGTTTGGGGGTGTTGTGCTTTTTGGCGGGTGGGTTGGCGGGTCTTGGGGCATTCCTGGGAAGGTCTAATACCGAATAGAAGTGGTTGGGACAAAATCCATGCAGATTTTTTTTTTGCTATTTCTGACATTTTGCTCAATGTAGCGTTTTCGGGGGCCTGTTTGGGGGGCTTCCTGGTGTTTGTGGGTGGGTTTCGGGGTCTGGGAGCACTGCTGGCTATGGATACTTTAGTTTGCAAGAGGTTTGAAGCAAATCCATGGTGGCATAGGGGTGTTAGGGCCTAGCTGCAGAGCGCGCGCGGAGTGATTTGGGAAATTGGCAAGAAAATGACTGTCCCCATTTTTGTACTTTTGTTTTTTGGCTGTTTGGGGGTCTTCTACTAGTTTTCTCCTGGGTTGACGGCTTTGGGGCCATTGCTAGGAAGCTCTAATACTGGATAAAAGTGGTTTGGACCAAATCGGAGGCGGACATTTTTTTGTGTTTTTGCTGACTTGCTTGCCTTTGAGGTGCTCTTTGGGGGGGTTCCGGGTGTTTCTGGGTGTTTTGGGGTCTGGGAGCACTGCTGGGACAGTCTAATCTTGATTGCATTTGCTTTTCAGGAAATCCGTGGTGGAAAACGGGAGTTATGGCCTAGCTGCACAGCACGTTTGGACCGAAGGCCGAGAAATATTGTAAGTATGAGATTTTCCTTTTTGGCTGTTTGGGGGTGTTGTACTTTTTGGCGGGTGGGTTGGCGGGTCTTGGGGCATTCCTGGGAAGGTCTAATACCGGATAGAAGTGGTTGGGACAAAATCCATGCAGAATTTTTTTTGTTGCTATTTCCGACATTTTGCTCAATGTAGCATTTTCAGGGGCCTGTTTGGGGGGCTTCCTGGTGTTTGTGGATGGGTTTTGGGGTCTGGGAGCACTGCTGGCTATGGATACTTCAGTTTGCAAGAGGTTTGAAGCAAATCCATGGTGGCAGAGGGGAGTTAGGGCCTAGCTGCAGAGCGCTCGCTGAGTGATTTGGGAAATTGGTAAAAAAATGACTAAGTTCCCATTTTTGTACTTTTGCTTTTTGGCTGTTTGGGGGTCTTCTACTAATTTTCTCCTGGGTTGACGGCTCTGGGGCCATTGCTGGGAAGCTCTAATACCAGATAAAAGTGGATTGGACCAAATCGGAGGCGGACATTTTGTTGTGTTTTTGCTGACTTGCTTGTCTTTGAGGTGCTCTTTGGGGGGTTCCGGGTGTTTGTGGGTGAGTTTTGGGGTCTGGGAGCACTGCTGGGACAGTCTAATCTTGATTGCATTTGCTTTTCAGGAAATCCGTGGTGGAATACGGGAGTTACGGCCTAGCTGCACAGCAAGTTTGGACCGAAGGCCGAGAAATATTGTAAGTATGAGATTTTCCTTTTTGGCTGTTTGGGGGTGTTGTGCTTTTTGGCGGGTGGGTTGGCGGGTCTTGGGGCATTCCTGGGAAGGTCTAATACCGAATAGAAGTGGTTGGGACAAAATCCATGCAGATTTTTTTTTGCTATTTCTGACATTTTGCTCAATGTAGCGTTTTTGGGGGCCTGTTTGCGGGGCTTCCTGGTGTTTGTGGGTGGGTTTCGGGGTCTGGGAGCACTGCTGGCTATGGATACTTTAGTTTGCAAGAGGTTTGAAGCAAATCCATGGTGGCATAGGGGTGTTAGGGCCTAGCTGGAGAGCGCGCGCGGAGTGATTTGGGAAATTGGCAAGAAAATGACTGTCCCCATTTTTGTACTTTTGTTTTTTGGCTGTTTGGGGGTCTTCTACTAGTTTTCTCCTGGGTTGACGGCTTTGGGGCCATTGCTAGGAAGCTCTAATACCGGATAAAAGTGGTTTGGACCAAATCGGAGGCGGACATTTTTTTGTGTTTTTGCTGACTTGCTTGCCTTTGAGGTGCTCTTTGGGGGGGTTCCGGGTGTTTGTGGGTGTATTGGGGTCTGGGAGCACTGCTGGGACAGTCTAATCTTGATTGCATTTGCTCTTCAGGAAATCCGTGGTATAAAAAAACGGGAGTTATGGCCTAGCTGCACAGCACGTTTGGACCGAAGGCCGAGAAATATTGTAAGTATGAGATTTTCCTTTTTGGCTGTTTGGGGGTGTTGTGCTTTTTGGCGGGTGGGTTGGCGGGTCTTGGGGCATTCCTGGGAAGGTCTAATACCGAATAGAAGTGGTTGGGACAAAATCCATGTAGAATTTTTTTTGCTATTTCTGACATTTTGCTCAATGTAGCGTTTTCGGGGGCCTGTTTGGGGGGCTTCCTCGTGTTTGTGGGTGGGTTTCGGGGTCTGGGAGCACTGCTGGCTATGGATACTTTGGTTTGCAAGAGGTTTGAAGCAAATCCATGGTGGCATAGGGGTGTTAGGGCCTAGCTGCAGAGCGCGCGCGGAGTGATTTGGGAAATTGGCAAGAAAATGACTGTCCCCATTTTTGTACTTTTGTTTTTTGGCTGTTTGGGGGTCTTCTACTAGTTTTCTCCTGGGTTGACGGCTTTGGGGCCATTGCTGGGAAGCTCTAATACCGGATAAAAGTGGTTTGGACCAAATCGGAGGTGGACATTTTTTTGTGTTTTTGCTGACTTGCTTGCCTTTGAGGTGCTCTTTGAGGGGGGTTCCGGGTGTTTGTGGGTGTTTTGGGGTCTGGGAGCACTGCTGGGACAGTCTAATCTTGATTGCATTTGCTTTTCAGGAAATCCGTGGTGGAAAACTGGAGTTATGGCCTAGCTGCACAGCACGTTTGGACCGAAGGCCGAGAAATATTGTAAGTATGAGATTTTCCTTTTTGGCTGTTTGGGGGTGTTGTGCTTTTTGGCGGGTGGGTTGGCGGGTCTTGGGGCATTCCTGGGAAGGACTAATACCGAATGGAAGTGGTTGGGACAAAATCCATGCAGAATTTTTTTTTGCTATTTCTGACATTTTGCTCAATGTAGCGTTTTCGGGGGCCTGTTTGGGGGGCTTCCTGGTGTTTGTGGGTGGGTTTCGGGGTCTGGGAGCACTGCTGGCTATGGATACTTTAGTTTGCAAGAGGTTTGAAGCAAATCCATGGTGGCATAGGGGTGTTAGGGCCTAGCTGCAGAGCGCGCGCGGAGTGATTTGGGAAATTGGCAAGAAAATGACTGTCCCATTTTTGTACTTTTGTTTTTTGGCTGTTTGGGGGTCTTCTACTAGTTTTCTCCTGAGTTGACGGCTTTGGGGCCATTGCTGGGAAGCTCTAATACCGGATAAAAGTGGTTTGGACCAAATCGGAGGCGGACATTTTTTTGTGTTTTTGCTGACTTGCTTGCCTTTGAGGTGCTCTTTGGGGGGGTTCCGTGTGTTTGTGGGTGAGTTTTGGGGTCTGGGAGCACTGCTGGGACAGTCTAATCTTGATTGCATTTGCTTTTCAGGAAATCCGTGGTGGAAAACGGGAGTTATGGCCTAGCTGCACAGCGCGTTTGGACCGAAGGCCGAGAAATATCGTAAGTATGAGATTTTCCTTTTTGGCTGTTTGGGGGTGTTGTGCTTTTTGGCGGGTGGGTTGGCGGGTCTTGGGGCATTCCTGGGAAGGTCTAATACCGGATAGAAGTGGTTGGGACAAAATCCATGCAGAATTTTTTTTTGCTATTTCGGACATTTTGCTCAATGTAGCGTTTTCGGGGGCCTGTTTGGGGGGCTTCCTGGTGTTTGTGGGTGGGTTTCGGGGTCTGGGAGCACTGCTGGCTATGGATACTTTAGTTTGCAAGAGGTTTGAAGCAAATCCATGGTGGCAGAGGGGAGTTAGGGCCTAGCTGCAGAGCGCGCGCGGAGTGATTTGGGAAATTGGTAGAAAAATGACTAAGTTCCCATTTTTGTACTTTTGCTTTTTGGCTGTTTGGGGGTCTTCTACTAATTTTCTCCTGGGTTGACGGCTCTGGGGCCATTGCTGGGAAACTCTAATACCAGATAAAAGTGGATTGGACCAAATCGGAGGCGGAAATT
Source organism: Lissotriton vulgaris (assembly GCF_964263255.1). Classification (NCBI taxonomy): domain Eukaryota; kingdom Metazoa; phylum Chordata; class Amphibia; order Caudata; family Salamandridae; genus Lissotriton; species Lissotriton vulgaris. Next base: position 1,977,789,627 of record NC_141689.1, on the reverse strand, counting down.
TTGTGGTGTTTTTGCTGACTTGCTTGTCTTTGAGGTGCTCTTTGGGGGATTCCGGGTGTTTGTGGGTGAGTTTTGGGGTCTGGGAGCACTGCTGGGACAGTCTAATCTTGATTGCATTTGCTTTTCAGGAAATCCGTGGTGGAAAACGGGAGTTATGGCCCAGCTGCACAGCACGTTTGGACCGAAGGCCGAGAAATATTGTAAGTATGAGATTTTCCTTTTTGGCTGTTTGGGGGTGTTGTGCTTTTTGGCGGGTGGGTTGGCGGGTCTTGGGGCATTCCTGGGAAGGTCTAATACCGAATAGAAGTGGTTGGGACAAAATCCATGCAGAATTTTTTTGCTATTTCTGACATTTTGCTCAATGTAGCGTTTTCGGGGGCCTGTTTGGGGGGCTTCCTGGTGTTTGTGGGTGGGGTTCGGGGTCTGGGAGCACTGCTGGCTATGGATACTTTAGTTTGCAAGAGGTTTGAAGCAAATCCATGGTGGCCTAGGGGTGTTAGGGCCTAGCTGCAAAGCGCGCGCTGAGTGATTTTTGGAAATTGGCAAGAAAATGACTGTCCCCATTTTTGTACTTTTGTTTTTTTGCTGTTTGGGGGTCTTCTACTAGTTTTCTCCTGGGTTGACGGCCTTGGGGCCATTGCTGGGAAGCTCTAATACCGGATAAAAGTGGTTTGGACCAAATCGGAGGCGGACATTTTTTTGTGTTTTTGCTGTCTTGCTTGCCTTTGAGGTGCTCTTTGGGGGGTTCCGGGTGTTTGTGGGTGTTTGGGGGTCTGGGAGCACTGCTGGGACAGTCTAATCTTGATTGCATTTGCTTTTCAGGAAATCCGTGGTGGAAAACGGGAGTTATGGCCTAGCTGCACAGCACGTTTGGACCGAAGGCCGAGAAATATTGTAAGTATGAGATTTTCCTTTTTGGCTGTTTGGGGGTGTTGTGCTTTTTGGCGGGTGGGTTGGCGGGTCTTGGGGCATTCCTGGGAAGGTCTAATACCGAATAGAAGTGGTTGGGACAAAATCCATGCAGAATTTTTTTTTGCTATTTCTGACATTTTGCTCAATGTAGCGTTTTTGGGGGCCTGTTTGGGGGGCTTCCTGGTGTTTGTGGGTGGGTTTCGGGGTCTGGGAGCACTGCTGGCTATGGATACTTTAGTTTGCAAGAGGTTTGAAGCAAATCCATGGTGGCATAGGGGTGTTAGGGCCTAGCTGCAGAGCGCGCGCGGAGTGATTTGGGAAATTGGCAAGAAAATGACTGTCCCCATTTTTGTACTTTTGTTTTTTGGCTGTTTGGGGGTCTTCTACTAGTTTTCTCCTGGGTTGACGGCTTTGGGGCCATTGCTGGGAAGCTCTAATACCGGATAAAAGTGGTTTGGACCAAATCGGAGGCGGACATTTTTTTGTGTTTTTGCTGACTTGCTTGCCTTTGAGGTGCTCTTTGGGGGGGTTCCGTGTGTTTGTGGGTGAGTTTTGGGGTCTGGGAGCACTGCTGGGACAGTCTAATCTTGATTGCATTTGCTTTTCAGGAAATCCGTGGTGGAAAACGGGAGTTATGGCCTAGCTGCACAGCACGTTTGGACCGAAGGCCGAGAAATATTGTAAGTATGAGATTTTCCTTTTTGGCTGTTTGGGGGTGTTGTGCTTTTTGGCGGGTGGGTTGGCGGGTCTTGGGGCATTCCTGGGAAGGTCTAATACCGAATAGAAGTGGTTGGGACAAAATCCATGCAGAATTTTTTTTTGCTATTTCTGACATTTTGCTCAATGTAGCATTTTTGGGGGCCTGTTTGGGGGGCTTCCTGGTGTTTGTGGGTGGGTTTCGGGGTCTGGGAGCACTGCTGGCTATGGATACTTTAGTTTGCAAGAGGTTTGAAGCAAATCCATGGTGGCATAGGGGTGTTAGGGCCTAGCTGCAGAGCGCGCGCGGAGTGATTTGGGAAATTGGCAAGAAAATGACTGTCCCCATTTTTGTACTTTTGTTTTTTGGCTGTTTGGGGGTCTTCTACTAGTTTTCTCCTGGGTTGACGGCTTTGGGGCCATTGCTGGGAAGCTCTAATACCGGATAAAAGTGGTTTGGACCAAATCGGAGGCGGACATTTTTTTGTGTTTTTGCTGACTTGCTTGCCTTTGAGGTGCTCTTTGGGGGGGTTCCGTGTGTTTGTGGGTGAGTTTTGGGGTCTGGGAGCAGTGCTGGGACAGTCTAATCTTGATTGCATTTGCTTTTCAGGAAATCCGTGGTGGAAAACGGGAGTTATGGCCTAGCTGCACAGCGCGTTTGGACCGAAGGCCGAGAAATATCGTAAGTATGAGATTTTCCTTTTTGGCTGTTTGGGGTGTTGTCCTTTTTGGCGGGTGGGTTGGCGGGTCTTGGGGCATTCCTGGGAAGGTCTAATACCGAATAGAAGTGGTTGGGACAAAATCCATGCAGATTTTTTTTTGCTATTTCTGACATTTTGCTCAATGTAGCGTTTTTGGGGGCCTGTTTGGGGGGCTTCCTGGTGTTTGTGGGTGGGTTTCGGGGTCTGGGAGCACTGCTGGCTATGGATACTTTAGTTTGCAAGAGGTTTGAAGCAAATCCATGGTGGCATAGGGGTGTTAGGGCCTAGCTGCAGAGCGCGCGCGGAGTGATTTGGGAAATTGGCAAGAAAATGACTGTCCCCATTTTTGTACTTTTGTTTTTTGGCTGTTTGGGGGTCTTCTACTAGTTTTCTCCTGGGTTGACGGCTGTGGGGCCATTGCTAGGAAGCTCTAATACCGGATAAAAGTGGTTTGAACCAAATCGGAGGCGGACATTTTTTTGTGTTTTTGCTGACTTGCTTGCCTTTGAGGTGCTCTTTGGGGGGGTTCCGGGTGTTTGTGGGTGTATTGGGGTCTGGGAGCACTGCTGGGACAGTCTAATCTTGATTGCATTTGCTTTTCAGGAAATCCGTGGTGGAAAACGGGAGTTATGGCCTAGCTGCACAGCACGTTTGGACCGAAGGCCGAGAAATATTGTAAGTATGAGATTTTCCTTTTTGGCTGTTTGGGGGTGTTGTGCTTTTTGGCGGGTGGGTTGGCGGGTCTTGGGGCATTCCTGGGAAGGTCTAATACCGTATAGAAGTGGTTGGGACAAAATCCATGCAGAATTTTATTTTGCTATTTCGGACATTTTGCTCAATGTAGCGTTTTCGGGGGCCTGTTTGGGGGGCTTCCTGGTGTTTGTGGGTGGGTTTCGGGGTCTGGGAGCACTGCTGGCTATGGATACTTTAGTTTGCAAGAGGTTTGAAGCAAATCCATGGTGGCAGAGGGGAGTTAGGGCCTAGCTGCAGAGCGCGCGCGGAGTGATTTGGGAAATTGGCAAGAGAATTACTAAGTTCCCATTTTTGTACTTTTGCTTTTTGGCTGTTTGGGGGTCTTCTACTAGTTTTCTCCTGGGTTGGCGGCTCTGGGGCCATTGCTCGGACGCTCTAATACCGGATAAAAGTGGTTTGGACCAAATCGGAAGCAGAATTTTTTTTGTGTTTTTGCTGACTTGCTTGCCTTTGAGGTGCTCTTTGGGGGGGTTCCGGGTGTTTGTGCGTGAGTTTTGGTGTCTGGGAGCACTGCTGGGACAGTCTAATCTTGATTGCATTTGCTTTTCAGGAAGTCCGTGGTGGAAAACAGGAGTTATGGCCTAGCTGCACAGCGCGTTTGGACCGAAGGCCGAGAAATATTGTAAGTATGAGATTTTCCTTTTTGGCTGTTTGGGGGTGTTGTGCTTTTTGGCGGGTGGGTTGGCGGGTCTTGGGGCATTCCTGGGAAGGTCTAATACCGAATAGAAGTGGTTGGGACAAAATCCATGCAGAATTTATTTTTTGCTATTTCTGACATTTTGCTCAATGTCGCGTTTTCGGGGGCCTGTTTGGGGGGCTTCCTGGTGTTTGTGGGTGGGTTTCGGGGTCTGGGAGCACTGCTGGCTATGGATACTTTAGTTTGCAAGAGGTTTGAAGCAAATCCATAGTGGCATAGGGGTGTTAGGGCCTAGCTGCAGAGCGCGCGCGGAGTGATTTGGGAAATTGGCAAGAAAATGACTGTCCCCATTTTTGTACTTTTGTTTTTTGGCTGTTTGGGGGTCTTCTACTAGTTTTCTCCTGGGTTGACGGCTTTGGGGCCATTGCTGGGAAGCTCTAATACCGGATAAAAGTGGTTTGGACCAAATCGGAGGCGGACATTTTTTTGTGTTTTTGCTGACTTGCTTGCCTTTGAGGTGCTCTTTGGGGGGGTTCCGGGTGTTTGTGGGTGTTTTGGGGTCTGGGAGCACTGCTGGGACAGTCTAATCTTGATTGCATTTGCTCTTCAGGAAATCCGTGGTGGAAAACGGGAGTTATGGCCTAGCTGCACAGCACGTTTGGACCGAAGGCCGAGAAATATTGTAAGTATGAGATTTTCCTTTTTGGCTGTTTGGGGGTGTTGTGCTTTTTGGCGGGTGGGTTGGCGGGTCTTGGGGCATTCCTGGGAAGGTCTAATACCGGATAGAAGTGGTTGGGACAAAATCCATGCAGAATTTTTTTTGTTGCTATTTCCGACATTTTGCTCAATGTAGCATTTTCAGGGGCCTGTTTGGGGGGCTTCCTGGTGTTTGTGGGTGGGTTTTGGGGTCTGGGAGCACTGCTGGCTATGGATACTTTAGTTTGCAAGAGGTTTGAAGCAAATCCATGGTGGCAGAGGGGAGTTAGGGCCTAGCTGCAGAGCGCTCGCTGAGTGATTTGGGAAATTGGTAAAAAAATGACTAAGTTCCCATTTTTGTACTTTTGCTTTTTGGCTGTTTGGGGGTCTTCTACTAATTTTCTCCTGGGTTGACGGCTCTGGGGCCATTGCTGGGAAGCTCTAATACCAGATAAAAGTGGATTGGACCAAATCGGAGGCGGACATTTTGTTGTGTTTTTGCTGACTTGCTTGTCTTTGAGGTGCTCTTTGGGGGGTTCCGGGTGTTTGTGGGTGAGTTTTGGGGTCTGGGAGCACTGCTGGGACAGTCTAATCTTGATTGCATTTGCTTTTCAGGAAATCCGTGGTGGAATACAGGAGTTACGGCCTAGCTGCACAGCAAGTTTGGACCGAAGGCCGAGAAATATTGTAAGTATGAGATTTTCCTTTTTGGCTGTTTGGGGGTGTTGTGCTTTTTGGCGGGTGGGTTGGCGGGTCTTGGGGCATTCCTGGGAAGGTCTAATACCGAATAGAAGTGGTTGGGACAAAATCCATGCAGATTTTTTTTTGCTATTTCTGACATTTTGCTCAATGTAGCGTTTTCGGGGGCCTGTTTGGGGGGCTTCCTGGTGTTTGTGGGTGGGTTTCGGGGTCTGGGAGCACTGCTGGCTATGGATACTTTAGTTTGCAAGAGGTTTGAAGCAAATCCATGGTGGCATAGGGGTGTTAGGGCCTAGCTGGAGAGCGCGCGCGTAGTGATTTGGGAAATTGGCAAGAAAATGACTGTCCCCATTTTTGTACTTTTGTTTTTTGGCTGTTTGGGGGTCTTCTACTAGTTTTCTCCTGGGTTGACGGCTTTGGGGCCATTGCTAGGAAGCTCTAATACCGGATAAAAGTGGTTTGGACCAAATCGGAGGCGGACATTTTTTTGTGTTTTTGCTGACTTGCTTGCCTTTGAGGTGCTCTTTGGGGGGGTTCCGGGTGTTTGTGGGTGTATTGGGGTCTGGGAGCACTGCTGGGACAGTCTAATCTTGATTGCATTTGCTCTTCAGGAAATCCGTGGTGGAAAACAGGAGTTATGGCCTAGCTGCACAGCACGTTTGGACCGAAGGCCGAGAAATATTGTAAGTATGAGATTTTCCTTTTTGGCTGTTTGGGGGTGTTGTGCTTTTTGGCGGGTGGGTTGGCGGGTCTTGGGGCATTCCTGGGAAGGTCTAATACCGAATAGAAGTGGTTGGGACAAAATCCATGCAGAATTTTTTTTTGCTATTTCTGACATTTTGCTCAATGTAGCGTTTTTGGGGGCCTGTTTGGGGGGCTTCCTGGTGTTTGTGGGTGGGTTTCGGGGTCTGGGAGCACTGCTGGCTATGGATACTTTAGTTTGCAAGAGGTTTGAAGCAAATCCATGGTGGCATAGGGGTGTTAGGGCCTAGCTGCAGAGCGCGCGCGGAGTGATTTGGGAAATTGGCAAGAAAATGACTGTCCCCATTTTTGTACTTTTGTTTTTTGGCTGTTTGGGGGTCTTCTACTAGTTTTCTCCTGGGTTGACGGCTTTGGGGCCATTGCTGGGAAGCTCTAATACCGTATAAAAGTGGTTTGGACCAAATCGGAGGCGGACATTTTTTTGTGTTTTTGCTGACTTGCTTGCCTTTGAGGTGCTCTTTGGGGGGGTTCCGTGTGTTTGTGGGTGAGTTTTGGGGTCTGGGAGCACTGCTGGGACAGTCTAATCTTGATTGCATTTGCTTTTCAGGAAATCCGTGGTGGAAAACGGGAGTTATGGCCTAGCTGCACAGCACGTTTGGACCGAAGGCCGAGAAATATTGTAAGTATGAGATTTTCCTTTTTGGCTGATTGGGGGTGTTGTGCTTTTTGGCGGGTGGGTTGGCGGGTCTTGGGGCATTCCTGGGAAGGTCTAATACCGAATAGAAGTGGTTGGGACAAAATCCATGCAGAATTTTTTTTTGCTATTTCTGACATTTTGCTCAATTTAGCGTTTTTGGGGGCCTGTTTGGGGGGCTTCCTGGTGTTTGTGGGTGGGTTTCGGGGTCTGGGAGCACTGCTGGCTATGGATACTTTAGTTTGCAAGAGGTTTGAAGCAAATCCAAGGTGGCATAGGGGTGTTAGGGCCTAGCTGCAGAGCGCGCGCGGAGTGATTTGGGAAATTGGCAAGAAAATGACTGTCCCCATTTTTGTACTTTTGTTTTTTGGCTGTTTGGGGGTCTTCTACTAGTTTTCTCCTGGGTTGACGGCTTTGGGGCCATTGCTGGGAAGCTCTAATACCGGATAAAAGTGGTTTGGACCAAATCGGAGGCGGACATTTTTTTGTGTTTTTGCTGACTTGCTTGCCTTTGAGGTGCTCTTTGGGGGGGTTCCGGGTGTTTGTGGGTGAGTTTTGGGGTCTAGGAGCAGTGCTGGGACAGTCTAATCTTGATTGCATTTGCTTTTCAGGAAATCCGTGGTGGAAAACGGGAGTTATGGCCTAGCTGCACAGCGCGTTTGGACCGAAGGCCGAGAAATATCGTAAGTATGAGATTTTCCTTTTTGGCTGTTTGGGGGTGTTGTGCTTTTTGGCGGGTGGGTTGGCGGGTCTTGGGGCATTCCTGGGAAGGTCTAATACCGAATAGAAGTGGTTGGGACAAAATCCATGCAGATTTTTTTTTGCTATTTCTGACATTTTGCTCAATGTAGCGTTTTTGGGGGCCTGTTTGGGGGGCTTCCTGGTGTTTGTGGGTGGGTTTCGGGGTCTGGGAGCACTGCTGGCTATGGATACTTTAGTTTGCAAGAGGTTTGAAGCAAATCCATGGTGGCATAGGGGTGTTAGGGCCTAGCTGCAGAGCGCGCGCGGAGTGATTTGGGAAATTGGCAAGAAAATGACTGTCCCCATTTTTGTACTTTTGTTTTTTGGCTGTTTGGGGGTCTTCTACTAGTTTTCTCCTGGGTTGACGGCTGTGGGGCCATTGCTAGGAAGCTCTAATACCGGATAAAAGTGGTTTGAACCAAATCGGAGGCGGACATTTTTTTGTGTTTTTGCTGACTTGCTTGCCTTTGAGGTGCTCTTTGGGGGGGTTCCGGGTGTTTGTGGGTGTATTGGGGTCTGGGAGCACTGCTGGGACAGTCTAATCTTGATTGCATTTGCTTTTCAGGAAATCCGTGGTGGAAAACGGGAGTTATGGCCTAGCTGCACAGCACGTTTGGACCGAAGGCCAAGAAATATTGTAAGTATGAGATTTTCCTTTTTGGCTGTTTGGGGGTGTTGTGCTTTTTGGCGGGTGGGTTGGCGGGTCTTGGGGCATTCCTGGGAAGGTCTAATACCGTATAGAAGTGGTTGGGACAAAATCCATGCAGAATTTTATTTTGCTATTTCGGACATTTTGCTCAATGTAGCGTTTTCGGGGGCCTGTTTGGGGGGCTTCCTGGTGTTTGTGGGTGGGTTTCGGGGTCTGGGAGCACTGCTGGCTATGGATACTTTAGTTTGCAAGAGGTTTGAAGCAAATCCATGGTGGCAGAGGGGAGTTAGGGCCTAGCTGCAGAGCGCGCGCGGAGTGATTTGGGAAATTGGCAAGAAAATTACTAAGTTCCCATTTTTGTACTTTTGCTTTTTGGCTGTTTGGGGGTCTTCTACTAGTTTTCTCCTGGGTTGGCGGCTCTGGGGCCATTGCTCGGACGCTCTAATACCGGATAAAAGTGGTTTGGACCAAATCGGAAGCAGAATTTTTTTTGTGTTTTTGCTGACTTGCTTGCCTTTGAGGTGCTCTTTGGGGGGGTTCCGGGTGTTTGTGCGTGAGTTTTGGTGTCTGGGAGCACTGCTGGGACAGTCTAATCTTGATTGCATTTGCTTTTCAGGAAGTCCGTGGTGGAAAACGGGAGTTATGGCCTAGCTGCACAGCGCGTTTGGACCGAAGGCCGAGAAATATTGTAAGTATGAGATTTTCCTTTTTGGCTGTTTGGGGGTGTTGTGCTTTTTGGCGGGTGGGTTGGCGGGTCTTGGGGCATTCCTGGGAAGGTCTAATACCGAATAGAAGTGGTTGGGACAAAATCCATGCAGAATTTATTTTTTGCTATTTCTGACATTTTGCTCAATGTCGCGTTTTCGGGGGCCTGTTTGGGGGGCTTCCTGGTGTTTGTGGGTGGGTTTCGGGGTCTGGGAGCACTGCTGGCTATGGATACTTTAGTTTGCAAGAGGTTTGAAGCAAATCCATAGTGGCATAGGGGTGTTAGGGCCTAGCTGCAGAGCGCGCGCGGAGTGATTTGGGAAATTGGCAAGAAAATGACTGTCCCCATTTTTGTACTTTTGTTTTTTGGCTGTTTGGGGGTCTTCTACTAGTTTTCTCCTGGGTTGACGGCTTTGGGGCCATTGCTGGGAAGCTCTAATACCGGATAAAAGTGGTTTGGACCAAATCGGAGGCGGACATTTTTTTGTGTTTTTGCTGACTTGCTTGCCTTTGAGGTGCTCTTTGGGGGGGTTCCGGGTGTTTGTGGGTGTTTTGGGGTCTGGGAGCACTGCTGGGACAGTCTAATCTTGATTGCATTTGCTTTTCAGGAAATCCGTGGTGGAAAACGGGAGTTATGGCCTAGCTGCACAGCACGTTTGGACCGAAGGCCGAGAAATATTGTAAGTATGAGATTTTCCTTTTTGGCTGTTTGGGGGTGTTGTGCTTTTTGGCGGGTGGGTTGGCGGGTCTTGGGGCATTCCTGGGAAGGTCTAATACCGAATAGAAGTGGTTGGGACAAAATCCATGCAGAATTTTTTTTTGCTATTTCTGACATTTTGCTCAATGTAGTGTTTTCGGGGGCCTGTTTGGGGGGCTTCCTGGTGTTTGTGGGTGGGTTTCGGGGTCTGGGAGCACTGCTGGCTATGGATACTTTAGTTTGCAAGAGGTTTGAAGCAAATCCATGGTGGCAGAGGGGAGTTAGGGCCTAGCTGCAGAGCGCGCGCGGAGTGATTTGGGAAATTGGTAGAAAAATGACTAAGTTCCCATTTTTGTACTTTTGCTTTTTGGCTGTTTGGGGGTCTTCTACTAATTTTCTCCTGGGTTGACGGCTCTGGGGCCATTGCTGGGAAACTCTAATACCAGATAAAAGTGGATTGGACCAAATCGGAGGCGGAAATTTTGTGGTGTTTTTGCTGACTTGCTTGTCTTTGAGGTGCTCTTTGGGGGATTCCGGGTGTTTGTGGGTGAGTTTTGGGGTCTGGGAGCACTGCTGGGACAGTCTAATCTTGATTGCATTTGCTTTTCAGGAAATCCGTGGTGGAAAACGGGAGTTATGGCCTAGCTGCACAGCACGTTTGGACCGAAGGCCGAGAAATATTGTAAGTATGAGATTTTCCTTTTTGGCTGTTTGGGGGTGTTGTGCTTTTTGGCGGGTGGGTTGGCGGGTCTTGGGGCATTCCTGGGAAGGTCTAATACCGAATAGAAGTGGTTGGGACAAAATCCATGCAGAATTTTTTTGCTATTTCTGACATTTTGCTCAATGTAGCATTTTCGGGGGCCTGTTTGGGGGGCTTCCTGGTGTTTGTGGGTGGGGTTCGGGGTCTGGGAGCACTGCTGGCTATGGATACTTTAGTTTGCAAGAGGTTTGAAGCAAATCCATGGTGGCATAGGGGTGTTAGGGCCTAGCTGCAAAGCGCGCGCTGAGTGATTTTTGGAAATTGGCAAGAAAATGACTGTTCCCATTTTTGTACTTTTGTTTTTTTGCTGTTTGGGGGTCTTCTACTAGTTTTCTCCTGGGTTGACGGCCTTGGGGCCATTGCTGGGAAGCTCTAATACCGGATAAAAGTGGTTTGGACCAAATCGGAGGCGGACATTTTTTTGTGTTTTTGCTGTCTTGCTTGCCTTTGAGGTGCTCTTTGGGGGGTTCCGGGTGTTTGTGGGTGTTTTGGGGTCTGGGAGCACTGCTGGGACAGTCTAATCTTGATTGCATTTGCTTTTCAGGAAATCCGTGGTGGAAAACGGGAGTTATGGCCTAGCTGCACAGCACGTTTGGACCGAAGGCCGAGAAATATTGTAAGTATGAGATTTTCCTTTTTGGCTGTTTGGGGGTGTTGTGCTTTTTGGCGGGTGGGTTGGCGGGTCTTGGGGCATTCCTGGGAAGGTCTAATACCGAATAGAAGTGGTTGGGACAAAATCCATGCAGAATTTTTTTTTGCTATTTCTGACATTTTGCTCAATGTAGCGTTTTTGGGGGCCTGTTTGGGGGGCTTCCTGGTGTTTGTGGGTGGGTTTCGGGGTCTGGGAGCACTGCTGGCTATGGATACTTTAGTTTGCAAGAGGTTTGAAGCAAATCCATGGTGGCATAGGGGTGTTAGGGCCTAGCTGCAGAGCGCGCGCGGTGTGATTTGGGAAATTGGCAAGAAAATGACTGTCCCCATTTTTGTACTTTTGTTTTTTGGCTGTTTGGGGGTCTTCTACTAGTTTTCTCCTGGGTTGACGGCTTTGGGGCCATTGCTGGGAAGCTCTAATACCGGATAAAAGTGGTTTGGACCAAATCGGAGGCGGACATTTTTTTGTGTTTTTGCTGACTTGCTTGCCTTTGAGGTGCTCTTTGGGGGGGTTCCGTGAGTTTGTGGGTGAGTTTTGGGGTCTGGGAGCACTGCTGGGACAGTCTAATCTTGATTGCATTTGCTTTTCAGGAAATCCGTGGTGGAAAACGGGAGTTATGGCCTAGCTGCACAGCACGTTTGGACCGAAGGCCGAGAAATATTGTAAGTATGAGATTTTCCTTTTTGGCTGTTTGGGGGTGTTGTGCTTTTTGGCGGGTGGGTTGGCGGGTCTTGGGGCATTCCTGGGAAGGTCTAATACCGAATAGAAGTGGTTGGGACAAAATCCATGCAGAATTTTTTTTTGCTATTTCTGACATTTTGCTCAATGTAGCGTTTTTGGGGGCCTGTTTGGGGGGCTTCCTGGTGTTTGTGGGTGGGTTTCGGGGTCTGGGAGCACTGCTGGCTATGGATACTTTAGTTTGCAAGAGGTTTGAAGCAAATCCAAGGTGGCATAGGGGTGTTAGGGCCTAGCTGCAGAGCGCGCGCGGAGTGATTTGGGAAATTGGCAAGAAAATGACTGTCCCCATTTTTGTACTTTTGTTTTTTGGCTGTTTGGGGGTCTTCTACTAGTTTTCTCCTGGGTTGACGGCTTTGGGGCCATTGCTGGGAAGCTCTAATACCGGATAAAAGTGGTTTGGACCAAATCGGAGGCGGACATTTTTTTGTGTTTTTGCTGACTTGCTTGCCTTTGAGGTGCTCTTTGGGGGGGTTCCGTGTGTTTGTGGGTGAGTTTTGGGGTCTGGGAGCAGTGCTGGGACAGTCTAATCTTGATTGCATTTGCTTTTCAGGAAATCCGTGGTGGAAAACGGGAGTTATGGCCTAGCTGCACAGCGCGTTTGGACCGAAGGCCGAGAAATATCGTAAGTATGAGATTTTCCTTTTTGGCTGTTTGGGGGTGTTGTGCTTTTTGGCGGGTGGGTTGGCGGGTCTTGGGGCATTCCTGGGAAGGTCTAATACCGAATAGAAGTGGTTGGGACAAAATCCATGCAGATTTTTTTTTGCTATTTCTGACATTTTGCTCAATGTAGCGTTTTTGGGGGCCTGTTTGGGGGGCTTCCTGGTGTTTGTGGGTGGGTTTCGGGGTCTGGGAGCACTGCTGGCTATGGATACTTTAGTTTGCAAGAGGTTTGAAGCAAATCCATGGTGGCATAGGGGTGTTAGGGCCTAGCTGCAGAGCGCGCGCGGAGTGATTTGGGAAATTGGCAAGAAAATGACTGTCCCCATTTTTGTACTTTTGTTTTTTGGCTGTTTGGGGGTCTTCTACTAGTTTTCTCCTGGGTTGACGGCTGTGGGGCCATTGCTAGGAAGCTCTAATACCGGATAAAAGTGGTTTGAACCAAATCGGAGGCGGACATTTTTTTGTGTTTTTGCTGACTTGCTTGCCTTTGAGGTGCTCTTTGGGGGGGTTCCGGGTGTTTGTGGGTGTATTGGGGTCTGGGAGCACTGCTGGGACAGTCTAATCTTGATTGCATTTTCTTTTCAGGAAATCCGTGGTGGAAAACGGGAGTTATGGCCTAGCTGCACAGCACGTTTGGACCGAAGGCCGAGAAATATTGTAAGTATGAGATTTTCCTTTTTGGCTGTTTGGGGGTGTTGTGCTTTTTGGCGGGTGGGTTGGCGGGTCTTGGGGCATTCCTGGGAAGGTCTAATACCGTATAGAAGTGGTTGGGACAAAATCCATGCAGAATTTTATTTTGCTATTTCGGACATTTTGCTCAATGTAGCGTTTTCGGGGGCCTGTTTGGGGGGCTTCCTGGTGTTTGTGGGTGGGTTTCGGGGTCTGGGAGCACTGCTGGCTATGGATACTTTAGTTTGCAAGAGGTTTGAAGCAAATCCATGGTGGCAGAGGGGAGTTAGGGCCTAGCTGCAGAGCGCGCGCGGAGTGATTTGGGAAATTGGCAAGAAAATTACTAAGTTCCCATTTTTGTACTTTTGCTTTTTGGCTGTTTGGGGGTCTTCTACTAGTTTTCTCCTGGGTTGGCGGCTCTGGGGCCATTGCTCGGACGCTCTAATACCGGATAAAAGTGGTTTGGACCAAATCGGAAGCAGAATTTTTTTGTGTTTTTGCTGATTTGCTTGCCTTTGAGGTGCTCTTTGGGGGGGTTCCGGGTGTTTGTGCGTGAGTTTTGGTGTCTGGGAGCACTGCTGGGACAGTCTAATCTTGATTGCATTTGCTTTTCAGGAAGTCCGTGGTGGAAAACGGGAGTTATGGCCTAGCTGCACAGCGCGTTTGGACCGAAGGCCGAGAAATATTGTAAGTATGAGATTTTCCTTTTTGGCTGTTTGGGGGTGTTGTGCTTTTTGGCGGGTGGGTTGGCGGGTCTTGGGGCATTCCTGGGAAGGTCTAATACCGAATAGAAGTGGTTGGGACAAAATCCATGCAGAATTTATTTTTTGCTATTTCTGACATTTTGCTCAATGTCGCGTTTTCGGGGGCCTGTTTGGGGGGCTTCCTGGTGTTTGTGGGTGGGTTTCGGGGTCTGGGAGCACTGCTGGCTATGGATACTTTAGTTTGCAAGAGGTTTGAAGCAAATCCATAGTGGCATAGGGGTGTTAGGGCCTAGCTGCAGAGCGCGCGCGGAGTGATTTGGGAAATTGGCAAGAAAATGACTGTCCCCATTTTTGTACTTTTGTTTTTTGGCTGTTTGGGGGTCTTCTACTAGTTTTCTCCTGGGTTGACGGCTTTGGGGCCATTGCTGGGAAGCTCTAATACCGGATAAAAGTGGTTTGGACCAAATCGGAGGCGGACATTTTTTTGTGTTTTTGCTGACTTGCTTGCCTTTGAGGTGCTCTTTGGGGGGGTTCCGGGTGTTTGTGGGTGTTTTGGGGTCTGGGAGCACTGCTGGGACAGTCTAATCTTGATTGCATTTGCTTTTCAGGAAATCCGTGGTGGAAAACGGGAGTTATGGCCTAGCTGCACAGCACGTTTGGACCGAAGGCCGAGAAATATTGTAAGTATGAGATTTTCCTTTTTGGCTGTTTGGGGGTGTTGTGCTTTTTGGCGGGTGGGTTGGCGGGTCTTGGGGCATTCCTGGGAAGGTCTAATACCGAATAGAAGTGGTTGGGACAAAATCCATGCAGAATTTTTTTTTGCTATTTCTGACATTTTGCTCAATGTAGTGTTTTCGGGGGCCTGTTTGGGGGGCTTCCTGGTGTTTGTGGGTGGGTTTCAGGGTCTGGGAGCACTGCTGGCTATGGATACTTTAGTTTGCAAGAGGTTTGAAGCAAATCCATGGTGGCATAGGGGTGTTAGGGCCTAGCTGCAGAGCGCGCGCGGAGTGATTTGGGAAACTGGCAAGAAAATGACTGTCCCCATTTTTGTACTTTTGTTTTTTGGCTGTTTGGGGGTCTTCTACTAGTTTTCTCCTGGGTTGACGGCTTTGGGGCCATTGCTGGGAAGCTCTAATACCGGATAAAAGTGGTTTGGACCAAATCGGAGGCGGACATTTTTTTGTGTTTTTGCTGACTTGCTTGCCTTTGAGGTGCTCTTTGGGGGGGTTCCGTGTGTTTGTGGGTGAGTTTTGGGGTCTGGGAGCACTGCTGGGACAGTCTAATCTTGATTGCATTTGCTTTTCAGGAAATCCGTGGTTGAAAACAGGAGTTATGGCCTAGCTGCACAGCGCGTTTGGACTGAAGGCCGAGAAATATTGTAAGTATGAGATTTTCCTTTTTGGCTGTTTGGGGGTGTTGTGCTTTTTGGCGGGTGGGTTGGCGGGTCTTGGGGCATTCCTTGGAAGGTCTAATACCGAATAGAAGTGGTTGGGACAAAATCCATGCAGAATTTTTTTTGCTATTTCTGACATTTTGCTGAATGTAGTGTTTTCGGGGGCCTGTTTGGGGGGCTTCCTGGTGTTTGTGGGTGGGTTTCGGGGTCTGGGAGCACTGCTCGCTATGGATACTTTCGTTTGCAAGAGGTTTGAAGCAAATCCATGGTGGCATAGGGGTGTTAGGGCCAAGCTGCAGAGCGCGTGGATTGATTTGGGAAATTGGCAAGAAAATGACTGTCCCCATTTTTGTGCTTTTGTTTTTTGGCTGTTTGGGGGTCTTCTACTAGTTTTCTCCTGGGTTGACGGCTTTGGGGCCATTGCTGGGAAGCTCTAATACCGGATAAAAGTGGTTTGGACCAAATCGGAGGCGGACATTTTTTTGTGTTTTTGCTGACTTGCTTGCCTTTGAGGTGCTCTTTGGGGGGGTTCGGGGTGTTTGTGGGTGACTTTTGGGGTCTGGGAGCACTGCTGGGACAGTCTAATCTTGATTGCATTTGCTTTTCAGGACATCCGTGGTGGAAAACGGGAGTTATGGCCTAGCGGCACAGCGCGTTTGGACCGAAGGCCGAGAAATATTGTAAGTATGAGATTTTCCTTTTTGGCTGTTTGGGGGTGTTGTGCTTTTTGGCGGGTGGGTTGGCGGGTCTTGGGGCATTACTGGGAAGGTCTAATACCGTATAGAAGTGGTTGGGACAAAATCCATGCAGAATTTTTTTTTGCTATTTCGGACATTATGCTCAATGTAGCGTTTTCGGGGGCCTGTTTGGGGGGCTTCCTGGTGTTTGTGGGTGGGTTTTGGGGTCTGGGAGCACTGCTGGCTATGGATACTTTAGTTTGCAAGAGGTTTGAAGCAAATCCATGGTGGCATAGGGGTGTTAGGGCCTAGCTGCAGAGCGCGCGCGGAGTGATTTGGGAAATTGGCAAGAAAATGACTGTCCCCATTTTTGTACTTTTGTTTTTTGGCTGTTTGGGGGTCTTCTACTAGTTTTCTCCTGGGTTGACGGCTTTGGGGCCATTGCTAGGAAGCTCTAATACCGGATAAAAGTGGTTTGGACCAAATCGGAGGCGGACATTTTTTTGTGTTTTTGCTGACTTGCTTGCCTTTGAGGTGCTCTTTGGGGGGGTTCCGGGTGTTTCTGGGTGTTTTGGGGTCTGGGAGCACTGCTGGGACAGTCTAATCTTGATTGCATTTGCTTTTCAGGAAATCCGTGGTGGAAAATGGGAGTTATGGCCTAGCTGCACAGCACGTTTGGACCGAAGGCCGAGAAATATTGTAAGTATGAGATTTTCCTTTTTGGCTGTTTGGGGGTGTTGTGCTTTTTGGCGGGTGGGTTGGCGGGTCTTGGGGCATTCCTGGGAAGGTCTAATACCGTATAGAAGTGGTTGGGACAAAATCCATGCAGAATTTTTTTTTGCTATTTCGGACATTATGCTCAATGTAGCGTTTTCGGGGGCCTGTTTGGGGGGCTTCCTGGTGTTTGTGGGTGGGTTTTGGGGTCTGGGAGCACTTCTGGCTATGGATACTTTAGTTTGCAAGAGGTTTGAAGCAAATCCATGGTGGCATAGGGGTGTTAGGGCCTAGCTGCAGAGCGCGCGCGGAGTGATTTGGGAAATTGGCAAGAAAATGACTGTCCCCATTTTTGTACTTTTGTTTTTTGGCTGTTTGGGGGTCTTCTACTAGTTTTCTCCTGGGTTGACGGCTTTGGGGCCATTGCTAGGAAGCTCTAATACCGGATAAAAGTGGTTTGGACCAAATCGGAGGCGGACATTTTTTTGTGTTTTTGCTGACTTGCTTGCCTTTGAGGTGCTCTTTGGGGGGGTTCCGGGTGTTTCTGGGTGTTTTGGGGTCTGGGAGCACTGCTGGGACAGTCTAATCTTGATTGCATTTGCTTTTCAGGAAATCCGTGGTGGAAAATGGGAGTTATGGCCTAGCTGCACAGCACGTTTGGACCGAAGGCCGAGAAATATTGTAAGTATGAGATTTTCCTTTTTGGCTGTTTGGGGGTGTTGTGCTTTTTGGCGGGTGGGTTGGCGGGTCTTGGGGCATTCCTGGGAAGGTCTAATACCGGATAGAAGTGGTTGGGACAAAATCCATGCAGAATTTTTTTTTGCTATTTCGGACATTTTGCTCAATGTAGCGTTTTCGGGGGCCTGTTTGGGGGGCTTCCTGGTGTTTGTGGGTGGGTTTCGGGGTCTGGGAGCACTGCTGGCTATGGATACTTTAGTTTGCAAGAGGTTTGAAGCAAATCCATGGTGGCATAGGGGTGTTAGGGCCTAGCTGCAGAGCGCGCGCGGAGTGATTTGGGAAATTGGCAAAAAATTGACTGTCCCCATTTTTGTACTTTTGTTTTTTGGACTTTATGGGGGTCTTCTACTAGTTTTCTCCTGAGTTGACGGCTTTGGTGCCATTGCTGGGAAGCTCTAATACCGGATAAAAGTGGTTTGGACCAAATCGGAGGCGGACATTTTTTTGTGTTTTTGCTGACTTGCTTGCCTTTGAGGTGCTCTTTGGGGGGGTTCCGGGTGTTTGTGGGTGTTTTGGGGTCTGGGAGCACTGCTGGGACAGTCTAATCTTGATTGCATTTGCTTTTCAGGAAATCCGTGGTGGAAAACGGGAGTTATGGCCTAGCTGCATAGCACGTTTGGACCGAAGGCCGAGAAATATTGTAAGTATGAGATTTTCCTTTTTGGCTGTTTGGGGGTGTTGTGCTTTTTGGCGGGTGGGTTGGCGGGTCTTGGGGCATTCCTGGGAAGGTCTAATACCGAATAGAAGTGGTTGGGACAAAATCCATGCAGAATTTTTATTTGCTATTTCTGACATTTTGCTCAATGTAGCGTTTTTGGGGGCCTGTTTGGGGGGCTTCCTGGTGTTTGTGGGTGGGTTTCGGGGTCTGGGAGCACTGCTGGCTATTGATACTTTAGTTTGCAAGAGGTTTGAAGCAAATCCATGGTGGCATAGTGGTGTTAGGGCCTAGCTGCAGAGCGCGCGCGGAGTGATTTGGGAAATTGGCAAGAAACTGACTGTCCCCATTTTTGTACTTTTGTTTTTTGGCTGTTTGGGGGTCTTCTACTAGTCTTCTCCTGGGTTTGACGGCTTTGGGGCCATTGCTGGGAAGCTCTAATACCGGATAAAAGTGGTTTGGACCAAATCGGAGGCGGACATTTTTTTGTGTTTTTGCTGACTTGCTTGCCTTTGAGGTGCTCTTTGGGGGGGTTCTGTGTGTTTGTGGTTGAGTTTTGGGGTCTGGGAGCACTGCTGGGACAGTCTAATCTTGATTGCATTTGCTTTTCAGGAAATCCGTGGTTGAAAACGGGAGTTATGGCCTAGCTGCCCAGCGCGTTTGGACTGAAGGCCGAGAATATTGTAAGTATGAGATTTTCCTTTTTGGCTTTTTGGGGGTGTTGTGCTTTTTGGCGGGTGGGTTGGCGGGTCTTGGGGCATTCCTGGGAAGGTCTAATACCGAATAGAAGTGGTTGGGACAAAATCCATGCAGAATTTTTTTTTGCTATTTCTGACATTTTGCTGAATGTAGCGTTTTCGGGGGCCTGTTTGGGGGGCTTCCTGGTGTTTGTGGGTGGGTTTCGGGGTCTGGGAGCACTGCTCGCTATGGATACTTTAGTTTGCAAGAGGTTTGAAGCAAATCCATGGTGGCATAGGGGTGTTAGGGCCTAGCTGCAGAGCGCGCGCGGAGTGATTTGGGAAATTGGCAAGAAAATGACTGTCCCCATTTTTGTACTTTTGTTTTTTGGCTGTTTGGGGGTCTTCTACTAGTTTTCTCCTGGGTTGACGGCTTTGGGGCCATTGCTGGGAAGCTCTAATACCGGATAAAAGTGGTTTGGACCAAATCGGAGGCGGACATTTTTTTGTGTTTTTGCTGACTTGCTTGCCTTTGAGGTGCTCTTTGGGGGGGTTCCGGGTGTTTGTGGGTGACTTTTGGGGTCTGGGAGCACTGCTGGGACAGTCTAATCTTGATTGCATTTGCTTTTCAGGAAATCCGTGGTGGAAAACGGGAGTTATGGCCTAGCTGCACAGCGCGTTTGGACCGAAGGCCGAGAAATATTGTAAGTATGAGATTTTCCTTTTTGGCTGTTTGGGGGTTTTGTGCTTTTTGGCGGGTGGGTTGGCGGGTCTTGGGGCATTCCTGGGAAGGTCTAATACCGTATAGAAGTGGTTGGGACAAAATCCATGCAGAATTTTTTTTTGCTATTTCGGACATTTTGCTCAATGTAGCGTTTTCGGGGGCCTTTTTGGGGGGCTTCCTGGTGTTTGTGGGTGGGTTTCGGGGTCTGGGAGCACTGCTGGCTATGGATACTTTAGTTTGCAAGAGGTTTGAAGCAAATCCATGGTGGCAGAGGGGAGTTAGGGCCTAGCTGCAGAGCGCGCGCGGAGTGATTTGGGAAATTGGCAAGAAAATTACTAAGTTCCCATTTTTGTACTTTTGCTTTTTGGCTGTTTGGGGGTCTTCTACTAGTTTTCTCCTGGGTTGGCGGCTCTGGGGCCATTGCTCGGACGCTCTAATACCGGATAAAAGTGGTTTGGACCAAATCGGAAGCAGAATTTTTTTTGTGTTTTTGCTGACTTGCTTGCCTTTGAGGTGCTCTTTGGGGGGGTTCCGGGTGTTTGTGCGTGAGTTTTGGGGTCTGGGAGCACTGCTGGGACAGTCTAATCTTGGTTGCATTTGCTTTTCACGAAGTCCGTGGTGGAAAATGGGAGTTATGGCCTAGCTGCACAGCGCGTTTGGACCGAAGGCCGAGAAATATTGTAAGTATGAGATTTTCCTTTTGGGCTGTTTGGGGGTGTTGTGCTTTTTGGCAGGTGGGTTGGCGGGTCTTGGGGCATTCCTGGGAAGGTCTAATACGGGATAGAAGTGGTTGGGACAAAATCCATGCAGATTTTTTTTGTGCTATTTCTGACATTTTTCTCAATGTAGCGTATTCGGGGGCCTGTTTGGGGGGCTTCCTGGTGTTTGTGGGTGGGTTTCGGGGTCTGGGAGCACTGATGGCTATGGATACTTTAGTTTGCAAGAGGTTTGAAGCAAATCGATAGTGGCTGAGGGGAGTTAGGGCCTAGCTGCAGAGCGCGTGCGGAGTGATTTGGGAAATTGGCAAGAAAATGACTAAATCCCCATTTTTGTACTTTTGCTTTTTGGCTGTTTGGGGGTCTTCTACTAGTTTTCTCCTGGTTTGACGGCTCTGGGGCCATTGCTGGGAAGCTCTAATACCGGATAAAAGTGGTTTGGACCAAATCGGAGGTGGACATTTTTTTGTGTTTTTGCTGACTTGCTTGCCTTTGAGGTGCTCTTTGGGGGGGGTTCCGGGTGTTTGTGGGTGTTTTGGGGTCGGGGAGCACTGCTGGGACAGTCTAATCTTGATTGCATTTGCTTTTCAGGAAATCCGTGGTGGAAAACTGGAGTTATGGCCTAGCTGCACAGCACGTTTGGACCGAAGGCCGAGAAATATTGTAAGTATGAGATTTTCCTTTATGGCTGTTTGGGGGTGTTGTGCTTTTTGGCGGGTGGGTTGGCGGGTCTTGGGGCATTCCTGGGAAGGTCTAATACCGGATAGAAGTGGTTGGGACAAAATCCATGCAGAATTTTGTTTTGTTGCTATTTCCGACATTTTGCTCAATGTAGCATTTTCAGGGGCCTGTTTGGGGGGCTTCCTGGTGTTTGTGGGTGGGTTTTGGGGTCTGGGAGCACTGCTGGCTATGGATACTTTAGTTTGCAAGAGGTTTGAAGCAAATCCATGGTGGCAGAGGGGAGTTAGGGCCTAGCTGCAGAGCGCTCGCTGAGTGATTTGGGAAATTGGTAAAAAAATGACTAAGTTCCCATTTTTGTACTTTTGCTTTTTGGCTGTTTGGGGGTCTTCTACTAATTTTCTCCTGGGTTGACGGCTCTGGGGCCATTGCTGGGAAGCTCTAATACCAGATAAAAGTGGATTGGACCAAATCGGAGGCGGACATTTTGTTGTGTTTTTGCTGACTTGCTTGTCTTTGAGGTGCTCTTTGGGGGATTCCGGGTGTTTGTGGGTGAGTTTTGGGGTCTGGGAGCACTGCTGGGACAGTCTAATCTTGATTGCATTTGCTTTTCAGGAAATCCGTGGTGGAATACGGGAGTTATGGCCTAGCTGCACAGCAAGTTTGAACCGAAGGCCGAGAAATATTGTAAGTATGAGATTTTCCTTTTTGGCTGTTTGGGGGTGTTGTGCTTTTTGGCGGGTGGGTTGGCGGGTCTTGGGGCATTCCTGGGAAGGTCTAATACCGAATAGAAGTGGTTGGGACAAAATCCATGCAGATTTTTTGCTATTTCTGACATTTTGCTCAATGTAGCGTTTTCGGGGGCCTGTTTGGGGGGCTTCCTGGTGTTTGTGGGTGGGTTTCGGGGTCTGGGAGCACTGCTGGCTATGGATACTTTAGTTTGCAAGAGGTTTGAAGCAAATCCATGGTGGCATAGGGGTGTTAGGGCCTAGCTGCAGAGCGCGCGCGGAGTGATTTGGGAAATTGGCAAGAAAATGACTGTCCCCATTTTTGTACTTTTGTTTTTTGGCTGTTTGGGGGTCTTCTACTAGTTTTCTCCTTGGTTGACGGCTTTGGGGCCATTGCTAGGAAGCTCTAATACCGGATAAAAGTGGTTTGGACCAAATCGGAGGCGGACATTTTTTTGTGTTTTTGCTGACTTGCTTGCCTTTGAGGTGCTCTTTGGGGGGGTTCCGGGTGTTTGTGGGTGTATTGGGGTCTGGGAGCACTGCTGGGACAGTCTAATCTTGATTGCATTTGCTCTTCAGGAAATCCGTGGTGGAAAACGGGAGTTATGGCCTAGCTGCACAGCACGTTTGGACCGAAGGCCGAGAAATATTGTAAGTATGAGATTTTCCTTTTTGGCTGTTTGGGGGTGTTGTGCTTTTTGGCGGGTGGGTTGGCGGGTCTTGGGGCATTCCTGGGAAGGTCTAATACCGGATAGAAGTGGTTGGGACAAAATCCATGCAGAATTTTTTTGTTGCTATTTCCGACATTTTGCTCAATGTAGCATTTTCAGGGGCCTGTTTGGGGGGCTTCCTGGTGTTTGTGGGTGGGTTTTGGGGTCTGGGAGCACTGCTGGCTATGGATACTTTAGTTTGCAAGAGGTTTGAAGCAAATCCATGGTGGCAGAGGGGAGTTAGGGCCTAGCTGCAGAGCGCTCGCTGAGTGATTTGGGAAATTGGTAAAAAAATGACTAAGTTCCCATTTTTGTACTTTTGCTTTTTGGCTGTTTGGGGGTCTTCTACTAATTTTCTCCTGGGTTGACGGCTCTGGGGCCATTGCTGGGAAGCTCTAATACCAGATAAAAGTGGATTGGACCAAATCGGAGGCGGACATTTTGTTGTGTTTTTGCTGACTTGCTTGTCTTTGAGGTGCTCTTTGGGGGATTCCGGGTGTTTGTGGGTGAGTTTTGGGGTCTGGGAGCACTGCTGGGACAGTCTAATCTTGATTGCATTTGCTTTTCAGGAAATCCGTGGTGGAATACGGGAGTTATGGCCTAGCTGCACAGCAAGTTTGAACCGAAGGCCGAGAAATATTGTAAGTATGAGATTTTCCTTTTTGGCTGTTTGGGGGTGTTGTGCTTTTTGGCGGGTGGGTTGGCGGGTCTTGGGGCATTCCTGGGAAGGTCTAATACCGAATAGAAGGGGTTGGGACAAAATCCATGCATATTTTTTTTTGCTATTTCTGACATTTTGCTCAATGTAGCGTTTTCGGGGGCCTGTTTGGGGGGCTTCCTGGTGTTTGTGGGTGGGTTTCGGGGTCTGGGAGCACTGCTGGCTATGGATACTTTAGTTTGCAAGAGGTTTGAAGCAAATCCATGGTGGCATAGGGGTGTTAGGGCCTAGCTGCAGAGCGCGCGCGGAGTGATTTGGGAAATTGGCAAGAAAATGACTGTCCCCATTTTTGTACTTTTGTTTTTTGGCTGTTTGGGGGTCTTCTACTAGTTTTCTCCTGGGTTGACGGCTTTGGGGCCATTGCTAGGAAGCTCTAATACCGGATAAAAGTGGTTTGGACCAAATCGGAGGCGGACATTTTTTTGTGTTTTTGCTGACTTGCTTGCCTTTGAGGTGCTCTTTGGGGGGGTTCCGGGTGTTTGTGGGTGTATTGGGGTCTGGGAGCACTGCTGGGACAGTCTAATCTTGATTGCATTTGCTCTTCAGGAAATCCGTGGTGGAAAACGGGAGTTATGGCCTAGCTGCACAGCACGTTTGGACCGAAGGCCGAGAAATATTGTAAGTATGAGATTTTCCTTTTTGGCTGTTTGGGGGTGTTGTGCTTTTTGGCGGGTGGGTTGGCGGGTCTTGGGGCATTCCTGGGAAGGTCTAATACCGGATAGAAGTGGTTGGGACAAAATCCATGCAGAATTTTTTTGTTGCTATTTCCGACATTTTGCTCAATGTAGCATTTTCAGGGGCCTGTTTGGGGGGCTTCCTGGTGTTTGTGGGTGGGTTTTGGGGTCTGGGAGCACTGCTGGCTATGGATACTTTAGTTTGCAAGAGGTTTGAAGCAAATCCATGGTGGCAGAGGGGAGTTAGGGCCTAGCTGCAGAGCGCTCGCTGAGTGATTTGGGAAATTGGTAAAAAAATGACTAAGTTCCCATTTTTGTACTTTTGCTTTTTGGCTGTTTGGGGGTCTTCTACTAATTTTCTCCTGGGTTGACGGCTCTGGGGCCATTGCTGGGAAGCTCTAATACCAGATAAAAGTGGATTGGACCAAATCGGAGGCGGACATTTTGTTGTGTTTTTGCTGACTTGCTTGTCTTTGAGGTGCTCTTTGGGGGGTTCCGGGTGTTTGTGGGTGAGTTTTGGGGTCTGGGAGCACTGCTGGGACAGTCTAATCTTGATTGCATTTGCTTTTCAGGAAATCCGTGGTGGAATACGGGAGTTACGGCCTAGCTGCACAGCAAGTTTGGACCGAAGGCCGAGAAATATTGTAAGTATGAGATTTTCCTTTTTGGCTGTTTGGGGGTGTTGTGCTTTTTGGCGGGTGGGTTGGCGGGTCTTGGGGCATTCCTGGGAAGGTCTAATACCGAATAGAAGTGGTTGGGACAAAATCCATGCAGATTTTTTTTTTGCTATTTCTGACATTTTGCTCAATGTAGTGTTTTCGGGGGCCTGTTTGGGGGGCTTCCTGGTGTTTGTGGGTGGGTTTCGGGGTCTGGGAGCACTGCTGGCTATGGATACTTTAGTTTGCAAGAGGTTTGAAGCAAATCCATGGTGGCATAGGGGTGTTAGGGCCTAGCTGCAGAGCGCGCGCGGAGTGATTTGGGAAATTGGCAAGAAAATGACTGTCCCCATTTTTGTACTTTTGTTTTTTGGCTGTTTGGGGGTCTTCTACTAGTTTTCTCCTGGGTTGACGGCTTTGGGGCCATTGCTAGGAAGCTCTAATACCGGATAAAAGTGGTTTGGACCAAATCGGAGGCGGACATTTTTTTGTGTTTTTGCTGACTTGCTTGCCTTTGAGGTGCTCTTTGGGGGGGTTCCGGGTGTTTGTGGGTGTATTGGGGTCTGGGAGCACTGCTGGGACAGTCTAATCTTGATTGCATTTGCTCTTCAGGAAATCCGTGGTGGAAAACGGGAGTTATGGCCTAGCTGCACAGCACGTTTGGACCGAAGGCCGAGAAATATTGTAAGTATGAGATTTTCCTTTTTGGCTGTTTGGGGGTGTTGTGCTTTTTGGCGGGTGGGTTGGCGGGTCTTGGGGCATTCCTGGGAAGGTCTAATACCGGATAGAAGTGGTTGGGACAAAATCCATGCAGAATTTTTTTTGTTGCTATTTCCGACATTTTGCTCAATGTAGCATTTTCAGGGGCCTGTTTGGGGGGCTTCCTGGTGTTTGTGGGTGGGTTTTGGGGTCTGGGAGCACTGCTGGCTATGGATACTTTAGTTTGCAAGAGGTTTGAAGCAAATCCATGGTGGCAGAGGGGAGTTAGGGCCTAGCTGCAGAGCGCTCGCTGAGTGATTTGGGAAATTGGTAAAAAAATGACTAAGTTCCCATTTTTGTACTTTTGCTTTTTGGCTGTTTGGGGGTCTTCTACTAATTTTCTCCTGGGTTGACGGCTCTGGGGCCATTGCTGGGAAGCTCTAATACCAGATAAAAGTGGATTGGACCAAATCGGAGGCGGACATTTTGTTGTGTTTTTGCTGACTTGCTTGTCTTTGAGGTGCTCTTTGGGGGGTTCCGGGTGTTTGTGGGTGAGTTTTGGGGTCTGGGAGCACTGCTGGGACAGTCTAATCTTGATTGCATTTGCTTTTCAGGAAATCCGTGGTGGAATACGGGAGTTACGGCCTAGCTGCACAGCAAGTTTGGACCGAAGGCCGAGAAAGATTGTAAGTATGAGATTTTCCTTTTTGGCTGTTTGGGGGTGTTGTGCTTTTTGGCGGGTGGGTTGGCGGGTCTTGGGGCATTCCTGGGAAGGTCTAATACCGAATAGAAGTGGTTGGGACAAAATCCATGCAGATTTTTTTTTGTTATTTCTGACATTTTGCTCAATGTAGCGTTTTCGGGGGCCTGTTTGGGGGGCTTCCTGGTGTTTGTGGGTGGGTTTCGGGGTCTGGGAGCACTGCTGGCTATGGATACTTTAGTTTGCAAGAGGTTTGAAGCAAATCCATGGTGGCATAGGGGTGTTAGGGCCTAGCTGGAGAGCGCGCGCGGAGTGATTTGGGAAATTGGCAAGAAAATGACTGTCCCCATTTTTGTACTTTTGTTTTTTGGCTGTTTGGGGGTCTTCTACTAGTTTTCTCCTGGGTTGACGGCTTTGGGGCCATTGCTAGGAAGCTCTAATACCGGATAAAAGTGGTTTGGACCAAATCGGAGGCGGACATTTTTTTGTGTTTTTGCTGACTTGCTTGCCTTTGAGGTGCTCTTTGGGGGGGTTCCGGGTGTTTGTGGGTGTATTGGGGTCTGGGAGCACTGCTGGGACAGTCTAATCTTGATTGCATTTGCTCTTCAGGAAATCCGTGGTGGAAAACGGGAGTTATGGCCTAGCTGCACAGCACGTTTGGACCGAAGGCCGAGAAATATTGTAAGTATGAGATTTTCCTTTTTGGCTGTTTGGGGGTGTTGTGCTTTTTGGCGGGTGGGTTGGCGGGTCTTGGGGCATTCCTGGGAAGGTCTAATACTGAATAGAAGTGGTTGGGACAAAATCCATGTAGAATTTTTTTTGCTATTTCTGACATTTTGCTCAATGTAGCGTTTTCGGGGGCCTGTTTGGGGGGCTTCCTCGTGTTTGTGGGTGGGTTTCGGGGTCTGGGAGCACTGCTGGCTATTGATACTTTGGTTTGCAAGAGGTTTGAAGCAAATCCATGGTGGCATAGGGGTGTTAGGGCCTAGCTGCAGAGCGCGCGCGGAGTGATTTGGGAAATTGGCAAGAAAATGACTGTCCCCATTTTTGTACTTTTGTTTTTTGGCTGTTTGGGGGTCTTCTACTAGTTTTCTCCTGGGTTGACGGCTTTGGGGCCATTGCTGGGAAGCTCTAATACCGGATAAAAGTGGTTTGGACCAAATCGGAGGTGGACATTTTTTTGTGTTTTTGCTGACTTGCTTGCCTTTGAGGTGCTCTTTGAGGGGGGTTCCGGGTGTTTGTGGGTGTTTTGGGGTCTGGGAGCACTGCTGGGACAGTCTAATCTTGATTGCATTTGCTTTTCAGGAAATCCGTGGTGGAAAACTGGAGTTATGGCCTAGCTGCACAGCACGTTTGGACCGAAGGCCGAGAAATATTGTAAGTATGAGATTTTCCTTTTTGGCTGTTTGGGGGTGTTGTGCTTTTTGGCGGGTGGGTTGGCGGGTCTTGGGGCATTCCTGGGAAGGACTAATACCGAATGGAAGTGGTTGGGACAAAATCCATGCAGAATTTTTTTTTGCTATTTCTGACATTTTGCTCAATGTAGCGTTTTCGGGGGCCTGTTTGGGGGGCTTCCTGGTGTTTGTGGGTGGGTTTCGGGGTCTGGGAGCACTGCTGGCTATGGATACTTTAGTTTGCAAGAGGTTTGAAGCAAATCCATGGTGGCATAGGGGTGTTAGGGCCTAGCTGCAGAGCGCGCGCGGAGTGATTTGGGAAATTGGCAAGAAAATGACTGTCCCATTTTTGTACTTTTGTTTTTTGGCTGTTTGGGGGTCTTCTACTAGTTTTCTCCTGAGTTGACGGCTTTGGGGCCATTGCTGGGAAGCTCTAATACCGGATAAAAGTGGTTTGGACCAAATCGGAGGCGGACATTTTTTTGTGTTTTTGCTGACTTGCTTGCCTTTGAGGTGCTCTTTGGGGGGGTTCCGTGTGTTTGTGGGTGAGTTTTGGGGTCTGGGAGCACTGCTGGGACAGTCTAATCTTGATTGCATTTGCTTTTCAGGAAATCCGTGGTGGAAAACAGGAGTTATGGCCTAGCTGCACAGCGCGTTTGGACCGAAGGCCGAGAAATATCGTAAGTATGAGATTTTCCTTTTTGGCTGTTTGGGGGTGTTGTGCTTTTTGGCGGGTGGGTTGGCGGGTCTTGGGGCATTCCTGGGAAGGTCTAATACCGGATAGAAGTGGTTGGGACAAAATCCATGCAGAATTTTTTTTTGCTATTTCGGACATTTTGCTCAATGTAGCGTTTTCGGGGGCCTGTTTGGGGGGCTTCCTGGTGTTTGTGGGTGGGTTTCGGGGTCTGGGAGCACTGCTGGCTATGGATACTTTAGTTTGCAAGAGGTTTGAAGCAAATCCATGGTGGCAGAGGGTAGTTAGGGCCTAGCTGCAGAGCGCGCGCGGAGTGATTTGGGAAATTGGTAGAAAAATGACTAAGTTCCCATTTTTGTACTTTTGCTTTTTGGCTGTTTGGGGGTCTTCTACTAATTTTCTCCTGGGTTGACGGCTCTGGGGCCATTGCTGGGAAACTCTAATACCAGATAAAAGTGGATTGGACCAAATCGGAGGCGGAAATTTTGTGGTGTTTTTGCTGACTTGCTTGTCTTTGAGGTGCTCTTTGGGGGATTCCGGGTGTTTGTGGGTGAGTTTTGGGGTCTGGGAGCACTGCTGGGACAGTCTAATCTTGATTGCATTTGCTTTTCAGGAAATCCGTGGTGGAAAACGGGAGTTATGGCCTAGCTGCACAGCACGTTTGGACCGAAGGCCGAGAAATATTGTAAGTATGAGATTTTCCTTTTTGGCTGTTTGGGGGTGTTGTGCTTTTTGGCGGGTGGGTTGGCGGGTCTTGGGGCATTCCTGGGAAGGTCTAATACCGAATAGAAGTGGTTGGGACAAAATCCATGCAGAATTTTTTTGCTATTTCTGACATTTTGCTCAATGTAGCGTTTTCGGGGGCCTGTTTGGGGGGCTTCCTGGTGTTTGTGGGTGGGGTTCGGGGTCTGGGAGCACTGCTGGCTATGGATACTTTAGTTTGCAAGAGGTTTGAAGCAAATCCATGGTGGCATAGGGGTGTTAGGGCCTTGCTGCAAAGCGCGCGCTGAGTGATTTTTGAAAATTGGCAAGAAAATGACTGTCCCCATTTTTGTACTTTTGTTTTTTTGCTGTTTGGGGGTCTTCTACTAGTTTTCTCCTGGGTTGACGGCCTTGGGGCCATTGCTGGGAAGCTCTAATACCGGATAAAAGTGGTTTGGACCAAATCGGAGGCGGACATTTTTTTGTGTTTTTGCTGTCTTGCTTGCCTTTGAGGTGCTCTTTGGGGGGTTCCGGGTGTTTGTGGGTGTTTTGGGGTCTGGGAGCACTGCTGGGACAGTCTAATCTTGATTGCATTTGCTTTTCAGGAAATCCGTGGTGGAAAACGGGAGTTATGGCCTAGCTGCACAGCACGTTTGGACCGAAGGCCGAGAAATATTGTAAGTATGAGATTTTCCTTTTTGGCTGTTTGGGGGTGTTGTGCTTTTTGGCGGGTGGGTTGGCGGGTCTTGGGGCATTCCTGGGAAGGTCTAATACCGAATAGAAGTGGTTGGGACAAAATCCATGCAGAATTTTTTTTTGCTATTTCTGACATTTTGCTCAATGTAGCGTTTTTGGGGGCCTGTTTGGGGGGCTTCCTGGTGTTTGTGGGTGGGTTTCGGGGTCTGGGAGCACTGCTGGCTATGGATACTTTAGTTTGCAAGAGGTTTGAAGCAAATCCATGGTGGCATAGGGGTGTTAGGGCCTAGCTGCAGAGCGCGCGCGGAGTGATTTGGGAAATTGGCAAGAAAATGACTGTCCCCATTTTTGTACTTTTGTTTTTTGGCTGTTTGGGGGTCTTCTACTAGTTTTCTCCTGGGTTGACGGCTTTGGGGCCATTGCTGGGAAGCTCTAATACCGGATAAAAGTGGTTTGGACCAAATCGGAGGCGGACATTTTTTTGTGTTTTTGCTGACTTGCTTGCCTTTGAGGTGCTCTTTGGGGGGGTTCCGGTGTGTTTGTGGGTGTTTTGGGGTCTGGGAGCACTGCTGGGACAGTCTAATCTTGATTGCATTTGCTCTTCAGGAAATCCGTGGTGGAAAACGGGAGTTATGGCCTAGCTGCACAGCACGTTTGGACCGAAGGCCGAGAAATATTGTAAGTATGAGATTTTCCTTTTTGGCTGTTTGGGGGTGTTGTGCTTTTTGGCGGGTGGGTTGGCGGGTCTTGGGGCATTCCTGGGAAGGTCTAATACCGGATAGAAGTGGTTGGGACAAAATCCATGCAGAATTTTTTTTGTTGCTATTTCCGACATTTTGCTCAATGTAGCATTTTCAGGGGCCTGTTTGGGGGGCTTCCTGGTGTTTGTGGGTGGGTTTTGGGGTCTGGGAGCACTGCTGGCTATGGATACTTTAGTTTGCAAGAGGTTTGAAGCAAATCCATGGTGGCAGAGGGGAGTTAGGGCCTAGCTGCAGAGCGCTCGCTGAGTGATTTGGGAAATTGGTAAAAAAATGACTAAGTTCCCATTTTTGTACTTTTGCTTTTTGGCTGTTTGGGGGTCTTCTACTAATTTTCTCCTGGGTTGACGGCTCTGGGGCCATTGCTGGGAAGCTCTAATACCAGATAAAAGTGGATTGGACCAAATCGGAGGCGGACATTTTGTTGTGTTTTTGCTGACTTGCTTGTCTTTGAGGTGCTCTTTGGGGGATTCCGGGTGTTTGTGGGTGAGTTTTGGGGTCTGGGAGCACTGCTGGGACAGTCTAATCTTGATTGCATTTGCTTTTCAGGAAATCCGTGGTGGAATACGGGAGTTATGGCCTAGCTGCACAGCAAGTTTGAACCGAAGGCCGAGAAATATTGTAAGTATGAGATTTTCCTTTTTGGCTGTTTGGGGGTGTTGTGCTTTTTGGCGGGTGGGTTGGCGGGTCTTGGGGCATTCCTGGGAAGGTCTAATACCGAATAGAAGTGGTTGGGACAAAATCCATGCAGATTTTTTTTTTGCTATTTCTGACATTTTGCTCAATGTAGCGTTTTCGGGGGCCTGTTTGGGGGGCTTCCTGGTGTTTGTGGGTGGGTTTCGGGGTCTGGGAGCACTGCTGGCTATGGATACTTTAGTTTGCAAGAGGTTTGAAGCAAATCCATGGTGGCATAGGGGTGTTAGGGCCTAGCTGCAGAGCGCGCGCGGAGTGATTTGGGAAATTGGCAAGAAAATGACTGTCCCCATTTTTGTACTTTTGTTTTTTGGCTGTTTGGGGGTCTTCTACTAGTTTTCTCCTTGGTTGACGGCTTTGGGGCCATTGCTAGGAAGCTCTAATACCGGATAAAAGTGGTTTGGACCAAATCGGAGGCGGACATTTTTTTGTGTTTTTGCTGACTTGCTTGCCTTTGAGGTGCTCTTTGGGGGGGGTTCCGGGTGTTTGTGGGTGTATTGGGGTCTGGGAGCACTGCTGGGACAGTCTAATCTTGATTGCATTTGCTCTTCAGGAAATCCGTGGTGGAAAACGGGAGTTATGGCCTAGCTGCACAGCACGTTTGGACCGAAGGCCGAGAAATATTGTAAGTATGAGATTTTCCTTTTTGGCTGTTTGGGGGTGTTGTGCTTTTTGGCGGGTGGGTTGGCGGGTCTTGGGGCATTCCTGGGAAGGTCTAATACCGGATAGAAGTGGTTGGGACAAAATCCATGCAGAATTTTTTTGTTGCTATTTCCGACATTTTGCTCAATGTAGCATTTTCAGGGGCCTGTTTGGGGGGCTTCCTGGTGTTTGTGGGTGGGTTTTGGGGTCTGGGAGCACTGCTGGCTATGGATACTTTAGTTTGCAAGAGGTTTGAAGCAAATCCATGGTGGCAGAGGGGAGTTAGGGCCTAGCTGCAGAGCGCTCGCTGAGTGATTTGGGAAATTGGTAAAAAAATGACTAAGTTCCCATTTTTGTACTTTTGCTTTTTGGCTGTTTGGGGGTCTTCTACTAATTTTCTCCTGGGTTGACGGCTCTGGGGCCATTGCTGGGAAGCTCTAATACCAGATAAAAGTGGATTGGACCAAATCGGAGGCGGACATTTTGTTGTGTTTTTGCTGACTTGCTTGTCTTTGAGGTGCTCTTTGGGGGATTCCGGGTGTTTGTGGGTGAGTTTTGAAGTCTGGGAGCACTGCTGGGACAGTCTAATCTTGATTGCATTTGCTTTTCAGGAAATCCGTGGTGGAAAACTGGAGTTATGGCCTAGCTGCACAGCACGTTTGGACCGAAGGCCGAGAAATATTGTAAGTATGAGATTTTCCTTTTTGGCTGTTTGGGGGTGTTGTGCTTTTTGGCGGGTGGGTTGGCGGGTCTTGGGGCATTCCTGGGAAGGACTAATACCGAATGGAAGTGGTTGGGACAAAATCCATGCAGAATTTATTTTTTTGCTATTTCTGACATTTTGCTCAATGTAGCGTTTTCGGGGGCCTGTTTGGGGGGCTTCCTGGTGTTTGTGGGTGGGTTTCGGGGTCTGGGAGCACTGCTGGCTATGGATACTTTAGTTTGCAAGAGGTTTGAAGCAAATCCATGGTGGCATAGGGGTGTTAGGGCCTAGCTGCAGAGCGCGCGCGGAGTGATTTGGGAAATTGGCAAGAAAATGACTGTCCCATTTTTGTACTTTTGTTTTTTGGCTGTTTGGGGGTCTTCTACTAGTTTTCTCCTGAGTTGACGGCTTTGGGGCCATTGCTGGGAAGCTCTAATACCGGATAAAAGTGGTTTGGACCAAATCGGAGGCGGACATTTTTTTGTGTTTTTGCTGACTTGCTTGCCTTTGAGGTGCTCTTTGGGGGGGTTCCGTGTGTTTGTGGGTGAGTTTTGGGGTCTGGGAGCACTGCTGGGACAGTCTAATCTTGATTGCATTTGCTTTTCAGGAAATCCGTGGTGGAAAACAGGAGTTATGGCCTAGCTGCACAGCGCGTTTGGACCGAAGGCCGAGAAATATCGTAAGTATGAGATTTTCCTTTTTGGCTGTTTGGGGGTGTTGTGCTTTTTGGCGGGTGGGTTGGCGGGTCTTGGGGCATTCCTGGGAAGGTCTAATACCGGATAGAAGTGGTTGGGACAAAATCCATGCAGAATTTTTTTTTGCTATTTCGGACATTTTGCTCAATGTAGCGTTTTCGGGGGCCTGTTTGGGGGGCTTCCTGGTGTTTGTGGGTGGGTTTCGGGGTCTGGGAGCACTGCTGGCTATGGATACTTTAGTTTGCAAGAGGTTTGAAGCAAATCCATGGTGGCAGAGGGTAGTTAGGGCCTAGCTGCAGAGCGCGCGCGGAGTGATTTGGGAAATTGGTAGAAAAATGACTAAGTTCCCATTTTTGTACTTTTGCTTTTTGGCTGTTTGGGGGTCTTCTACTAATTTTCTCCTGGGTTGACGGCTCTGGGGCCATTGCTGGGAAACTCTAATACCAGATAAAAGTGGATTGGACCAAATCGGAGGCGGAAATTTTGTGGTGTTTTTGCTGACTTGCTTGTCTTTGAGGTGCTCTTTGGGGGATTCCGGGTGTTTGTGGGTGAGTTTTGGGGTCTGGGAGCACTGCTGGGACAGTCTAATCTTGATTGCATTTGCTTTTCAGGAAATCCGTGGTGGAAAACGGGAGTTATGGCCTAGCTGCACAGCACGTTTGGACCGAAGGCCGAGAAATATTGTAAGTATGAGATTTTCCTTTTTGGCTGTTTGGGGGTGTTGTGCTTTTTGGCGGGTGGGTTGGCGGGTCTTGGGGCATTCCTGGGAAGGTCTAATACCGAATAGAAGTGGTTGGGACAAAATCCATGCAGAATTTTTTTGCTATTTCTGACATTTTGCTCAATGTAGCGTTTTCGGGGGCCTGTTTGGGGGGCTTCCTGGTGTTTGTGGGTGGGGTTCGGGGTCTGGGAGCACTGCTGGCTATGGATACTTTAGTTTGCAAGAGGTTTGAAGCAAATCCATGGTGGCATAGGGGTGTTAGGGCCTAGCTGCAAAGCGCGCGCTGAGTGATTTTTGAAAATTGGCAAGAAAATGACTGTCCCCATTTTTGTACTTTTGTTTTTTTGCTGTTTGGGGGTCTTCTACTAGTTTTCTCCTGGGTTGACGGCCTTGGGGCCATTGCTGGGAAGCTCTAATACCGGATAAAAGTGGTTTGGACCAAATCGGAGGCGGACATTTTTTTGTGTTTTTGCTGTCTTGCTTGCCTTTGAGGTGCTCTTTGGGGGGTTCCGGGTGTTTGTGGGTGTTTTGGGGTCTGGGAGCACTGCTGGGACAGTCTAATCTTGATTGCATTTGCTTTTCAGGAAATCCGTGGTGGAAAACGGGAGTTATGGCCTAGCTGCACAGCACGTTTGGACCGAAGGCCGAGAAATATTGTAAGTATGAGATTTTCCTTTTTGGCTGTTTGGGGGTGTTGTGCTTTTTGGCGGGTGGGTTGGCGGGTCTTGGGGCATTCCTGGGAAGGTCTAATACCGAATAGAAGTGGTTGGGACAAAATCCATGCAGAATTTTTTTTTGCTATTTCTGACATTTTGCTCAATGTAGCGTTTTTGGGGGCCTGTTTGGGGGGCTTCCTGGTGTTTGTGGGTGGGTTTCGGGGTCTGGGAGCACTGCTGGCTATGGATACTTTAGTTTGCAAGAGGTTTGAAGCAAATCCATGGTGGCATAGGGGTGTTAGGGCCTAGCTGCAGAGCGCGCGCGGAGTGATTTGGGAAATTGGCAAGAAAATGACTGTCCCCATTTTTGTACTTTTGTTTTTTGGCTGTTTGGGGGTCTTCTACTAGTTTTCTCCTGGGTTGACGGCTTTGGGGCCATTGCTGGGAAGCTCTAATACCGGATAAAAGTGGTTTGGACCAAATCGGAGGCGGACATTTTGTTGTGTTTTTGCTGACTTGCTTGTCTTTGAGGTGCTCTTTGGGGGATTCCGGGTGTTTGTGGGTGAGTTTTGGGGTCTGGGAGCACTGCTGGGACAGTCTAATCTTGATTGCATTTGCTTTTCAGGAAATCCGTGGTGGAATACGGGAGTTATGGCCTAGCTGCACAGCAAGTTTGAACCGAAGGCCGAGAAATATTGTAAGTATGAGATTTTCCTTTTTGGCTGTTTGGGGGTGTTGTGCTTTTTGGCGGGTGGGTTGGCGGGTCTTGGGGCATTCCTGGGAAGGTCTAATACCGAATAGAAGTGGTTGGGACAAAATCCATGCAGATTTTTTTTTTGCTATTTCTGACATTTTGCTCAATGTAGCGTTTTCGGGGGCCTGTTTGGGGGGCTTCCTGGTGTTTGTGGGTGGGTTTCGGGGTCTGGGAGCACTGCTGGCTATGGATACTTTAGTTTGCAAGAGGTTTGAAGCAAATCCATGGTGGCATAGGGGTGTTAGGGCCTAGCTGCAGAGCGCGCGCGGAGTGATTTGGGAAATTGGCAAGAAAATGACTGTCCCCATTTTTGTACTTTTGTTTTTTGGCTGTTTGGGGGTCTTCTACTAGTTTTCTCCTTGGTTGACGGCTTTGGGGCCATTGCTAGGAAGCTCTAATACCGGATAAAAGTGGTTTGGACCAAATCGGAGGCGGACATTTTTTTGTGTTTTTGCTGACTTGCTTGCCTTTGAGGTGCTCTTTGGGGGGGTTCCGGGTGTTTGTGGGTGTATTGGGGTCTGGGAGCACTGCTGGGACAGTCTAATCTTGATTGCATTTGCTCTTCAGGAAATCCGTGGTGGAAAACGGGAGTTATGGCCTAGCTGCACAGCACGTTTGGACCGAAGGCCGAGAAATATTGTAAGTATGAGATTTTCCTTTTTGGCTGTTTGGGGGTGTTGTGCTTTTTGGCGGGTGGGTTGGCGGGTCTTGGGGCATTCCTGGGAAGGTCTAATACCGGATAGAAGTGGTTGGGACAAAATCCATGCAGAATTTTTTTGTTGCTATTTCCGACATTTTGCTCAATGTAGCATTTTCAGGGGCCTGTTTGGGGGGCTTCCTGGTGTTTGTGGGTGGGTTTTGGGGTCTGGGAGCACTGCTGGCTATGGATACTTTAGTTTGCAAGAGGTTTGAAGCAAATCCATGGTGGCAGAGGGGAGTTAGGGCCTAGCTGCAGAGCGCTCGCTGAGTGATTTGGGAAATTGGTAAAAAAATGACTAAGTTCCCATTTTTGTACTTTTGCTTTTTGGCTGTTTGGGGGTCTTCTACTAATTTTCTCCTGGGTTGACGGCTCTGGGGCCATTGCTGGGAAGCTCTAATACCAGATAAAAGTGGATTGGACCAAATCGGAGGCGGACATTTTGTTGTGTTTTTGCTGACTTGCTTGTCTTTGAGGTGCTCTTTGGGGGATTCCGGGTGTTTGTGGGTGAGTTTTGGGGTGTGGGAGCACTGCTGGGACAGTCTAATCTTGATTGCATTTGCTTTTCAGGAAATCCGTGGTGGAATACGGGAGTTATGGCCTAGCTGCACAGCAAGTTTGAACCGAAGGCCGAGAAATATTGTAAGTATGAGATTTTCCTTTTTGGCTGTTTGGGGGTGTTGTGCTTTTTGGCGGGTGGGTTGGCGGGTCTTGGGGCATTCCTGGGAAGGTCTAATACCGAATAGAAGGGGTTGGGACAAAATCCATGCATATTTTTTTTTGCTATTTCTGACATTTTGCTCAATGTAGCGTTTTCGGGGGCCTGTTTGGGGGGCTTCCTGGTGTTTGTGGGTGGGTTTCGGGGTCTGGGAGCACTGCTGGCTATGGATACTTTAGTTTGCAAGAGGTTTGAAGCAAATCCATGGTGGCATAGGGGTGTTAGGGCCTAGCTGCAGAGCGCGCGCGGAGTGATTTGGGAAATTGGCAAGAAAATGACTGTCCCCATTTTTGTACTTTTGTTTTTTGGCTGTTTGGGGGTCTTCTACTAGTTTTCTCCTGGGTTGACGGCTTTGGGGCCATTGCTAGGAAGCTCTAATACCGGATAAAAGTGGTTTGGACCAAATCGGAGGCGGACATTTTTTTGTGTTTTTGCTGACTTGCTTGCCTTTGAGGTGCTCTTTGGGGGGGTTCCGGGTGTTTGTGGGTGTATTGGGGTCTGGGAGCACTGCTGGGACAGTCTAATCTTGATTGCATTTGCTCTTCAGGAAATCCGTGGTGGAAAACGGGAGTTATGGCCTAGCTGCACAGCACGTTTGGACCGAAGGCCGAGAAATATTGTAAGTATGAGATTTTCCTTTTTGGCTGTTTGGGGGTGTTGTGCTTTTTGGCGGGTGGGTTGGCGGGTCTTGGGGCATTCCTGGGAAGGTCTAATACCGGATAGAAGTGGTTGGGACAAAATCCATGCAGAATTTTTTTGTTGCTATTTCCGACATTTTGCTCAATGTAGCATTTTCAGGGGCCTGTTTGGGGGGCTTCCTGGTGTTTGTGGGTGGGTTTTGGGGTCTGGGAGCACTGCTGGCTATGGATACTTTAGTTTGCAAGAGGTTTGAAGCAAATCCATGGTGGCAGAGGGGAGTTAGGGCCTAGCTGCAGAGCGCTCGCTGAGTGATTTGGGAAATTGGTAAAAAAATGACTAAGTTCCCATTTTTGTACTTTTGCTTTTTGGCTGTTTGGGGGTCTTCTACTAATTTTCTCCTGGGTTGACGGCTCTGGGGCCATTGCTGGGAAGCTCTAATACCAGATAAAAGTGGATTGGACCAAATCGGAGGCGGACATTTTGTTGTGTTTTTGCTGACTTGCTTGTCTTTGAGGTGCTCTTTGGGGGGTTCCGGGTGTTTGTGGGTGAGTTTTGGGGTCTGGGAGCACTGCTGGGACAGTCTAATCTTGATTGCATTTGCTTTTCAGGAAATCCGTGGTGGAATACGGGAGTTACGGCCTAGCTGCACAGCAAGTTTGGACCGAAGGCCGAGAAATATTGTAAGTATGAGATTTTCCTTTTTGGCTGTTTGGGGGTGTTGTGCTTTTTGGCGGGTGGGTTGGCGGGTCTTGGGGCATTCCTGGGAAGGTCTAATACCGAATAGAAGTGGTTGGGACAAAATCCATGCAGATTTTTTTTTTGCTATTTCTGACATTTTGCTCAATGTAGTGTTTTCGGGGGCCTGTTTGGGGGGCTTCCTGGTGTTTGTGGGTGGGTTTCGGGGTCTGGGAGCACTGCTGGCTATGGATACTTTAGTTTGCAAGAGGTTTGAAGCAAATCCATGGTGGCATAGGGGTGTTAGGGCCTAGCTGCAGAGCGCGCGCGGAGTGATTTGGGAAATTGGCAAGAAAATGACTGTCCCCATTTTTGTACTTTTGTTTTTTGGCTGTTTGGGGGTCTTCTACTAGTTTTCTCCTGGGTTGACGGCTTTGGGGCCATTGCTAGGAAGCTCTAATACCGGATAAAAGTGGTTTGGACCAAATCGGAGGCGGACATTTTTTTGTGTTTTTGCTGACTTGCTTGCCTTTGAGGTGCTCTTTGGGGGGGTTCCGGGTGTTTGTGGGTGTATTGGGGTCTGGGAGCACTGCTGGGACAGTCTAATCTTGATTGCATTTGCTCTTCAGGAAATCCGTGGTGGAAAACGGGAGTTATGGCCTAGCTGCACAGCACGTTTGGACCGAAGGCCGAGAAATATTGTAAGTATGAGATTTTCCTTTTTGGCTGTTTGGGGGTGTTGTGCTTTTTGGCGGGTGGGTTGGCGGGTCTTGGGGCATTCCTGGGAAGGTCTAATACCGGATAGAAGTGGTTGGGACAAAATCCATGCAGAATTTTTTTTGTTGCTATTTCCGACATTTTGCTCAATGTAGCATTTTCAGGGGCCTGTTTGGGGGGCTTCCTGGTGTTTGTGGGTGGGTTTTGGGGTCTGGGAGCACTGCTGGCTATGGATACTTTAGTTTGCAAGAGGTTTGAAGCAAATCCATGGTGGCAGAGGGGAGTTAGGGCCTAGCTGCAGAGCGCTCGCTGAGTGATTTGGGAAATTGGCAAGAAAATGACTGTCCCCATTTTTGTACTTTTGTTTTTTGGCTGTTTGGGGGTCTTCTACTAGTTTTCTCCTGGGTTGA
Organism: Lissotriton vulgaris; assembly: GCF_964263255.1. Taxonomy (NCBI): domain Eukaryota; kingdom Metazoa; phylum Chordata; class Amphibia; order Caudata; family Salamandridae; genus Lissotriton; species Lissotriton vulgaris. The sequence continues at coordinate 1,977,751,341 of NC_141689.1, read as the reverse complement.
CGGCTTTGGGGCCATTGCTAGGAAGCTCTAATACCGGATAAAAGTGGTTTGGACCAAATCGGAGGCGGACATTTTTTTGTGTTTTTGCTGACTTGCTTGCCTTTGAGGTGCTCTTTGGGGGGGTTCCGGGTGTTTGTGGGTGTATTGGGGTCTGGGAGCACTGCTGGGACAGTCTAATCTTGATTGCATTTGCTCTTCAGGAAATCCGTGGTGGAAAACGGGAGTTATGGCCTAGCTGCACAGCACGTTTGGACCGAAGGCCGAGAAATATTGTAAGTATGAGATTTTCCTTTTTGGCTGTTTGGGGGTGTTGTGCTTTTTGGCGGGTGGGTTGGCGGGTCTTGGGGCATTCCTGGGAAGGTCTAATACCGAATAGAAGTGGTTGGGACAAAATCCATGTAGAATTTTTTTTGCTATTTCTGACATTTTGCTCAATGTAGCGTTTTCGGGGGCCTGTTTGGGGGGCTTCCTCGTGTTTGTGGGTGGGTTTCGGGGTCTGGGAGCACTGCTGGCTATGGATACTTTGGTTTGCAAGAGGTTTGAAGCAAATCCATGGTGGCATAGGGGTGTTAGGGCCTAGCTGCAGAGCGCGCGCGGAGTGATTTGGGAAATTGGCAAGAAAATGACTGTCCCCATTTTTGTACTTTTGTTTTTTGGCTGTTTGGGGGTCTTCTACTAGTTTTCTCCTGGGTTGACGGCTTTGGGGCCATTGCTGGGAAGCTCTAATACCGGATAAAAGTGGTTTGGACCAAATCGGAGGTGGACATTTTTTTGTGTTTTTGCTGACTTGCTTGCCTTTGAGGTGCTCTTTGAGGGGGGTTCCGGGTGTTTGTGGGTGTTTTGGGGTCTGGGAGCACTGCTGGGACAGTCTAATCTTGATTGCATTTGCTTTTCAGGAAATCCGTGGTGGAAAACTGGAGTTATGGCCTAGCTGCACAGCACGTTTGGACCGAAGGCCGAGAAATATTGTAAGTATGAGATTTTCCTTTTTGGCTGTTTGGGGGTGTTGTGCTTTTTGGCGGGTGGGTTGGCGGGTCTTGGGGCATTCCTGGGAAGGACTAATACCGAATGGAAGTGGTTGGGACAAAATCCATGCAGAATTTTTTTTTGCTATTTCTGACATTTTGCTCAATGTAGCGTTTTCGGGGGCCTGTTTGGGGGGCTTCCTGGTGTTTGTGGGTGGGTTTTGGGGTCTGGGAGCACTGCTGGCTATGGATACTTTAGTTTGCAAGAGGTTTGAAGCAAATCCATGGTGGCATAGGGGTGTTAGGGCCTAGCTGCAGAGCGCGCGCGGAGTGATTTGGGAAATTGGCAAGAAAATGACTGTCCCATTTTTGTACTTTTGTTTTTTGGCTGTTTGGGGGTCTTCTACTAGTTTTCTCCTGAGTTGACGGCTTTGGGGCCATTGCTGGGAAGCTCTAATACCGGATAAAAGTGGTTTGGACCAAATCGGAGGCGGACATTTTTTTGTGTTTTTGCTGACTTGCTTGCCTTTGAGGTGCTCTTTGGGGGGGTTCCGTGTGTTTGTGGGTGAGTTTTGGGGTCTGGGAGCACTGCTGGGACAGTCTAATCTTGATTGCATTTGCTTTTCAGGAAATCCGTGGTGGAAAACAGGAGTTATGGCCTAGCTGCACAGCGCGTTTGGACCGAAGGCCGAGAAATATCGTAAGTATGAGATTTTCCTTTTTGGCTGTTTGGGGGTGTTGTGCTTTTTGGCGGGTGGGTTGGCGGGTCTTGGGGCATTCCTGGGAAGGTCTAATACCGGATAGAAGTGGTTGGGACAAAATCCATGCAGAATTTTTTTTTGCTATTTCGGACATTTTGCTCAATGTAGCGTTTTCGGGGGCCTGTTTGGGGGGCTTCCTGGTGTTTGTGGGTGGGTTTCGGGGTCTGGGAGCACTGCTGGCTATGGATACTTTAGTTTGCAAGAGGTTTGAAGCAAATCCATGGTGGCAGAGGGTAGTTAGGGCCTAGCTGCAGAGCGCGCGCGGAGTGATTTGGGAAATTGGTAGAAAAATGACTAAGTTCCCATTTTTGTACTTTTGCTTTTTGGCTGTTTGGGGGTCTTCTACTAATTTTCTCCTGGGTTGACGGCTCTGGGGCCATTGCTGGGAAACTCTAATACCAGATAAAAGTGGATTGGACCAAATCGGAGGCGGAAATTTTGTGGTGTTTTTGCTGACTTGCTTGTCTTTGAGGTGCTCTTTGGGGGATTCCGGGTGTTTGTGGGTGAGTTTTGGGGTCTGGGAGCACTGCTGGGACAGTCTAATCTTGATTGCATTTGCTTTTCAGGAAATCCGTGGTGGAAAACGGGAGTTATGGCCTAGCTGCACAGCACGTTTGGACCGAAGGCCGAGAAATATTGTAAGTATGAGATTTTCCTTTTTGGCTGTTTGGGGGTGTTGTGCTTTTTGGCGGGTGGGTTGGCGGGTCTTGGGGCATTCCTGGGAAGGTCTAATACCGAATAGAAGTGGTTGGGACAAAATCCATGCAGAATTTTTTTGCTATTTCTGACATTTTGCTCAATGTAGCGTTTTCGGGGGCCTGTTTGGGGGGCTTCCTGGTGTTTGTGGGTGGGGTTCGGGGTCTGGGAGCACTGCTGGCTATGGATACTTTAGTTTGCAAGAGGTTTGAAGCAAATCCATGGTGGCATAGGGGTGTTAGGGCCTAGCTGCAAAGCGCGCGCTGAGTGATTTTTGAAAATTGGCAAGAAAATGACTGTCCCCATTTTTGTACTTTTGTTTTTTTGCTGTTTGGGGGTCTTCTACTAGTTTTCTCCTGGGTTGACGGCCTTGGGGCCATTGCTGGGAAGCTCTAATACCGGATAAAAGTGGTTTGGACCAAATCGGAGGCGGACATTTTTTTGTGTTTTTGCTGTCTTGCTTGCCTTTGAGGTGCTCTTTGGGGGGTTCCGGGTGTTTGTGGGTGTTTTGGGGTCTGGGAGCACTGCTGGGACAGTCTAATCTTGATTGCATTTGCTTTTCAGGAAATCCGTGGTGGAAAACGGGAGTTATGGCCTAGCTGCACAGCACGTTTGGACCGAAGGCCGAGAAATATTGTAAGTATGAGATTTTCCTTTTTGGCTGTTTGGGGGTGTTGTGCTTTTTGGCGGGTGGGTTGGCGGGTCTTGGGGCATTCCTGGGAAGGTCTAATACCGAATAGAAGTGGTTGGGACAAAATCCATGCAGAATTTTTTTTTGCTATTTCTGACATTTTGCTCAATGTAGCGTTTTTGGGGGCCTGTTTGGGGGGCTTCCTGGTGTTTGTGGGTGGGTTTCGGGGTCTGGGAGCACTGCTGGCTATGGATACTTTAGTTTGCAAGAGGTTTGAAGCAAATCCATGGTGGCATAGGGGTGTTAGGGCCTAGCTGCAGAGCGCGCGCGGAGTGATTTGGGAAATTGGCAAGAAAATGACTGTCCCCATTTTTGTACTTTTGTTTTTTGGCTGTTTGGGGGTCTTCTACTAGTTTTCTCCTGGGTTGACGGCTTTGGGGCCATTGCTGGGAAGCTCTAATACCGGATAAAAGTGGTTTGGACCAAATCGGAGGCGGACATTTTTTTGTGTTTTTGCTGACTTGCTTGCCTTTGAGGTGCTCTTTGGGGGGGTTCCGGTGTGTTTGTGGGTGTTTTGGGGTCTGGGAGCACTGCTGGGACAGTCTAATCTTGATTGCATTTGCTCTTCAGGAAATCCGTGGTGGAAAACGGGAGTTATGGCCTAGCTGCACAGCACGTTTGGACCGAAGGCCGAGAAATATTGTAAGTATGAGATTTTCCTTTTTGGCTGTTTGGGGGTGTTGTGCTTTTTGGCGGGTGGGTTGGCGGGTCTTGGGGCATTCCTGGGAAGGTCTAATACCGGATAGAAGTGGTTGGGACAAAATCCATGCAGAATTTTTTTTGTTGCTATTTCCGACATTTTGCTCAATGTAGCATTTTCAGGGGCCTGTTTGGGGGGCTTCCTGGTGTTTGTGGGTGGGTTTTGGGGTCTGGGAGCACTGCTGGCTATGGATACTTTAGTTTGCAAGAGGTTTGAAGCAAATCCATGGTGGCAGAGGGGAGTTAGGGCCTAGCTGCAGAGCGCTCGCTGAGTGATTTGGGAAATTGGTAAAAAAATGACTAAGTTCCCATTTTTGTACTTTTGCTTTTTGGCTGTTTGGGGGTCTTCTACTAATTTTCTCCTGGGTTGACGGCTCTGGGGCCATTGCTGGGAAGCTCTAATACCAGATAAAAGTGGATTGGACCAAATCGGAGGCGGACATTTTGTTGTGTTTTTGCTGACTTGCTTGTCTTTGAGGTGCTCTTTGGGGGGTTCCGGGTGTTTGTGGGTGAGTTTTGGGGTCTGGGAGCACTGCTGGGACAGTCTAATCTTGATTGCATTTGCTTTTCAGGAAATCCGTGGTGGAATACGGGAGTTACGGCCTAGCTGCACAGCAAGTTTGGACCGAAGGCCGAGAAATATTGTAAGTATGAGATTTTCCTTTTTGGCTGTTTGGGGGTGTTGTGCTTTTTGGCGGGTGGGTTGGCGGGTCTTGGGGCATTCCTGGGAAGGTCTAACACCGAATAGAAGTGGTTGGGACAAAATCCATGCAGATTTTTTTTTTGCTATTTCTGACATTTTGCTCAATGTAGCGTTTTCGGGGGCCTGTTTGGGGGGCTTCCTGGTGTTTGTGGGTGGGTTTCGGGGTCTGGGAGCACTGCTGGCTATGGATACTTTAGTTTGCAAGAGGTTTGAAGCAAATCCATGGTGGCATAGGGGTGTTAGGGCCTAGCTGGAGAGCGCGCGCGGAGTGATTTGGGAAATTGGCAAGAAAATGACTGTCCCCATTTTTGTACTTTTGTTTTTTGGCTGTTTGGGGGTCTTCTACTAGTTTTCTCCTGGGTTGACGGCTTTGGGGCCATTGCTAGGAAGCTCTAATACCGGATAAAAGTGGTTTGGACCAAATCGGAGGCGGACATTTTTTTGTGTTTTTGCTGACTTGCTTGCCTTTGAGGTGCTCTTTGGGGGGGTTCCGGGTGTTTGTGGGTGTATTGGGGTCTGGGAGCACTGCTGGGACAGTCTAATCTTGATTGCATTTGCTCTTCAGGAAATCCGTGGTGGAAAACGGGAGTTATGGCCTAGCTGCACAGCACGTTTGGACCGAAGGCCGAGAAATATTGTAAGTATGAGATTTTCCTTTTTGGCTGTTTGGGGGTGTTGTGCTTTTTGGCGGGTGGGTTGGCGGGTCTTGGGGCATTCCTGGGAAGGTCTAATACCGAATAGAAGTGGTTGGGACAAAATCCATGTAGAATTTTTTTTGCTATTTCTGACATTTTGCTCAATGTAGCGTTTTCGGGGGCCTGTTTGGGGGGCTTCCTCGTGTTTGTGGGTGGGTTTCGGGGTCTGGGAGCACTGCTGGCTATGGATACTTTGGTTTGCAAGAGGTTTGAAGCAAATCCATGGTGGCATAGGGGTGTTAGGGCCTAGCTGCAGAGCGCGCGTGGAGTGATTTGGGAAATTGGCAAGAAAATGACTGTCCCATTTTTGTACTTTTGTTTTTTGGCTGTTTGGGGGTCTTCTACTAGTTTTCTCCTGAGTTGACGGCTTTGGGGCCATTGCTGGGAAGCTCTAATACCGGATAAAAGTGGTTTGGACCAAATCGGAGGCGGACATTTTTTTGTGTTTTTGCTGACTTGCTTGCCTTTGAGGTGCTCTTTGGGGGGGTTCCGTGTGTTTGTGGGTGAGTTTTGGGGTCTAGGAGCACTGCTGGGACAGTCTAATCTTGATTGCATTTGCTTTTCAGGAAATCCGTGGTGGAAAACGGGAGTTATGGCCTAGCTGCACAGCGCGTTTGGACCGAAGGCCGAGAAATATCGTAAGTATGAGATTTTCCTTTTTGGCTGTTTGGGGGTGTTGTGCTTTTTGGCGGGTGGGTTGGCGGGTCTTGGGGCATTCCTGGGAAGGTCTAATACGGGATAGAAGTGGTTGGGACAAAATCCATGCAGATTTTTTTTTTGCTATTTCGGACATTTTGCTCAATGTAGCGTTTTCGGGGGCCTGTTTGGGGGGCTTCCTGGTGTTTGTGGGTGGGTTTCGGGGTCTGGGAGCACTGCTGGCTATGGATACTTTAGTTTGCAAGAGGTTTGAAGCAAATCCATGGTGGCAGAGGGGAGTTAGGGCCTAGCTGCAGAGCGCGCGCGGAGTGATTTGGGAAATTGGTAGAAAAATGACTAAGTTCCCATTTTTGTACTTTTGCTTTTTGGCTGTTTGGGGGTCTTCTACTAATTTTCTCCTGGGTTGACGGCTCTGGGGCCATTGCTGGGAAACTCTAATACCAGATAAAAGTGGATTGGACCAAATCGGAGGCGGAAATTTTGTGGTGTTTTTGCTGACTTGCTTGTCTTTGAGGTGCTCTTTGGGGGATTCCGGGTGTTTGTGGGTGAGTTTTGGGGTCTGGGAGCACTGCTGGGACAGTCTAATCTTGATTGCATTTGCTTTTCAGGAAATCCGTGGTGGAAAACGGGAGTTATGGCCTAGCTGCACAGCACGTTTGGACCGAAGGCCGAGAAATATTGTAAGTATGAGATTTTCCTTTTTGGCTGTTTGGGGGTGTTGTGCTTTTTGGCGGGTGGGTTGGCGGGTCTTGGGGCATTCCTGGGAAGGTCTAATACCGAATAGAAGTGGTTGGGACAAAATCCATGCAGAATTTTTTTGCTATTTCTGACATTTTGCTCAATGTAGCGTTTTCGGGGGCCTGTTTGGGGGGCTTCCTGGTGTTTGTGGGTGGGGTTCGGGGTCTGGGAGCACTGCTGGCTATGGATACTTTAGTTTTCAAGAGGTTTGAAGCAAATCCATGGTGGCATAGGGGTGTTAGGGCCTAGCTGCAAAGCGCGCGCTGAGTGATTTTTGGAAATTGGCAAGAAAATGACTGTCCCCATTTTTGTACTTTTGTTTTTTTGCTGTTTGGGGGTCTTCTACTAGTTTTCTCCTGGGTTGACGGCCTTGGGGCCATTGCTGGGAAGCTCTAATACCGGATAAAAGTGGTTTGGACCAAATCGGAGGCGGACATTTTTTTGTGTTTTTGCTGTCTTGCTTGCCTTTGAGGTGCTCTTTGGGGGGTTCCGGGTGTTTGTGGGTGTTTTGGGGTCTGGGAGCACTGCTGGGACAGTCTAATCTTGATTGCATTTGCTTTTCAGGAAATCCGTGGTGGAAAACGGGAGTTATGGCCTAGCTGCACAGCACGTTTGGACCGAAGGCCGAGAAATATTGTAAGTATGAGATTTTCCTTTTTGGCTGTTTGGGGGTGTTGTGCTTTTTGGCGGGTGGGTTGGCGGGTCTTGGGGCATTCCTGGGAAGGTCTAATACCGAATAGAAGTGGTTGGGACAAAATCCATGCAGAATTTTTTTTTGCTATTTCTGACATTTTGCTCAATGTAGCGTTTTTGGGGGCCTGTTTGGGGGGCTTCCTGGTGTTTGTGGGTGGGTTTCGGGGTCTGGGAGCACTGCTGGCTATGGATACTTTAGTTTGCAAGAGGTTTGAAGCAAATCCATGGTGGCATAGGGGTGTTAGGGCCTAGCTGCAGAGCGCGCGCGGAGTGATTTGGGAAATTGGCAAGAAAATTACTGTCCCCATTTTTGTACTTTTGTTTTTTGGCTGTTTGGGGGTCTTCTACTAGTTTTCTCCTGGGTTGACGGCTTTGGGGCCATTGCTGGGAAGCTCTAATACCGGATAAAAGTGGTTTGGACCAAATCGGAGGCGGACATTTTTTTGTGTTTTTGCTGACTTGCTTGCCTTTGAGGTGCTCTTTGGGGGGGTTCCGTGTGTTTGTGGGTGAGTTTTGGGGTCTGGGAGCACTGCTGGGACAGTCTAATCTTGATTGCATTTGCTTTTCAGGAAATCCGTGGTGGAAAACGGGAGTTATGGCCTAGCTGCACAGCACGTTTGGACCGAAGGCCGAGAAATATTGTAAGTATGAGATTTTCCTTTTTGGCTGTTTGGGGGTGTTGTGCTTTTTGGCGGGTGGGTTGGCGGGTCTTGGGGCATTCCTGGGAAGGTCTAATACCGAATAGAAGTGGTTGGGACAAAATCCATGCAGAATTTTTTTTTGCTATTTCTGACATTTTGCTCAATGTAGCGTTTTTGGGGGCCTGTTTGGGGGGCTTCCTGGTGTTTGTGGGTGGGTTTCGGGGTCTGGGAGCACTGCTGGCTATGGATACTTTAGTTTGCAAGAGGTTTGAAGCAAATCCATGGTGGCATAGGGGTGTTAGGGCCTAGCTGCAGAGCGCGCGCGGAGTGATTTGGGAAATTGGCAAGAAAATGACTGTCCCCATTTTTGTACTTTTGTTTTTTGGCTGTTTGGGGGTCTTCTACTAGTTTTCTCCTGGGTTGACGGCTTTGGGGCCATTGCTGGGAAGCTCTAATACCGGATAAAAGTGGTTTGGACCAAATCAGAGGCGGACATTTTTTTGTGTTTTTGCTGACTTGCTTGCCTTTGAGGTGCTCTTTGGGGGGGTTCCGTGTGTTTGTGGGTGAGTTTTGGGGTCTGGGAGCAGTGCTGGGACAGTCTAATCTTGATTGCATTTGCTTTTCAGGAAATCCGTGGTGGAAAACGGGAGTTATGGCCTAGCTGCACAGCGCGTTTGGACCGAAGGCCGAGAAATATCGTAAGTATGAGATTTTCCTTTTTGGCTGTTTGGGGGTGTTGTGCTTTTTGGCGGGTGGGTTGGCGGGTCTTGGGGCATTCCTGGGAAGGTCTAATACCGAATAGAAGTGGTTGGGACAAAATCCATGCAGATTTTTTTTTGCTATTTCTGACATTTTGCTCAATGTAGCGTTTTTGGGGGCCTGTTTGGGGGGCTTCCTGGTGTTTGTGGGTGGGTTTCGGGGTCTGGGAGCACTGCTGGCTATGGATACTTTAGTTTGCAAGAGGTTTGAAGCAAATCCATGGTGGCATAGGGGTGTTAGGGCCTAGCTGCAGAGCGCGCGCGGAGTGATTTGGGAAATTGGCAAGAAAATGACTGTCCCCATTTTTGTACTTTTGTTTTTTGGCTGTTTGGGGGTCTTCTACTAGTTTTCTCCTGGGTTGACGGCTGTGGGGCCATTGCTAGGAAGCTCTAATACCGGATAAAAGTGGTTTGAACCAAATCGGAGGCGGACATTTTTGTGTGTTTTTGCTGACTTGCTTGCCTTTGAGGTGCTCTTTGGGGGGGTTCCGGGTGTTTGTGGGTGTATTGGGGTCTGGGAGCACTGCTGGGACAGTCTAATCTTGATTGCATTTGCTTTTCAGGAAATCCGTGGTGGAAAACGGGAGTTATGGCCTAGCTGCACAGCACGTTTGGACCGAAGGCCGAGAAATATTGTAAGTATGAGATTTTCCTTTCTGGCTGTTTGGGGGTGTTGTGCTTTTTGGCGGGTGGGTTGGCGGGTCTTGGGGCATTCCTGGGAAGGTCTAATACCGTATAGAAGTGGTTGGGACAAAATCCATGCAGAATTTTATTTTGCTATTTCGGACATTTTGCTCAATGTAGCGTTTTCGGGGGCCTGTTTGGGGGGCTTCCTGGTGTTTGTGGGTGGGTTTCGGGGTCTGGGAACACTGCTGGCTATGGATACTTTAGTTTGCAAGAGGTTTGAAGCAAATCCATGGTGGCAGAGGGGAGTTAGGGCCTAGCTGCAGAGCGCGCGCGGAGTGATTTGGGAAATTGGCAAGAAAATTACTAAGTTCCCATTTTTGTACTTTTGCTTTTTGGCTGTTTGGGGGTCTTCTACTAGTTTTCTCCTGGGTTGGCGGCTCTGGGGCCATTGCTCGGACGCTCTAATACCGGATAAAAGTGGTTTGGACCAAATCGGAAGCAGAATTTTTTTTGTGTTTTTGCTGACTTGCTTGCCTTTGAGGTGCTCTTTGGGGGGGTTCTGGGTGTTTGTGCGTGAGTTTTGGTGTCTGGGAGCACTGCTGGGACAGTCTAATCTTGATTGCATTTGCTTTTCAGGAAGTCCGTGGTGGAAAACGGGAGTTATGGCCTAGCTGCACAGCGCGTTTGGACCGAAGGCCGAGAAATATTGTAAGTATGAGATTTTCCTTTTTGGCTGTTTGGGGGTGTTGTGCTTTTTGGCGGGTGGGTTGGCGGGTCTTGGGGCATTCCTGGGAAGGTCTAATACGGAATAGAAGTGGTTGGGACAAAATCCATGCAGAATTTATTTTTTGCTATTTCTGACATTTTGCTCAATGTCGCGTTTTCGGGGGCCTGTTTGGGGGGCTTCCTGGTGTTTGTGGGTGGGTTTCGGGGTCTGGGAGCACTGCTGGCTATGGATACTTTAGTTTGCAAGAGGTTTGAAGCAAATCCATAGTGGCATAGGGGTGTTAGGGCCTAGCTGCAGAGCGCGCGCGGAGTGATTTGGGAAATTGGCAAGAAAATGACTGTCCCCATTTTTGTACTTTTGTTTTTTGGCTGTTTGGGGGTCTTCTACTAGTTTTCTCCTGGGTTGACGGCTTTGGGGCCATTGCTGGGAAGCTCTAATACCGGATAAAAGTGGTTTGGACCAAATCGGAGGCGGACATTTTTTTGTGTTTTTGCTGACTTGCTTGCCTTTGAGGTGCTCTTTGGGGGGGTTCCGTGTGTTTGTGGGTGAGTTTTGGGGTCTGGGAGCACTGCTGGGACAGTCTAATCTTGATTGCATTTGCTTTTCAGGAAATCCGTGGTTGAAAACAGGAGTTATGGCCTAGCTGCACAGCGCGTTTGGACTGAAGGCCGAGAAATATTGTAAGTATGAGATTTTCCTTTTTGGCTGTTTGGGGGTGTTGTGCTTTTTGGCGGGTGGGTTGGCGGGTCTTGGGGCATTCCTTGGAAGGTCTAATACCGAATAGAAGTGGTTGGGACAAAATCCATGCAGAATTTTTTTTGCTATTTCTGACATTTTGCTGAATGTAGTGTTTTCGGGGGCCTGTTTGGGGGGGTTCCTGGTGTTTGTGGGTGGGTTTCGGGGTCTGGGAGCACTGCTCGCTATGGATACTTTCGTTTGCAAGAGGTTTGAAGCAAATCCATGGTGGCATAGGGGTGTTAGGGCCAAGCTGCAGAGCGCGTGGATTGATTTGGGAAATTGGCAAGAAAATGACTGTCCCCATTTTTGTGCTTTTGTTTTTTGGCTGTTTGGGGGTCTTCTACTAGTTTTCTCCTGGGTTGGCGGCTCTGGGGCCATTGCTCGGACGCTCTAATACCGGATAAAAGTGGTTTGGACCAAATCGGAAGCAGAATTTTTTTTGTGTTTTTGCTGACTTGCTTGCCTTTGAGGTGCTCTTTGGGGGGGTTCCGGGTGTTTGTGCGTGAGTTTTGGGGTCTGGGAGCACTGCTGGGACAGTCTAATCTTGATTGCATTTGCTTTTCAGGAAGTCCGTGGTGGAAAACGGGAGTTATGGCCTAGCTGCACAGCACGTTTGGACCGAAGGCCGAGAAATATTGTAAGTATGAGATTTTCCTTTTTGGCTGTTTGGGGGTGTTGTGCTTTTTGGCGGGTGGGTTGGCGGGTCTTGGGGCATTCCTGGGAAGGTCTAATACCGGATAGAAGTGGTTGGGACAAAATCCATGCAGAATTTTTTTTGTTGCTATTTCCGACATTTTGCTCAATGTAGCATTTTCAGGGGCCTGTTTGGGGGGCTTCCTGGTGTTTGTGGGTGGGTTTTGGGGTCTGGGAGCACTGCTGGCTATAGATACTTTAGTTTGCAAGAGGTTTGAAGCAAATCCATGGTGGCAGAGGGGAGTTAGGGCCTAGCTGCAGAGCGCTCGCTGAGTGATTTGGGAAATTGGTAAAAAAATGACTAAGTTCCCATTTTTGTACTTTTGCTTTTTGGCTGTTTGGGGGTCTTCTACTAATTTTCTCCTGGGTTGACGGCTCTGGGGCCATTGCTGGGAAGCTCTAATACCAGATAAAAGTGGATTGGACCAAATCGGAGGCGGACATTTTGTTGTGTTTTTGCTGACTTGCTTGTCTTTGAGGTGCTCTTTGGGGGGTTCCGGGTGTTTGTGGGTGAGTTTTGGGGTCTGGGAGCACTGCTGGGACAGTCTAATCTTGATTGCATTTGCTTTTCAGGAAATCCGTGGTGGAATACGGGAGTTACGGCCTAGCTGCACAGCAAGTTTGGACCGAAGGCCGAGAAATATTGTAAGTATGAGATTTTCCTTTTTGGCTGTTTGGGGGTGTTGTGCTTTTTGGCGGGTGGGTTGGCGGGTCTTGGGGCATTCCTGGGAAGGTCTAATACCGAATAGAAGTGGTTGGGACAAAATCCATGCAGATTTTTTTTTGTTATTTCTGACATTTTGCTCAATGTAGCGTTTTCGGGGGCCTGTTTGGGGGGCTTCCTGGTGTTTGTGGGTGGGTTTCGGGGTCTGGGAGCACTGCTGGCTATGGATACTTTAGTTTGCAAGAGGTTTGAAGCAAATCCATGGTGGCATAGGGGTGTTAGGGCCTAGCTGGAGAGCGCGCGCGGAGTGATTTGGGAAATTGGCAAGAAAATGACTGTCCCCATTTTTGTACTTTTGTTTTTTGGCTGTTTGGGGGTCTTCTACTAGTTTTCTCCTGGGTTGACGGCTTTGGGGCCATTGCTAGGAAGCTCTAATACCGGATAAAAGTGGTTTGGACCAAATCGGAGGCGGACATTTTTTTGTGTTTTTGCTGACTTGCTTGCCTTTGAGGTGCTCTTTGGGGGGGTTCCGGGTGTTTGTGGGTGTATTGGGGTCTGGGAGCACTGCTGGGACAGTCTAATCTTGATTGCATTTGCTCTTCAGGAAATCCGTGGTGGAAAACGGGAGTTATGGCCTAGCTGCACAGCACGTTTGGACCGAAGGCCGAGAAATATTGTAAGTATGAGATTTTCCTTTTTGGCTGTTTGGGGGTGTTGTGCTTTTTGGCGGGTGGGTTGGCGGGTCTTGGGGCATTCCTGGGAAGGTCTAATACCGAATAGAAGTGGTTGGGACAAAATCCATGCAGAATTTTTTTTTGCTATTTCTGACATTTTGCTCAATGTAGTGTTTTCGGGGGCCTGTTTGGGGGGCTTCCTGGTGTTTGTGGGTGGGTTTCGGGGTCTGGGAGCACTGCTGGCTATGGATACTTTAGTTTGCAAGAGGTTTGAAGCAAATCCATGGTGGCATAGGGGTGTTAGGGCCTAGCTGCAGAGCGCGCGCGGAGTGATTTGGGAAACTGGCAAGAAAATGACTGTCCCCATTTTTGTACTTTTGTTTTTTGGCTGTTTGGGGGTCTTCTACTAGTTTTCTCCTGGGTTGACGGCTTTGGGGCCATTGCTGGGAAGCTCTAATACCGGATAAAAGTGGTTTGGACCAAATCGGAGGCGGACATTTTTTTGTGTTTTTGCTGACTTGCTTGCCTTTGAGGTGCTCTTTGGGGGGGTTCCGTGTGTTTGTGGGTGAGTTTTGGGGTCTGGGAGCACTGCTGGGACAGTCTAATCTTGATTGCATTTGCTTTTCAGGAAATCCGTGGTTGAAAACAGGAGTTATGGCCTAGCTGCACAGCGCGTTTGGACTGAAGGCCGAGAAATATTGTAAGTATGAGATTTTCCTTTTTGGCTGTTTGGGGGTGTTGTGCTTTTTGGCGGGTGGGTTGGCGGGTCTTGGGGCATTCCTTGGAAGGTCTAATACCGAATAGAAGTGGTTGGGACAAAATCCATGCAGAATTTTTTTTGCTATTTCTGACATTTTGCTGAATGTAGTGTTTTCGGGGGCCTGTTTGGGGGGCTTCCTGGTGTTTGTGGGTGGGTTTCGGGGTCTGGGAGCACTGCTCGCTATGGATACTTTCGTTTGCAAGAGGTTTGAAGCAAATCCATGGTGGCATAGGGGTGTTAGGGCCAAGCTGCAGAGCGCGTGGATTGATTTGGGAAATTGGCAAGAAAATGACTGTCCCCATTTTTGTGCTTTTGTTTTTTGGCTGTTTGGGGGTCTTCTACTAGTTTTCTCCTGGGTTGGCGGCTCTGGGGCCATTGCTCGGACGCTCTAATACCGGATAAAAGTGGTTTGGACCAAATCGGAAGCAGAATTTTTTTTGTGTTTTTGCTGACTTGCTTGCCTTTGAGGTGCTCTTTGGGGGGGTTCCGGGTGTTTGTGCGTGAGTTTTGGGGTCTGGGAGCACTGCTGGGACAGTCTAATCTTGATTGCATTTGCTTTTCAGGAAGTCCGTGGTGGAAAACGGGAGTTATGGCCTAGCTGCACAGCACGTTTGGACCGAAGGCCGAGAAATATTGTAAGTATGAGATTTTCCTTTTTGGCTGTTTGGGGGTGTTGTGCTTTTTGGCGGGTGGGTTGGCGGGTCTTGGGGCATTCCTGGGAAGGTCTAATACCGGATAGAAGTGGTTGGGACAAAATCCATGCAGAATTTTTTTTGTTGCTATTTCCGACATTTTGCTCAATGTAGCATTTTCAGGGGCCTGTTTGGGGGGCTTCCTGGTGTTTGTGGGTGGGTTTTGGGGTCTGGGAGCACTGCTGGCTATAGATACTTTAGTTTGCAAGAGGTTTGAAGCAAATCCATGGTGGCAGAGGGGAGTTAGGGCCTAGCTGCAGAGCGCTCGCTGAGTGATTTTGGAAATTGGTAAAAAAATGACTAAGTTCCCATTTTTGTACTTTTGCTTTTTGGCTGTTTGGGGGTCTTCTACTAATTTTCTCCTGGGTTGACGGCTCTGGGGCCATTGCTGGGAAGCTCTAATACCAGATAAAAGTGGATTGGACCAAATCGGAGGCGGACATTTTGTTGTGTTTTTGCTGACTTGCTTGTCTTTGAGGTGCTCTTTGGGGGGTTCCGGGTGTTTGTGGGTGAGTTTTGGGGTCTGGGAGCACTGCTGGGACAGTCTAATCTTGATTGCATTTGCTTTTCAGGAAATCCGTGGTGGAATACGGGAGTTACGGCCTAGCTGCACAGCAAGTTTGGACCGAAGGCCGAGAAATATTGTAAGTATGAGATTTTCCTTTTTGGCTGTTTGGGGGTGTTGTGCTTTTTGGCGGGTGGGTTGGCGGGTCTTGGGGCATTCCTGGGAAGGTCTAATACCGAATAGAAGTGGTTGGGACAAAATCCATGCAGATTTTTTTTTGTTATTTCTGACATTTTGCTCAATGTAGCGTTTTCGGGGGCCTGTTTGGGGGGCTTCCTGGTGTTTGTGGGTGGGTTTCGGGGTCTGGGAGCACTGCTGGCTATGGATACTTTAGTTTGCAAGAGGTTTGAAGCAAATCCATGGTGGCATAGGGGTGTTAGGGCCTAGCTGGAGAGCGCGCGCGGAGTGATTTGGGAAATTGGCAAGAAAATGACTGTCCCCATTTTTGTACTTTTGTTTTTTGGCTGTTTGGGGGTCTTCTACTAGTTTTCTCCTGGGTTGACGGCTTTGGGGCCATTGCTAGGAAGCTCTAATACCGGATAAAAGTGGTTTGGACCAAATCGGAGGCGGACATTTTTTTGTGTTTTTGCTGACTTGCTTGCCTTTGAGGTGCTCTTTGGGGGGGTTCCGGGTGTTTGTGGGTGTATTGGGGTCTGGGAGCACTGCTGGGACAGTCTAATCTTGATTGCATTTGCTCTTCAGGAAATCCGTGGTGGAAAACGGGAGTTATGGCCTAGCTGCACAGCACGTTTGGACCGAAGGCCGAGAAATATTGTAAGTATGAGATTTTCCTTTTTGGCTGTTTGGGGGTGTTGTGCTTTTTGGCGGGTGGGTTGGCGGGTCTTGGGGCATTCCTGGGAAGGTCTAATACCGAATAGAAGTGGTTGGGACAAAATCCATGTAGAATTTTTTTTGCTATTTCTGACATTTTGCTCAATGTAGCGTTTTCGGGGGCCTGTTTGGGGGGCTTCCTCGTGTTTGTGGGTGGGTTTCGGGGTCTGGGAGCACTGCTGGCTATGGATACTTTGGTTTGCAAGAGGTTTGAAGCAAATCCATGGTGGCATAGGGGTGTTAGGGCCTAGCTGCAGAGCGCGCGCGGAGTGATTTGGGAAATTGGCAAGAAAATGACTGTCCCCATTTTTGTACTTTTGTTTTTTGGCTGTTTGGGGGTCTTCTACTAGTTTTCTCCTGGGTTGACGGCTTTGGGGCCATTGCTGGGAAGCTCTAATACCGGATAAAAGTGGTTTGGACCAAATCGGAGGTGGACATTTTTTTGTGTTTTTGCTGACTTGCTTGCCTTTGAGGTGCTCTTTGAGGGGGGTTCCGGGTGTTTGTGGGTGTTTTGGGGTCTGGGAGCACTGCTGGGACAGTCTAATCTTGATTGCATTTGCTTTTCAGGAAATCCGTGGTGGAAAACTGGAGTTATGGCCTAGCTGCACAGCACGTTTGGACCGAAGGCCGAGAAATATTGTAAGTATGAGATTTTCCTTTTTGGCTGTTTGGGGGTGTTGTGCTTTTTGGCGGGTGGGTTGGCGGGTCTTGGGGCATTCCTGGGAAGGACTAATACCGAATGGAAGTGGTTGGGACAAAATCCATGCAGAATTTTTTTTTGCTATTTCTGACATTTTGCTCAATGTAGCGTTTTCGGGGGCCTGTTTGGGGGGCTTCCTGGTGTTTGTGGGTGGGTTTCGGGGTCTGGGAGCACTGCTGGCTATGGATACTTTAGTTTGCAAGAGGTTTGAAGCAAATCCATGGTGGCATAGGGGTGTTAGGGCCTAGCTGCAGAGCACGCGCGGAGTGATTTGGGAAATTGGCAAGAAAATGACTGTCCCATTTTTGTACTTTTGTTTTTTGGCTGTTTGGGGGTCTTCTACTAGTTTTCTCCTGAGTTGACGGCTTTGGGGCCATTGCTGGGAAGCTCTAATACCGGATAAAAGTGGTTTGGACCAAATCGGAGGCGGACATTTTTTTGTGTTTTTGCTGACTTGCTTGCCTTTGAGGTGCTCTTTGGGGGGGTTCCGTGTGTTTGTGGGTGAGTTTTGGGGTCTGGGAGCACTGCTGGGACAGTCTAATCTTGATTGCATTTGCTTTTCAGGAAATCCGTGGTGGAAAACAGGAGTTATGGCCTAGCTGCACAGCGCGTTTGGACCGAAGGCCGAGAAATATCGTAAGTATGAGATTTTCCTTTTTGGCTGTTTGGGGGTGTTGTGCTTTTTGGCGGGTGGGTTGGCGGGTCTTGGGGCATTCCTGGGAAGGTCTAATACCGGATAGAAGTGGTTGGGACAAAATCCATGCAGAATTTTTTTTTGCTATTTCGGACATTTTGCTCAATGTAGCGTTTTCGGGGGCCTGTTTGGGGGGCTTCCTGGTGTTTGTGGGTGGGTTTCGGGGTCTGGGAGCACTGCTGGCTATGGATACTTTAGTTTGCAAGAGGTTTGAAGCAAATCCATGGTGGCAGAGGGGAGTTAGGGCCTAGCTGCAGAGCGCGCGCGGAGTGATTTGGGAAATTGGTAGAAAAATGACTAAGTTCCCATTTTTGTACTTTTGCTTTTTGGCTGTTTGGGGGTCTTCTACTAATTTTCTCCTGGGTTGACGGCTCTGGGGCCATTGCTGGGAAACTCTAATACCAGATAAAAGTGGATTGGACCAAATCGGAGGCGGAAATTTTGTGGTGTTTTTGCTGACTTGCTTGTCTTTGAGGTGCTCTTTGGGGGATTCCGGGTGTTTGTGGGTGAGTTTTGGGGTCTGGGAGCACTGCTGGGACAGTCTAATCTTGATTGCATTTGCTTTTCAGGAAATCCGTGGTGGAAAACGGGAGTTATGGCCTAGCTGCACAGCACGTTTGGACCGAAGGCCGAGAAATATTGTAAGTATGAGATTTTCCTTTTTGGCTGTTTGGGGGTGTTGTGCTTTTTGGCGGGTGGGTTGGGGGGTCTTGGGGCATTCCTGGGAAGGTCTAATACCGAATAGAAGTGGTTGGGACAAAATCCATGCAGAATTTTTTTGCTATTTCTGACATTTTGCTCAATGTAGCGTTTTCGGGGGCCTGTTTGGGGGGCTTCCTGGTGTTTGTGGGTGGGGTTCGGGGTCTGGGAGCACTGCTGGCTATGGATACTTTAGTTTGCAAGAGGTTTGAAGCAAATCCATGGTGGCATAGGGGTGTTAGGGCCTAGCTGCAAAGCGCGCGCTGAGTGATTTTTGGAAATTGGCAAGAAAATGACTGTCCCCATTTTTGTACTTTTGTTTTTTTGCTGTTTGGGGGTCTTCTACTAGTTTTCTCCTGGGTTGACGGCCTTGGGGCCATTGCTGGGAAGCTCTAATACCGGATAAAAGTGGTTTGGACCAAATCGGAGGCGGACATTTATTTGTGTTTTTGCTGTCTTGCTTGCCTTTGAGGTGCTCTTTGGGGGGTTCCGGGTGTTTGTGGGTGTTTTGGGGTCTGGGAGCACTGCTGGGACAGTCTAATCTTGATTGCATTTGCTTTTCAGGAAATCCGTGGTGGAAAACGGGAGTTATGGCCTAGCTGCACAGCACGTTTGGACCGAAGGCCGAGAAATATTGTAAGTATGAGATTTTCCTTTTTGGCTGTTTGGGGGTGTTGTGCTTTTTGGCGGGTGGGTTGGCGGGTCTTGGGGCATTCCTGGGAAGGTCTAATACCGAATAGAAGTGGTTGGGACAAAATCCATGCAGAATTTTTTTTTGCTATTTCTGACATTTTGCTCAATGTAGCGTTTTTGGGGGCCTGTTTGGGGGGCTTCCTGGTGTTTGTGGGTGGGTTTCGGGGTCTGGGAGCACTGCTGGTTATGGATACTTTAGTTTGCAAGAGGTTTGAAGCAAATCCATGGTGGCATAGGGGTGTTAGGGCCTAGCTGCAGAGCGCGCGCGGAGTGATTTGGGAAATTGGCAAGAAAATGACTGTCCCCATTTTTGTACTTTTGTTTTTTGGCTGTTTGGGGGTCTTCTACTAGTTTTCTCCTGGGTTGACGGCTTTGGGGCCATTGCTGGGAAGCTCTAATACCGGATAAAAGTGGTTTGGACCAAATCGGAGGCAGACATTTTTTTGTGTTTTTGCTGACTTGCTTGCCTTTGAGGTGCTCTTTGGGGGGGTTCCGGGTGTTTGTGGGTGTTTTGGGGTCTGGGAGCACTGCTGGGACAGTCTAATCTTGATTGCATTTGCTCTTCAGGAAATCCGTGGTGGAAAACGGGAGTTATGGCCTAGCTGCACAGCACGTTTGGACCGAAGGCCGAGAAATATTGTAAGTATGAGATTTTCCTTTTTGGCTGTTTGGGGGTGTTGTGCTTTTTGGCGGGTGGGTTGGCGGGTCTTGGGGCATTCCTGGGAAGGTCTAATACCGGATAGAAGTGGTTGGGACAAAATCCATGCAGAATTTTTTTTGTTGCTATTTCCGACATTTTGCTCAATGTAGCATTTTCAGGGGCCTGTTTGGGGGGCTTCCTGGTGTTTGTGGGTGGGTTTTGGGGTCTGGGAGCACTGCTGGCTATGGATACTTTAGTTTGCAAGAGGTTTGAAGCAAATCCATGGTGGCAGAGGGGAGTTAGGGCCTAGCTGCAGAGCGCTCGCTGAGTGATTTGGGAAATTGGTAAAAAAATGACTAAGTTCCCATTTTTGTACTTTTGCTTTTTGGCTGTTTGGGGGTCTTCTACTAATTTTCTCCTGGGTTGACGGCTCTGGGGCCATTGCTGGGAAGCTCTAATACCAGATAAAAGTGGATTGGACCAAATCGGAGGCGGACATTTTGTTGTGTTTTTGCTGACTTGCTTGCCTTTGAGGTGCTCTTTGGGGGGGTTCCGGGTGTTTGTGGGTGTATTGGGGTCTGGGAGCACTGCTGGGACAGTCTAATCTTGATTGCATTTGCTCTTCAGGAAATCCGTGGTGGAAAACGGGAGTTATGGCCTAGCTGCACAGCACGTTTGGACCGAAGGCCGAGAAATATTGTAAGTATGAGATTTTCCTTTTTGGCTGTTTGGGGGTGTTGTGCTTTTTGGCGGGTGGGTTGGCGGGTCTTGGGGCATTCCTGGGAAGGTCTAATACCGAATAGAAGTGGTTGGGACAAAATCCATGTAGAATTTTTTTTGCTATTTCTGACATTTTGCTCAATGTAGCGTTTTCGGGGGCCTGTTTGGGGGGCTTCCTCGTGTTTGTGGGTGGGTTTCGGGGTCTGGGAGCACTGCTGGCTATGGATACTTTGGTTTGCAAGAGGTTTGAAGCAAATCCATGGTGGCATAGGGGTGTTAGGGCCTAGCTGCAGAGCGCGCGTGGAGTGATTTGGGAAATTGGCAAGAAAATGACTGTCCCATTTTTGTACTTTTGTTTTTTGGCTGTTTGGGGGTCTTCTACTAGTTTTCTCCTGAGTTGACGGCTTTGGGGCCATTGCTGGGAATCTCTAATACCGGATAAAAGTGGTTTGGACCAAATCGGAGGCTGACATTTTTTTGTGTTTTTGCTGTCTTGCTTGCCTTTGAGGTGCTCTTTGGGGGGTTCCGGGTGTTTGTGGGTGTTTTGGGGTCTGGGAGCACTGCTGGGACAGTCTAATCTTGATTGCATTTGCTTTTCAGGAAATCCGTGGTGGAAAACGGGAGTTATGGCCTAGCTGCACAGCACGTTTGGACCGAAGGCCGAGAAATATTGTAAGTATGAGATTTTCCTTTTTGGCTGTTTGGGGGTGTTGTGCTTTTTGGCGGGTGGGTTGGCGGGTCTTGGGGCATTCCTGGGAAGGTCTAATACCGAATAGAAGTGGTTGGGACAAAATCCATGCAGAATTTTTTTTTGCTATTTCTGACATTTTGCTCAATGTAGCGTTTTTGGGGGCCTGTTTGGGGGGCTTCCTGGTGTTTGTGGGTGGGTTTCGGGGTCTGGGAGCACTGCTGGCTATGGATACTTTAGTTTGCAAGAGGTTTGAAGCAAATCCATGGTGGCATAGGGGTGTTAGGGCCTAGCTGCAGAGCGCGCGCGGAGTGATTTGGGAAATTGGCAAGAAAATGACTGTCCCCATTTTTGTACTTTTGTTTTTTGGCTGTTTGGGGGTCTTCTACTAGTTTTCTCCTGGGTTGACGGCTTTGGGGCCATTGCTGGGAAGCTCTAATACCGGATAAAAGTGGTTTGGACCAAATCGGAGGCGGACATTTTTTTGTGTTTTTGCTGACTTGCTTGCCTTTGAGGTGCTCTTTGGGGGGGTTCCGTGTGTTTGTGGGTGAGTTTTGGGGTCTGGGAGCACTGCTGGGACAGTCTAATCTTGATTGCATTTGCTTTTCAGGAAATCCGTGGTGGAAAACGGGAGTTATGGCCTAGCTGCACAGCACGTTTGGACCGAAGGCCGAGAAATATTGTAAGTATGAGATTTTCCTTTTTGGCTGTTTGGGGGTGTTGTGCTTTTTGGCGGGTGGGTTGGCGGGTCTTGGGGCATTCCTAGGAAGGTCTAATACCGAATAGAAGTGGTTGGGACAAAATCCATGCAGAATTTTTTTTTGCTATTTCTGACATTTTGCTCAATGTAGCGTTTTTGGGGGCCTGTTTGGGGGGCTTCCTGGTGTTTGTGGGTGGGTTTCGGGGTCTGGGAGCACTGCTGGCTATGGATACTTTAGTTTGCAAGAGGTTTGAAGCAAATCCATGGTGGCATAGGGGTGTTAGGGCCTAGCTGCAGAGCGCGCGCGGAGTGATTTGGGAAATTGGCAAGAAAATGACTGTCCCCATTTTTGTACTTTTGTTTTTTGGCTGTTTGGGGGTCTTCTACTAGTTTTCTCCTGGGTTGACGGCTTTGGGGCCATTGCTGGGAAGCTCTAATACCGGATAAAAGTGGTTTGGACCAAATCGGAGGCGGACATTTGTTTGTGTTTTTGCTGACTTGCTTGCCTTTGAGGTGCTCTTTGGGGGGGTTCCGTGTGTTTGTGGGTGAGTTTTGGGGTCTGGGAGCAGTGCTGGGACAGTCTAATCTTGATTGCATTTGCTTTTCAGGAAATCCGTGGTGGAAAACGGGAGTTATGGCCTAGCTGCACAGCGCGTTTGGACCGAAGGCCGAGAAATATCGTAAGTATGAGATTTTCCTTTTTGGCTGTTTGGGGGTGTTGTGCTTTTTGGCGGGTGGGTTGGCGGGTCTTGGGGCATTCCTGGGAAGGTCTAATACCGAATAGAAGTGGTTGGGACAAAATCCATGCAGATTTTTTTTTGCTATTTCTGACATTTTGCTCAATGTAGCGTTTTTGGGGGCCTGTTTGGGGGGCTTCCTGGTGTTTGTGGGTGGGTTTCGGGGTCTGGGAGCACTGCTGGCTATGGATACTTTAGTTTGCAAGAGGTTTGAAGCAAATCCATGGTGGCATAGGGGTGTTAGGGCCTAGCTGCAGAGCGCGCGCGGAGTGATTTGGGAAATTGGCAAGAAAATGACTGTCCCCATTTTTGTACTTTTGTTTTTTGGCTGTTTGGGGGTCTTCTACTAGTTTTCTCCTGGGTTGACGGCTGTGGGGCCATTGCTAGGAAGCTCTAATACCAGATAAAAGTGGTTTGAACCAAATCGGAGGCGGACATTTTTTTGTGTTTTTGCTGACTTGCTTGCCTTTGAGGTGCTCTTTGGGGGGGTTCCGGGTGTTTGTGGGTGTATTGGGGTCTGGGAGCACTGCTGGGACAGTCTAATCTTGATTGCATTTGCTTTTCAGGAAATCCGTGGTGGAAAACGGGAGTTATGGCCTAGCTGCACAGCACGTTTGGACCGAAGGCCGAGAAATATTGTAAGTATGAGATTTTCCTTTCTGGCTGTTTGGGGGTGTTGTGCTTTTTGGCGGGTGGGTTGGCGGGTCTTGGGGCATTCCTGGGAAGGTCTAATACCGTATAGAAGTGGTTGGGACAAAATCCATGCAGAATTTTATTTTGCTATTTCGGACATTTTGCTCAATGTAGCGTTTTCGGGGGCCTGTTTGGGGGGCTTCCTGGTGTTTGTGGGTGGGTTTCGGGGTCTGGGAACACTGCTGGCTATGGATACTTTAGTTTGCAAGAGGTTTGAAGCAAATCCATGGTGGCAGAGGGGAGTTAGGGCCTAGCTGCAGAGCGCGCGCGGAGTGATTTGGGAAATTGGCAAGAAAATTACTAAGTTCCCATTTTTGTACTTTTGCTTTTTGGCTGTTTGGGGGTCTTCTACTAGTTTTCTCCTGGGTTGGCGGCTCTGGGGCCATTGCTCGGACGCTCTAATACCGGATAAAAGTGGTTTGGACCAAATCGGAAGCAGAATTTTTTTTGTGTTTTTGCTGACTTGCTTGCCTTTGAGGTGCTCTTTGGGGGGGTTCTGGGTGTTTGTGCGTGAGTTTTGGTGTCTGGGAGCACTGCTGGGACAGTCTAATCTTGATTGCATTTGCTTTTCAGGAAGTCCGTGGTGGAAAACGGGAGTTATGGCCTAGCTGCACAGCGCGTTTGGACCGAAGGCCGAGAAATATTGTAAGTATGAGATTTTCCTTTTTGGCTGTTTGGGGGTGTTGTGCTTTTTGGCGGGTGGGTTGGCGGGTCTTGGGGCATTCCTGGGAAGGTCTAATACGGAATAGAAGTGGTTGGGACAAAATCCATGCAGAATTTATTTTTTGCTATTTCTGACATTTTGCTCAATGTCGCGTTTTCGGGGGCCTGTTTGGGGGGCTTCCTGGTGTTTGTGGGTGGGTTTCGGGGTCTGGGAGCACTGCTGGCTATGGATACTTTAGTTTGCAAGAGGTTTGAAGCAAATCCATAGTGGCATAGGGGTGTTAGGGCCTAGCTGCAGAGCGCGCGCGGAGTGATTTGGGAAATTGGCAAGAAAATGACTGTCCCCATTTTTGTACTTTTGTTTTTTGGCTGTTTGGGGGTCTTCTACTAGTTTTCTCCTGGGTTGACGGCTTTGGGGCCATTGCTGGGAAGCTCTAATACCGGATAAAAGTGGTTTGGACCAAATCAGAGGCGGACATTTTTTTGTGTTTTTGCTGACTTGCTTGCCTTTGAGGTACTCTTTGGGGGGGTTCCGGGTGTTTGTGGGTGTTTTGGGGTCTGGGAGCACTGCTGGGACAGTCTAATCTTGATTGCATTTGCTTTTCAGGAAATCCGTGGTGGAAAACGGGAGTTATGGCCTAGCTGCACAGCACGTTTGGACCGAAGGCCGAGAAATATTGTAAGTATGAGATTTTCCTTTTTGGCTGTTTGGGGGTGTTGTGCTTTTTGGCGGGTGGGTTGGCGGGTCTTGGGGCATTCCTGGGAAGGTCTAATACCGAATAGAAGGGGTTGGGACAAAATCCATGCAGAATTTTTTTTTGCTATTTCTGACATTTTGCTCAATGTAGTGTTTTCGGGGGCCTGTTTGGGGGGCTTCCTGGTGTTTGTGGGTGGGTTTCGGGGTCTGGGAGCACTGCTGGCTATGGATACTTTAGTTTGCAAGAGGTTTGAAGCAAATCCATGGTGGCATAGGGGTGTTAGGGCCTAGCTGCAGAGCGCGCGCGGAGTGATTTGGGAAACTGGCAAGAAAATGACTGTCCCCATTTTTGTACTTTTGTTTTTTGGCTGTTTGGGGGTCTTCTACTAGTTTTCTCCTGGGTTGACGGCTTTGGGGCCATTGCTGGGAAGCTCTAATACCGGATAAAAGTGGTTTGGACCAAATCGGAGGCGGACATTTTTTTGTGTTTTTGCTGACTTGCTTGCCTTTGAGGTGCTCTTTGGGGGGGTTCCGTGTGTTTGTGGGTGAGTTTTGGGGTCTGGGAGCACTGCTGGGACAGTCTAATCTTGATTGCATTTGCTTTTCAGGAAATCCGTGGTTGAAAACAGGAGTTATGGCCTAGCTGCACAGCGCGTTTGGACTGAAGGCCGAGAAATATTGTAAGTATGAGATTTTCCTTTTTGGCTGTTTGGGGGTGTTGTGCTTTTTGGCGGGTGGGTTGGCGGGTCTTGGGGCATTCCTTGGAAGGTCTAATACCGAATAGAAGTGGTTGGGACAAAATCCATGCAGAATTTTTTTTGCTATTTCTGACATTTTGCTGAATGTAGTGTTTTCGGGGGCCTGTTTGGGGGGCTTCCTGGTGTTTGTGGGTGGGTTTCGGGGTCTGGGAGCACTGCTCGCTATGGATACTTTCGTTTGCAAGAGGTTTGAAGCAAATCCATGGTGGCATAGGGGTGTTAGGGCCAAGCTGCAGAGCGCGTGGATTGATTTGGGAAATTGGCAAGAAAATGACTGTCCCCATTTTTGTGCTTTTGTTTTTTGGCTGTTTGGGGGTCTTCTACTAGTTTTCTCCTGGGTTGACGGCTTTGGGGCCATTGCTGGGAAGCTCTAATACCGGATAAAAGTGGTTTGGACCAAATCGGAGGCGGACATTTTTTTGTGTTTTTGCTGACTTGCTTGCCTTTGAGGTGCTCTTTGGGGGGGTTCGGGGTGTTTGTGGGTGACTTTTGGGGTCTGGGAGCACTGCTGGGACAGTCTAATCTTGATTGCATTTGCTTTTCAGGAAATCCGTGGTGGAAAACGGGAGTTATGGCCTAGCGGCACAGCGCGTTTGGACCGAAGGCCGAGAAATATTGTAAGTATGAGATTTTCCTTTTTGGCTGTTTGGGGGTGTTGTGCTTTTTGGCGGGTGGGTTGGCGGGTCTTGGGGAATTCCTGGGAAGGTCTAATACCGTATAGAAGTGGTTGGGACAAAATCCATGCAGAATTTTTTTTTGCTATTTCGGACATTATGCTCAATGTAGCGTTTTCGGGGGCCTGTTTGGGGGGCTTCCTGGTGTTTGTGGGTGGGTTTTGGGGTCTGGGAGCACTGCTGGCTATGGATACTTTAGTTTGCAAGAGGTTTGAAGCAAATCCATGGTGGCAGAGGGGAGTTAGGGCCTAGCTGCAGAGCGCGCGCGGAGTGATTTGGGAAATTGGCAAGAAAATTACTAAGTTCCCATTTTTGTACTTTTGCTTTTTGGCTGTTTGAGGGTCTTCTACTAGTTTTCTCCTGGGTTGGCGGCTCTGGGGCCATTGCTCGGACGCTCTAATACCGGATAAAAGTGGTTTGGACCAAATCGGAAGCAGAATTTTTTTTGTGTTTTTGCTGACTTGCTTGCCTTTGAGGTGCTCTTTGGGGGGGTTCCGGGTGTTTGTGCGTGAGTTTTGGGGTCTGGGAGCACTGCTGGGACAGTCTAATCTTGATTGCATTTGCTTTTCAGGAAGTCCGTGGTGGAAAACGGGAGTTATGGCCTAGCTGCACAGCGCGTTTGGACCGAAGGCCGAGAAATATTGTAAGTATGAGATTTTCCTTTTGGGCTGTTTGGGGGTGTTGTGCTTTTTGGCGGGTGGGTTGGCGGGTCTTGGGGCATTCCTGGGAAGGTCTAATACGGGATAGAAGTGGTTGGGACAAAATCCATGCAGATTTTTTTTTTTGCTATTTCTGACATTTTTCTCAATGTAGCGTTTTCGGGGGCCTGTTTGGGGGGCTTCCTGGTGTTTGTGGGTGGGTTTCGGGGTCTGGGAGCACTGATGGCTATGGATACTTTAGTTTGCAAGAGGTTTGAAGCAAATCCATGGTGGCAGAGGGGAGTTAGGGCCTAGCTGCAGAGCGCGCGCGGAGTGATTTGGGAAATTGGCAAGAAAATTACTAAGTTCCCATTTTTGTACTTTTGCTTTTTGGCTGTTTGGGGGTCTTCTACTAGTTTTCTCCTGGGTTGGCGGCTCTGGGGCCATTGCTCGGACGCTCTAATACCGGATAAAAGTGGTTTGGACCAAATTGGAAGCAGAATTTTTTTTGTGTTTTTGCTGACTTGCTTGCCTTTGAGGTGCTCTTTGGGGGGGTTCCAGGTGTTTGTGTGTGAGTTTTGGGGTCTGGGAGCACTGCTGGGACAGTCTAATCTTGATTGCATTTGCTTTTCAGGAAGTCCGTGGTGGAAAACGGGAGTTATGGCCTAGCTGCACAGCGCGTTTAGACCGAAGGCCGAGAAATATTGTAAGTATGAGATTTTCCTTTTGGGCTGTTTGGGGGTGTTGTGCTTTTTGGCGGGTGGGTTGGCGGGTCTTGGGGCATTCCTGGGAAGGTCTAATACGGGATAGAAGTGGTTGGGACAAAATCCATGCAGATTTTTTTTGCTATTTCTGAAATTTTTCTCAATGTAGCGTTTTCGGGGGCCTGTTTGGGGGGCTTCCTGGTGTTTGTGGGTGGGTTTCGGGGTCTGGGAGCACTGCTGGCTATGGATAATTAAGTTTGCAAGAGGTTTGAAGCAAATCGATAGTGGCTGAGGGGAGTTAGGGCCTAGCTGCAGAGCGCGTGCAGAGTGATTTGGGAAATTGGCAAGAAAATGACTAAATCCCCATTTTTGTACTTTTGCTTTTTGGCTGTTTGGGGGTCTTCTACTAGTTTTCTCCTGGTTTGACGGCTCTGGGGCCATTGCTGGGAAGCTCTAATACCGGATAAAAGTGGTTTGTACCAAATCGGAGGCGGACCTTTTTTTGTGTTTTTGCTGACTTGCTTGCCTTTGAGGTGCTCTTTGAGGGGGTTCCGTGTGTTTGTGGGTGAGTTTTGGGGTCTGGGAGCACTGCTGGGACAGTCTAATCTTGATTGCATTTGCTTTTCAGGAAATCCGTGGTGGAAAACTGAAGTTATGGCCTAGCTGCACAGCACGTTTGGACCGAAGGCCGAGAAATATTATAAGTATGAGATTTTCCTTTTTGGCTGTTTGGGGGTGTTGTGCTTTTTGGCGGGTGGGTTGGCGGGTCTTGGGGCATTCCTGGGAAGGTCTAATACCGAATAGAAGTGGTTGGGACAAAATCCATGCAGAATTTTTTTGTGCTATTTCTGACATTTTGCTCAATGTAGTGTTTTCGGGAGCCTGTTTGGGGGGCTTCCTGGTGTTTGTGGGTGGGTTTCGGGGTCTGGGAGCACTGCTGGCTATGGATACTTTAGTTTGCAAGAGGTTTGAAGCAAATCCATGGTGGCATTGGGGTGTTAGGGCCTAGCTGCAGAGCGCGCGCGGAGTGATTTGGGAAATTGGCAAGAAAATGACTGTCCCCATTTTTGTACTTTTGTTTTTTGGCTGTTTGGGGGTCTTCTACTAGTTTTCTCCTGGGTTGACGGCTTTGGGGCCATTGCTGGGAAGCTCTAATACCGGATAAAAGTGGTTTGGACCAAATCGGAGGCGGACATTTTTTTGTGTTTTTGCTGACTTGCTTGCCTTTGAGGTGCTCTTTGGGGGGGTTCCGTGTGTTTGTGGGTGAGTTTCGGGGTCTGGGAGCACTGCTGGGACAGTCTAATCTTGATTGCATTTGCTTTTCAGGAAATCTGTGGTTGAAAACGGGAGTTATGGCCTAGCTGCACAGCGCTTTTGGACTGAAGGCCGAGAAATATTGTAAGTATGAGATTTTCCTTTTTGGCTGTTTGGGGGTGTTGTGCTTTTTGGCGGGTGGGTTGGCGGGTCTTGGGGCATTCCTGGGAAGGTCTAATACCGAATAGAAGTGGTTGGGACAAAATCCATGCAGAATTTTTTTTTGCTATTTCTGACATTTTGCTAAATGTAGCGTTTTCGGGGGCCTGTTTTGGGGGCTTCCTGGTGTTTGTGGGTGGGTTTCGGGGTCTGGGAACACTGCTCGCTATGGATACTTTAGTTTGCAAGAGGTTTGAAGCAAATTCATGGTGGCATAGGGGTGTTAGGGCCTAGCTGCAGAGCGCGCGCGGAGTGATTTGGGAAATTGGCAAGAAAATGACTGTCCCCATTTTTGTACTTTTGTTTTTTGGCTGTTTGGGGGTCTTCTACTAGTTTTCTCCTGGGTTGATGGCTTTGGGGCCATTGCTGGGAAGCTCTAATACCGGATAAAAGTGGTTTGGACCAAATCGGAGGCGGACATTTTTTTGTGTTTTTGCTGACTTGCTTGCCTTTGAGGTGCTCTTTGGGGGGGTTCTGGGTGTTTGTGGGTGACTTTTGGGGTCTGGGAGTACTGCTGGGATAGTCTAATCTTGATTGCATTTGCTTTTCAGGAAATCCGTGGTGGAAAACGGGAGTTATGGCCTAGCTGCACAGCGCGTTTGGACCAAAGGCCGAGAAATATCGTAAGTATGAGATTTTCCTTTTTGGCTGTTTGGGGGTGTTGTGCTTTTTGGCGGGTGGGTTGGCGGGTCTTGGGGCATTCCTGGAAAGGTCTAATACCGGATAGAAGTGGTTGGGACAAAATCCATGCAGAATTTTTTTTGCTATTTCGAACATTTTGCTCAATGTAGCGTTTTCGGGGGCCTGTTTGGGGGGCTTCCTGGTGTTTGCGGGTGGATTTCGGGGTCTGGGAGCACTGCTGGCTATGGATACTTTAGTTTGCAAGAGGTTTGAAGCAAATCCATGGTGGCAGAGGGGAGTTAGGGCCTAGCTGCAGAGCACGCGCGGAGTGATTTGGGAAATTGGTAAAAAAATGACTAAGTTCCCATTTTTGTACTTTTGCTTTTTGGCTGTTTGGGGGTCTTCTACTAATTTTCTCCTGGGTTGAGGGCTCTGGGGCCATTGCTGGGAAGCTCTAATACCAAATAAAAGTGGATTGGACCAAATCGGAGGCGGAAATTTTGTTGTGTTTTTGCTGACTTGCTTGTCTTTGAGGTGCTCTTTGGGGGGTTCCGGGTGTTTGTGGGTGAGTTTTGGGGTCTGGGAGCACTGCTGGGACAGTCTAATCTTGATTGCATTTGCTTTTCAGGAAATCCGTGGTGGAATACGGGAGTTATGGCTCTAGCTGCACAGCACGTTTGGACCGAAGGCCGAGAAATATTGTAAGTATGAGATTTTCTTTTTTGGCTGTTTGGGGGTGTTGTGCTTTTTGGCGGGTGGGTTGGCGGGTCTTGGGGCATTCCTGGGAAGGTCTAATACCGAATAGAAGGGGTTGGGACAAAATCCATGCAGAATTTTTTTGTGCTATTTCTGACATTTTGCTCAATGTAGCGTTTTCGGGGGCCTGTTTGGGGGGCTTCCTGGTGTTTGTGGGTGGGTTTCGGGGTCTGGGAGCACTGCTGGCTATGGATACTTTAGTTTGCAAGAGGTTTGAAGCAAATCCATGGTGGCATAGGGGTGTTAGGGCCTAGCTGCAGAGCGCGCGCGGAGTGATTTGGGAAACTGGCAAGAAAATGACTGTCCCCATTTTTGTACTTTTGTTTTTTGGCTGTTTGGGGGTCTTCTACTAGTTTTCTCCTGGGTTGACGGCTTTGGGGCCATTGCTGGGAAGCTCTAATACCGGATAAAAGTGGTTTGGACCAAATCGGAGGCGGACATTTTTTTGTGTTTTTGCTGACTTGCTTGCCTTTGAGGTGCTCTTTGGGGGGGTTCCGTGTGTTTGTGGGTGAGTTTTGGGGTCTGGGAGCACTGCTGGGACAGTCTAATCTTGATTGCATTTGCTTTTCAGGAAATCCGTGGTTGAAAACAGGAGTTATGGCCTAGCTGCACAGCGCGTTTGGACTGAAGGCCGAGAAATATTGTAAGTATGAGATTTTCCTTTTTGGCTGTTTGGGGGTGTTGTGCTTTTTGGCGGGTGGGTTGGCGGGTCTTGGGGCATTCCTTGGAAGGTCTAATACCGAATAGAAGTGGTTGGGACAAAATCCATGCAGAATTTTTTTTGCTATTTCTGACATTTTGCTGAATGTAGTGTTTTCGGGGGCCTGTTTGGGGGGCTTCCTGGTGTTTGTGGGTGGGTTTCGGGGTCTGGGAGCACTGCTCGCTATGGATACTTTCGTTTGCAAGAGGTTTGAAGCAAATCCATGGTGGCATAGGGGTGTTAGGGCCAAGCTGCAGAGCGCGTGGATTGATTTTGGAAATTGGCAAGAAAATGACTGTCCCCATTTTTGTGCTTTTGTTTTTTGGCTGTTTGGGGGTCTTCTACTAGTTTTCTCCTGGGTTGACGGCTTTGGGGCCATTGCTGGGAAGCTCTAATACCGGATAAAAGTGGTTTGGACCAAATCGGAGGCGGACATTTTTTTGTGTTTTTGCTGACTTGCTTGCCTTTGAGGTGCTCTTTGGGGGGGTTCGGGGTGTTTGTGGGTGACTTTTGGGGTCTGGGAGCACTGCTGGGACAGTCTAATCTTGATTGCATTTGCTTTTCAGGAAATCCGTGGTGGAAAACGGGAGTTATGGCCTAGCGGCACAGCGCGTTTGGACCGAAGGCCGAGAAATATTGTAAGTATGAGATTTTCCTTTTTGGCTGTTTGGGGGTGTTGTGCTTTTTGGCGGGTGGGTTGGCGGGTCTTGGGGAATTCCTGGGAAGGTCTAATACCGTATAGAAGTGGTTGGGACAAAATCCATGCAGAATTTTTTTTTGCTATTTCGGACATTATGCTCAATGTAGCGTTTTCGGGGGCCTGTTTGGGGGGCTTCCTGGTGTTTGTGGGTGGGTTTTGGGGTCTGGGAGCACTGCTGGCTATGGATACTTTAGTTTGCAAGAGGTTTGAAGCAAATCCATGGTGGCAGAGGGGAGTTAGGGCCTAGCTGCAGAGCGCGCGCGGAGTGATTTGGGAAATTGGCAAGAAAATTACTAAGTTCCCATTTTTGTACTTTTGCTTTTTGGCTGTTTGAGGGTCTTCTACTAGTTTTCTCCTGGGTTGGCGGCTCTGGGGCCATTGCTCGGACGCTCTAATACCGGATAAAAGTGGTTTGGACCAAATCGGAAGCAGAATTTTTTTTGTGTTTTTGCTGACTTGCTTGCCTTTGAGGTGCTCTTTGGGGGGGTTCCGGGTGTTTGTGCGTGAGTTTTGGGGTCTGGGAGCACTGCTGGGACAGTCTAATCTTGATTGCATTTGCTTTTCAGGAAGTCCGTGGTGGAAAACGGGAGTTATGGCCTAGCTGCACAGCGCGTTTGGACCGAAGGCCGAGAAATATTGTAAGTATGAGATTTTCCTTTTGGGCTGTTTGAGGGTGTTGTGCTTTTTGGCGGGTGGGTTGGCGGGTCTTGGGGCATTCCTGGGAAGGTCTAATACGGGATAGAAGTGGTTGGGACAAAATCCATGCAGATTTTTTTTTTTGCTATTTCTGACATTTTTCTCAATGTAGCGTTTTCGGGGGCCTGTTTGGGGGGCTTCCTGGTGTTTGTGGGTGGGTTTCGGGGTCTGGGAGCACTGATGGCTATGGATACTTTAGTTTGCAAGAGGTTTGAAGCAAATCCATGGTGGCAGAGGGGAGTTAGGGCCTAGCTGCAGAGCGCGCGCGGAGTGATTTGGGAAATTGGCAAGAAAATTACTAAGTTCCCATTTTTGTACTTTTGCTTTTTGGCTGTTTGGGGGTCTTCTACTAGTTTTCTCCTGGGTTGGCGGCTCTGGGGCCATTGCTCGGACGCTCTAATACCGGATAAAAGTGGTTTGGACCAAATTGGAAGCAGAATTTTTTTTGTGTTTTTGCTGACTTGCTTGCCTTTGAGGTGCTCTTTGGGGGGGTTCCAGGTGTTTGTGTGTGAGTTTTGGGGTCTGGGAGCACTGCTGGGACAGTCTAATCTTGATTGCATTTGCTTTTCAGGAAGTCCGTGGTGGAAAACGGGAGTTATGGCCTAGCTGCACAGCGCGTTTGGACCGAAGGCCGAGAAATATTGTAAGTATGAGATTTTCCTTTTGGGCTGTTTGGGGGTGTTGTGCTTTTTGGCGGGTGGGTTGGCGGGTCTTGGGGCATTCCTGGGAAGGTCTAATACGGGATAGAAGTGGTTGGGACAAAATCCATGCAGATTTTTTTTGCTATTTCTGAAATTTTTCTCAATGTAGCGTTTTCGGGGGCCTGTTTGGGGGGCTTCCTGGTGTTTGTGGGTGGGTTTCGGGGTCTGGGAGCACTGCTGGCTATGGATAATTAAGTTTGCAAGAGGTTTGAAGCAAATCGATAGTGGCTGAGGGGAGTTAGGGCCTAGCTGCAGAGCGCGTGCAGAGTGATTTGGGAAATTGGCAAGAAAATGACTAAATCCCCATTTTTGTACTTTTGCTTTTTGGCTGTTTGGGGGTCTTCTACTAGTTTTCTCCTGGTTTGACGGCTCTGGGGCCATTGCTGGGAAGCTCTAATACCGGATAAAAGTGGTTTGTACCAAATCGGAGGCGGACCTTTTTTTGTGTTTTTGCTGACTTGCTTGCCTTTGAGGTGCTCTTTGAGGGGGTTCCGTGTGTTTGTGGGTGAGTTTTGGGGTCTGGGAGCACTGCTGGGACAGTCTAATCTTGATTGCATT
Source organism: Lissotriton vulgaris (assembly GCF_964263255.1). Taxonomy (NCBI): domain Eukaryota; kingdom Metazoa; phylum Chordata; class Amphibia; order Caudata; family Salamandridae; genus Lissotriton; species Lissotriton vulgaris. The sequence continues at coordinate 1,977,718,370 of NC_141689.1, read as the reverse complement.
TGCTTTTCAGGAAATCCGTGGTGGAAAACTGAAGTTATGGCCTAGCTGCACAGCACGTTTGGACCGAAGGCCGAGAAATATTGTAAGTATGAGATTTTCCTTTTTGGCTGTTTGGGGGTGTTGTGCTTTTTGGCGGGTGGGTTGGCGGGTCTTGGGGCATTCCTGGGAAGGTCTAATACCGAATAGAAGTGGTTGGGACAAAATCCATGCAGAATTTTTTTTTGCTATTTCTGACATTTTGCTCAATGTAGTGTTTTCGGGAGCCTGTTTGGGGGGCTTCCTGGTGTTTGTGGGTGGGTTTCGGGGTCTGGGAGCACTGCTGGCTATGGATACTTTAGTTTGCAAGAGGTTTGAAGCAAATCCATGGTGGCATTGGGGTGTTAGGGCCTAGCTGCAGAGCGCGCGCGGAGTGATTTGGGAAATTGGCAAGAAAATGACTGTCCCCATTTTTGTACTTTTGTTTTTTGGCTGTTTGGGGGTCTTCTACTAGTTTTCTCCTGGGTTGACGGCTTTGGGGCCATTGCTGGGAAGCTCTAATACCGGATAAAAGTGGTTTGGACCAAATCGGAGGCGGACATTTTTTTGTGTTTTTGCTGACTTGCTTGCCTTTGAGGTGCTCTTTGGGGGGGTTCCGTGTGTTTGTGGGTGAGTTTCGGGGTCTGGGAGCACTGCTGGGACAGTCTAATCTTGATTGCATTTGCTTTTCAGGAAATCTGTGGTTGAAAACGGGAGTTATGGCCTAGCTGCACAGCGCTTTTGGACTGAAGGCTGAGAAATATTGTAAGTATGAGATTTTCCTTTTTGGCTGTTTGGGGGTGTTGTGCTTTTTGGCGGGTGGGTTGGCGGGTCTTGGGGCATTCCTGGGAAGGTCTAATACCGAATAGAAGTGGTTGGGACAAAATCCATGCAGAATTTTTTTTTGCTATTTCTGACATTTTGCTCAATGTAGCGTTTTCGGGGGCCTGTTTTGGGGGCTTCCTGGTGTTTGTGGGTGGGTTTCGGGGTCTGGGAACACTGCTCGCTATGGATACTTTAGTTTGCAAGAGGTTTGAAGCAAATTCATGGTGGCATAGGGGTGTTAGGGCCTAGCTGCAGAGCGCGCGCGGAGTGATTTGGGAAATTGGCAAGAAAATGACTGTCCCCATTTTTGTACTTTTGTTTTTTGGCTGTTTGGGGGTCTTCTACTAGTTTTCTCCTGGGTTGATGGCTTTGGGGCCATTGCTGGGAAGCTCTAATACCGGATAAAAGTGGTTTGGACCAAATCGGAGGCGGACATTTTTTTGTGTTTTTGCTGACTTGCTTGCCTTTGAGGTGCTCTTTGGGGGGGTTCTGGGTGTTTGTGGGTGACTTTTGGGGTCTGGGAGTACTGCTGGGATAGTCTAATCTTGATTGCATTTGCTTTTCAGGAAATCCGTGGTGGAAAACGGGAGTTATGGCCTAGCTGCACAGCGCGTTTGGACCAAAGGCCGAGAAATATCGTAAGTATGAGATTTTCCTTTTTGGCTGTTTGGGGGTGTTGTGCTTTTTGGCGGGTGGGTTGGCGGGTCTTGGGGCATTCCTGGAAAGGTCTAATACCGGATAGAAGTGGTTGGGACAAAATCCATGCAGAATTTTTTTTGCTATTTCGAACATTTTGCTCAATGTAGCGTTTTCGGGGGCCTGTTTGGGGGGCTTCCTGGTGTTTGCGGGTGGATTTCGGGGTCTGGGAGCACTGCTGGCTATGGATACTTTAGTTTGCAAGAGGTTTGAAGCAAATCCATGGTGGCAGAGGGGAGTTAGGGCCTAGCTGCAGAGCACGCGCGGAGTGATTTGGGAAATTGGTAAAAAAATGACTAAGTTCCCATTTTTGTACTTTTGCTTTTTGGCTGTTTGGGGGTCTTCTACTAATTTTCTCCTGGGTTGAGGGCTCTGGGGCCATTGCTGGGAAGCTCTAATACCAAATAAAAGTGGATTGGACCAAATCGGAGGCGGAAATTTTGTTGTGTTTTTGCTGACTTGCTTGTCTTTGAGGTGCTCTTTGGGGGGTTCCGGGTGTTTGTGGGTGAGTTTTGGGGTCTGGGAGCACTGCTGGGACAGTCTAATCTTGATTGCATTTGCTTTTCAGGAAATCCGTGGTGGAATACGGGAGTTATGGCTCTAGCTGCACAGCACGTTTGGACCGAAGGCCGAGAAATATTGTAAGTATGAGATTTTCTTTTTTGGCTGTTTGGGGGTGTTGTGCTTTTTGGCGGGTGGGTTGGCGGGTCTTGGGGCATTCCTGGGAAGGTCTAATACCGAATAGAAGGGGTTGGGACAAAATCCATGCAGAATTTTTTTGTGCTATTTCTGACATTTTGCTCAATGTAGCGTTTTCGGGGGCCTGTTTGGGGGGCTTCCTGGTGTTTGTGGGTGGGTTTCGGGGTCTGGGAGCACTGCTGGCTATGGATACTTTAGTTTGCAAGAGGTTTGAAGCAAATCCATGGTGGCATAGGGGTGTTAGGGCCTAGCTGCAGAGCGCGCGCGGAGTGATTTGGGAAATTGGCAAGAAAATGACTGTCCCCATTTTTGTACTTTTGTTTTTTGGCTGTTTGGGGGTCTTCTACTAGTTTTCTCCTGGGTTGGCGGCTCTGGGGCCATTGCTGGGAAGCTCTAATACCGGATAAAAGTGGTTTGGACCAAATCGGAGGCAGACATTTTTTTGTGTTTTTGCTGACTTGCTTGCCTTTGAGGTGCTCTTTGGGGAGGTTACCGGGTGTTTGTGGGTGTTTTGGGGTCTGGGAGCACTGCTTGGACAGTCTTATCTTGATTGCATTGGCTTTTCAGGAAATCCGTGGTGGAAAACGGGAGTTATGGCCTAGCTGCACAGCGCGTTTGGACTGAAGGCCGAGAAATATTGTAAGTATGAGATTTTCCTTTTTGGCTTTTTGGGGGTGTTGTGCTTTTTGGCGGGTGGGTTGGCGGGTCTTGGGGCATTCCTGGGAAGGTCTAATACCGAATAGAAGTGGTTGGGACAAAATCCATGCAGAATTTTTTTTGCTATTTCTGACATTTTGCTGAATGTAGCGTTTTCGGGGGCCTGTTTGGGGGGCTTCCTGGTGTTTGTGGGTGGGTTTCGGGATCTGGGAGCATTGCTCGCTATGGATACTTTAGTTTGCAAGAGGTTTGAAGCAAATCCATGGTGGCATAGGGGTGTTAGGGCCTAGCTGCAGAGCGCGCGCGGAGTGATTTGGGAAATTGGCTAGAAAATGACTGTCCCCATTTTTGTACTTTTGTTTTTTGGCTGTTTGGGGGTCTTCTACTAGTTTTCTCCTGGGTTGACGGCTTTGGGGCCATTGCTGGGAAGCTCTAATACCGGATAAAAGTGGTTTGGACCAAATCGGAGGCGGACATTTTTTTGTGTTTTTGCTGACTTGCTTGCCTTTGAGGTGCTCTTTGGGGGGGTTCCGGGTGTTTGTGGGTGACTTTTGGGGTCTGGGAGCACTGCTGGGACAGTCTAATCTTGATTGCATTTGCTTTTCAGGAAATCCGTGGTGGAAAACGGGAGTTATGGCCTAGCTGCACAGCGCGTTTGGACCGAAGGCCGAGAAATATTGTAAGTATGAGATTTTCCTTTTTGGCTGTTTGGGGGTGTTGTGCTTTTTGGCAGGTGGGTTGGCGGGTCTTGGGGCATTCCTGGGAAGGTCTAATACCGTATAGAAGTGGTTGGGACAAAATCCATGCAGAATTTTTTTTTGCTATTTCGGACATTTTGCTCAATGTAGCATTTTCGGGGGCCTGTTTGGGGGGCTTCCTGGTGTTTGTGGGTGGGTTTCGGGGTCTGGGAGCACTGCTGGCTATGGATACTTTAGTTTGCAAGAGGTTTGAAGCAAATCCATGGTGGCAGAGGGGAGTTAGGGCCTAGCTGCAGAGCGCGCGCGGAGTGATTTGGGAAATTGGCAAGAAAATTACTAAGTTCCCATTTTTGTACTTTTGCTTTTTGGCTGTTTGGGGGTCTTCTACTAGTTTTCTCCTGGGTTGGCGGCTCTGGGGCCATTGCTCGGACGCTCTAATACCGGATAAAAGTGGTTTGGACCAAATCGGAAGCAGAATTTTTTTGTGTTTTTGCTGACCTGCTTGCCTTTGAGGTGCTCTTTGGGGGGGTTCCGGGTGTTTGTGCGTGAGTTTTGGGGTCTGGGAGCACTGCTGGGACAGTCTAATCTTGATTGCATTTGCTTTTCAGGAAGTCCGTGGTGGAAAACGGGAGTTATGGCCTAGCTGCACAGCGCGTTTGGACCGAAGGCCGAGAAATATTGTAAGTATGAGATTTTCCTTTTGGGCTGTTTGGGGGTGTTGTGCTTTTTGGTGGGTGGGTTGGTGGGTCTTGGGGCATTCCTAGGAAGGTCTAATACGGGATAGAAGTGGTTGGGACAAAATCCATGCAGATTTTTTTTTGCTATTTCTGACATTTTTCTCAATGTAGCGTTTTCGGGGGCCTGTTTGGGGGGCTTCCTGGTGTTTGTGGGTGGGTTTCGGGGTCTGGGAGCACTGATGGCTATGGATACTTTAGTTTGCAAGAGGTTTGAAGCAAATCGATAGTGGCTGAGGGGAGTTAGGGCCTAGCTGCAGAGCGCGTGCGGAGTGATTTGGGAAATTGGCAAGAAAATGACTAAATCCCCATTTTTGTACTTTTGCTTTTTGGCGCTTTGGGGGTCTTCTACTAGTTTTCTCCTGGTTTGACGGCTCTGGGGCCATTGCTGGGAAGCTCTAATACCGGATAAAAGTGGTTTGGACCAAATCGGAGGTGGACATTTTTTTGTGTTTTTGCTGACTTGCTTGCCTTTGAGGTGCTCTTTGGGGGGGTTCCGGGTGTTTGTGGGTGTTTTGGGGTCTGGGAGCACTGCTGGGACAGTCTAATCTTGATTGCATTTGCTTTTCAGGAAATCCGTGGTGGAAAACTGGAGTTATGGCCTAGCTGCACAGCACGTTTGGACCGAAGGCCGAGAAATATTGTAAGTATGAGATTTTCCTTTTTGGCTGTTTGGGGGTGTTGTGCTTTTTGGCGGGTGGGTTGGCGGGTCTTGGGGCATTCCTGGGAAGGTCTAATACCGAATAGAAGTGGTTGGGACAAAATCCATGCAGAATTTTTTTTTTGCTATTTCTGACATTTTGCTGAATGTAGCGTTTTCGGGGGCCTGTTTGGGGGGCTTCCTGGTGTTTGTGGGTGGGTTTCGGGGTCTGGGAGCACTGCTGGCTATGGATACTTTAGTTTGCAAGAGGTTTGAAGCAAATCCATGGTGGCATAGGGGTGTTAGGGCCTAGTTGCAGAGCGCGCGCGGAGTGATTTGGGTAATTGGCAAGAAAATGACTGTCCCCATTTTTGTACTTTTGTTTTTTGGCTGTTTGGGGGTCTTCTACTAGTTTTCTCCTGGGTTGACGGCTTTGGGGCCATTGCTGGGAAGCTCTAATACCGGATAAAAGTGGTTTGGACCAAATCGGAGGCGGACATTTTTTTGTGTTTTTGCTGACTTGCTTGCCTATGAGGTGCTCTTTGGGGGGGTTCCGGGTGTTTGTGGGTGTTTTGGGGTCTGGGAGCACTGCTGGGACAGTCTAATCTTGATTGCATTTGCTTTTCAGGAAATCCGTGGTGGAAAACGGGAGTTATGGCCTAGCTGCACAGCACGTTTGGACCGAAGGCCGAGAAATATTGTAAGTATGAGATTTTCCTTTTTGGCTGTTTGGGGGTGTTGTGCTTTTTAGCGGGTGGGTTGGCGGGTCTTGGGGCATTCCTGGGAAGGTCTAATACCGAATAGAAGTGGTTGGGACAAAATCCATGCAGAATTTTTTTTTGCTATTTCTGACATTTTGCTCAATGTAGCGTTTTCGGGGGCCTGTTTGGGGGGCTTCCTGGTGTTTGTGGGTGGGTTTCGGGGTCTGGGAGCACTGCTGGCTATGGATACTTTAGTTTGCAAGAGGTTTGCAGCAAATCCATGGTGGCATAGGGGTGTTAGGGCCTAGCTGCAGAGCGCGCGCGGAGTGATTTGGGAAATTGGCAAGAAAATTACTGTCCCCATTTTTGTACTTTTGTTTTTTGGCTGTTTGGGGGTCTTCTACTACTTTTCTCCTGGGTTGACGGCTTTGGGGCCATTGCTGGGAAGCTCTAATACCGGATAAAAGTGGTTTGGACCAAATCGGAGGCGGACATTTTTTTGTGTTTTTGCTGACTTGCTTGCCTTTGAGGTGCTCTTTGGGGGGGTTCCGGGTGTTTGTGGGTGTTTTGGGGTCTGGGAGCACTGCTGGGACAGTCTAATCTTGATTGCATTTGCTTTTCAGGAAATCCGTGGTGGAAAACGGGAGTTATGGCCTAGCTGCACAGCACGTTTGGACCGAAGGCCGAGAAATATTGTAAGTATGAGATTTTCCTTTTTGGCTGTTTGGGGGTGTTGTGCTTTTTGGCGGGTGGGTTGGCGGGTCTTGGGGCATTCCTGGGAAGGTCTAATACCGAATAGAAGTGGTTGGGACAAAATCCATGCAGAATTTTTTTTGCTATTTCTGACATTTTGCTCAATGTAGTGTTTTCGGGGGCCTGTTTGGGGGGCTTCCTGGTGTTTGTGGGTGGGTTTCGGGGTCTGGGAGCACTGCTGGCTATGGATACTTTAGTTTGCAAGAGGTTTGAAGCAAATCCATGGTGGCATAGGGGTGTTAGGGCCTAGCTGCAGAGCGCGCGGAGTGATTTGGGAAATTGGCAAGAAAATGACTGTCCCCATTTTTGTACTTTTGTTTTTTGGCTGTTTGGGGGTCTTCTACTAGTTTTCTCCTGGGTTGACGGCTTTGGGGCCATTGCTGGGAAGCTCCAATACCGGATAAAAGTGGTTTGGACCAAATCGGAGGCGGACATTTTTTTGTGTTTTTGCTGACTTGCTTGCCTTTGAGGTGCTCTTTGGGGGGGTTCAGGGTGTTTGTGGGTGACTTTTGGGGTCTGGGAGCACTGCTGGGACAGTCTAATCTTGATTGCATTTGCTTTTCAGGAAATCCGTGGTGGAAAACGGGAGTTATGGCCTAGCTGCACAGCGCGTTTGGACCGAAGGCCGAGAAATATTGTAAGTATGAGATTTTCCTTTTTGGCTGTTTGGGGGTGTTGTGCTTTTTGGCGGGTGGGTTGGCGGGTCTTGGGGCATTCCTGGGAAGGTCTAATACCGTATAGAAGTGGTTGGGACAAAATCCATGCAGAATTTATTTTTGCTATTTCTGACATTTTGCTCAATGTAGCGTTTTCGGGGGCCTGTTTGGGGGGCTTCCTGGTGTTTGTGGGTGGGTTTCGGGGTCTGGGAGCACTGCTGGCTATGGATACTTTAGTTTGCAAGAGGTTTGCAGCAAATCCATGGTGGCATAGGGGTGTTAGGGCCTAGCTGCAGAGCGCGCGCGGAGTGATTTGGGAAATTGGCAAGAAAATGACTGTCTCCATTTTTGTACTTTTGTTTTTTGGCTGTTTGGGGGTCTTCTACTACTTTTCTCCTGGGTTGACGGCTTTGGGGCCATTGCTGGGAAGCTCTAATACCGGATAAAAGTGGTTTGGACCAAATCGGAGGCGGACATTTTTTTGTGTTTTTGCTGACTTGCTTGCCTTTGAGGTGCTCTTTGGGGGGGTTCCGGGTGTTTGTGGGTGTTTTGGGGTCTGGGAGCACTGCTGGGACAGTCTAATCTTGATTGCATTTGCTTTTCAGGAAATCCGTGGTGGAAAACGGGAGTTATGGCCTAGCTGCACAGCACGTTTGGACCGAAGGCCGAGAAATATTGTAAGTATGAGATTTTCCTTTTTGGCTGTTTGGGGGTGTTGTGCTTTTTGGCGGGTGGGTTGGCGGGTCTTGGGGCATTCCTGGGAAGGTCTAATACCGAATAGAAGTGGTTGGGACAAAATCCATGCAGATTTTTTTTTGCTATTTCTGACATTTTGCTCAATGTAGCGTTTTTGGGGGCCTGTTTGGGGGGCTTCCTGGTGTTTGTGGGTGGGTTTCGGGGTCTGGGAGCACTGCTGGCTATGGATACTTTAGTTTGCAAGAGGTTTGAAGCAAATCCATGGTGGCATAGGGGTGTTAGGGCCTAGCTGCAGAGCGCGCGCGGAGTGATTTGGGAAATTGGCAAGAAAATGACTGTCCCCATTTTTGTACTTTTGTTTTTTGGCTGTTTGGGGGTCTTCTACTAGTTTTCTCCTGGGTTGACGGCTGTGGGGCCATTGCTAGGAAGCTCTAATACCAGATAAAAGTGGTTTGAACCAAATCGGAGGCGGACATTTTTTTGTGTTTTTGCTGACTTGCTTGCCTTTGAGGTGCTCTTTGGGGGGGTTCCGGGTGTTTGTGGGTGTATTGGGGTCTGGGAGCACTGCTGGGACAGTCTAATCTTGATTGCATTTGCTTTTCAGGAAATCCGTGGTGGAAAACGGGAGTTATGGCCTAGCTGCACAGCACGTTTGGACCGAAGGCCGAGAAATATTGTAAGTATGAGATTTTCCTTTCTGGCTGTTTGGGGGTGTTGTGCTTTTTGGCGGGTGGGTTGGCGGGTCTTGGGGCATTCCTGGGAAGGTCTAATACCGTATAGAAGTGGTTGGGACAAAATCCATGCAGAATTTTATTTTGCTATTTCGGACATTTTGCTCAATGTAGCGTTTTCGGGGGCCTGTTTGGGGGGCTTCCTGGTGTTTGTGGGTGGGTTTCGGGGTCTGGGAACACTGCTGGCTATGGATACTTTAGTTTGCAAGAGGTTTGAAGCAAATCCATGGTGGCAGAGGGGAGTTAGGGCCTAGCTGCAGAGCGCGCGCGGAGTGATTTGGGAAATTGGCAAGAAAATTACTAAGTTCCCATTTTTGTACTTTTGCTTTTTGGCTGTTTGGGGGTCTTCTACTAGTTTTCTCCTGGGTTGGCGGCTCTGGGGCCATTGCTCGGACGCTCTAATACCGGATAAAAGTGGTTTGGACCAAATCGGAAGCAGAATTTTTTTTGTGTTTTTGCTGACTTGCTTGCCTTTGAGGTGCTCTTTGGGGGGGTTCTGGGTGTTTGTGCGTGAGTTTTGGTGTCTGGGAGCACTGCTGGGACAGTCTAATCTTGATTGCATTTGCTTTTCAGGAAGTCCGTGGTGGAAAACGGGAGTTATGGCCTAGCTGCACAGCGCGTTTGGACCGAAGGCCGAGAAATATTGTAAGTATGAGATTTTCCTTTTTGGCTGTTTGGGGGTGTTGTGCTTTTTGGCGGGTGGGTTGGCGGGTCTTGGGGCATTCCTGGGAAGGTCTAATACGGAATAGAAGTGGTTGGGACAAAATCCATGCAGAATTTATTTTTTGCTATTTCTGACATTTTGCTCAATGTCGCGTTTTCGGGGGCCTGTTTGGGGGGCTTCCTGGTGTTTGTGGGTGGGTTTCGGGGTCTGGGAGCACTGCTGGCTATGGATACTTTAGTTTGCAAGAGGTTTGAAGCAAATCCATAGTGGCATAGGGGTGTTAGGGCCTAGCTGCAGAGCGCGCGCGGAGTGATTTGGGAAATTGGCAAGAAAATGACTGTCCCCATTTTTGTACTTTTGTTTTTTGGCTGTTTGGGGGTCTTCTACTAGTTTTCTCCTGGGTTGACGGCTTTGGGGCCATTGCTGCGAAGCTCTAATACCGGATAAAAGTGGTTTGGACCAAATCAGAGGCGGACATTTTTTTGTGTTTTTGCTGACTTGCTTGCCTTTGAGGTGCTCTTTGGGGGGTTCCGGGTGTTTGTGGGTGTTTTGGGGTCTGGGAGCACTGCTGGGACAGTCTAATCTTGATTGCATTTGCTTTTCAGGAAATCCGTGGTGGAAAACGGGAGTTATGGCCTAGCTGCACAGCACGTTTGGACCGAAGGCCGAGAAATATTGTAAGTATGAGATTTTCCTTTTTGGCTGTTTGGGGGTGTTGTGCTTTTTGGCGGGTGGGTTGGCGGGTCTTGGGGCATTCCTGGGAAGGTCTAATACCGAATAGAAGGGGTTGGGACAAAATCCATGCAGAATTTTTTTTTGCTATTTCTGACATTTTGCTCAATGTAGTGTTTTCGGGGGCCTGTTTGGGGGGCTTCCTGGTGTTTGTGGGTGGGTTTCGGGGTCTGGGAGCACTGCTGGCTATGGATACTTTAGTTTGCAAGAGGTTTGAAGCAAATCCATGGTGGCATAGGGGTGTTAGGGCCTAGCTGCAGAGCGCGCGCGGAGTGATTTGGGAAACTGGCAAGAAAATGACTGTCCCCATTTTTGTACTTTTGTTTTTTGGCTGTTTGGGGGTCTTCTACTAGTTTTCTCCTGGGTTGACGGCTTTGGGGCCATTGCTGGGAAGCTCTAATACCGGATAAAAGTGGTTTGGACCAAATCGGAGGCGGACATTTTTTTGTGTTTTTGCTGACTTGCTTGCCTTTGAGGTGCTCTTTGGGGGGGTTCCGTGTGTTTGTGGGTGAGTTTTGGGGTCTGGGAGCACTGCTGGGACAGTCTAATCTTGATTGCATTTGCTTTTCAGGAAATCCGTGGTTGAAAACAGGAGTTATGGCCTAGCTGCACAGCGCGTTTGGACTGAAGGCCGAGAAATATTGTAAGTATGAGATTTTCCTTTTTGGCTGTTTGGGGGTGTTGTGCTTTTTGGCGGGTGGGTTGGCGGGTCTTGGGGCATTCCTTGGAAGGTCTAATACCGAATAGAAGTGGTTGGGACAAAATCCATGCAGAATTTTTTTTGCTATTTCTGACATTTTGCTGAATGTAGTGTTTTCGGGGGCCTGTTTGGGGGGCTTCCTGGTGTTTGTGGGTGGGTTTCGGGGTCTGGGAGCACTGCTCGCTATGGATACTTTCGTTTGCAAGAGGTTTGAAGCAAATCCATGGTGGCATAGGGGTGTTAGGGCCAAGCTGCAGAGCGCGTGGATTGATTTGGGAAATTGGCAAGAAAATGACTGTCCCCATTTTTGTGCTTTTGTTTTTTGGCTGTTTGGGGGTCTTCTACTAGTTTTCTCCTGGGTTGACGGCTTTGGGGCCATTGCTGGGAAGCTCTAATACCGGATAAAAGTGGTTTGGACCAAATCGGAGGCGGACATTTTTTTGTGTTTTTGCTGACTTGCTTGCCTTTGAGGTGCTCTTTGGGGGGGTTCGGGGTGTTTGTGGGTGACTTTTGGGGTCTGGGAGCACTGCTGGGACAGTCTAATCTTGATTGCATTTGCTTTTCAGGAAATCCGTGGTGGAAAACGGGAGTTATGGCCTAGCGGCACAGCGCGTTTGGACCGAAGGCCGAGAAATATTGTAAGTATGAGATTTTCCTTTTTGGCTGTTTGGGGGTGTTGTGCTTTTTGGCGGGTGGGTTGGCGGGTCTTGGGGAATTCCTGGGAAGGTCTAATACCGTATAGAAGTGGTTGGGACAAAATCCATGCAGAATTTTTTTTTGCTATTTCGGACATTATGCTCAATGTAGCGTTTTCGGGGGCCTGTTTGGGGGGCTTCCTGGTGTTTGTGGGTGGGTTTTGGGGTCTGGGAGCACTGCTGGCTATGGATACTTTAGTTTGCAAGAGGTTTGAAGCAAATCCATGGTGGCAGAGGGGAGTTAGGGCCTAGCTGCAGAGCGCGCGCGGAGTGATTTGGGAAATTGGCAAGAAAATTACTAAGTTCCCATTTTTGTACTTTTGCTTTTTGGCTGTTTGAGGGTCTTCTACTAGTTTTCTCCTGGGTTGGCGGCTCTGGGGCCATTGCTCGGACGCTCTAATACCGGATAAAAGTGGTTTGGACCAAATCGGAAGCAGAATTTTTTTTGTGTTTTTGCTGACTTGCTTGCCTTTGAGGTGCTCTTTGGGGGGGTTCCGGGTGTTTGTGCGTGAGTTTTGGGGTCTGGGAGCACTGCTGGGACAGTCTAATCTTGATTGCATTTGCTTTTCAGGAAGTCCGTGGTGGAAAACGGGAGTTATGGCCTAGCTGCACAGCGCGTTTGGACCGAAGGCCGAGAAATATTGTAAGTATGAGATTTTCCTTTTGGGCTGTTTGGGGGTGTTGTGCTTTTTGGCGGGTGGGTTGGCGGGTCTTGGGGCATTCCTGGGAAGGTCTAATACGGGATAGAAGTGGTTGGGACAAAATCCATGCAGATTTTTTTTTTTGCTATTTCTGACATTTTTCTCAATGTAGCGTTTTCGGGGGCCTGTTTGGGGGGCTTCCTGGTGTTTGTGGGTGGGTTTCGGGGTCTGGGAGCACTGATGGCTATGGATACTTTAGTTTGCAAGAGGTTTGAAGCAAATCCATGGTGGCAGAGGGGAGTTAGGGCCTAGCTGCAGAGCGCGCGCGGAGTGATTTGGGAAATTGGCAAGAAAATTACTAAGTTCCCATTTTTGTACTTTTGCTTTTTGGCTGTTTGGGGGTCTTCTACTAGTTTTCTCCTGGGTTGGCGGCTCTGGGGCCATTGCTCGGACGCTCTAATACCGGATAAAAGTGGTTTGGACCAAATTGGAAGCAGAATTTTTTTTGTGTTTTTGCTGACTTGCTTGCCTTTGAGGTGCTCTTTGGGGGGGTTCCAGGTGTTTGTGTGTGAGTTTTGGGGTCTGGGAGCACTGCTGGGACAGTCTAATCTTGATTGCATTTGCTTTTCAGGAAGTCCGTGGTGGAAAACGGGAGTTATGGCCTAGCTGCACAGCGCGTTTGGACCGAAGGCCGAGAAATATTGTAAGTATGAGATTTTCCTTTTGGGCTGTTTGGGGGTGTTGTGCTTTTTGGCGGGTGGGTTGGCGGGTCTTGGGGCATTCCTGGGAAGGTCTAATACGGGATAGAAGTGGTTGGGACAAAATCCATGCAGATTTTTTTTGCTATTTCTGAAATTTTTCTCAATGTAGCGTTTTCGGGGGCCTGTTTGGGGGGCTTCCTGGTGTTTGTGGGTGGGTTTCGGGGTCTGGGAGCACTGCTGGCTATGGATAATTAAGTTTGCAAGAGGTTTGAAGCAAATCGATAGTGGCTGAGGGGAGTTAGGGCCTAGCTGCAGAGCGCGTGCAGAGTGATTTGGGAAATTGGCAAGAAAATGACTAAATCCCCATTTTTGTACTTTTGCTTTTTGGCTGTTTGGGGGTCTTCTACTAGTTTTCTCCTGGTTTGACGGCTCTGGGGCCATTGCTGGGAAGCTCTAATACCGGATAAAAGTGGTTTGTACCAAATCGGAGGCGGACCTTTTTTTGTGTTTTTGCTGACTTGCTTGCCTTTGAGGTGCTCTTTGAGGGGGTTCCGTGTGTTTGTGGGTGAGTTTTGGGGTCTGGGAGCACTGCTGGGACAGTCTAATCTTGATTGCATTTGCTTTTCAGGAAATCCGTGGTGGAAAACTGAAGTTATGGCCTAGCTGCACAGCACGTTTGGACCGAAGGCCGAGAAATATTGTAAGTATGAGATTTTCCTTTTTGGCTGTTTGGGGGTGTTGTGCTTTTTGGCGGGTGGGTTGGCGGGTCTTGGGGCATTCCTGGGAAGGTCTAATACCGAATAGAAGTGGTTGGGACAAAATCCATGCAGAATTTTTTTTTGCTATTTCTGACATTTTGCTCAATGTAGTGTTTTCGGGAGCCTGTTTGGGGGGCTTCCTGGTGTTTGTGGGTGGGTTTCGGGGTCTGGGAGCACTGCTGGCTATGGATACTTTAGTTTGCAAGAGGTTTGAAGCAAATCCATGGTGGCATTGGGGTGTTAGGGCCTAGCTGCAGAGCGCGCGCAGAGTGATTTGGGAAATTGGCAAGAAAATGACTGTCCCCATTTTTGTACTTTTGTTTTTTGGCTGTTTGGGGGTCTTCTACTAGTTTTCTCCTGGGTTGACGGCTTTGGGGCCATTGCTGGGAAGCTCTAATACCGGATAAAAGTGGTTTGGACCAAATCGGAGGCGGACATTTTTTTGTGTTTTTGCTGACTTGCTTGCCTTTGAGGTGCTCTTTGGGGGGGTTCCGTGTGTTTGTGGGTGAGTTTCGGGGTCTGGGAGCACTGCTGGGACAGTCTAATCTTGATTGCATTTGCTTTTCAGGAAATCTGTGGTTGAAAACGGGAGTTATGGCCTAGCTGCACAGCGCTTTTGGACTGAAGGCCGAGAAATATTGTAAGTATGAGATTTTCCTTTTTGGCTGTTTGGGGGTGTTGTGCTTTTTGGCGGGTGGGTTGGCGGGTCTTGGGGCATTCCTGGGAAGGTCTAATACCGAATAGAAGTGGTTGGGACAAAATCCATGCAGAATTTTTTTTTGCTATTTCTGACATTTTGCTCAATGTAGCGTTTTCGGGGGCCTGTTTTGGGGGCTTCCTGGTGTTTGTGGGTGGGTTTCGGGGTCTGGGAACACTGCTCGCTATGGATACTTTAGTTTGCAAGAGGTTTGAAGCAAATTCATGGTGGCATAGGGGTGTTAGGGCCTAGCTGCAGAGCGCGCGCGGAGTGATTTGGGAAATTGGCAAGAAAATGACTGTCCCCATTTTTGTACTTTTGTTTTTTGGCTGTTTGGGGGTCTTCTACTAGTTTTCTCCTGGGTTGATGGCTTTGGGGCCATTGCTGGGAAGCTCTAATACCGGATAAAAGTGGTTTGGACCAAATCGGAGGCGGACATTTTTTTGTGTTTTTGCTGACTTGCTTGCCTTTGAGGTGCTCTTTGGGGGGGTTCTGGGTGTTTGTGGGTGACTTTTGGGGTCTGGGAGTACTGCTGGGATAGTCTAATCTTGATTGCATTTGCTTTTCAGGAAATCCGTGGTGGAAAACGGGAGTTATGGCCTAGCTGCACAGCGCGTTTGGACCAAAGGCCGAGAAATATCGTAAGTATGAGATTTTCCTTTTTGGCTGTTTGGGGGTGTTGTGCTTTTTGGCGGGTGGGTTGGCGGGTCTTGGGGCATTCCTGGAAAGGTCTAATACCGGATAGAAGTGGTTGGGACAAAATCCATGCAGAATTTTTTTTGCTATTTCGAACATTTTGCTCAATGTAGCGTTTTCGGGGGCCTGTTTGGGGGGCTTCCTGGTGTTTGCGGGTGGATTTTGGGGTCTGGGAGCACTGCTGGCTATGGATACTTTAGTTTGCAAGAGGTTTGAAGCAAATCCATGGTGGCAGAGGGGAGTTAGGGCCTAGCTGCAGAGCACGCGCGGAGTGATTTGGGAAATTGGTAAAAAAATGACTAAGTTCCCATTTTTGTACTTTTGCTTTTTGGCTGTTTGGGGGTCTTCTACTAATTTTCTCCTGGGTTGAGGGCTCTGGGGCCATTGCTGGGAAGCTCTAATACCAAATAAAAGTGGATTGGACCAAATCGGAGGCGGAAATTTTGTTGTGTTTTTGCTGACTTGCTTGTCTTTGAGGTGCTCTTTGGGGGGTTCCGGGTGTTTGTGGGTGAGTTTTGGGGTCTGGGAGCACTGCTGGGACAGTCTAATCTTGATTGCATTTGCTTTTCAGGAAATCCGTGGTGGAATACGGGAGTTATGGTCTAGCTGCACAGCACGTTTGGACCGAAGGCCGAGAAATATTGTAAGTATGAGATTTTCTTTTTTGGCTGTTTGGGGGTGTTGTGCTTTTTGGCGGGTGGGTTGGCGGGTCTTGGGGCATTCCTGGGAAGGTCTAATACCGAATAGAAGGGGTTGGGACAAAATCCATGCAGAATTTTTTTGTGCTATTTCTGACATTTTGCTCAATGTAGCGTTTTCGGGGGCCTGTTTGGGGGGCTTCCTGGTGTTTGTGGGTGGGTTTCGGGGTCTGGGAGCACTGCTGGCTATGGATACTTTAGTTTGCAAGAGGTTTGAAGCAAATCCATGGTGGCATAGGGGTGTTAGGGCCTAGCTGCAGAGCGCGCGCGGAGTGATTTGGGAAATTGGCAAGAAAATGACTGTCCCCATTTTTGTACTTTTGTTTTTTGGCTGTTTGGGGGTGTTCTACTAGTTTTCTCCTGGGTTGGCGGCTCTGGGGCCATTGCTGGGAAGCTCTAATACCGGATAAAAGTGGTTTGGACCAAATCGGAGGCAGACATTTTTTTGTGTTTTTGCTGACTTGCTTGCCTTTGAGGTGCTCTTTGGGGAGGTTACCGGGTGTTTGTGGGTGTTTTGGGGTCTGGGAGCACTGCTTGGACAGTCTTATCTTGATTGCATTGGCTTTTCAGGAAATCCGTGGTGGAAAACGGGAGTTATGGCCTAGCTGCACAGCGCGTTTGGACTGAAGGCCGAGAAATATTGTAAGTATGAGATTTTCCTTTTTGGCTTTTTGGGGGTGTTGTGCTTTTTGGCGGGTGGGTTGGCGGGTCTTGGGGCATTCCTGGGAAGGTCTAATACCGAATAGAAGTGGTTGGGACAAAATCCATGCAGAATTTTTTTTGCTATTTCTGACATTTTGCTGAATGTAGCGTTTTCGGGGGCCTGTTTGGGGGGCTTCCTGGTGTTTGTGGGTGGGTTTCGGGATCTGGGAGCACTGCTCGCTATGGATACTTTAGTTTGCAAGAGGTTTGAAGCAAATCCATGGTGGCATAGGGGTGTTGGGGCCTAGCTGCAGAGCGCGCGCGGAGTGATTTGGGAAATTGGCTAGAAAATGACTGTCCCCATTTTTGTACTTTTGTTTTTTGGCTGTTTGGGGGTCTTCTACTAGTTTTCTCCTGGGTTGACGGCTTTGGGGCCATTGCTGGGAAGCTCTAATACCGGATAAAAGTGGTTTGTACCAAATCGGAGGCGGACATTTTTTTGTGTTTTTGCTGACTTGCTTGCCTTTGAGGTGCTCTTTGGGGGGGTTCCGTGTGTTTGTGGGTGAGTTTCGGGGTCTGGGAGCACTGCTGGGACAGTCTAATCTTGATTGCATTTGCTTTTCAGGAAATCTGTGGTTGAAAACGGGAGTTATGGCCTAGCTGCACAGCGCTTTTGGACTGAAGGCCGAGAAATATTGTAAGTATGAGATTTTCCTTTTTGGCTGTTTGGGGGTGTTGTGCTTTTTGGCGGGTGGGTTGGCGGGTCTTGGGGCATTCCTGGGAAGGTCTAATACCGAATAGAAGTGGTTGGGACAAAATCCATGCAGAATTTTTTTTTGCTATTTCTGACATTTTGCTCAATGTAGCGTTTTCGGGGGCCTGTTTGGGGGGCTTCCTGGTGTTTGCGGGTGGATTTCGGGGTCTGGGAGCACTGCTGGCTATGGATACTTTAGTTTGCAAGAGGTTTGAAGCAAATCCATGGTGGCAGAGGGGAGTTAGGGCCTAGCTGCAGAGCACGCGCGGAGTGATTTGGGAAATTGGTAAAAAAATGACTAAGTTCCCATTTTTGTACTTTTGCTTTTTGGCTGTTTGGGGGTCTTCTACTAATTTTCTCCTGGGTTGAGGGCTCTGGGGCCATTGCTGGGAAGCTCTAATACCAGATAAAAGTGGATTGGACCAAATCGGAGGCGGAAATTTTGTTGTGTTTTTGCTGACTTGCTTGTCTTTGAGGTGCTCTTTGGGGGGTTCCGGGTGTTTGTGGGTGAGTTTTGGGGTCTGGGAGCACTGCTGGGACAGTCTAATCTTGATTGCATTTGCTTTTCAGGAAATCCGTGGTGGAATACGGGAGTTATGGTCTAGCTGCACAGCACGTTTGGACCGAAGGCCCAGAAATATTGTAAGTATGAGATTTTCCTTTTTGGCTGTTTGGGGGTGTTGTGCTTTTTGGCGGGTGGGTTGGCGGGTCTTGGGGCATTCCTGGGAAGGTCTAATACCGAATAGAAGTGGTTGGGACAAAATCCATGCAGAATTTTTTTTTGCTATTTCTGACATTTTGCTCAATGTAGCGTTTTCGGGGGCCTGTTTGGGGGGCTTCCTGGTGTTTGTGGGTGGGTTTCGGGGTCTGGGAGCACTGCTGGCTATGGATACTTTAGTTTGCAAGAGGTTTGAAGCAAATCCATGGTGGCATAGGGGTGTTAGGGCCTAGCTGCAGAGCGCGCGCGGAGTGATTTGGGAAATTGGCAAGAAAATGACTGTCCCCATTTTTGTACTTTTGTTTTTTGGCTGTTTGGGGGTCTTCTACTAGTTTTCTCCTGGGTTGGCGGCTCTGGGGCCATTGCTGGGAAGCTCTAATACCGGATAAAAGTGGTTTGGACCAAATCGGAGGCAGACATTTTTTTGTGTTTTTGCTAACTTGCTTGCCTTTGAGGTGCTCTTTGGGGAGGTTACCGGGTGTTTGTGGGTGTTTTGGGGTCTGGGAGCACTGCTGGGACAGTCTTATCTTGATTGCATTGGCTTTTCAGGAAATCCGTGGTGGAAAACGGGAGTTATGGCCTAGCTGCACAGCGCGTTTGGACTGAAGGCCGAGAAATATTGTAAGTATGAGATTTTCCTTTTTGGCTTTTTGGGGGTGTTGTGCTTTTTGGCCGGTGTGTTGGCGGGTCTTGGGGCATTCCTGGGAAGGTCTAATACCGAATAGAAGTGGTTGGGACAAAATCCATGCAGAATTTTTTTTGCTATTTCTGACATTTTGCTGAATGTAGCGTTTTCGGGGGCCTGTTTGGGGGGCTTCCTGGTGTTTGTGGGTGGGTTTCGGGATCTGGGAGCACTGCTCGCTATGGATACTTTAGTTTGCAAGAGGTTTGAAGCAAATCCATGGTGGCATAGGGATGTTAGGGCCTAGCTGCAGAGCGCGCGCGGAGTGATTTGGGAAATTGGCTAGAAAATGACTGTCCCCATTTTTGTACTTTTGTTTTTTGGCTGTTTGGGGGACTTCTACTAGTTTTCTCCTGGGTTGACGGCTTTGGGGCCATTGCTGGGAAGCTCTAATACCGGATAAAAGTGGTTTGGACCAAATCGGAGGCGGACATTTTTTTGTGTTTTTGCTGACTTGCTTGCCTTTGAGGTGCTCTTTGGGGGGGTTCCGGGTGTTTGTGGGTGACTTTTGGGGTCTGGGAGCACTGCTGGGACAGTCTAATCTTGATTGCATTTGCTTTTCAGGAAATCCGTGGTGGAAAACGGGAGTTATGGCCTAGCTGCACAGCGCGTTTGGACCGAAGGCCGAGAAATATTGTAAGTATGAGATTTTCCTTTTTGGCTGTTTGGGGGTGTTGTGCTTTTTGGCGGGTGGGTTGGCGGGTCTTGGGGCATTCCTGGGAAGGTCTAATACCGTATAGAAGTGGTTGGGACAAAATCCATGCAGAATTTTTTTTGCTATTTCGGACATTTTGCTCAATGTAGCATTTTCGGGGGCCTGTTTGGGGGGCTTCCTGGTGTTTGTGGGTGGGTTTCGGGGTCTGGGAGCACTGCTGGCTATGGATACTTTAGTTTGCAAGAGGTTTGAAGCAAATCCATGGTGGCATAGGGGAGTTAGGGCCTAGCTGCAGAGCGCGCGCGGAGTGATTTGGGAAATTGGCAAGAAAATTACTAAGTTCCCATTTTTGTACTTTTGCTTTTTGGCTGTTTGGGGGTCTTCTACTAGTTTTCTCCTGGGTTGGCGGCTCTGGGGCCATTGCTCGGACGCTCTAATACCGGATAAAAGTGGTTTGGACCAAATCGGAAGCAGAATTTTTTTTGTGTTTTTGCTGACCTGCTTGCCTTTGAGGTGCTCTTTGGGGGGGTTCCGGGTGTTTGTGCGTGAGTTTTGGGGTCTGGGAGCACTGCTGGGACAGTCTAATCTTGATTGCATTTGCTTTTCAGGAAGTCCGTGGTGGAAAACGGGAGTTATGGCCTAGCTGCACAGCGCGTTTGGACCGAAGGCCGAGAAATATTGTAAGTATGAGATTTTCCTTTTGGGCTGTTTGGGGGTGTTGTGCTTTTTGGTGGGTGGGTTGGCGGGTCTTGGGGCATTCCTAGGAAGGTCTAATACGGGATAGAAGTGGTTGGGACAAAATCCATGCAGATTTTTTTTTTGCTATTTCTGACATTTTTCTCAATGTAGCGTTTTCGGGGGCCTGTTTGGGGGGCTTCCTGGTGTTTGTGGGTGGGTTTCGGGGTCTGGGAGCACTGATGGCTATGGATACTTTAGTTTGCAAGAGGTTTGAAGCAAATCGATAGTGGCTGAGGGGAGTTAGGGCCTAGCTGCAGAGCGCGTGCGGAGTGATTTGGGAAATTGGCAAGAAAATGACTACATCCCCATTTTTGTACTTTTGCTTTTTGGCTGTTTGGGGGTCTTCTACTAGTTTTCTCCTGGTTTGACGGCTCTGGGGCCATTGCTGGGAAGCTCTAATACCGGATAAAAGTGGTTTGGGCCAAATCGGAGGTGGACATTTTTTTGTGTTTTTGCTGACTTGCTTGCCTTTGAGGTGCTCTTTGGGGGGGTTCCGGGTGTTTGTGGGTGTTTTGGGGTCTGGGAGCACTGCTGGGACAGTCTAATCTTGATTGCATTTGCTTTTCAGGAAATCCGTGGTGGAAAACTGGAGTTATGGCCTAGCTGCACAGCACGTTTGGACCGAAGGCCGAGAAATATTGTAAGTATGAGATTTTCCTTTTTGGCTGTTTGGGGGTGTTGTGCTTTTTGGCGGGTGGGTTGGCGGGTCTTGGGGCATTCCTGGGAAGGTCTAATACCGAATAGAAGTGGTTGGGACAAAATCCATGCAGAATTTTTTTTTTGCTATTTCTGACATTTTGCTGAATGTAGCGTTTTCGGGGGCCTGTTTGGGGGGCTTCCTGGTGTTTGTGGGTGGGTTTCGGGGTCTGGGAGCACTGCTGGCTATGGATACTTTAGTTTGCAAGAGGTTTGAAGCAAATCCATGGTGGCATAGGGGTGTTAGGGCCTAGCTGCAGAGCGCGCGCGGAGTGATTTGGGAAATTGGCAAGAAAATGACTGTCCCCATTTTTGTACTTTTGTTTTTTGGCTGTTTGGGGGTCTTCTACTAGTTTTCTCCTGGGTTGACGGCTTTGGGGCCATTGCTGGGAAGCTCTAATACCGGATAAAAGTGGTTTGGACCAAATCGGAGGCGGACATTTTTTTGTGTTTTTGCTGACTTGCTTGCCTTTGAGGTGCTCTTTGGGGGGGTTCCGGGTGTTTGTGGGTGTTTTGGGGTCTGGGAGCACTGCTGGGACAGTCTAATCTTGATTGCATTTGCTTTTCAGGAAATCCGTGGTGGAAAACGGGAGTTATGGCCTAGCTGCACAGCACGTTTGGACCGAAGGCCGAGAAATATTGTTCTATTCTATTCTATTCGTTTTGGTAGAGCGCGACAGCTGCCCCAGCAATGAGGCGTCCCGGCGCTAAGAACTCAAGATCCTAGCCTGAGCAGGGAGAAACCAAGGCTGGAGAGAGGCTTTACAGGCAAGGGAATAGGAACGTTTTCACTGCTTTCCGGAATGCCGATAGGCTGTCAATGGAGCGAATGTGTTGTGGGAGGTCATTCCACAGTTTGGCTCCGAGGAACCTAAAGGAGCGGCCGCCCATGCGGCTGAGTTTTATGCGTGGGACGCATAGGAGGTTTTGGTTGGAAGATCTTAGGTTCCGTGACGGCGCATAGGGAGTGAGAAGGGGTCGAAGCAGAGGAGGGGAGTTGAGTTTGAGGATTTTGAAAGACAGAATGAGGGTCTTGAATTTGATTCTAGAATCAACGGGTAGCCAGTGTAATTTTTTGATGGTCGCTCTGGCGGAGCATCTGCGGGGTAGGCCGACCAGAGTTCTAGCAGCAGAGTTCTGCACGCGTTGGAGCCGCGCTATCTCACATTTGTTGGCACCAAGAAAGAGCACATTAGCGTAGTCCAAGCGTGAGAGGATGGTGGCTTGGATAATGAGTTGGCGGGTTTTAGCGTTGAAAAAGCCTAGTATATGGCTGAGGCTTCTCAGCAAGCCAATGCAGGTGCCGGCAACCTTTTTGGTGTGAGACCGAAAGTTGAGTGAGGCATCCATCCAAACACCTAGATTTTTTACTAGGGTTTTGGGGGGAGGGATGGTGCCTAGGGAAGACGGCCACCAGTACTCATTCCAGAGGCTGGTGTCTTTGCCAAGGAATAGCACCTCTGTCTTTCCGCCGTTAAGTTGCAGACAATTCATTGTCATCCATTGGGCGACCGCAGAGAGTCCGTTTTTAAAGTTAGAGGATGAACTGGAAGGGCCTTTTGAGAGAGCTATGGCCAGCTGTGTGTCGTCGGCGTACGACACTAATGTCAAGCCCCATTCTTTGGCCACTGCCGCCAAAGGTTGGACGTAGAGATTAAAAAGGGAAGGACTCAGCGCAGAGCCCTGCGGAACTCCCTGAGCAATGGGGTGGGGTTTGGACAGGAAGGGGGGGGCGGAAACTCGAAAGGACCTGTTTTCGAGGAAAGATCTGAACCAATCCAAGGCCTGCTCGGCTACTCCAAAGGTCTCCAAACGATTTAGAAGGATGTTATGAGACACCGTGTCAAAGGCCGCGCTGAGATCCAGAAGGATCAGCGCAGCACTTTGACCGGCATCTAAGATCGTTCGGAGGTGCTCTGTGGTGGCTAAGAGGGCGGACTCAGTGCTATGGCCTGGTCTAAACCCATTTTGCGATGGGTCTAGAATGTTGTTTTCGACCATGTGCTGGGATAGAGCACTGTTAACGTGCGCTTCAGCGAGTTTAGACAGCCATGGAAGCAGGGAGATTGGACGAAAGTTCTCCGGTTTGGATGGATCTAGGGTGGGTTTCTTGATGATAGGCGAAACCCACGCTTGCTTCCAGGCAGATGGTACACACGCTGAGGTGAAGGAGAGGTTCAGGATGGTGGTAAGTGTCGGTAGAAAGAAGTTAAGTGATTCTAGGAATTGAGCCGGGCGCATAGGGTCCGCAGGGGAACCAGATTTAACTTTTTTGCAAAGTCTGATGAGGATATCATCAGAGATTTCCGGGATGTGGGTCAAGGTCGAGTAGTTGGGGCAAGGGGAAGGATTGCTGGTAGGGCTGGGGGGGTGCTGAGGGAAGGAAGTGTAAATTTTCTGTACCTTATCAACAAAGAACCTGGCAAGGTCTTCGCATTGTTGCTCGGAGGAGATACTCGGGAGGGGGGCTTTGCTGCTCTGAAGTTTTTGTACGAGCTTGAAAATTTCTTTAGCAGGGGTGGGACTAGATTCGATCTTGTCGGAGTAGAAAGCGGTCCGTGCAGCACGAATGGCTTTGTGATACGTTTTTTGTACAAGTAGGTATTTAGTTTTATCTTCTGCGTTGTACTCCCTACGCCAGAGGCGTTCTGCCTTTTTGCACTCTTTACGTAAGTTTTTGAGAGTGTCGTTGTACCAAGGGTTAGAAGGAGAGTTACGACCTTTTACCCATTTGGCAGGGATGAGACTGTCTAGTCCGCCCGTGATCCACTCATGAAACGCACTGTAATTGGCGTTTATGTCAGAGTTGGTGTCAAGGTGGAAGTCCCCTAAGGTCGAGTGGAGGGCGCCGCGAGTTAGTTTATGCCATTGTCTTTTTAGGCGACGGGGCGGTGCCGTGTTGTGCCTGCTTTTATTGACCGGGATGGCCAATTTAATGAGGGAGTGATCCGTCCATCCCATAGGAAGGGGTGTCTCTGAGGTGAGTTTCTCTAGGTTTGAGAAAACTGGGTCTAGGATGTGACCCGCAAGGTGGGTTGGAGTGGAGATGAAGGAGTTGAGTTGTAGTGCAGAGAGATCTGCAAGGAGCGTTTTGATCGTAGAGTCGTTTGTTAGATCAAAGTGAAGATTGAGATCTCCCAGGATCGTAAAGTTAGAGCTTTTGGTTATTAAGGAGGTTGTTGTTTCAAGAAGAGCCTCGATGAATTTTACAGAGGGGCCGGGTGGACGGTAGATATAGAGACCAGATACAGTGAAGTTAGGGTTTATAGTGATTTTAAACTGGGCGCTTTCACAGTCTGGTAGATCCTCCTTAGTAAATGAACAGGAAAACGTTCTTTTATAGATTATAGCGATACCGCCTCCTCTTCCATCTCTGTTAATTGTCGACATGAGATAGTCATCTGGCAGCGTAAGGTTGGGAATGGTAGAGGTGCCATCCCGTAACCAGGTTTCACAGAGGAAGAGGATGTCTGGATTTTCGTCCAGGATAAGGGTATTGACCTCAAGGTGGTGTCTAGCTAGCGATCTTACGTTGAGGTGAAAGATCGTAATGGAGGTGGTTTTCTCCGATGCCTGGAGCTGTCGAATGAGGTGGGGTGTAGCAGTAGTAAAGCTGCAGCTTTGACATTGTAGGCATGTGAGACCGGGCTTACCTGTAGTTTTAGCGCAAGACCGTCCGGGGTTCAGGCTATGTAGTAGCTCGCTGTCATAGGAGAGGGGTTGTGACAGAGTTAGGCCAGGGGAACTGGCGAGAGGCGATGACTTGGCGATGACGGGCGCAGACGGGCTTGCCTTAGGCGCGCCTTCGGCGCGCAAACGGCGCTCCCGCTGCGCTCGTCCGCTGCGCTTCCTGCCCTGGCACATAATGAAGAAGAAGGAAGGGGCGTGGCCTCAAGGGGGCGTGGCTAGCGAGCACGCCTGCGATGGCGGCCGCTGGATGTAATACAAACAATTGCCGTAGCAGCGCTCAATCGGCTGCGTGGCAAGAAGGTAGGATGCCAATAATGGTCAGCTTGATACAAGTTATTCAATCCACACAGTAAAATCAATTTGTCAAAGTTTTAAAAATATCGCGTACCTCCAGAGCCCGGCTTCCGCCTCAGGTCTGGGATCTGATTTCTGTGAGTGTGCTTCCAGGCGGCGCTTTTAAAGGGCAGGGGGCGTGGCCTCAAGGGGGCGTGGCTAGCGAGCACGCCTGCGATGGCGGCCGCTGGATGTAATACAAACAATTGCCGTAGCAGCGCTCAATCGGCTGCGTGGCAAGAAGGTAGGATGCCAATAATGGTCAGCTTGATACAAGTTATTCAATCCACACAGTAAAATCAATTTGTCAAAGTTTTAAAAATATCGCGTACCTCCAGAGCCCGGCTTCCGCCTCAGGTCTGGGATTTTTGTAAGTATGAGATTTTCCTTTTTGGCTGTTTGGGGGTGTTGTGCTTTTTAGCGGGTGGGTTGGCGGGTCTTGGGGCATTCCTGGGAAGGTCTAATACCGAATAGAAGTGGTTGGGACAAAATCCATGCAGAATTTTTTTTTGCTATTTCTGACATTTTGCTCAATGTAGCGTTTTCGGGGGCCTGTTTGGGGGGCTTCCTGGTGTTTGTGGGTGGGTTTCGGGGTCTGGGAGCACTGCTGGCTATGGATACTTTAGTTTGCAAGAGGTTTGCAGCAAATCCATGGTGGCATAGGGGTGTTAGGGCCTAGCTGCAGAGCGCGCGCGGAGTGATTTGGGAAATTGGCAAGAAAATTACTGTCCCCATTTTTGTACTTTTGTTTTTTGGCTGTTTGGGGGTCTTCTACTACTTTTCTCCTGGGTTGACGGCTTTGGGGCCATTGCTGGGAAGCTCTAATACCGGATAAAAGTGGTTTGGACCAAATCGGAGGCGGACATTTTTTTGTGTTTTTGCTGACTTGCTTGCCTTTGAGGTGCTCTTTGGGGGGGTTCCGGGTGTTTGTGGGTGTTTTGGGGTCTGGGAGCACTGCTGGGACAGTCTAATCTTGATTGCATTTGCTTTTCAGGAAATCCGTGGTGGAAAACGGGAGTTATGGCCTAGCTGCACAGCACGTTTGGACCGAAGGCCGAGAAATATTGTTCTATTCTATTCTATTCGTTTTGGTAGAGCGCGACAGCTGCCCCAGCAATGAGGCGTCCCGGCGCTAAGAACGTAAGATCCTAGCCTGAGCAGGGAGAAACCAAGGCTGGAGAGAGGCTTTACAGGCAAGGGAATAGGAACGTTTTCACTGCTTTCCGGAATGCCGATAGGCTGTCAATGGAGCGAATGTGTTGTGGGAGGTCATTCCACAGTTTGGCTCCGAGGAACCTAAAGGAGCGGCCGCCCATGCGGCTGAGTTTTATGCGTGGGACGCATAGGAGGTTTTGGTTGGAAGATCTTAGGTTCCGTGACGGCGCATAGGGAGTGAGAAGGGGTCGAAGCAGAGGAGGGGAGTTGAGTTTGAGGATTTTGAAAGACAGAATGAGGGTCTTGAATTTGATTCTAGAATCAACGGGTAGCCAGTGTAATTTTTTGATGGTCGCTCTGGCGGAGCATCTGCGGGGTAGGCCGACCAGAGTTCTAGCCGCAGAGTTCTGCACGCGTTGGAGCCGCGCTATCTCACATTTGTTGGCACCAAGAAAGAGCACATTAGCGTAGTCCAAGCGTGAGAGGATGGTGGCTTGGATAATGAGTTGGCGGGTTTTAGCGTTGAAAAAGCCTAGTATATGGCTGAGGCTTCTCAGCAAGCCAATGCAGGTGCCGGCAACCTTTTTGGTGTGAGACCGAAAGTTGAGTGAGGCATCCATCCAAACACCTAGATTTTTTACTAGGGTTTTGGGGGGAGGGATGGTGCCTAGGGAAGACGGCCACCAGTACTCATTCCAGAGGCTGGTGTCTTTGCCAAGGAATAGCACCTCTGTCTTTCCGCCGTTAAGTTGCAGACAATTCATTGTCATCCATTGGGCGACCGCAGAGAGTCCGTTTTTAAAGTTAGAGGATGAACTGGAAGGGCCTTTTGAGAGAGCTATGGCCAGCTGTGTGTCGTCGGCGTACGACACTAATGTCAAGCCCCATTCTTTGGCCACTGCCGCCAAAGGTTGGACGTAGAGATTAAAAAGGGAAGGACTCAGCGCAGAGCCCTGCGGAACTCCCTGAGCAATGGGGTGGGGTTTGGACAGGAAGGGGGGGGCGGAAACTCGAAAGGACCTGTTTTCGTGGAAAGATCTGAACCAATCCAAGGCCTGCTCGGCTACTCCAAAGGTCTCCAAACGATTTAGAAGGATGTTATGAGACACCGTGTCAAAGGCCGCGCTGAGATCCAGAAGGATCAGCGCAGCACTTTGACCGGCATCTAAGATCGTTCGGAGGTGCTCTGTGGTGGCTAAGAGGGCGGACTCAGTGCTATGGCCTGGTCTAAACCCATTTTGCGATGGGTCTAGAATGTTGTTTTCGACCATGTGCTGGGATAGAGCACTGTTAACGTGCGCTTCAGCGAGTTTAGACAGCCATGGAAGCAGGGAGATTGGACGAAAGTTCTCCGGTTTGGATGGATCTAGGGTGGGTTTCTTGATGATAGGCGAAACCCACGCTTGCTTCCAGGCAGATGGTACACACGCGGAGGTGAAGGAGAGGTTCAGGATGGTGGTAAGTGTCGGTAGAAAGAAGTTAAGTGATTCTAGGAATTGAGCCGGGCGCATAGGGTCCGCAGGGGAACCAGATTTAACTTTTTTGCAAAGTCTGATGAGGATATCATCAGAGATTTCCGGGATGTGGGTCAAGGTCGAGTAGTTGGGGCAAGGGGAAGGATTGCTGGTAGGGCTGGGGGGGTGCTGAGGGAAGGAAGTGTAAATTTTCTGTACCTTATCAACAAAGAACCTGGCAAGGTCTTCGCATTGTTGCTCGGAGGAGATACTCGGGAGGGGGGCTTTGCTGCTCTGAAGTTTTTGTACGAGCTTGAAAATTTCTTTAGCAGGGGTGGGACTAGATTCGATCTTGTCGGAGTAGAAAGCGGTCCGTGCAGCACGAATGGCTTTGTGATACGTTTTTTGTACAAGTAGGTATTTAGTTTTATCTTCTGCGTTGTACTCCCTACGCCAGAGGCGTTCTGCCTTTTTGCACTCTTTACGTAAGTTTTTGAGAGTGTCGTTGTACCAAGGGTTAGAAGGAGAGTTACGACCTTTTACCCATTTGGCAGGGATGAGACTGTCTAGTCCGCCCGTGATCCACTCATGAAACGCACTGTAATTGGCGTTTATGTCAGAGTTGGTGTCAAGGTGGAAGTCCCCTAAGGTCGAGTGGAGGGCGCCGCGAGATAGTTTATGCCATTGTCTTTTTAGGCGACGGGGCGGTGCCGTGTTGTGCCTGCTTTTATTGACCGGGATGGCCAATTTAATGAGGGAGTGATCCGTCCATCCCATAGGAAGGGGTGTCTCTGAGGTGAGTTTCTCTAGGTTTGAGAAAACTGGGTCTAGGATGTGACCCGCAAGGTGGGTTGGAGTGGAGATGAAGGAGTTGAGTTGTAGTGCAGAGAGATCTGCAAGGAGCGTTTTGATCGTAGAGTCGTTTGTTAGATCAAAGTGAAGATTGAGATCTCCCAGGATCGTAAAGTTAGAGCTTTTGGTTATTAAGGAGGTTGTTGTTTCAAGAAGAGCCTCGATGAATTTTACAGTGGGGCCGGGTGGACGGTAGATATAGAGACCAGATACAGTGAAGTTAGGGTTTATAGTGATTTTAAACTGGGCGCTTTCACAGTCTGGTAGATCTTCCTTAGTAAATGAACAGGAAAACGTTCTTTTATAGATTATAGCGATACCGCCTCCTCTTCCATCTCTGTTAATTGTCGACATGAGATAGTCATCTGGCAGCGTAAGGTTAGGAATGGTAGAGGTGCCATCCCGTAACCAGGTTTCACAGAGGAAGAGGATGTCTGGATTTTCGTCCAGGATAAGGGTATTGACCTCAAGGTGGTGTCTAGCTAGCGATCTTACGTTGAGGTGAAAGATCGTAATGGAGGTGGTTTTCTCCGATGCCTGGAGCTGTCGAATGAGGTGGGGTGTAGCAGTAGTAAAGCTGCAGCTTTGACATTGTAGGCATGTGAGACCGGGCTTACCTGTAGTTTTAGCGCAAGACCGTCCGGGGTTCAGGCTATGTAGTAGCTCGCTGTCATAGGAGAGGGGTTGTGACAGAGTTAGGCCAGGGGAACTGGCGAGAGGCGATGACTTGGCGATGACGGGCGCAGACGGGCTTGCCTTAGGCGCGCCTTCGGCGCGCAAACGGCGCTCCCGCTGCGCTCGTCCGCTGCGCTTCCTGCCCTGGCACATAATGAAGAAGAAGGAAGGGGCGTGGCCTCAAGGGGGCGTGGCTAGCGAGCACGCCTGCGATGGCGGCCGCTGGATGTAATACAAACAATTGCCGTAGCAGCGCTCAATCGGCTGCGTGGCAAGAAGGTAGGATGCCAATAATGGTCAGCTTGATACAAGTTATTCAATCCACACAGTAAAATCAATTTGTCAAAGTTTTAAAAATATCGGGTACCTCCAGAGCCCGGCTTCCGCCTCAGGTCTGGGATCTGATTTCTGTGAGTGTGCTTCCAGGCGGCGCTTTTAAAGGGCAGGGGGCGTGGCCTCAAGGGGGCGTGGCTAGTGAGCACGCCTGCGATGGCGGCCGCTGGATGTAATACAAACAATTGCCGTAGCAGCGCTCAATCGGCTGCGTGGCAAGAAGGTAGGATGCCAATAATGGTCAGCTTGATACAAGTTATTCAATCCACACAGTAAAATCAATTTGTCAAAGTTTTAAAAATATCGCGTACCTCCAGAGCCCGGCTTCCGCCTCAGGTCTGGGATTTTTGTAAGTATGAGATTTTCCTTTTTGGCTGTTTGGGGGTGTTGTGCTTTTTAGCGGGTGGGTTGGCGGGTCTTGGGGCATTCCTGGGAAGGTCTAATACCGAATAGAAGTGGTTGGGACAAAATCCATGCAGAATTTTTTTTTGCTATTTCTGACATTTTGCTCAATGTAGCGTTTTCGGGGGCCTGTTTGGGGGGCTTCCTGGTGTTTGTGGGTGGGTTTCGGGGTCTGGGAGCACTGCTGGCTATGGATACTTTAGTTTGCAAGAGGTTTGCAGCAAATCCATGGTGGCATAGGGGTGTTAGGGCCTAGCTGCAGAGCGCGCGCGGAGTGATTTGGGAAATTGGCAAGAAAATTACTGTCCCCATTTTTGTACTTTTGTTTTTTGGCTGTTTGGGGGTCTTCTACTACTTTTCTCCTGGGTTGACGGCTTTGGGGCCATTGCTGGGAAGCTCTAATACCGGATAAAAGTGGTTTGGACCAAATCGGAGGCGGACATTTTTTTGTGTTTTTGCTGACTTGCTTGCCTTTGAGGTGCTCTTTGGGGGGGTTCCGGGTGTTTGTGGGTGTTTTGGGGTCTGGGAGCACTGCTGGGACAGTCTAATCTTGATTGCATTTGCTTTTCAGGAAATCCGTGGTGGAAAACAGGAGTTATGGCCTAGCTGCACAGCACGTTTGGACCGAAGGCCGAGAAATATTGTAAGTATGAGATTTTCCTTTTTGGCTGTTTGGGGGTGTTGTGCTTTTTGGCGGGTGGGTTGGCGGGTCTTGGGGCATTCCTGGGAAGGTCTAATACTGAATAGAAGTGGTTGGGACAAAATCCATGCAGAATTTTTTTTTGCTATTTCTGACATTTTGCTCAATGTAGTGTTTTCGGGGGCCTGTTTGGGGGGCTTCCTGGTGTTTGTGGGTGGGTTTCGGGGTCTGGGAGCACTGCTGGCTATGGATACTTTAGTTTGCGAGAGGTTTGAAGCAAATCCATGGTGGCATAGGGGTGTTAGGGCCTAGCTGCAGAGCGCGCGCGGAGTGATTTGGGAAATTGGCAAGAAAATGACTGTCCCCATTTTTGTACTTTTGTTTTTTGGCTGTTTGGGGGTCTTCTACTAGTTTTCTCCTGGGTTGACGGCTTTGGGGCCATTGCTGGGAAGCTCCAATACCGGATAAAAGTGGTTTGGACCAAATCGGAGGCGGACATTTTTTTGTGTTTTTGCTGACTTGCTTGCCTTTGAGGTGCTCTTTGGGGGGGTTCGGGGTGTTTGTGGGTGACTTTTGGGGTCTGGGAGCACTGCTGGGACAGTCTAATCTTGATTGCATTTGCTTTTCAGGAAATCCGTGGTGGAAAACGGGAGTTATGGCCTAGCTGCACAGCGCGTTTGGACCGAAGGCCGAGAAATATTGTAAGTATGAGATTTTCCTTTTTGGCTGTTTGGGGGTGTTGTGCTTTTTGGCGGGTGGGTTGGCGGGTCTTGGGGCATTCCTGGGAAGGTCTAATACCGAATAGAAGTGGTTGGGACAAAATCCATGCAGAATTTCTTTTTGCTATTTCTGACATTTTGCTCAATGTAGTGTTTTCGGGGGCCTGTTTGGGGGGCTTCCTGGTGTTTGTGGGTGGTTTTCGGGGTCTGGGAGCACTGCTGGCTATGGATACTTTAGTTTGCAAGAGGTTTGAAGCAAATCCATGGTGGCATAGGGGTGTTAGGGCCTAGCTGCAGAGCGCGCGCGGAGTGATTTGGGAAATTGGCAAGAAAATGACTGTCCCCATTTTTGTACTTTTGTTTTTTGGCTGTTTGGGGGTCTTCTACTAGTTTTCTCCTGGGTTGACGGCTTTGGGGCCATTGCTGGGAAGCTCTAATACCGGATAAAAGTGGTTTGGACCAAATCGGAGGCGGACATTTTTTTGTGTTTTTGCTGACTTGCTTGCCTTTGAGGTGCTCTTTGGGGGGGTTCCGTGTGTTTGTGGGTGAGTTTTGGGGTCTGAGAGCACTGCTGGGACAGTCTTATCTTGATTGCATTTGCTTTTCAGGAAATCCGTGGTTGAAAACGGGAGTTATGGCCTAGCTGCACAGCGCGTTTGGACTGAAGGCCGAGAAATATTGTAAGTATGAGATTTTCCTTTTTGGCTGTTTGGGGGTGTTGTGCTTTTTGGCGGGTGGGTTGGCGGGTCTTGGGGCATTCCTGGGAAGGTCTAATACCGAATAGAAGTGGTTGGGACAAAATCCATGCAGAATTTTTTTTGCTATTTCTGACATTTTGCTGAATGTAGCATTTTTGGGGGCCTGTTTGGGGGGCTTCCTGGTGTTTGTGGGTGGGTTTCGGGGTCTGGGAGCACTGCTCGCTATGGATACTTTAGTTTGCAAGAGGTTTGAAGCAAATCCATGGTGGCATAGGGGTGTTAGGGCCAAGCTGCAGAGCGTGTGGATTGATTTGGGAAATTGGCAAGAAAATGACTGTCCCCATTTTTGTGCTTTTGTTTTTTGGCTGTTTGGGGGTCTTCTACTAGTTTTCTCCTGGGTTGACGGCTTTGGGGCCATAGCTGGGAAGCTCTAATACCGGATAAAAGTGGTTTGGACCAAATCTGAGGCGGACATTTTTTTGTGTTTTTGCTGACTTGCTTGCCTTTGAGGTGCTCTTTGGGGGCGTTCGGGGTGTTTGTGGGTGACTTTTGGGGTCTGGGAGCACTGCTGGGACAGTCTAATCTTGATTGCATTTGCTTTTCAGGAAATCCGTGGTGGAAAACGGGAGTTATGGCCTAGCGGCACAGCGCGTTTGGACCGAAGGCCGAGAAATATTGTAAGTATGAGATTTTCCTTTTTGGCTGTTTGGGGGTGTTGTGCTTTTTGGCGGGTGGGTTGGCGGGTCTTGGGGCATTCCTGGGAAGGTCTAATACCGTATAGAAGTGGTTGGGACAAAATCCATGCAGAATTTTTTTTTGCTATTTCGGACATTTTGCTCAATGTAGCGTTTTCGGGGGCCTGTTTGGGGGGCTTCCTGGTGTTTGTGGGTGGATTTCGGGGTCTGGGAGCACTGCTGGCTATGGATACTTTAGTTTGCAAGAGGTTTGAAGCAAATCCATGGTGGCAGAGGGGAGTTAGGGCCTAGCTGCAGAGCGCGCGCGGAGTGATTTGGGAAATTGGCAAGAAAATTACTAAGTTCCCATTTTTGTACTTTTGCTTTTTGGCTGTTTGGGGGTCTTCTACTAGTTTTCTCGTGGGTTGGCGGCTCTGGGGCCATTGCTCGGACGCTCTAATACCGGATAAAAGTGGTTTGGACCAAATCGGAAGCAGAATTTTTTTTGTGTTTTTGCTGACTTGCTTGCCTTTGAGGTGCTCTTTGGGGGGGTTCCGGGTGTTTGTGCGTGAGTTTTGGGGTCTGGGAGGACTGCTGGGACAGTCTAATCTTGATTGCATTTGCTTTTCAGGAAGTCCGTGGTGGAAAACGGGAGTTATGGCCTAGCTGCACAGCGCGTTTGGACCGAAGGCCGAGAAATATTGTAAGTATGAGATTTTCCTTTTGGGCTGTTTGGGGGTGTTGTGCTTTTTGGCTGGTGGGTTGGCGGGTCTTGGGGCATTCCTGGGAAGGTCTAATACGGGATAGAAGTGGTTGGGACAAAATCCATGCAGATTTTTTTGTTGCTATTTCTGACATTTTTCTCAATGTAGCGTTTTCGGGGGCCTGTTTGGGGGGCTTCCTGGTGTTTGTGGGTGGGTTTCGGGGTCTGGGAGCACTGCTGGCTATGGATACTTTAGTTTGCAAGAGGTTTGAAGCAAATCCATGGTGGCAGAGGGGAGTTAGGGCCTAGCTGCAGAGCGCGCGCGGAGTGATTTGGGAAATTGGCAAGAAAATTACTAAGTTCCCATTTTTGTACTTTTGCTTTTCGGCTGTTTGGGGGTCTTCTACAAGTTTTCTTCTGGGTTGGCGGCTCTGGGGCCATTGCTCGGACGCTCTAATACCGGATAAAAGTGGTTTGGACCAAATCGGAAGCAGAATTTTTTTTGTGTTTTCGCTGACTTGCTTGCCTTTGAGGTGCTCTTTGGGGGGGTTCCGGGTGTTTGTGCGTGAGTTTTGGGGTCTGGGAGCACTGCTGGGACAGTCTAATCTTGATTGCATTTGCTTTTCAGGAAGTCCGTGGTGGAAAACGGGAGTTATGGCCTAGCTGCACAGCGCGTTTGGACCGAAGGCCGAAAAATATTGTAAGTATGAGATTTTCCTTTTGGGCTGTTTGGGGGTGTTGTGCTTTGTGGCGGGTGGGTTGGCGGGTCTTGGGGCATTCCTGGGAAGGTCTAATATGGGATAGAAGTGGTTGGGACAAAATCCATGCAGATTTTTTTTTGCTATTTCTGACATTTTTCTCGATGTAGCGTTTTCGGGGGCCTGTTTGGGGGGCTTCCTGGTGTTTGTGGGTGGGTTTCGGGGTCTGGGAGCACTGCTGGCTATGGATACTTTAGTTTGCAAGAGGTTTGAAGCAAATCGATAGTGGCTGAGGGGAGTTAGGGCCTAGCTGCAGAGCGCGTGCGGAGTGATTTGGGAAATTGGCAAGAAAATGACTAAATCCCCATTTTTGTACTTTTGCTTTTTGGCTGTTTGGGGGTCTTCTACTAGTTTTCTCCTGGTTTGACAGCTCTGGGGCCATTGCTGGGAAGCTCTAATACCGGATAAAAGTGGTTTGGACCAAATCGGAGGTGGACATTTTTTTGTGTTTTTGCTGACTTGCTTGCCTTTGAGGTGCTCTTTGGGGGGGGTTCCGGGTGTTTGTGGGTGTTTTGGGGTCTGGGAGCACTGCTGGGACAGTCTAATCTTGATTGCATTTGCTTTTCAGGAAATCCGTGGTGGAAAACTGAAGTTATGGCCTAGCTGCACAGCACGTTTGGACCGAAGGCCGAGAAATATTGTAAGTATGAGATTTTCCTTTTTGGCTGTTTGGGGGTGTTGTGGTTTTTGGCGGGTGGGTTGGCGGGTCTTGGTGCATTCCTGGGAAGGTCTAATACCGAATAGAAGTGGTTGGGACAAAATCCATGCAGAATTTTTTTTGCTATTTCTGACATTTTGCTCAATGTAGCATTTTTGGGGGCCTGTTTTGGGGGTTTCATGGTGTTTGTGGGTGGGTTTTGGGGTCTGGGAGCACTGCTGGCTATGGATACTTTAGTTTGCAAGAGGTTTGAAGCAAATCCATGGTGGCATTGGGGTGTTAGGGCCTAGCTGCAGAGCGCGCGCGGAGTGATTTGGGAAATTGGCAAGAAAATGACTGTCCCCATTTTTGTACTTTTGTTTTTTGGCTGTTTGGGGGTCTTCTACTACTTTTCTCCTGGGTTGACGGCTTTGGGGCCATTTCTGGGAAGCTCTAATACCGGATAAAAGTGGTTTGTACCAAATCGGAGGCGGACATTTTTTTGTGTTTTTGCTGACTTGCTTGCCTTTGAGGTGCTCTTTGGGGGGGTTCCGTGTGTTTGTGGGTGAGTTTCGGGGTCTGGGAGCACTGCTGGGACAGTCTAATCTTGATTGCATTTGCTTTTCAGGAAATCTGTGGTTGAAAACGGGAGTTATGGCCTAGCTGCACAGCGCTTTTGGACTGAAGGCCGAGAAATATTGTAAGTATGAGATTTTCCTTTTTGGCTGTTTGGGGGTGTTGTTCTTTTTGGCGGGTGGGTTGGCGGGTCTTGGGGCATTCCTGGGAAGGTCTAATACCGAATAGAAGTGGTTGGGACAAAATCCATGCAGAATTTTTTTTTGCTATTTCTGACATTTTGCTCAATGTAGCGTTTTCGGGGGCCTGTTTTGGGGGCTTCCTGGTGTTTGTGGGTGGGTTTCGGGGTCTGGGAGCACTGCTCGCTATGGATACTTTAGTTTGCAAGAGGTTTGAAGCAAATCCATGGTGGCATAGGGGTGTTAGGGCCTAGCTGCAGAGCGCGCGCGGAGTGATTTGGGAAATTGGCAAGAAAATGACTGTCCCCATTTTTGTACTTTTGTTTTTTGGCTGTTTGGGGGTCTTCTACTAGTTTTCTCCTGGGTTGATGGCTTTGGGGCCATTGCTGGGAAGCTCTAATACCGGATAAAAGTGGTTTGGACCAAATCGGAGGCGGACATTTTTTTGTGTTTTTGCTGACTTGCTTGCCTTTGAGGTGCTCTTTGGGGGGGTTCCGGGTGTTTGTGGGTGACTTTTGGGGTCTGGGAGCACTGCTGGGACAGTCTAATCTTGATTGCATTTGCTTTTCAGGAAATCCGTGGTGGAAAACGGGAGTTATGGCCTAGCTGCACAGCGCGTTTGGACCGAAGGCCGAGAAATATCGTAAGTATGAGATTTTCCTTTTTGGCTGTTTGGGGGTGTTGTGCTTTTTGGCGGGTGGGTTGGCGGGTCTTGGGGCATTCCTGGAAAGGTCTAATACCGGATAGAAGTGGTTGGGACAAAATCCATGCAGAATTTTTTTTTGCTATTTCGGACATTTTGCTCAATGTAGCGTTTTCGGGGGCCTGTTTGGGGGGCTTCCCGGTGTTTGTGGGTGGATTTTGGGGTCTGGGAGCACTGCTGGCTATGGATACTTTAGTTTGCAAGAGGTTTGAAGCAAAACCAATGGTGGCAGAGGGGAGTTAGGGCCTAGCTGCAGAGCGCGCGCGGAGTGATTTGGGAAATTGGCAAGAAAATGACTAAGTTCCCATTTTTGTACTTTTGCTTTTTGGCTGTTTGAGGGTCTTCTACTAATTTTCTCCTGGGTTGACGGCTCTGGGGCCATTGCTGGGAAGCTCTAATACCAGATAAAAGTGGATTGGACCAAATCGGAGGCGGAAATTTTGTTGTGTTTTTGCTGACTTGCTTGTCTTTGAGGTGCTCTTTGGGGGGTTCCGGGTGTTTGTGGGTGAGTTTTGGGGTCTGGGAGCACTGCTGGGACAGTCTAATCTTGATTGCATTTGCTTTTCAGGAAATCCGTGGTGGAATACGGGAGTTATGGTCTAGCTGCACAGCACGTTTGGACCGAAGGCCGAGAAATATTGTAAGTATGAGATTTTCCTTTTTGGCTGTTTGGGGGTGTTGTGCTTTTTGGCGGGTGGGTTGGCGGGTCTTGGGGCATTCCTGGGAAGGTCTAATACCGAATAGAAGTGGTTGGGACAAAATCCATGCAGAATTTTTTTTGCTATTTCTGACATTTTGCTCAATGTAGCGTTTTCGGGGGCCTGTTTGGGGGGCTTCCTGGTGTTTGTGGGTGGGTTTCGGGGTCTGGGAGCACTGCTGGCTATGGATACTTTAGTTTGCAAGAGGTTTGAAGCAAATCCATGGTGGCATAGGGGTGTTAGGGCCTAGCTGCAGAGCGCGCGCGGAGTGATTTGGGAAATTGGCAAGAAAATGACTGTCCCCATTTTTGTACTTTTGTTTTTTGGCTGTTTGGGGGTCTTCTACTAGTTTTCTCCTGGGTTGACGGCTTTGGGGCCATTGCTGGGAAGCTCTAATACCGGATAAAAGTGGTTTGGACCAAATCGGAGGCGGACATTTTTTTGTGTTTTTGCTGACTTGCTTGCCTTTGAGGTGCTCTTTGGGGGGGTTCCGGGTGTTTGTGGGTGACTTTTGGGGTCTGGGAGCACTGCTGGGACAGTCTAATCTTGATTGCATTTGCTTTTCAGGAAATCCGTGGTGGAAAACGGGAGTTATGGCCTAGCTGCACAGCGCGTTTGGACCGAAGGCCGAGAAATATTGTAAGTATGAGATTTTCCTTTTTGGCTGTTTGGGGGTGTTGTGCTTTTTGGCGGGTGGGTTGGCGGGTCTTGGGGCATTCCTGGGAAGGTCTAATACCGTATAGAAGTGGTTGGGGCAAAATCCATGCAGAATTTTTTTTTGCTATTTCGGACATTTTGCTCAATGTAGCGTTTTTGGGGGCCTGTTTGGGGGGCTTCCTGGTGTTTGTGGGTGGGTTTCGGGGTCTGGGAGCACTGCTGGCTATGGATACTTTAGTTTGCAAGAGGTTTGAAGCAAATCCATGGTGGCAGAGGGGAGTTAGGGCCTAGCTGCAGAGCGCGCGCGGAGTGATTTGGGACATTGGCAAGAAAATTACTAAGTTCCCATTTTTGTACTTTTGCTTTTTGGCTGTTTGGGGGTCTTCTACTAGTTTTCTCCTGGGTTGGCGGCTCTGGGGCCATTGCTCGGACGCTCTAATACCGGATAAAAGTGGTTTGGACCAAATCGGAAGCAGAATTTTTTTTGTGTTTTTGCTGACTTGCTTGCCTTTGAGGTGCTCTTTGGGGGGATTCCGGGTGTTTGTGCGTGAGTTTTGGGGTCTGGGAGCACTGCTGGGACAGTCTAATCTTGATTGCATTTGCTTTTCAGGAAGTCCGTGGTGGAAAACGGGAGTTATGGCCTAGCTGCACAGCGCGTTTGGACCGAAGGCCGAGAAATAATGTAAGTATGAGATTTTCCTTTTGGGCTGTTTGGGGGTGTTGTGCTTTTTGGCGGGTGGTTGGCGGGTCTTGGGGCATTCCTGGGAAGGTCTAATACGGGATAGAAGTGGTTGGGACAAAATCCATGCAGATTTTTTTTTTGCTATTTCTGACATTTTTCTCAATGTAGCGTTTTCGGGGGCCTGTTTGGGGGGCTTCCTGGTGTTTGTGGGTGGGTTTCGGGGTCTGGGAGCACTGATGGCTATGGATACTTTAGTTTGCAAGAGGTTTGAAGCAAATCGATAGTGGCTGAGGGGAGTTAGGGCCTAGCTGCAGAGCGCTTTTGGACTGAAGGCCGAGAAATATTGTAAGTATGAGATTTTCCTTTTTGGCTGTTTGGGGGTGTTGTTCTTTTTGGCGGGTGGGTTGGC
This sequence comes from Lissotriton vulgaris, assembly GCF_964263255.1. Taxonomy (NCBI): domain Eukaryota; kingdom Metazoa; phylum Chordata; class Amphibia; order Caudata; family Salamandridae; genus Lissotriton; species Lissotriton vulgaris. Next base: position 1,977,680,375 of record NC_141689.1, on the reverse strand, counting down.
GGGTCTTGGGGCATTCCTGGGAAGGTCTAATACCGAATAGAAGTGGTTGGGACAAAATCCATGCAGAATTTTTTTTTGCTATTTCTGACATTTTGCTCAATGTAGCGTTTTCGGGGGCCTGTTTTGGGGGCTTCCTGGTGTTTGTGGGTGGGTTTCGGGGTCTGGGAGCACTGCTCGCTATGGATACTTTAGTTTGCAAGAGGTTTGAAGCAAATCCATGGTGGCATAGGGGTGTTAGGGCCTAGCTGCAGAGCGCGCGCGGAGTGATTTGGGAAATTGGCAAGAAAATGACTGTCCCCATTTTTGTACTTTTGTTTTTTGGCTGTTTGGGGGTCTTCTACTAGTTTTCTCCTGGGTTGATGGCTTTGGGGCCATTGCTGGGAAGCTCTAATACCGGATAAAAGTGGTTTGGACCAAATCGGAGGCGGACATTTTTTTGTGTTTTTGCTGACTTGCTTGCCTTTGAGGTGCTCTTTGGGGGGGTTCCGGGTGTTTGTGGGTGACTTTTGGGGTCTGGGAGCACTGCTGGGACAGTCTAATCTTGATTGCATTTGCTTTTCAGGAAATCCGTGGTGGAAAACGGGAGTTATGGCCTAGCTGCACAGCGCGTTTGGACCGAAGGCCGAGAAATATCGTAAGTATGAGATTTTCCTTTTTGGCTGTTTGGGGGTGTTGTGCTTTTTGGCGGGTGGGTTGGCGGGTCTTGGGGCATTCCTGGAAAGGTCTAATACCGGATAGAAGTGGTTGGGACAAAATCCATGCAGAATTTTTTTTTGCTATTTCGGACATTTTGCTCAATGTAGCGTTTTCGGGGGCCTGTTTGGGGGGCTTCCCGGTGTTTGTGGGTGGATTTTGGGGTCTGGGAGCACTGCTGGCTATGGATACTTTAGTTTGCAAGAGGTTTGAAGCAAAACCAATGGTGGCAGAGGGGAGTTAGGGCCTAGCTGCAGAGCGCGCGCGGAGTGATTTGGGAAATTGGCAAGAAAATGACTAAGTTCCCATTTTTGTACTTTTGCTTTTTGGCTGTTTGAGGGTCTTCTACTAATTTTCTCCTGGGTTGACGGCTCTGGGGCCATTGCTGGGAAGCTCTAATACCAGATAAAAGTGGATTGGACCAAATCGGAGGCGGAAATTTTGTTGTGTTTTTGCTGACTTGCTTGTCTTTGAGGTGCTCTTTGGGGGGTTCCGGGTGTTTGTGGGTGAGTTTTGGGGTCTGGGAGCACTGCTGGGACAGTCTAATCTTGATTGCATTTGCTTTTCAGGAAATCCGTGGTGGAATACGGGAGTTATGGTCTAGCTGCACAGCACGTTTGGACCGAAGGCCGAGAAATATTGTAAGTATGAGATTTTCCTTTTTGGCTGTTTGGGGGTGTTGTGCTTTTTGGCGGGTGGGTTGGCGGGTCTTGGGGCATTCCTGGGAAGGTCTAATACCGAATAGAAGTGGTTGGGACAAAATCCATGCAGAATTTTTTTTGCTATTTCTGACATTTTGCTCAATGTAGCGTTTTCGGGGGCCTGTTTGGGGGGCTTCCTGGTGTTTGTGGGTGGGTTTCGGGGTCTGGGAGCACTGCTGGCTATGGATACTTTAGTTTGCAAGAGGTTTGAAGCAAATCCATGGTGGCATAGGGGTGTTAGGGCCTAGCTGCAGAGCGCGCGCGGAGTGATTTGGGAAATTGGCAAGAAAATGACTGTCCCCATTTTTGTACTTTTGTTTTTTGGCTGTTTGGGGGTCTTCTACTAGTTTTCTCCTGGGTTGACGGCTTTGGGGCCATTGCTGGGAAGCTCTAATACCGGATAAAAGTGGTTTGGACCAAATCGGAGGCGGACATTTTTTTGTGTTTTTGCTGACTTGCTTGCCTTTGAGGTGCTCTTTGGGGGGGTTCCGGGTGTTTGTGGGTGACTTTTGGGGTCTGGGAGCACTGCTGGGACAGTCTAATCTTGATTGCATTTGCTTTTCAGGAAATCCGTGGTGGAAAACGGGAGTTATGGCCTAGCTGCACAGCGCGTTTGGACCGAAGGCCGAGAAATATTGTAAGTATGAGATTTTCCTTTTTGGCTGTTTGGGGGTGTTGTGCTTTTTGGCGGGTGGGTTGGCGGGTCTTGGGGCATTCCTGGGAAGGTCTAATACCGTATAGAAGTGGTTGGGGCAAAATCCATGCAGAATTTTTTTTTGCTATTTCGGACATTTTGCTCAATGTAGCGTTTTTGGGGGCCTGTTTGGGGGGCTTCCTGGTGTTTGTGGGTGGGTTTCGGGGTCTGGGAGCACTGCTGGCTATGGATACTTTAGTTTGCAAGAGGTTTGAAGCAAATCCATGGTGGCAGAGGGGAGTTAGGGCCTAGCTGCAGAGCGCGCGCGGAGTGATTTGGGACATTGGCAAGAAAATTACTAAGTTCCCATTTTTGTACTTTTGCTTTTTGGCTGTTTGGGGGTCTTCTACTAGTTTTCTCCTGGGTTGGCGGCTCTGGGGCCATTGCTCGGACGCTCTAATACCGGATAAAAGTGGTTTGGACCAAATCGGAAGCAGAATTTTTTTTGTGTTTTTGCTGACTTGCTTGCCTTTGAGGTGCTCTTTGGGGGGATTCCGGGTGTTTGTGCGTGAGTTTTGGGGTCTGGGAGCACTGCTGGGACAGTCTAATCTTGATTGCATTTGCTTTTCAGGAAGTCCGTGGTGGAAAACGGGAGTTATGGCCTAGCTGCACAGCGCGTTTGGACCGAAGGCCGAGAAATAATGTAAGTATGAGATTTTCCTTTTGGGCTGTTTGGGGGTGTTGTGCTTTTTGGCGGGTGGTTGGCGGGTCTTGGGGCATTCCTGGGAAGGTCTAATACGGGATAGAAGTGGTTGGGACAAAATCCATGCAGATTTTTTTTTTGCTATTTCTGACATTTTTCTAAATGTAGCGTTTTCGGGGGCCTGTTTGGGGGGCTTCCTGGTGTTTGTGGGTGGGTTTCGGGGTCTGGGAGCACTGATGGCTATGGATACTTTAGTTTGCAAGAGGTTTGAAGCAAATCGATAGTGGCTGAGGGGAGTTAGGGCCTAGCTGCAGAGCGCGTGCGGAGTGATTTGGGAAATTGGCAAGAAAATGACTAAATCCCCATTTTTGTACTTTTGCTTTTTGGCTGTTTGGGGGTCTTCTACTAGTTTTCTCCTGGTTTGACGGCTCTGGGACCATTGCTGGGAAGCTCTAATACCGGATAAAAGTGGTTTGGACCAAATTGGAGGTGGACATTTTTTTGTGTTTTTGCTGACTTGCTTGCCTTTGAGGTGCTCTTTGGGGGGGGTTCCGGGTGTTTGTGGGTGTTTTGGGGTCTGGGAGCACTGCTGGGACAGTCTAATCTTGATTGCATTTGCTTTTCAGGAAATCCGTGGTGGAAAACTGGAGTTATGGCCTAGCTGCAAAGCACGTTTGGACCGAAGGCCGAGAAATATTGTAAGTATGAGATTTTCCTTTTTGGCTGTTTGGGGGTGTTGTGCTTTTTGGCGGGTGGGTTGGCGGGTCTTGGGGCATTCCTGGGAAGGTCTAATACCGAATAGAAGTGGTTGGGACAAAATCCATGCAGAATTTTTTTTTTGCTATTTCTGACATTTTGCTCAATGTAGCGTTTTCGGGGGCCTGTTTGGGGGGCTTCCTGGTGTTTGTGGGTGGGTTTCGGGGTCTGGGAGAACTGCTGGCTATGGATACTTTAGTTTGCAAGAGGTTTGCAGCAAATCCATGGTGGCATAGGGGTGTTAGGGCCTAGCTGCAGAGCGCGCGCGGAGTGATTTGGGAAATTGGCAAGAAAATGACTGTCCCCATTTTTGTACTTTTGTTTTTTGGCTGTTTGGGGGTCTTCTACTACTTTTCTCCTGGGTTGACGGCTTTGGGGCCATTGCTGGGAAGCTCTAATACCGGATAAAAGTGGTTTGGACCAAATCGGAGGCGGACATTTTTTTGTGTTTTTGCTGACTTGCTAGCCTTTGAGGTGCTCTTTGGGGGGGTTCCGGGTGTTTGTGGGTGACTTTTGGGGTCTGGGAGCACTGCTGGGACAGTCTAATCTTGATTGCATTTGCTTTTCAGGAAATCCGTGGTGGAAAACGGGAGTTATGGCCTAGCTGCACAGCACGTTTGGACCGAAGGCCGAGAAATATTGTAAGTATGAGATTTTCCTTTTTGGCTGTTTGGGGGTGTTGTGCTTTTTGGCGGGTGGGTTGGCGGGTCTTGGGGCATTCCTGGGAAGGTCTAATACCGAATAGAAGTGGTTGGGACAAAATCCATGCAGAATTTTTTTTTGCTATTTCTGACATTTTGCTCAATGTAGTGTTTTCGGGGGCCTGTTTGGGGGGCTTCCTGGTGTTTGTGTGTGGGTTTCGGGGTCTGGGAGCACTGCTGGCTATGGATACTTTAGTTTGCAAGAGGTTTGAAGCAAATCCATGGTGGCATAGGGGTGTTAGGGCCTAGCTGCAGAGCGCGCGCGGAGTGATTTGGGTAATTGGCAAGAAAATGACTGTCCCCATTTTTGTACTTTTGTTTTTTGGCTGTTTGGGGGTCTTCTACTAGTTTTCTCCTGGGTTGACGGCTTTGGGGCCATTGCTGGGAAGCTCTAATACCAGATAAAAGTGGATTGGACCAAATCGGAGGCGGAAATTTTGTTGTGTTTTTGCTGACTTGCTTGTCTTTGAGGTGCTCTTTGGGGGGTTCCGGGTGTTTGTGGGTGAGTTTTGGGGTCTGGGAGCACTGCTGGGACAGTCTAATCTTGATTGCATTTGCTTTTCAGGAAATCCGTGGTGGAATACGGGAGTTATGGTCTAGCTGCACAGCACGTTTGGACCGAAGGCCGAGAAATATTGTAAGTATGAGATTTTCCTTTTTGGCTGTTTGGGGGTGTTGTGCTTTTTGGCGGGTGGGTTGGCGGGTCTTGGGGCATTCCTGGGAAGGTCTAATACCGAATAGAAGTGGTTGGGACAAAATCCATGCAGAATTTTTTTTGCTATTTCTGACATTTTGCTCAATGTAGCGTTTTCGGGGGCCTGTTTGGGGGGCTTCCTGGTGTTTGTGGGTGGGTTTCGGGGTCTGGGAGCACTGCTGGCTATGGATACTTTAGTTTGCAAGAGGTTTGAAGCAAATCCATGGTGGCATAGGGGTGTTAGGGCCTAGCTGCAGAGCGCGCGCGGAGTGATTTGGGAAATTGGCAAGAAAATGACTGTCCCCATTTTTGTACTTTTGTTTTTTGGCTGTTTGGGGGTCTTCTACTAGTTTTCTCCTGGGTTGACGGCTTTGGGGCCATTGCTGGGAAGCTCTAATACCGGATAAAAGTGGTTTGGACCAAATCGGAGGCGGACATTTTTTTGTGTTTTTGCTGACTTGCTTGCCTTTGAGGTGCTCTTTGGGGGGGTTCCGGGTGTTTGTGGGTGACTTTTGGGGTCTGGGAGCACTGCTGGGACAGTCTAATCTTGATTGCATTTGCTTTTCAGGAAATCCGTGGTGGAAAACGGGAGTTATGGCCTAGCTGCACAGCGCGTTTGGACCGAAGGCCGAGAAATATTGTAAGTATGAGATTTTCCTTTTTGGCTGTTTGGGGGTGTTGTGCTTTTTGGCGGGTGGGTTGGCGGGTCTTGGGGCATTCCTGGGAAGGTCTAATACCGTATAGAAGTGGTTGGGGCAAAATCCATGCAGAATTTTTTTTTGCTATTTCGGACATTTTGCTCAATGTAGCGTTTTTGGGGGCCTGTTTGGGGGGCTTCCTGGTGTTTGTGGGTGGGTTTCGGGGTCTGGGAGCACTGCTGGCTATGGATACTTTAGTTTGCAAGAGGTTTGAAGCAAATCCATGGTGGCAGAGGGGAGTTAGGGCCTAGCTGCAGAGCGCGCGCGGAGTGATTTGGGAAATTGGCAAGAAAATTACTAAGTTCCCATTTTTGTACTTTTGCTTTTTGGCTGTTTGGGGGTCTTCTACTAGTTTTCTCCTGGGTTGGCGGCTCTGGGGCCATTGCTCGGACGCTCTAATACCGGATAAAAGTGGTTTGGACCAAATCGGAAGCAGAATTTTTTTTGTGTTTTTGCTGACTTGCTTGCCTTTGAGGTGCTCTTTGGGGGGATTCCGGGTGTTTGTGCGTGAGTTTTGGGGTCTGGGAGCACTGCTGGGACAGTCTAATCTTGATTGCATTTGCTTTTCAGGAAGTCCGTGGTGGAAAACGGGAGTTATGGCCTAGCTGCACAGCGCGTTTGGACCGAAGGCCGAGAAATATTGTAAGTATGAGATTTTCCTTTTGGGCTGTTTGGGGGTGTTGTGCTTTTTGGCGGGTGGTTGGCGGGTCTTGGGGCATTCCTGGGAAGGTCTAATACGGGATAGAAGTGGTTGGGACAAAATCCATGCAGATTTTTTTTTTGCTATTTCTGACATTTTTCTCAATGTAGCGTTTTCGGGGGCCTGTTTGGGGGGCTTCCTGGTGTTTGTGGGTGGGTTTCGGGGTCTGGGAGCACTGATGGCTATGGATACTTTAGTTTGCAAGAGGTTTGAAGCAAATCGATAGTGGCTGAGGGGAGTTAGGGCCTAGCTGCAGAGCGCGTGCGGAGTGATTTGGGAAATTGGCAAGAAAATGACTAAATCCCCATTTTTGTACTTTTGCTTTTTGGCTGTTTGGGGGTCTTCTACTAGTTTTCTCCTGGTTTGACGGCTCTGGGACCATTGCTGGGAAGCTCTAATACCGGATAAAAGTGGTTTGGACCAAATTGGAGGTGGACATTTTTTTGTGTTTTTGCTGACTTGCTTGCCTTTGAGGTGCTCTTTGGGGGGGGTTCCGGGTGTTTGTGGGTGTTTTGGGGTCTGGGAGCACTGCTGGGACAGTCTAATCTTGATTGCATTTGCTTTTCAGGAAATCCGTGGTGGAAAACTGGAGTTATGGCCTAGCTGCAAAGCACGTTTGGACCGAAGGCCGAGAAATATTGTAAGTATGAGATTTTCCTTTTTGGCTGTTTGGGGGTGTTGTGCTTTTTGGCGGGTGGGTTGGCGGGTCTTGGGGCATTCCTGGGAAGGTCTAATACCGAATAGAAGTGGTTGGGACAAAATCCATGCAGAATTTTTTTTTTGCTATTTCTGACATTTTGCTCAATGTAGCGTTTTCGGGGGCCTGTTTGGGGGGCTTCCTGGTGTTTGTGGGTGGGTTTCGGGGTCTGGGAGAACTGCTGGCTATGGATACTTTAGTTTGCAAGAGGTTTGCAGCAAATCCATGGTGGCATAGGGGTGTTAGGGCCTAGCTGCAGAGCGCGCGCGGAGTGATTTGGGAAATTGGCAAGAAAATGACTGTCCCCATTTTTGTACTTTTGTTTTTTGGCTGTTTGGGGGTCTTCTACTACTTTTCTCCTGGGTTGACGGCTTTGGGGCCATTGCTGGGAAGCTCTAATACCGGATAAAAGTGGTTTGGACCAAATCGGAGGCGGACATTTTTTTGTGTTTTTGCTGACTTGCTTGCCTTTGAGGTGCTCTTTGGGGGGGTTCCGGGTGTTTGTGGGTGACTTTTGGGGTCTGGGAGCACTGCTGGGACAGTCTAATCTTGATTGCATTTGCTTTTCAGGAAATCCGTGGTGGAAAACGGGAGTTATGGCCTAGCTGCACAGCACGTTTGGACCGAAGGCCGAGAAATATTGTAAGTATGAGATTTTCCTTTTTGGCTGTTTGGGGGTGTTGTGCTTTTTGGCGGGTGGGTTGGCGGGTCTTGGGGCATTCCTGGGAAGGTCTAATACCGAATAGAAGTGGTTGGGACAAAATCCATGCAGAATTTTTTTTTGCTATTTCTGACATTTTGCTCAATGTAGTGTTTTCGGGGGCCTGTTTGGGGGGCTTCCTGGTGTTTGTGGGTGGGTTTCGGGGTCTGGGAGCACTGCTGGCTATGGATACTTTCGTTTGCAAGAGGTTTGAAGCAAATCCATGGTGGCATAGGGGTGTTAGGGCCTAGCTGCAGAGCGCGCGCGGAGTGATTTGGGTAATTGGCAAGAAAATGACTGTCCCCATTTTTGTACTTTTGTTTTTTGGCTGTTTGGGGGTCTTCTACTAGTTTTCTCCTGGGTTGACGGCTTTGGGGCCATTGCTGGGAAGCTCTAATACCAGATAAAAGTGGATTGGACCAAATCGGAGGCGGAAATTTGTTGTGTTTTTGCTGACTTGCTTGTCTTTGAGGTGCTCTTTGGGGGGTTCCGGGTGTTTGTGGGTGAGTTTTGGGGTCTGGGAGCACTGCTGGGACAGTCTAATCTTGATTGCATTTGCTTTTCAGGAAATCCGTGGTGGAATACGGGAGTTATGGTCTAGCTGCACAGCACGTTTGGACCGAAGGCCGAGAAATATTGTAAGTATGAGATTTTCCTTTTTGGCTGTTTGGGGGTGTTGTGCTTTTTGGCGGGTGGGTTGGCGGGTCTTTGGGCATTCCTGGGAAGGTCTAATACCGAATAGAAGTGGTTGGGACAAAATCCATGCAGAATTTTTTTTTGCTATTTCTGATATTTTGCTCAATGTAGCGTTTTTGGGGGCCTGTTTGGGGGGCTTCCTGGTGTTTGTGGGTGGGTTTCGGGGTCTGGGAGCACTGCTGGCTATGGATACTTTAGTTTGCAAGAGGTGTGAAGCAAATCCATGGTGGCATAGGGGTGTTAGGGCCTAGCTGCAGAGCGCGCGCGGAGTGATTTGGGAAATTGGCAAGAAAATGACTGTCCCCATTTTTGTACTTTTGTTTTTTGGCTGTTTGGGGGTCTTCTACTAGTTTTCTCCTGGGTTGGCGGCTCTGGGGCCATTGCTGGGAAGCTCTAATACCGGATAAAAGTGGTTTGGACCAAATCGGAGGCGGACATTTTTTTGTGTTTTTGCTGACTTGCTTGCCTTTGAGGTGCTCTTTGGGGGGGTTCCGGGTGTTTGTGGGTGTTTTGGGGTCTGGGAGCACTGCTGGGACAGTCTAATCTTGATTGCATTTGCTTTTCAGGAAATCCGTGGTGGAAAACGGGAGTTATGGCCTAGCTGCACAGCGCGTTTGGACTGAAGGCCGAGAAATATTGTAAGTATGAGATTTTCCTTTTTGGCTTTTTGGGGGTGTTGTGCTTTTTGGCGGGTGGGTTGGCGGGTCTTGAGGCATTCCTGGGAAGGTCTAATACCGAATAGAAGTGGTTTGGACAAAATCCATGCAGAATTTTTTTTGTGCTATTTCTGACATTTTGCTGAATGTAGCGTTTTCGGGGGCCTGTTTGGGGGGCTTCCTGGTGTTTGTGGGTGGGTTTCAGGGTCTGGGAGCACTGCTCGCTATGGATACTTTAGTTTGCAAGAGGTTTGAAGCAAATCCATGGTGGCATAGGGGTGTTAGGGCCTAGCTGCAGAGCGCGCGCGGAGTGATTTGGGAAATTGGCAAGAAAATTACTGTCCCCATTTTTGTACTTTTGTTTTTTGGCTGTTTGGGGGTCTTCTACTAGTTTTCTCCTGGGTTGACGGCTTTGGGGCCATTGCTGGGAAGCTCTAATACCGGATAAAAGTGGTTTGGACCAAATCGGAGGTGGACATTTTTTTGTGTTTTTGCTGACTTGCTTGCCTTTGAGGTGCTCTTTGGGGGGGTTCCGTGTGTTTGTGGGTGAGTTTTGGGGTCTGGGAGCACTGCTGGGACAGTCTAATCTTGATTGCATTTGCTTTTCAGGAAATCCGTGGTTGAAAACGGGAGTTATGGCCTAGCTGCACAGCGCGTTTGGACTGAAGGCCGAGAAATATTGTAAGTATGAGATTTTCCTTTTTGGCTGTTTGGGGGTGTTGTGCTTTTTGGCGGGTGGGTTGGCGGGTCTTGGGGCATTCCTGGGAAGGTCTAATACCGAATAGAAGTGGTTGGGACAAAATCCATGCAGAATTTTTTTTGCTATTTCTGACATTTTGCTGAATGTAGCGTTTTTGGGGGCCTGTTTGGGGGGCTTCCTGGTGTTTGTGGGTGGGTTTCGGGGTCTGGGAGCACTGCTCGCTATGGATACTTTAGTTTGCAAGAGGTTTGAAGCAAATCCATGGTGGCATAGGGGTGTTAGGGCCAAGCTGCAGAGTGCGTGGATTGATTTGGGAAATTGGCAAGAAAATGACTGTCCCCATTTTTGTGCTTTTGTTTTTTGGCTGTTTGGGGGTCTTCTACTAGTTTTCTCCTGGGTTGACGGCTTTGGGGCCATTGCTGGGAAGCTCTAATCTTGATTGCATTTGCTTTTCAGGAAATCCGTGGTTGAAAACGGGAGTTATGGCCTAGCTGCACAGCGCGTTTGGACTGAAGGCCGAGAAATATTGTAAGTATGAGATTTTCCTTTTTGGCTGTTTGGGGGTGTTGTGCTTTTTGGCGGGTGGGTTGGCGGGTCTTGGGGCATTCCTGGGAAGGTCTAATACCGTATAGAAGTGGTTGGGACAAAATCCATGCAGAATTTTTTTTTGCTATTTCTGACATTTTGCTCAATGTAGCGTTTTCGGGGGCCTGTTTGGGGGGCTTCCTGGTGTTTGTGGGTGGGTTTCGGGGTCTGGGAGCACTGCTGGCTATGGATACTTTAGTTTGCAAGAGGTTTGCAGCAAATCCATGGTGGCATAGGGGTGTTAGGGCCTAGCTGCAGAGCGCGCGCGGAGTGATTTGGGAAATTGGCAAGAAAATGACTGTCCCCATTTTTGTACTTTTGTTTTTTGGCTGTTTGGGGGTCTTCTACTACTTTTCTCCTGGGTTGACGGCTTTGGGGCCATTGCTGGGAAGCTCTAATACCGGATAAAAGTGGCTTGGACCAAATCGGAGGCGGATATTTTTTTGTGTTTTTGCTGACTTGCTTGCCTTTGAGGTGCTCTTTGGGGGGGTTCCGGGTGTTTGTGGGTGTTTTGGGGTCTGGGAGCACTGCTGGGACAGTCTAATCTTGATTGCATTTGCTTTTCAGGAAATCCGTGGTGGAAAACGGGAGTTATGGCCTAGCTGCACAGCACGTTTGGACCGAAGGCCGAGAAATATTGTAAGTATGAGATTTTCCTTTTTGGCTGTTTGGGGGTGTTGTGCTTTTGGCGGGTGGGTTGGCGGGTCTTGGGGCATTCCTGGGAAGGTCTAATACCGAATAGAAGTGGTTGGGACAAAATCCATGCAGAATTTTTTTTGTTATTTCTGACATTTTGCTCAATGTAGTGTTTTCGGGGGCCTGTTTGGGGGGCTTCCTGGTGTTTGTGGGTGGGTTTCGGGGTCTGGGAGCACTGCTGGCTATGGATACTTTAGTTTGCAAGAGGTTTGAAGCAAATCCATGGTGGCATAGGGGTGTTAGGGCCTAGCTGCAGAGCGCGCGCGGAGTGATTTGGGAAATTGGCAAGAAAATGACTGTCCCCATTTTTGTACTTTTGTTTTTTGGCTGTTTGGGGGTCTTCTACTAGTTTTCTCCTGGGTTGACGGCTTTGGGGCCATTGCTGGGAAGCTCTAATACCAGATAAAAGTGGATTGGACCAAATCGGAGGCGGAAATTTTGTTGTGTTTTTGCTGACTTGCTTGTCTTTGAGGTGCTCTTTGGGGGGTTCCGGGTGTTTGTGGGTGAGTTTTGGGGTCTGGGAGCACTGCTGGGACAGTCTAATCTTGATTGCATTTGCTTTTCAGGAAATCCGTGGTGGAATACGGGAGTTATGGTCTAGCTGCACAGCACGTTTGGACCGAAGGCCGAGAAATATTGTTAGTATGAGATTTTCCTTTTTGGCTGTTTGGGGGTGTTGTGCTTTTTGGCGGGTGGGTTGGCGGGTCTTTGGGCATTCCTGGGAAGGTCTAATACCGAATAGAAGTGGTTGGGACAAAATCCATGCAGAATTTTCTTTTGCTATTTCTGATATTTTGCTCAATGTAGCGTTTTTGGGGGCCTGTTTGGGGGGCTTCCTGGTGTTTGTGGGTGGGTTTCGGGGTCTGGGAGCACTGCTGGCTATGGATACTTTAGTTTGCAAGAGGTTTGAAGCAAATCGATAGTGGCTGAGGGGAGTTAGGGCCTAGCTGCAGAGCGCGTGCGGAGTGATTTGGGAAATTGGCAAGAAAATGACTAAATCCCCATTTTTGTACTTTTGCTTTTTGGCTGTTTGGGGGTCTTCTACTAGTTTTCTCCTGGTTTGACGGCTCTGGGGCCATTGCTGGGAAGCTCTAATACCGGATAAAAGTGGTTTGGACCAAATCGGAGGTGGACATTTTTTTGTGTTTTTGCTGACTTGCTTGCCTTTGAGGTGCTCTTTGGGGGGGGTTCCGGGTGTTTGTGGGTGTTTTGGGGTCTGGGAGCACTGCTGGGACATTCTAATCTTGATTGCATTTGCTTTTCAGGAAATCCGTGGTGGAAAACTGAAGTTATGGCCTAGCTGCACAGCACGTTTGGACCGAAGGCCGAGAAATATTGTAAGTATGAGATTTTCCTTTTTGGCTGTTTGGGGGTGTTGTGCTTTTTGGCGGGTGGGTTGGCGGGTCTTGGGGCATTCCTGGGAAGGTCTAATACCGAATAGAAGTGGTTGGGACAAAATCCATGCAGAATTTTTTTTTTGCTATTTCTGACATTTTGCTCAATGTAGCGTTTTCGGGGGCCTGTTTGGGGGGCTTCCTGGTGTTTGTGGGTGGGTTTCGGGGTCTGGGAGAACTGCTGGCTATGGATACTTTAGTTTGCAAGAGGTTTGCAGCAAATCCATGGTGGCATAGGGGTGTTAGGGCCTAGCTGCAGAGCGCGCGCGGAGTGATTTGGGAAATTGGCAAGAAAATGACTGTCCCCATTTTTGTACTTTTGTTTTTTGGCTGTTTGGGGGTCTTCTACTACTTTTCTCCTGGGTTGACGGCTTTGGGGCCATTGCTGGGAAGCTCTAATACCGGATAAAAGTGGTTTGGACCAAATCGGAGGCGGACATTTTTTTGTGTTTTTGCTGACTTGCTTGCCTTTGAGGTGCTCTTTGGGGGGGTTCCGGGTGTTTGTGGGTGACTTTTGGGGTCTGGGAGCACTGCTGGGACAGTCTAATCTTGATTGCATTTGCTTTTCAGGAAATCCGTGGTGGAAAACGGGAGTTATGGCCTAGCTGCACAGCACGTTTGGACCGAAGGCCGAGAAATATTGTAAGTATGAGATTTTCCTTTTTGGCTGTTTGGGGGTGTTGTGCTTTTTGGCGGGTGGGTTGGCGGGTCTTGGGGCATTCCTGGGAAGGTCTAATACCGAATAGAAGTGGTTGGGACAAAATCCATGCAGAATTTTTTTTTGCTATTTCTGACATTTTGCTCAATGTAGTGTTTTCGGGGGCCTGTTTGGGGGGCTTCCTGGTGTTTGTGGGTGGGTTTCGGGGTCTGGGAGCACTGCTGGCTATGGATACTTTAGTTTGCAAGAGGTTTGAAGCAAATCCATGGTGGCATAGGGGTGTTAGGGCCTAGCTGCAGAGCGCGCGCGGAGTGATTTGGGAAATTGGCAAGAAAATGACTGTCCCCATTTTTGTACTTTTGTTTTTTGGCTGTTTGGGGGTCTTCTACTAGTTTTCTCCTGGGTTGACGGCTTTGGGGCCATTGCTGGGAAGCTCTAATACCAGATAAAAGTGGATTGGACCAAATCGGAGGCGGAAATTTTGTTGTGTTTTTGCTGACTTGCTTGTCTTTGAGGTGCTCTTTGGGGGGTTCCGGGTGTTTGTGGGTGAGTTTTGGGGTCTGGGAGCACTGCTGGGACAGTCTAATCTTGATTGCATTTGCTTTTCAGGAAATCCGTGGTGGAATACGGGAGTTATGGTCTAGCTGCACAGCGCGTTTGGACTGAAGGCCGAGAAATATTGTAAGTATGAGATTTTCCTTTTTGGCTGTTTGGGGGTGTTGTGCTTTTTGGCGGGTGGGTTGGCGGGTCTTGGGGCATTCCTGGGAAGGTCTAATACCGAATAGAAGTGGTTGGGACAAAATCCATGCAGAATTTTTTTTGCTATTTCTGACATTTTGCTGAATGTAGCGTTTTTGGGGGCCTGTTTGGGGGGCTTCCTGGTGTTTGTGGGTGGGTTTCGGGGTCTGGGAGCACTGCTCGCTATGGATACTTTAGTTTGCAAGAGGTTTGAAGCAAATCCATGGTGGCATAGGGGTGTTAGGGCCAAGCTGCAGAGTGCGTGGATTGATTTGGGAAATTGGCAAGAAAATGACTGTCCCCATTTTTGTGCTTTTGTTTTTTGGCTGTTTGGGGGTCTTCTACTAGTTTTCTCCTGGGTTGACGGCTTTGGGGCCATTGCTGGGAAGCTCTAATCTTGATTGCATTTGCTTTTCAGGAAATCCGTGGTTGAAAACGGGAGTTATGGCCTAGCTGCACAGCGCGTTTGGACTGAAGGCCGAGAAATATTGTAAGTATGAGATTTTCCTTTTTGGCTGTTTGGGGGTGTTGTGCTTTTTGGCGGGTGGGTTGGCGGGTCTTGGGGCATTCCTGGGAAGGTCTAATACCGTATAGAAGTGGTTGGGACAAAATCCATGCAGAATTTTTTTTTGCTATTTCTGACATTTTGCTCAATGTAGCGTTTTCGGGGGCCTGTTTGGGGGGCTTCCTGGTGTTTGTGGGTGGGTTTCGGGGTCTGGGAGCACTGCTGGCTATGGATACTTTAGTTTGCAAGAGGTTTGCAGCAAATCCATGGTGGCATAGGGGTGTTAGGGCCTAGCTGCAGAGCGCGCGCGGAGTGATTTGGGAAATTGGCAAGAAAATGACTGTCCCCATTTTTGTACTTTTGTTTTTTGGCTGTTTGGGGGTCTTCTACTACTTTTCTCCTGGGTTGACGGCTTTGGGGCCATTGCTGGGAAGCTCTAATACCGGATAAAAGTGGCTTGGACCAAATCGGAGGCGGATATTTTTTTGTGTTTTTGCTGACTTGCTTGCCTTTGAGGTGCTCTTTGGGGGGGTTCCGGGTGTTTGTGGGTGTTTTGGGGTCTGGGAGCACTGCTGGGACAGTCTAATCTTGATTGCATTTGCTTTTCAGGAAATCCGTGGTGGAAAACGGGAGTTATGGCCTAGCTGCACAGCACGTTTGGACCGAAGACCGAGAAATATTGTAAGTATGAGATTTTCCTTTTTGGCTGTTTGGGGGTGTTGTGCTTTTGGCGGGTGGGTTGGCGGGTCTTGGGGCATTCCTGGGAAGGTCTAATACCGAATAGAAGTGGTTGGGACAAAATCCATGCAGAATTTTTTTTGTTATTTCTGACATTTTGCTCAATGTAGTGTTTTCGGGGGCCTGTTTGGGGGGCTTCCTGGTGTTTGTGGGTGGGTTTCGGGGTCTGGGAGCACTGCTGGCTATGGATACTTTAGTTTGCAAGAGGTTTGAAGCAAATCCATGGTGGCATAGGGGTGTTAGGGCCTAGCTGCAGAGCGCGCGCGGAGTGATTTGGGAAATTGGCAAGAAAATGACTGTCCCCATTTTTGTACTTTTGTTTTTTGGCTGTTTGGGGGTCTTCTACTAGTTTTCTCCTGGGTTGACGGCTTTGGGGCCATTGCTGGGAAGCTCTAATACCAGATAAAAGTGGATTGGACCAAATCCGAGGCGGAAATTTTGTTGTGTTTTTGCTGACTTGCTTGTCTTTGAGGTGCTCTTTGGGGGGTTCCGGGTGTTTGTGGGTGAGTTTTGGGGTCTGGGAGCACTGCTGGGACAGTCTAATCTTGATTGCATTTGCTTTTCAGGAAATCCGTGGTGGAATACGGGAGTTATGGTCTAGCTGCACAGCACGTTTGGACCGAAGGCCGAGAAATATTGTAAGTATGAGATTTTCCTTTTTGGCTGTTTGGGGGTGTTGTGCTTTTTGGCGGGTGGGTTGGCGGGTCTTTGGGCATTCCTGGGAAGGTCTAATACCGAATAGAAGTGGTTGGGACAAAATCCATGCAGAATTTTCTTTTGCTATTTCTGATATTTTGCTCAATGTAGCGTTTTTGGGGGCCTGTTTGGGGGGCTTCCTGGTGTTTGTGGGTGGGTTTCGGGGTCTGGGAGCACTGCTGGCTATGGATACTTTAGTTTGCAAGAGGTTTGAAGCAAATCGATAGTGGCTGAGGGGAGTTAGGGCCTAGCTGCAGAGCGCATGCGGAGTGATTTGGGAAATTGGCAAGAAAATGACTAAATCCCCATTTTTGTACTTTTGCTTTTTGGCTGTTTGGGGGTCTTCTACTAGTTTTCTCCTGGTTTGACGGCTCTGGGGCCATTGCTGGGAAGCTCTAATACCGGATAAAAGTGGTTTGGACCAAATCGGAGGTGGACATTTTTTTGTGTTTTTGCTGACTTGCTTGCCTTTGAGGTGCTCTTTGGGGGGGGTTCCGGGTGTTTGTGGGTGTTTTGGGGTCTGGGAGCACTGCTGGGACATTCTAATCTTGATTGCATTTGCTTTTCAGGAAATCCGTGGTGGAAAACTGAAGTTATGGCCTAGCTGCACAGCACGTTTGGACCGAAGGCCGAGAAATATTGTAAGTATGAGATTTTCCTTTTTGGCTGTTTGGGGGTGTTGTGCTTTTTGGCGGGTGGGTTGGCGGGTCTTGGGGCATTCCTGGGAAGGTCTAATACCGAATAGAAGTGGTTGGGACAAAATCCATGCAGAATTTTTTTTTTGCTATTTCTGACATTTTGCTCAATGTAGCGTTTTCGGGGGCCTGTTTGGGGGGCTTCCTGGTGTTTGTGGGTGGGTTTCGGGGTCTGGGAGAACTGCTGGCTATGGATACTTTAGTTTGCAAGAGGTTTGCAGCAAATCCATGGTGGCATAGGGGTGTTAGGGCCTAGCTGCAGAGCGCGCGCGGAGTGATTTGGGAAATTGGCAAGAAAATGACTGTCCCCATTTTTGTACTTTTGTTTTTTGGCTGTTTGGGGGTCTTCTACTACTTTTCTCCTGGGTTGACGGCTTTGGGGCCATTGCTGGGAAGCTCTAATACCGGATAAAAGTGGTTTGGACCAAATCGGAGGCGGACATTTTTTTGTGTTTTTGCTGACTTGCTTGCCTTTGAGGTGCTCTTTGGGGGGGTTCCGGGTGTTTGTGGGTGACTTTTGGGGTCTGGGAGCACTGCTGGGACAGTCTAATCTTGATTGCATTTGCTTTTCAGGAAATCCGTGGTGGAAAACGGGAGTTATGGCCTAGCTGCACAGCACGTTTGGACCGAAGGCCGAGAAATATTGTAAGTATGAGATTTTCCTTTTTGGCTGTTTGGGGGTGTTGTGCTTTTTGGCGGGTGGGTTGGCGGGTCTTGGGGCATTCCTGGGAAGGTCTAATACCGAATAGAAGTGGTTGGGACAAAATCCATGCAGAATTTTTTTTTGCTATTTCTGACATTTTGCTCAATGTAGTGTTTTTGGGGGCCTGTTTGGGGGGCTTCCTGGTGTTTGTGGGTGGGTTTCGGGGTCTGGGAGCACTGCTGGCTATGGATACTTTAGTTTGCAAGAGGTTTGAAGCAAATCCATGGTGGCATAGGGGTGTTAGGGCCTAGCTGCAGAGCGCGCGCGGAGTGATTTGGGAAATTGGCAAGAAAATGACTGTCCCCATTTTTGTACTTTTGTTTTTTGGCTGTTTGGGGGTCTTCTACTAGTTTTCTCCTGGGTTGACGGCTTTGGGGCCATTGCTGGGAAGCTCTAATACCAGATAAAAGTGGATTGGACCAAATCGGAGGCGGAAATTTTGTTGTGTTTTTGCTGACTTGCTTGTCTTTGAGGTGCTCTTTGGGGGGTTCCGGGTGTTTGTGGGTGAGTTTTGGGGTCTGGGAGCACTGCTGGGACAGTCTAATCTTGATTGCATTTGCTTTTCAGGAAATCCATGGTGGAATACGGGAGTTATGGTCTAGCTGCACAGCACGTTTGGACCGAAGGCCGAGAAATATTGTAAGTATGAGATTTTCCTTTTTGGCTGTTTGGGGGTGTTGTGCTTTTTGGCGGGTGGGTTGGCGGGTCTTTGGGCATTCCTGGGAAGGTCTAATACCGAATAGAAGTGGTTGGGACAAAATCCATGCAGAATTTTTTTTTGCTATTTCTGATATTTTGCTCAATGTAGCGTTTTTGGGGGCCTGTTTGGGGGGCTTCCTGGTGTTTGTGGGTGGGTTTCGGGGTCTGGGAGCACTGCTGGCTATGGATACTTTAGTTTGCAAGAGGTGTGAAGCAAATCCATGGTGGCATAGGGGTGTTAGGGCCTAGCTGCAGAGCGCGCGCGGAGTGATTTGGGAAATTGGCAAGAAAATGACTGTCCCCATTTTTGTACTTTTGTTTTTTGGCTGTTTGGGGGTCTTCTACTAGTTTTCTCCTGGGTTGGCGGCTCTGGGGCCATTGCTGGGAAGCTCTAATACCGGATAAAAGTGGTTTGGACCAAATCGGAGGCGGACATTTTTTTGTGTTTTTGCTGACTTGCTTGCCTTTGAGGTGCTCTTTGGGGGGGTTCCGGGTGTTTGTGGGTGTTTTGGGGTCTGGGAGCACTGCTGGGACAGTCTAATCTTGATTGCATTTGCTTTTCAGGAAATCCGTGGTGGAAAACGGGAGTTATGGCCTAGCTGCACAGCGCGTTTGGACTGAAGGCCGAGAAATATTGTAAGTATGAGATTTTCCTTTTTGGCTTTTTGGGGGTGTTGTGCTTTTTGGCGGGTGGGTTGGCGGGTCTTGAGGCATTCCTGGGAAGGTCTAATACCGAATAGAAGTGGTTTGGACAAAATCCATGCAGAATTTTTTTTGTGCTATTTCCGACATTTTGCTGAATGTAGCGTTTTCGGGGGCCTGTTTGGGGGGCTTCCTGGTGTTTGTGGGTGGGTTTCGGGGTCTGGGAGCACTGCTCGCTATGGATACTTTAGTTTGCAAGAGGTTTGAAGCAAATCCATGGTGGCATAGGGGTGTTAGGGCCTAGCTGCAGAGCGCGCGCGGAGTGATTTGGGAAATTGGCAAGAAAATTACTGTCCCCATTTTTGTACTTTTGTTTTTTGGCTGTTTGGGGGTCTTCTACTAGTTTTCTCCTGGGTTGACGGCTTTGGGGCCATTGCTGGGAAGCTCTAATACCGGATAAAAGTGGTTTGGACCAAATCGGAGGTGGACATTTTTTTGTGTTTTTGCTGACTTGCTTGCCTTTGAGGTTCTCTTTGGGGGGGTTCCGTGTGTTTGTGGGTGAGTTTTGGGGTCTGGGAGCACTGCTGGGACAGTCTAATCTTGATTGCATTTGCTTTTCAGGAAATCCGTGGTTGAAAACGGGAGTTATGGCCTAGCTGCACAGCGCGTTTGGACTGAAGGCCGAGAAATATTGTAAGTATGAGATTTTCCTTTTTGGCTGTTTGGGGGTGTTGTGCTTTTTGGCGGGTGGGTTGGCGGGTCTTGGGGCATTCCTGGGAAGGTCTAATACCGAATAGAAGTGGTTGGGACAAAATCCATGCAGAATTTTTTTTGCTATTTCTGACATTTTGCTGAATGTAGCGTTTTTGGGGGCCTGTTTGGGGGGCTTCCTGGTGTTTGTGGGTGGGTTTCGGGGTCTGGGAGCACTGCTTGCTATGGATACTTTAGTTTGCAAGAGGTTTGAAGCAAATCCATGGTGGCATAGGGGTGTTAGGGCCAAGCTGCAGAGTGCGTGGATTGATTTGGGAAATTGGCAAGAAAATGACTGTCCCCATTTTTGTGCTTTTGTTTTTTGGCTGTTTGGGGGTCTTCTACTAGTTTTCTCCTGGGTTGACGGCTTTGGGGCCATTGCTGGGAAGCTCTAATCTTGATTGCATTTGCTTTTCAGGAAATCCGTGGTTGAAAACGGGAGTTATGGCCTAGCTGCACAGCGCGTTTGGACTGAAGGCCGAGAAATATTGTAAGTATGAGATTTTCCTTTTTGGCTGTTTGGGGGTGTTGTGCTTTTTGGCGGGTGGGTTGGCGGGTCTTGGGGCATTCCTGGGAAGGTCTAATACCGTATAGAAGTGGTTGGGACAAAATCCATGCAGAATTTTTTTTTGCTATTTCTGATATTTTGCTCAATGTAGCGTTTTCGGGGGCATGTTTGGGGGGCTTCCTGGTGTTTGTGGGTGGGTTTCGGGGTCTGGGAGCACTGCTGGCTATGGATACTTTAGTTTGCAAGAGGTTTGCAGCAAATCCATGGTGGCATAGGGGTGTTAGGGCCTAGCTGCAGAGCGCGCGCGGAGTGATTTGGGAAATTGGCAAGAAAATGACTGTCCCCATTTTTGTACTTTTGTTTTTTGGCTGTTTGGGGGTCTTCTACTACTTTTCTCCTGGGTTGACGGCTTTGGGGCCATTGCTGGGAAGCTCTAATACCGGATAAAAGTGGCTTGGACCAAATCGGAGGCGGATATTTTTTTGTGTTTTTGCTGACTTGCTTGCCTTTGAGGTGCTCTTTGGGGGGGTTCCGGGTGTTTGTGGGTGTTTTGGGGTCTGGGAGCACTGCTGGGACAGTCTAATCTTGATTGCATTTGCTTTTCAGGAAATCCGTGGTGGAAAACGGGAGTTATGGCCTAGCTGCACAGCACGTTTGGACCGAAGGCCGAGAAATATTGTAAGTATGAGATTTTCCTTTTTGGCTGTTTGGGGGTGTTGTGCTTTTGGCGGGTGGGTTGGCGGGTCTTGCGGCATTCCTGGGAAGGTCTAATACCGAATAGAAGTGGTTGGGACAAAATCCATGCAGAATTTTTTTTGTTATTTCTGACATTTTGCTCAATGTAGTGTTTTCGGGGGCCTGTTTGGGGGGCTTCCTGGTGTTTGTGGGTGGGTTTCGGGGTCTGGGAGCACTGCTGGCTATGGATACTTTAGTTTGCAAGAGGTTTGAAGCAAATCCATGGTGGCATAGGGGTGTTAGGGCCTAGCTGCAGAGCGCGCGCGGAGTGATTTGGGAAATTGGCAAGAAAATGACTGTCCCCATTTTTGTACTTTTGTTTTTTGGCTGTTTGGGGGTCTTCTACTAGTTTTCTCCTGGGTTGACGGCTTTGGGGCCATTGCTGGGAAGCTCTAATACCAGATAAAAGTGGATTGGACCAAATCGGAGGCGGAAATTTTGTTGTGTTTTTGCTGACTTGCTTGTCTTTGAGGTGCTCTTTGGGGGGTTCCGGGTGTTTGTGGGTGAGTTTTGGGGTCTGGGAGCACTGCTGGGACAGTCTAATCTTGATTGCATTTGCTTTTCAGGAAATCCGTGGTGGAATACGGGAGTTATGGTCTAGCTGCACTGCACGTTTGGACCGAAGGCCGAGAAATATTGTAAGTATGAGATTTTCCTTTTTGGCTGTTTGGGGGTGTTGTGCTTTTTGGCGGGTGGGTTGGCGGGTCTTTGGGCATTCCTGGGAAGGTCTAATACCGAATAGAAGTGGTTGGGACAAAATCCATGCAGAATTTTCTTTTGCTATTTCTGATATTTTGCTCAATGTAGCGTTTTTGGGGGCCTGTTTGGGGGGCTTCCTGGTGTTTGTGGGTGGGTTTCGGGGTCTGGGAGCACTGCTGGCTATGGATACTTTAGTTTGCAAGAGGTTTGAAGCAAATCGATAGTGGCTGAGGGGAGTTAGGGCCTAGCTGCAGAGCGCGTGCGGAGTGATTTGGGAAATTGGCAAGAAAATGACTAAATCCCCATTTTTGTACTTTTGCTTTTTGGCTGTTTGGGGGTCTTCTACTAGTTTTCTCCTGGTTTGACGGCTCTGGGGCCATTGCTGGGAAGCTCTAATACCGGATAAAAGTGGTTTGGACCAAATCGGAGGTGGACATTTTTTTGTGTTTTTGCTGACTTGCTTGCCTTTGAGGTGCTCTTTGGGGGGGGTTCCGGGTGTTTGTGGGTGTTTTGGGGTCTGGGAGCACTGCTGGGACATTCTAATCTTGATTGCATTTGCTTTTCAGGAAATCCGTGGTGGAAAACTGAAGTTATGGCCTAGCTGCACAGCGCGTTTGGACTGAAGGCCGAGAAATATTGTAAGTATGAGATTTTCCTTTTTGGCTGTTTGGGGGTGTTGTGCTTTTTGGCGGGTGGGTTGGCGGGTCTTGGGGCATTCCTGGGAAGGTCTAATACCGTATAGAAGTGGTTGGGACAAAATCCATGCAGAATTTTTTTTTGCTATTTCTGATATTTTGCTCAATGTAGCGTTTTCGGGGGCATGTTTGGGGGGCTTCCTGGTGTTTGTGGGTGGGTTTCGGGGTCTGGGAGCACTGCTGGCTATGGATACTTTAGTTTGCAAGAGGTTTGCAGCAAATCCATGGTGGCATAGGGGTGTTAGGGCCTAGCTGCAGAGCGCGCGCGGAGTGATTTGGGAAATTGGCAAGAAAATGACTGTCCCCATTTTTGTACTTTTGTTTTTTGGCTGTTTGGGGGTCTTCTACTACTTTTCTCCTGGGTTGACGGCTTTGGGGCCATTGCTGGGAAGCTCTAATACCGGATAAAAGTGGCTTGGACCAAATCGGAGGCGGATATTTTTTTGTGTTTTTGCTGACTTGCTTGCCTTTGAGGTGCTCTTTGGGGGGGTTCCGGGTGTTTGTGGGTGTTTTGGGGTCTGGGAGCACTGCTGGGACAGTCTAATCTTGATTGCATTTGCTTTTCAGGAAATCCGTGGTGGAAAACGGGAGTTATGGCCTAGCTGCACAGCACGTTTGGACCGAAGGCCGAGAAATATTGTAAGTATGAGATTTTCCTTTTTGGCTGTTTGGGGGTGTTGTGCTTTTGGCGGGTGGGTTGGCGGGTCTTGCGGCATTCCTGGGAAGGTCTAATACCGAATAGAAGTGGTTGGGACAAAATCCATGCAGAATTTTTTTTGTTATTTCTGACATTTTGCTCAATGTAGTGTTTTCGGGGGCCTGTTTGGGGGGCTTCCTGGTGTTTGTGGGTGGGTTTCGGGGTCTGGGAGCACTGCTGGCTATGGATACTTTAGTTTGCAAGAGGTTTGAAGCAAATCCATGGTGGCATAGGGGTGTTAGGGCCTAGCTGCAGAGCGCGCGCGGAGTGATTTGGGAAATTGGCAAGAAAATGACTGTCCCCATTTTTGTACTTTTGTTTTTTGGCTGTTTGGGGGTCTTCTACTAGTTTTCTCCTGGGTTGACGGCTTTGGGGCCATTGCTGGGAAGCTCTAATACCAGATAAAAGTGGATTGGACCAAATCGGAGGCGGAAATTTTGTTGTGTTTTTGCTGACTTGCTTGTCTTTGAGGTGCTCTTTGGGGGGTTCCGGGTGTTTGTGGGTGAGTTTTGGGGTCTGGGAGCACTGCTGGGACAGTCTAATCTTGATTGCATTTGCTTTTCAGGAAATCCGTGGTGGAATACGGGAGTTATGGTCTAGCTGCACTGCACGTTTGGACCGAAGGCCGAGAAATATTGTAAGTATGAGATTTTCCTTTTTGGCTGTTTGGGGGTGTTGTGCTTTTTGGCGGGTGGGTTGGCGGGTCTTTGGGCATTCCTGGGAAGGTCTAATACCGAATAGAAGTGGTTGGGACAAAATCCATGCAGAATTTTCTTTTGCTATTTCTGATATTTTGCTCAATGTAGCGTTTTTGGGGGCCTGTTTGGGGGGCTTCCTGGTGTTTGTGGGTGGGTTTCGGGGTCTGGGAGCACTGCTGGCTATGGATACTTTAGTTTGCAAGAGGTTTGAAGCAAATCGATAGTGGCTGAGGGGAGTTAGGGCCTAGCTGCAGAGCGCGTGCGGAGTGATTTGGGAAATTGGCAAGAAAATGACTAAATCCCCATTTTTGTACTTTTGCTTTTTGGCTGTTTGGGGGTCTTCTACTAGTTTTCTCCTGGTTTGACGGCTCTGGGGCCATTGCTGGGAAGCTCTAATACCGGATAAAAGTGGTTTGGACCAAATCGGAGGTGGACATTTTTTTGTGTTTTTGCTGACTTGCTTGCCTTTGAGGTGCTCTTTGGGGGGGGTTCCGGGTGTTTGTGGGTGTTTTGGGGTCTGGGAGCACTGCTGGGACATTCTAATCTTGATTGCATTTGCTTTTCAGGAAATCCGTGGTGGAAAACTGAAGTTATGGCCTAGCTGCACAGCACGTTTGGACCGAAGGCCGAGAAATATTGTAAGTATGAGATTTTCCTTTTTGGCTGTTTGGGGGTGTTGTGGTTTTTGGCGGGTGGGTTGGCGGGTCTTGGTGCATTCCTGGGAAGGTCTAATACCGAATAGAAGTGGTTGGGACAAAATCCATGCAGAATTTTTTTTTGCTATTTCTGACATTTTGCTCAATGTAGCGTTTTCGGGGGCCTGTTTGGGGGGCTTCCTGGTGTTTGTGGGTGGGTTTCGGGGTCTGGGAGCACTGCTGGCTATGGATACTTTAGTTTGCAAGAGGTTTGAAGCAAATCCATGGTGGCATAGGGGTGTTAGGGCCTAGCTGCAGAGCGCGCGCGGAGTGATTTGGGAAATTGGCAAGAAAATGACTGTCCCCATTTTTGTACTTTTGTTTTTTGGCTGTTTGGGGGTCTTCTACTAGTTTTCTCCTGGGTTGGCGGCTCTGGGGCCATTGCTGGGAAGCTCTAATACCGGATAAAAGTGGTTTGGACCAAATCGGAGGCGGACATTTTTTTGTGTTTTTGCTGACTTGCTTGCCTTTGAGGTGCTCTTTGGGGGGGTTCCGGGTGTTTGTGGGTGTTTTGGGGTCTGGGAGCACTGCTGGGACAGTCTAATCTTGATTGCATTTGCTTTTCAGGAAATCCGTGGTGGAAAACGGGAGTTATGGCCTAGCTGCACAGCGCGTTTGGACTGAAGGCCGAGAAATATTGTAAGTATGAGATTTTCCTTTTTGGCTTTTTGGGGGTGTTGTGCTTTTTGGCGGGTGGGTTGGCGGGTCTTGGGGCATTCCTGGGAAGGTCTAATACCGAATAGAAGTGGTTGGGACAAAATCCATGCAGAATTTTTTTTTGCTATATCTGACATTTTGCTGAATGTAGCGTTTTCGGGGGCCTGTTTGGGGGGCTTCCTGGTGTTTGTGGGTGGGTTTCGGGGTCTGGGAGCACTGCTCGCTATGGATACTTTAGTTTGCAAGAGGTTTGAAGCAAATCCATGGTGGCATAGGGGTGTTAGGGCCTAGCTGCAGAGCGCGCGCGGAGTGATTTGGGAAATTGGCAAGAAAATGACTGTCCCCATTTTTGTACTTTTGTTTTTTGGCTGTTTGGGGGTCTTCTACTAGTTTTCTCCTGGGTTGACGGCTTTGGGGCCATTGCTGGGAAGCTCTAATACCGGATAAAAGTGGTTTGGACCAAATCGGAGGCGGACATTTTTTTGTGTTTTTGCTGACTTGCTTGCCTTTGAGGTGCTCTTTGGGGGGGTTGCGGGTGTTTGTGGGTGACTTTTGGGGTCTGGGAGCACAGCTGGGACAGTCTAATCTTGATTGCATTTGCTTTTCAGGAAATCCATGGTGGAAAACGGGAGTTATGGCCTAGCTGCACAGCGCGTTTGGACCGAAGGCCGAGAAATATTGTAAGTATGAGATTTTCCTTTTTGGCTGTTTGGGGGTGTTGTGCTTTTTGGCGGGTGGGTTGGCGGGTCTTGGGGCATTCCTGGGAAGGTCTAATACCGTATAGAAGTGGTTGGGGCAAAATCCATGCAGAATTTTTTTTTGCTATTTCGGACATTTTGCTCAATGTAGCGTTTTCGGGGGCCTGTTTGGGGGGCTTCCTGGTGTTTGTGGGTGGGTTTCGGGGTCTGGGAGCACTGCTGGCTATGGATACTTTAGTTTGCAAGAGGTTTGAAGCAAATCCATGGTGGCAGAGGGGAGTTAGGGCCTAGCTGCAGAGCGCGCGCGGAGTGATTTGGGAAATTGGCAAGAAAATTGCTAAGTTCCCATTTTTGTACTTTTGCTTTTTGGCTGTTTGGGGGTCTTCTACTAGTTTTCTCCTGGGTTGGCGGCTCTGGGGCCATTGCTCGGACGCTCTAATACCGGATAAAAGTGGTTTGGACCAAATCGGAAGCAGAATTTTATTTGTGTTTTTGCTGACTTGCTTGCCTTTGAGGTGCTCTTTGGGGGGATTCCGGGTGTTTGTGCGTGAGTTTTGGGGTCTGGGAGCACTGCTGGGACAGTCTAATCTTGATTGCATTTGCTTTTCAGGAAGTCCGTGGTGGAAAACGGGAGTTATGGCCTAGCTGCACAGCGCGTTTGGACCGAAGGCCGAGAAATATTGTAAGTATGAGATTTTCCTTTTGGGCTGTTTGGGGGTGTTGTGCTTTTTGGCGGGTGGGTTGGCGGGTCTTGGGGCATTCCTGGGAAGGTCTAATACGGGATAGAAGTGGTTGGGACAAAATCCATGCAGATTTTTTTTTTGCTATTTCTGACATTTTTCTCAATGTAGCGTTTTCGGGGGCCTGTTTGGGGGGCTTCCTGGTGTTTGTGGGTGGGTTTCGGGGTCTGGGAGCACTGATGGCTATGGATACTTTAGTTTGCAAGAGGTTTGAAGCAAATCGATAGTGGCTGAGGGGAGTTAGGGCCTAGCTGCAGAGCGCGTGCGGAGTGATTTGGGAAATTGGCAAGAAAATGACTAAATCCCCATTTTTGTACTTTTGCTTTTTGGCTGTTTGGGGGTCTTCTACTAGTTTTCTCCTGGTTTGACGGCTCTGGGACCATTGCTGGGAAGCTCTAATACCGGATAAAAGTGGTTTGGACCAAATTGGAGGTGGACATTTTTTTGTGTTTTTGCTGACTTGCTTGCCTTTGAGGTGCTCTTTGGGGGGGGGTTCCGGGTGTTTGTGGGTGTTTTGGGGTCTGGGAGCACTGCTGGGACAGTCTAATCTTGATTGCATTTGCTTTTCAGGAAATCCGTGGTGGAAAACTGGAGTTATGGCCTAGCTGCACAGCACGTTTGGACCGAAGGCCGAGAAATATTGTAAGTATGAGATTTTCCTTTTTGGCTGTTTGGGGGTGTTGTGCTTTTTGGCGGGTGGGTTGGCGGGTCTTGGGGCATTCCTGGGAAGGTCTAATACCGAATAGAAGTGGTTGGGACAAAATCCATGCAGAATTTTTTTTTTGCTATTTCTGACATTTTGCTCAATGTAGCGTTTTCGGGGGCCTGTTTGGGGGGCTTCCTGGTGTTTGTGGGTGGGTTTCGGGGTCTGGGAGAACTGCTGGCTATGGATACTTTAGTTTGCAAGAGGTTTGCAGCAAATCCATGGTGGCATAGGGGTGTTAGGGCCTAGCTGCAGAGCGCGCGCGGAGTGATTTGGGAAATTGGCAAGAAAATGACTGTCCCCATTTTTGTACTTTTGTTTTTTGGCTGTTTGGGGGTCTTCTACTACTTTTCTCCTGGGTTGACGGCTTTGGGGCCATTGCTGGGAAGCTCTAATACCGGATAAAAGTGGTTTGGACCAAATCGGAGGCGGACATTTTTTTGTGTTTTTGCTGACTTGCTTGCCTTTGAGGTGCTCTTTGGGGGGGTTCCGGGTGTTTGTGGGTGACTTTTGGGGTCTGGGAGCACTGCTGGGACAGTCTAATCTTGATTGCATTTGCTTTTCAGGAAATCCGTGGTGGAAAACGGGAGTTACGGCCTAGCTGCACAGCACGTTTGGACCGAAGGCCGAGAAATATTGTAAGTATGAGATTTTCCTTTTTGGCTGTTTGGGGGTGTTGTGCTTTTTGGCGGGTGGGTTGGCGGGTCTTGGGGCATTCCTGGGAAGGTCTAATACCGAATAGAAGTGGTTGGGACAAAATCCATGCAGAATTTTTTTTTGCTATTTCTGACATTTGCTCAATGTAGTGTTTTCGGGGGCCTGTTTGGGGGGCTTCCTGGTGTTTGTGGGTGGGTTTCGGGGTCTGGGAGCACTGCTGGCTATGGATACTTTAGTTTGCAAGAGGTTTGAAGCAAATCCATGGTGGCATAGGGGTGTTAGGGCCTAGCTGCAGAGCGCGCGCGGAGTGATTTGGGAAATTGGCAAGAAAATGACTGTCCCCATTTTTGTACTTTTGTTTTTTGGCTGTTTGGGGGTCTTCTACTAGTTTTCTCCTGGGTTGACGGCTTTGGGGCCATTGATGGGAAGCTCTAATACCGGATAAAAGTGGTTTGGACCAAATCGGAGGCGGACATTTTTTTGTGTTTTTGCTGACTTGCTTGCCTTTGAGGTGCTCTTTGGGGGGGTTCCGTGTGTTTGTGGGTGAGTTTTGGGGTCTGGGAGCACTGCTGGGACAGTCTAATCTTGATTGCATTTGCTTTTCAGGAAATCCGTGGTTGAAAACGGGAGTTATGGCCTAGCTGCACAGCGCGTTTGGACTGAAGGCCGAGAAATATTGTAAGTATGAGATTTTCCTTTTTGGCTGTTTGGGGGTGTTGTGCTTTTTGGCGGGTGGGTTGGCGGGTCTTGGGGCATTCCTGGGAAGGTCTAATACCGAATAGAAGTGGTTGGGACAAAATCCATGCAGAATTTTTTTTGCTATTTCTGACATTTTGCTGAATGTAGCGTTTTTGGGGGCCTGTTTGGGGGGCTTCCTGGTGTTTGTGGGTGGGTTTCGGGGTCTGGGAGCACTGCTCGCTATGGATACTTTAGTTTGCAAGAGGTTTGAAGCAAATCCATGGTGGCATAGGGGTGTTAGGGCCAAGCTGCAGAGTGCGTGGATTGATTTGGGAAATTGGCAAGAAAATGACTGTCCCCATTTTTGTGCTTTTGTTTTTTGGCTGTTTGGGGATCTTCTACTAGTTTTCTCCTGGGTTGATGGCTTTGGGGCCATTGCTGGGAAGCTCTAATCTTGATTGCATTTGCTTTTTAGGAAATCCGTGTTTGAAAACGGGAGTTATGGCCTAGCTGCACAGCGCGTTTGGACTGAAGGCTGAGAAATATTGTAAGTATGAGATTTTCCTTTTTGGCTGTTTGGGGGTGTTGTGCTTTTTGGCGGGTGGGTTGGCGGGTCTTGGGGCATTCCTGGGAAGGTCTAATACCGTATAGAAGTGGTTGGGACAAAATCCATGCAGAATTTTTTTTTGCTATTTCTGACATTTTGCTCAATGTAGCGTTTTTGGGGGCCTGTTTGGGGGGCTTCCTGGTGTTTGTGGGTGGGTTTCGGGGTCTGGGAGCACTGCTGGCTATGGATACTTTAGTTTGCAAGAGGTTTGCAGCAAATCCATGGTGGCATAGGGGTGTTAGGGCCTAGCTGCAGAGCGCGCGCGGAGTGATTTGGGAAATTGGCAAGAAAATGACTGTCCCCATTTTTGTACTTTTGTTTTTTGGCTGTTTGGGGGTCTTCTACTACTTTTCTCCTGGGTTGACGGCTTTGGGGCCATTGCTGGGAAGCTCTAATACCGGATAAAAGTGGTTTGGACCAAATCGGAGGCGGATATTTTTGTGTGTTTTTGCTGACTTGCTTGCCTTTGAGGTGCTCTTTGGGGGGGTTCCGGGTGTTTGTGGGTGTTTTGGGGTCTGGGAGCACTGCTGGGACAGTCTAATCTTGATTGCATTTGCTTTTCAGGAAATCCGTGGTGGAAAACGGGAGTTATGGCCTAGCTGCACAGCACGTTTGGACCGAAGGCCGAGAAATATTGTAAGTATGAGATTTTCCTTTTTGGCTGTTTGGGGGTGTTGTGCTTTTTGGCGGGTGGGTTGGCGGGTCTTGGGGCATTCCTGGGAAGGTCTAATACCGAATAGAAGTGGTTGGGACAAAATCCATGCAGAATTTTTTTTTGTTATTTCTGACATTTTGCTCAATGTAGTGTTTTCGGGGGCCTGTTTGGGGGGCTTCCTGGTGTTTGTGGGTGGGTTTCGGGGTCTGGGAGCACTGCTGGCTATGGATACTTTAGTTTGCAAGAGGTTTGAAGCAAATCCATGGTGGCATAGGGGTGTTAGGGCCTAGCTGCAGAGCGTGCGCGGAGTGATTTGGGAAATTGGCAAGAAAATGACTGTCCCCATTTTTGTACTTTTGTTTTTTGGCTGTTTGGGGGTCTTCTACTAGTTTTCTCCTGGGTTGACGGCTTTGGGGCCATTGCTGGGAAGCTCTAATACCAGATAAAAGTGGATTGGACCAAATCGGAGGCGGAAATTTTGTTGTGTTTTTGCTGACTTGCTTGTCTTTGAGGTGCTCTTTGGGGGGTTCCGGGTGTTTGTGGGTGAGTTTTGGGGTCTGGGAGCACTGCTGGGACGGTCTAATCTTGATTGCATTTGCTTTTCAGGAAATCCGTGGTGGAATACGGGAGTTATGGTCTAGCTGCACAGCACGTTTGGACCGAAGGCCGAGAAATATTGTAAGTATGAGATTTTCCTTTTTGGCTGTTTGGGGGTGTTGTGCTTTTTGGCGGGTGGGTTGGCGGGTCTTTGGGCATTCCTGGGAAGGTCTAATACCGAATAGAAGTGGTTGGGACAAAATCCATGCAGAATTTTTTTTTGCTATTTCTGATATTTTGCTCAATGTAGCGTTTTTGGGGGCCTGTTTGGGGGGCTTCCTGGTGTTTGTGGGTGGGTTTCGGGGTCTGGGAGCACTGCTGGCTATGGATACTTTAGTTTGCAAGAGGTGTGAAGCAAATCCATGGTGGCATAGGGGTGTTAGGGCCTAGCTGCAGAGCGCGCGCGGAGTGATTTGGGAAATTGGCAAGAAAATGACTGTCCCCATTTTTGTACTTTTGTTTTTTGGCTGTTTGGGGGTCTTCTACTAGTTTTCTCCTGGGTTGACGGCTTTGGGGCCATTGCTGGGAAGCTCTAATACCAGATAAAAGTGGATTGGACCAAATCGGAGGCGGAAATTTTGTTGTGTTTTTGCTGACTTGCTTGTCTTTGAGGTGCTCTTTGGGGGGTTCCGGGTGTTTGTGGGTGAGTTTTGGGGTCTGGGAGCACTGCTGGGACAGTCTAATCTTGATTGCATTTGCTTTTCAGGAAATCCGTGGTGGAATACGGGAGTTATGGTCTAGCTGCACAGCACGTTTGGACCGAAGGCCGAGAAATATTGTAAGTATGAGATTTTCCTTTTTGGCTGTTTGGGGGTGTTGTGCTTTTTGGCGGGTGGGTTGGCGGGTCTTTGGGCATTCCTGGGAAGGTCTAATACCGAATAGAAGTGGTTGGGACAAAATCCATGCAGAATTTTTTTTTGCTATTTCTGATATTTTGCTCAATGTAGCGTTTTTGGGGGCCTGTTTGTGGGGCTTCCTGGTGTTTGTGGGTGGGTTTCGGGGTCTGGGAGCACTGCTGGCTATGGATACTTTAGTTTGCAAGAGGTGTGAAGCAAATCCATGGTGGCATAGGGGTGTTAGGGCCTAGCTGCAGAGCGCGCGCGGAGTGATTTGGGAAATTGGCAAGAAAATGACTGTCCCCATTTTTGTACTTTTGTTTTTTGGCTGTTTGGGGGTCTTCTACTAGTTTTCTCCTGGGTTGGCGGCTCTGGGGCCATTGCTGGGAAGCTCTAATACCGGATAAAAGTGGTTTGGACCAAATCGGAGGCGGACATTTTTTTGTGTTTTTGCTGACTTGCTTGCCTTTGAGGTGCTCTTTGGGGGGGTTCCGGGTGTTTGTGGGTGTTTTGGGGTCTGGGAGCACTGCTGGGACAGTCTAATCTTGATTGCATTTGCTTTTCAGGAAATCCGTGGTGGAAAACGGGAGTTATGGCCTAGCTGCACAGCGCGTTTGGACTGAAGGCCGAGAAATATTGTAAGTATGAGATTTTCCTTTTTGGCTTTTTGGGGGTGTTGTGCTTTTTGGCGGGTGGGTTGGTGGGTCTTGAGGCATTCCTGGGAAGGTCTAATACCGAATAGAAGTGGTTTGGACAAAATCCATGCAGAATTTTTTGTTGTTGCTATTTCTGACATTTTGCTGAATGTAGCGTTTTCGGGGGCCTGTTTGGGGGGCTTCCTGGTGTTTGTGGGTGGGTTTCGGGGTCTGGGAGCACTGCTCGCTATGGATACTTTAGTTTGCAAGAGGTTTGAAGCAAATCCATGGTGGCATAGGGGTGTTAGGGCCTAGCTGCAGAGCGCGCGCGGAGTGATTTGGGAAATTGGCAAGAAAATGACTGTCCCCATTTTTGTACTTTTGTTTTTTGGCTGTTTGGGGGTCTTCTACTAGTTTTCTCCTGGGTTGACGGCTTTGGGGCCATTGCTGGGAAGCTCTAATACCGGATAAAAGTGGTTTGGACCAAATCGGAGGTGGACATTTTTTTGTGTTTTTGCTGACTTGCTTGCCTTTGAGGTGCTCTTTGGGGGGGTTCCGTGTGTTTGTGGGTGAGGTTTGGGGTCTGGGAGCACTGCTGGGACAGTCTAATCTTGATTGCATTTGCTTTTCAGGAAGTCCGTGGTTGAAAACGGGAGTTATGGCCTAGCTGCACAGCGCGTTTGGACTGAAGGCCGAGAAATATTGTAAGTATGAGATTTTCCTTTTTGGCTGTTTGGGGGTGTTGTGCTTTTTGGCGGGTGGGTTGGCGGGTCTTGGGGCATTCCTGGGAAGGTCTAATACCGAATAGAAGTGGTTGGGACAAAATCCATGCAGAATTTTTTTTGCTATTTCTGACATTTTGCTGAATGTAGCGTTTTTGGGGGCCTGTTTGGGGGGCTTCCTGGTGTTTGTGGGTGGGTTTCGGGGTCTGGGAGCACTGCTCGCTATGGATACTTTAGTTTGCAAGAGGTTTGAAGCAAATCCTTGGTGGCATAGGGGTGTTAGGGCCAAGCTGCAGAGTGCGTGGATTGATTTGGAAAATTGGCAAGAAAATGACTGTCCCCATTTTTGTGCTTTTGTTTTTTGGCTGTTTGGGGGTCTTCTACTAGTTTTCTCCTGGGTTGACGGCTTTGGGGCCATTGCTGGGAAGCTCTAATCTTGATTGCATTTGCTTTTCAGGAAATCCGTGGTTGAAAACGGGAGTTATGGCCTAGCTGCACAGCGCGTTTGGACTGAAGGCCGAGAAATATTGTAAGTATGAGATTGTCCTTTTTGGCTGTTTGGGGGTGTTGTGCTTTTTGGCGGGTGGGTTGGCGGGTCTTGGGGCATTCCTGGGAAGGTCTAATACCGTATAGAAGTGGTTGGGACAAAATCCATGCAGAATTTTTTTTTGCTATTTCTGACATTTTGCTGAATGTAGCGTTTTCGGGGGCCTGTTTGGGGGGCTTCCTGGTGTTTGTGGGTGGGTTTCGGGGTCTGGGAGCACTGCTGGCTATGGATACTTTAGTTTGCAAGAGGTTTGCAGCAAATCCATGGTGGCATAAGGGTGTTAGGGCCTAGCTGCAGAGCGCGCGCGGAGTGATTTGGGAAATTGGCAAGAAAATGACTGTCCCCATTTTTGTACTTTTGTTTTTTGGCTGTTTGGGGGTCTTCTACTACTTTTCTCCTGGGTTGACGGCTTTGGGGCCATTGCTGGGAAGCTCTAATACCGGATAAAAGTGGTTTGGACCAAATCGGAGGCGGATATTTTTTTGTGTTTTTGCTGACTTGCTTGCCTTTGAGGTGCTCTTTGGGGGGGTTCCGGGTGTTTGTGGGTGTTTTGGGGTCTGGGAGCACTGCTGGGACAGTCTAATCTTGATTGCATTTGCTTTTCAGGAAATCCGTGGTGGAAAACGGGAGTTATGGCCTAGCTGCACAGCACGTTTGGACCGAAGGCCGAGAAATATTGTAAGTATGAGATTTTCCTTTTTGGCTGTTTGGGGGTGTTGTGCTTTTGGCGGGTGGGTTGGCGGGTCTTGGGGCATTCCTGGGAAGGTCTAATACCGAATAGAAGTGGTTGGGACAAAATCCATGCAGAATTTTTTTTGTTATTTCTGACATTTTGCTCAATGTAGTGTTTTCGGGGGCCTGTTTGGGGGGCTTCCTGGTGTTTGTGGGTGGGTTTCGGGGTCTGGGAGCACTGCTGGCTATGGATACTTTAGTTTGCAAGAGGTTTGAAGCAAATCCATGGTGGCATAGGGGTGTTAGGGCCTAGCTGCAGAGCGCGCGCGGAGTGATTTGGGAAATTGGCAAGAAAATGACTGTCCCCATTTTTGTACTTTTGTTTTTTGGCTGTTTGGGGGTCTTCTACTAGTTTTCTCCTGGGTTGACGGCTTTGGGGCCATTGCTGGGAAGCTCTAATACCAGATAAAAGTGGAATGGACCAAATCGGAGGCGGAAATTTTGTTGTGTTTTTGCTGACTTGCTTGTCTTTGAGGTGCTCTTTGGGGGGTTCCGGGTGTTTGTGGGTGAGTTTTGGGGTCTGGGAGCACTGCTGGGACAGTCTAATCTTGATTGCATTTGCTTTTCAGGAAATCCGTGGTGGAATACGGGAGTTATGGTCTAGCTGCACAGCACGTTTGGACCGAAGGCCGAGAAATATTGTAAGTATGGGATTTTCCTTTTTGGCTGTTTGGGGGTGTTGTGCTTTTTGGCGGGTGGGTTGGCGGGTCTTTGGGCATTCCTGGGAAGGTCTAATACCAAATAGAAGTGGTTGGGACAAAATCCATGCAGAATTTTTTTTTGCTATTTCTGATATTTTGCTCAATGTAGCGTTTTTGGGGGCCTGTTTGGGGGGCTTCCTGGTGTTTGTGGGTGGGTTTCGGGGTCTGGGAGCACTGCTGGCTATGGATACTTTAGTTTGCAAGAGGTTTGAAGCAAATCCATGGTGGCATAGGGGTGTTAGGGCCTAGCTGCAGAGCGCGCGCGGAGTGATTTGGGAAATTGGCAAGAAAATGACGGTCCCCATTTTTGTACTTTTGTTTTTTGGCTGTTTGGGGGTCTTCTACTAGTTTTCTCCTGGGTTGGCAGCTCTGGGGCCATTGCTGGGAAGCTCTAATACCGGATAAAAGTGGTTTGGACCAAATCGGAGGCGGACATTTTTTTGTGTTTTTGCTGACTTGCTTGCCTTTGAGGTGCTCTTTGGGGGGGTTCCGGGTGTTTGTGGGTGTTTTGGGGTCTGGGAGCACTGCTGGGACAGTCTAATCTTGATTGCATTTGCTTTTCAGGAAATCCGTGGTGGAAAACGGGAGTTATGGCCTAGCTGCACAGCGCGTTTGGACTGAAGGCCGAGAAATATTGTAAGTATGAGATTTTCCTTTTTGGCTTTTTGGGGGTGTTGTGCTTTTTGGTGGGTGGGTTTGCGGGTCTTGGGGCATTCCTGGGAAGGTCTAATACCGAATAGAAGTGGTTGGGACAAAATCCATGCAGATTTTTTTTTTGCTATTTCTGACATTTTGCTGAATGTAGCGTTTTCGGGGGCCTGTTTGGGGGTCTTCCTGGTGTTTGTGGGTGGGTTTCGGGGTCTGGGAGCACTGCTCGCTATGGATACTTTAGTTTGCAAGAGGTTTGAAGCACATCCATGGTGGCATAGGGGTGTTAGGGCCTAGCTGCAGAGCGCGCGCGGAGTGATTTGGGAAATTGGCAAGAAAATGACTGTCCCCATTTTTGTACTTTTGTTTTTTGGCTGTTTGGGGGTCTTCTACTAGTTTTCTCCTGGGTTGACGGCTTTGGGGCCATTGCTGGGAAGCTCTAATACCGGATAAAAGTGGTTTGGACCAAATCGGAGGCGGACATTTTTTTGTGTTTTTGCTGACTTGCTTGCCTTTGAGGTGCTCTTTGGGGGGGGTTCCGGGTGTTTGTGGGTGTTTTGGGGTCTGGGAGCACTGCTGGGACAGTCTAATCTTGATTGCATTTGCTTTTCAGGAAATCCGTGGTGGAAAACGGGAGTTATGGCCTAGCTGCACAGCGCGTTTGGACCGAAGGCCGAGAAATATTGTAAGTATGAGATTTTCCTTTTTGGCTGTTTGGGGGTGTTGTGCTTTTTGGCGGGTGGGTTGGCGGGTCTTGGGGCATTCCTGGGAAGGTCTAATACCGTATAGAAGTGGTTGGGACAAAATCCATGCAGAATTTTTTTTGCTATTTCGGACATTTTGCTCAATGTAGCGTTTTCGGGGGCCTGTTTGGGGGGCTTCCTGGTGTTTGTGGGTGGGTTTCGGGGTCTGGGAGCACTGCTGGCTATGGATACTTTAGTTTGCAAGAGGTTTGAAGCAAATCCATGGTTTCAGAGGGGAGTTAGGGCCTAGCTGCAGAGCGCGCGCGGAGTGATTTGGGAAATTGGCAAGAAAATTACTAAGTTCCCATTTTTGTACTTTTGCTTTTTGGCTGTTTGGGGGTCTTCTACTAGTTTTCTCCTGGGTTGGCGGCTCTGGGGCCATTGCTCGGACGCTCTAATACCGGATAAAAGTGGTTTGGACCAAATCGGAAGCAGAATTTTTTTTGTGTTTTTGCTGACTTGCTTGCCTTTGAGGTGCTCTTTGGGGGGGTTCCGGGTGTTTGTGCGTGAGTTTTGGGGTCTGGGAGCACTGCTGGGACAGTCTAATCTTGATTGCATTTGCTTTTCAGGAAGTCCGTGGTGGAAAACGGGAGTTATGGCCTAGCTGCACAGCGCGTTTGGACCGAAGGCCGAGAAATATTGTAAGTATGAGATTTTCCTTTTGGGCTGTTTGGGGGTGTTGTGCTTTTTGGCGGGTGGGTTGGCGGGTCTTGGGGCATTCCTGGGAAGGTCTAATACGGGATAGAAGTGGTTGGGACAAAATCCATGCAGATTTTTTTTTTGCTATTTCTGACATTTTTCTCAATGTAGCGTTTTCGGGGGCCTGTTTGGGGGGCTTCCTGGTGTTTGTGGGTGGGTTTCGGGGTCTGGGAGCACTGATGGCTATGGATACTTTAGTTTGCAAGAGGTTTGAAGCAAATCGATAGTGGCTGAGGGGAGTTAGGGCCTAGCTGCAGAGCGCGTGCGGAGTGATTTGGGAAATTGGCAAGAAAATGACTAAATCCCCATTTTTGTACTTTTGCTTTTTGGCTGTTTGGGGGTTTTCTACTAGTTTTCTCCTGGTTTGACAGCTCTGGGACCATTGCTGGGAAGCTCTAATACCGGATAAAAGTGGTTTAGACCAAATCGGAGGTGGACATTTTTTTGTGTTTTTGCTGACTTGCTTGCCTTTGAGGTGCTCTTTGGGGGGGTTCCGGGTGTTTGTGGGTGTTTTGGGGTCTGGGAGCACTGCTGGGACAGTCTAATCTTGATTGCATTTGCTTTTCAGGAAATCCGTGGTGGAAAACGGGAGTTATGGCCTAGCTGCACAGCGCGTTTGGACCGAAGGCCGAGAAATATTGTAAGTATGAGATTTTCCTTTTTGGCTGTTTGGGGGTGTTGTGCTTTTTGGCGGGTGGGTTGGCGGGTCTTGGGGCATTCCTGGGAAGGTCTAATACCGAATAGAAGTGGTTGGGACAAAATCCATGCAGAATTTTTTTTTGTTATTTCTGACATTTTGCTCAATGTAGTGTTTTCGGGGGCCTGTTTGGGGGGCTTCCTGGTCTTTGTGGGTGGGTTTCGGGGTCTGGGAGCACTGCTGGCTATGGATACTTTAGTTTGCAAGAGGTTTGAAGCAAATCCATGGTGGCATAGGGGTGTTAGGGCCTAGCTGCAGAGCGCGCGCGGAGTGATTTGGGAAATTGGCAAGAAAATGACTGTCCCCATTTTTGTACTTTTGTTTTTTGGCTGTTTGGGGGTCTTCTACTAGTTTTCTCCTGGGTTGACGGCTTTGGGGCCATTGCTGGGAAGCTCTAATACCAGATAAAAGTGGATTGGACCAAATCGGAGGCGGAAATTTTGTTGTGTTTTTGCTGACTTGCTTGTCTTTGAGGTGCTCTTTGGGGGGTTCCGGGTGTTTGTGGGTGAGTTTTGGGGTCTGGGAGCACTGCTGGGACAGTCTAATCTTGATTGCATTTGCTTTTCAGGAAATCCGTGGTGGAATACGGGAGTTATGGTCTAGCTGCACAGCACGTTTGGACCAAAGGCTGAGAAATATTGTAAGTATGAGATTTTCCTTTTTGGCTGTTTGGGGGTGTTGTGCTTTTTGGCGGGTGGGTTGGCGGGTCTTGGGGCATTCCTGGGAAGGTCTAATACCGAATAGAAGTGGTTGGGACAAAATCCATGCAGAATTTTTTTTGCTATTTCTGACATTTTGCTCAATGTAGCATTTTCGGGGGCCTGTTTGGGGGGCTTCCTGGTGTTTGTGGGTGGGTTTCGGGGTCTGGGAGCACTGCTGGCTATGGATACTTTAGTTTGCAAGAGGTTTGAAGCAAAGCCATGGTGGCATTGGGGTGTTAGGGCCTAGCTGCAGAGCGCGCGCGGAGTGATTTGGGAAATTGGCAAGAAAATGACTGTCCCCATTTTTGTACTTTTGTTTTTTGGCTGTTTGGGGGTCTTCTACTAGTTTTCTCGTGGGTTGACGGCTTTGGGGCCATTGCTGGGAAGCTCTAATACCGGATAAAAGTGGTTTGTACCAAATCGGAGGCGGACATTTTTTTGTGTTTTTGCTGACTTGCTTGCCTTTGAGGTGCTCTTTGGGGGGGTTCCGTGTGTTTGTGGGTGTTTTGGGGTCTGGGAGCACTGCTGGGACAGTCTAATCTTGATTGCATTTGCTTTTCAGGAAATCCGTGGTGGAAAACGGGAGTTATGGCCTAGCTGCACAGCACGTTTGGACCGAAGGCCGAGAAATATTGTAAGTATGAGATTTTCCTTTTTGGCTGTTTGGGGGTGTTGTGCTTTTTGGCGGGTGGGTTGGCGGGTCTTGGGGCATTCCTGGGAAGGTCTAATACCGAATAGAAGTGGTTGGGACAAAATCCATGCAGAATTTTTTTTTGCTATTTCTGACATTTTGCTCAATGTAGCATTTTCGGGGGCCTGTTTGGGGGGCTTCCAGGTGTTTGTGGGTGGGTTTCGGGTCTGGGAGCACTGCTGGCTATGGATACTTTAGTTTGCAAGAGGTTTGAAGCAAATCCATGGTGGCATAGGGGTGTTAGGGCCTAGCTGCAGAGCGCGCGCGGAGTGATTTGGGAAATTGGCAAGAAAATGACTGTCCCCATTTTTGTACTTTTGTTTTTTGGCTGTTTGGGGGTCTTCAACTAGTTTTCTCCTGAGTTGACGGCTTTGGGGCCATTGCTGGGAAGATCTAATACCGGATAAAAGTGGTTTGTACCAAATCGGAGGCGGACATTTTTTTGTGTTTTTGCTGACTTGCTTGCGTTTGAGGTGCTCTTTGGGGGGGTTCCGTGTGTTTGTGGGTGAGTTTTGGGGTCTGGGAGCACTGCTGGGACAGTCTAATCTTGATTGCATTTGCTTTTCAGGAAATCCGTGGTTGAAAACGGGAGTTATGGCCTAGCTGCACAGCGCGTTTGGACTGAAGGCCGAGAAATATTGTAAGTATGAGATTTTCCTTTTTGGCTGTTAGGGGGTGTTGTGCTTTTTGGCGGGTGGGTTGGCGGGTCTTGGGGCATTCCTGGGAAGGTCTAATACCGAATAGAAGTGGTTGGGACAAAATCCATGCAGATTTTTTTTTTGCTATTTCGGACATTTTGCTCAACGTAGCGTTTTTGGGGGCCTGTTTGGGGGGCTTCCTGGTGTTTGTGGGTGGGTTTCGGGGTCTGGGAGCACTGCTCGCTATGGATACTTTAGTTTGCAAGAGGTTTGAAGCAAATCCATGGTGGCATAGGGGTGTTAGGGCCTAGCTGCAGAGCGCGCGCGGAGTGATTTGGGAAATTGGCAAGAAAATGACTGTCCCCATTTTTGTACTTTTGTTTTTTGGCTGTTTGGGGGTCTTCTACTAGTTTTCTCCTGGGTTGACGGCTTTGGGGCCATTGCTGGGAAGCTCTAATACCGGATAAAAGTGGTTTGGACCAAATCGGAGGCGGACATTTTTTTGTGTTTTTGCCGACTTGCTTGCCTTTGAGGTGCTCTGTGGGGGGGTTCCGGGTGTTTGTGGGTGACTTTTGGGGTCTGGGAGCACTGCTGGGACAGTCTAATCTTGATTGCATTTGCTTTTCAGGAAATCCGTGGTGGAAAACGGGAGTTATGGCCTAGCTGCACAGCGCGTTTGGACCGAAGGCCGAGAAATATTGTAAGTATGAGATTTTCCTTTTTGGCTGTTTGGGGGTGTTGTGCTTTTTGGCGGGTGGGTTGGCGGGTCTTGGGGCATTCCTGGGAAGGTCTAATACCGTATAGAAGTGGTTGGGACAAAATCAATTCAGAATTTTTTTTTGCTATTTCGGACATTTTGCTCAATGTAGCGTTTTTGGGGGCCTGTTTGGGGGGCTTCCTGGTGTTTGTGGGTGGGTTTCGGGGTCTGGGAGCACTGCTGGCTATGGATACTTTAGTTTGCAAGAGGTTTGAAGCAAATCGATAGTGGCTGAGGGGAGTTAGGGCCTAGCTGCAGAGCGCGCGCGGAGTGATTTGGGAAATTGGCAAGAAAATTACTAAGTTCCCATTTTTGTACTTTTGCTTTTTGGCTGTTTGGCGGTCTTCTACTAGTTTTCTCCTGGGTTGACGGCTCTGGGGCCATTGCTCAGACACTCTAATACCAGATAAAAGTGGTTTGGACCAAATCGGAGGCGGAATTTTTTGTGTGTTTTTGCTGACTTGCTTGCCTTTGAGGTGCTCTTTGGGGGGGTTCCGGGTGTTTGTGGGTGAGTTGTTGGGTCTGGGAGCACTGCTGGGACAGTCTAATCTTGATTGCATTTGCTTTTCAGGAAATCCGTGGTGGAAAACGGGAGTTATGGCCTAGCTGCACAGCGCGTTTGGACTGAAGACCGAGAAATATTGTAAGTATGAGATTTTCCTTTTTGGCTTTTTGGGGGTGTTGTGCTTTTTGGTGGGTGGGTTTGCGGGTCTTGGGGCATTCCTGGGAAGGTCTAATACCGAATAGAAGTGGTTGGGACAAAATCCATGCAGATTTTTTTTTTGCTATTTCTGACATTTTGCTGAATGTAGCGTTTTCGGGGGCCTGTTTGGGGGTCTTCCTGGTGTTTGTGGGTGGGTTTCGGGGTCTGGGAGCACTGCTCGCTATGGATACTTTAGTTTGCAAGAGGTTTGAAGCACATCCATGGTGGCATAGGGGTGTTAGGGCCTAGCTGCAAAGCGCGCGCGGAGTGATTTGGGAAATTGGCAAGAAAATGACTGTCCCCATTTTTGTACTTTTGTTTTTTGGCTGTTTGGGGGTCTTCTACTAGTTTTCTCCTGGGTTGACGGCTTTGGGGCCATTGCTGGGAAGCTCTAATACCGGATAAAAGTGGTTTGGACCAAATCGGAGGCGGACATTTTTTTGTGTTTTTGCTGACTTGCTTGCCTTTGAGGTGCTCTTTGGGGGGGGTTCCGGGTGTTTGTGGGTGTTTTGGGGTCTGGGAGCACTGCTGGGACAGTCTAATCTTGATTGCATTTGCTTTTCAGGAAATCCGTGGTGGAAAACGGGAGTTATGGCCTAGCTGCACAGCGCGTTTGGACCGAAGGCCGAGAAATATTGTAAGTATGAGATTTTCCTTTTTGGCTGTTTGGGGGTGTTGTGCTTTTTGGCGGGTGGGTTGGCGGGTCTTGGGGCATTCCTGGGAAGGTCTAATACCGTATAGAAGTGGTTGGGACAAAATCCATGCAGAATTTTTTTTGCTATTTCGGACATTTTGCTCAATGTAGCGTTTTCGGGGGCCTGTTTGGGGGGCTTCCTGGTGTTTGTGGGTGGGTTTCGGGGTCTGGGAGCACTGCTGGCTATGGATACTTTAGTTTGCAAGAGGTTTGAAGCAAATCCATGGTTTCAGAGGGGAGTTAGGGCCAAGCTGCAGAGCGCGCGCGGAGTGATTTGGGAAATTGGCAAGAAAATTACTAAGTTCCCATTTTTGTACTTTTGCTTTTTGGCTGTTTGGGGGTCTTCTACTACTTTTCTCCTGGGTTGACGGCTTTGGGGCCATTGCTGGGAAGCTCTAATACCGGATAAAAGTGGTTTGGACCAAATCGGAGGCGGATTTTTTTTGTGTTTTTGCTGACTTGCTTGCCTTTGAGGTGCTCTTTGGGGGGGTTCCGGGTGTTTGTGCGTGAGTTTTGGGGTCTGGGAGCACTGCTGGGACAGTCTAATCTTGATTGCATTTGCTTTTCAGGAAGTCCGTGGTGGAAAACGGGAGTTATGGCCTAGCTGCACAGCGCGTTTGGACCGAAGGCCGAGAAATATTGTAAGTATGAGATTTTCCTTTTGGGCTGTTTGGGGGTGTTGTGCTTTTTGGCGGGTGGGTTGGCGGGTCTTGGGGCATTCCTGGGAAGGTCTAATACGGGATAGAAGTGGTTGGGA
Organism: Lissotriton vulgaris; assembly: GCF_964263255.1. Taxonomy (NCBI): domain Eukaryota; kingdom Metazoa; phylum Chordata; class Amphibia; order Caudata; family Salamandridae; genus Lissotriton; species Lissotriton vulgaris. The sequence continues at coordinate 1,977,638,527 of NC_141689.1, read as the reverse complement.
CAAAATCCATGCAGATTTTTTTTTTGCTATTTCTGACATTTTTCTCAATGTAGCGTTTTCGGGGGCCTGTTTGGGGGGCTTCCTGGTGTTTGTGGGTGGGTTTCGGGGTCTGGGAGCACTGATGGCTATGGATACTTTAGTTTGCAAGAGGTTTGAAGAAAATCGATAGTGGCTGAGGGGAGTTAGGGCCTAGCTGCAGAGCGCGTGCGGAGTGATTTGGGAAATTGGCAAGAAAATGACTAAATCCCCATTTTTGTACTTTTGCTTTTTGGCTGTTTGGGGGTTTTCTACTAGTTTTCTCCTGGTTTGACAGCTCTGGGACCATTGCTGGGAAGCTCTAATACCGGATAAAAGTGGTTTAGACCAAATCGGAGGTGGACATTTTTTTGTGTTTTTGCTGACTTGCTTGCCTTTGAGGTGCTCTTTGGGGGGGGTTCCGGGTGTTTGTGGGTGTTTTGGGGTCTGGGAGCACTGCTGGGACAGTCTAATCTTGATTGCATTTGCTTTTCAGGAAATCCGTGGTGGAAAACGGGAGTTATGGCCTAGCTGCACAGCGCGTTTGGACCGAAGGCCGAGAAATATTGTAAGTATGAGATTTTCCTTTTTGGCTGTTTGGGGGTGTTGTGCTTTTTGGCGGGTGGGTTGGCGGGTCTTGGGGCATTCCTGGGAAGGTCTAATACCGAATAGAAGTGGTTGGGACAAAATCCATGCAGAATTTTTTTTTGTTATTTCTGACATTTTGCTCAATGTAGTGTTTTCGGGGGCCTGTTTGGGGGGCTTCCTGGTCTTTGTGGGTGGGTTTCGGGGTCTGGGAGCACTGCTGGCTATGGATACTTTAGTTTGCAAGAGGTTTGAAGCAAATCCATGGTGGCATAGGGGTGTTAGGGCCTAGCTGCAGAGCGCGCGCGGAGTGATTTGGGAAATTGGCAAGAAAATGACTGTCCCCATTTTTGTACTTTTGTTTTTTGGCTGTTTGGGGGTCTTCTACTAGTTTTCTCCTGGGTTGACGGCTTTGGGGCCATTGCTGGGAAGCTCTAATACCAGATAAAAGTGGATTGGACCAAATCGGAGGCGGAAATTTTGTTGTGTTTTTGCTGACTTGCTTGTCTTTGAGGTGCTCTTTGGGGGGTTCCGGGTGTTTGTGGGTGAGTTTTGGGGTCTGGGAGCACTGCTGGGACAGTCTAATCTTGATTGCATTTGCTTTTCAGGAAATCCGTGGTGGAATACGGGAGTTATGGTCTAGCTGCACAGCACGTTTGGACCAAAGGCTGAGAAATATTGTAAGTATGAGATTTTCCTTTTTGGCTGTTTGGGGGTGTTGTGCTTTTTGGCGGGTGGGTTGGCGGGTCTTGGGGCATTCCTGGGAAGGTCTAATACCGAATAGAAGTGGTTGGGACAAAATCCATGCAGAATTTTTTTTGCTATTTCTGATATTTTGCTCAATGTAGCGTTTTCGGGGGCCTGTTTGGGGGCCTTCCTGGTGTTTGTGGGTGGGTTTCGGGGTCTGGGAGCACTGCTGGCTATGGATACTTTAGTTTGCAAGAGGTTTGAAGCAAATCCATGGTGGCATAGGGGTGTTAGGGCCTAGCTGCAGAGCGCGCGCGGAGTGATTTGGGAAATTGGCAAGAAAATGACTGTCCCCATTTTTGTACTTTTGTTTTTTGGCTGTTTGGAGGTCTTCTACTAGTTTTCTCCTGGGTTGGCGGCTCTGGGGCCATTGCTGGGAAGCTCTAATACCGGATAAAAGTGGTTTGGACCAAATCGGAGGCGGACATTTTTTTGTGTTTTTGCTGACTTGCTTGCCTTTGAGGTGCTCTTTGGGGGGGTTCTGGGTGTTTGTGGGTGTTTTGGGGTCTGGGAGCACTGCTGGGACAGTCTAATCTTGATTGCATTTGCTTTTCAGGAAATCCGTGGTGGAAAACGGGAGTTATGGCCTAGCTGCACAGCGCGTTTGGACTGAAGGCCGAGAAATATTGTAAGTATGAGATTTTCCTTTTTGGCTTTTTGGGGGTGTTGTGCTTTTTGGCGGGTGGGTTTGCGGGTCTTGGGGCATTCCTGGGAAGGTCTAATACCGAATAGAAGTGGTTGGGACAAAATCCATGCAGAATTTGTTTTTGCTATTTCTGACATTTTGCTGAATGTAGCATTTTCGGGGGCCTGTTTGGGGGTCTTCCTGGTGTTTGTGGGTGGGTTTCGGGGTCTGGGAGCACTGCTCGCTATGGATACTTTAGTTTGCAAGAGGTTTGAAGCAAATCCATGGTGGCATAGGGGTGTTAGGGCCTAGCTGCAGAGCGCGCGCGGAGTGATTTGGGAAATTGGCAAGAAAATGACTGTCCCCATTTTTGTACTTTTGTTTTTTGGCTGTTTGGGGGTCTTCTACTAGTTTTCTCCTGGGTTGACGGCTTTGGGGCCATTGCTGGGAAGCTCTAATACCGGATAAAAGTGGTTTGGACCAAATCGGAGGCGGACATTTTTTTGTGTTTTTGCTGACTTGCTTGCCTTTGAGGTGCTCTTTGGGGGGGTTCCGGGTGTTTGTGGGTGACTTTTGGGGTCTGGGAGCACTGCTGGGACAGTCTAATCTTGATTGCATTTGCTTTTCAGGAAATCTGTGGTGGAAAACGGGAGTTATGGCCTAGCTGCACAGCGCGTTTGGACCGAAGGCCGAGAAATATTGTAAGTATGAGATTTTCCTTTTTGGCTGTTTGGGGGTGTTGTGCTTTTTGGCGCGTGGGTTGGCGGGTCTTGGGGCATTCCTGGGAAGGTCTAATACCGTATAGAAGTGGTTGGGACAAAATCCATGCAGAATATTTTTTTTGCTATTTCGGACATTTTGCTCAATGTAGCGTTTTCAGGGGCCTGTTTGGGGGGCTTCCTGGTGTTTGTGGGTGGGTTTCGGGGTCTGGGAGCACTGCTGGCTATGGATACTTTAGTTTGCAAGAGGTTTGAAGCAAATCCATGGTGGCAGAGGGGAGTTAGGGCCTAGCTGCAGAGCGCGTGCGGAGTGATTTGGGAAATTGGCAAGAAAATTACTAAGTTCCCATTTTTGTACTTTTGCTTTTTGGCTGTTTGGGGGTCTTCTACTAGTTTTCTCCTGGGTTGGCGGCTCTGGGGCCATTGCTCGGACGCTCTAATACCGGATAAAAGTGGTTTGGACCAAATCGGAAGCAGAATTTTTTTTGTGTTTTTGCTGACTTGCTTGCATTTGAGGTGCTCTTTGGGGGGGTTCCGGGTGTTTGTGCGTGAGTTTTGGGGTCTGGGAGCACTGCTGGGACAGTCTAATCTTGATTGCATTTGCTTTTCAGGAAGTCCGTGGTGGAAAACGGGAGTTATGGCCTAGCTGCAGAGCGCCTTTGGACCGAAGGCCGAGAAATATTGTAAGTATGAGATTTTCCTTTTGGGCTGTTTGGGGGTGTTGTGCTTTTTGGCGGGTGGGTTGGCGGGTCTTGGGGCATTCCTGGGAAGGTCTAATACGGGATAGAAGTGGTTGGGACAAAATCCATGCAGATTTTTTTTTTGCTATTTCTGACATTTTTCTCAATGTAGCGTTTTTGGGGGCCTGTTTGGGGGGCTTCCTGGTGTTTGTGGGTGGGTTTCGGGGTCTGGGAGCACTGATGGCTATGGATACTTTAGTTTGCAAGAGGTTTGAAGCAAATCGATAGTGGCTGAGGGGAGTTAGGGCCTAGCTGCAGAGCGCGTGCGGAGTGATTTGGGAAATTGGCAAGAAAATGACTAAATCCCCATTTTTGTACTTTTGCTTTTTGGCTGTTTGGGGGTCTTCTACTAGTTTTCTCCTGGTTTGACGGCTCTGGGACCATTGCTGGGAAGCTCTAATACCGGATAAAAGTGGTTTAGACCAAATCGGAGGTGGACATTTTTTTGTGTTTTTGCTGACTTGCTTGCCTTTGAGGTGCTCTTTGGGGGGGTTCCGGGTGTTTGTGGGTGTTTTGGGGTCTGGGAGCACTGCTGGGACAGTCTAATCTTGATTGCATTTGCTTTTCAGGAAATCCGTGGTGGAAAACTGGAGTTATGGCCTAGCTGCACAGCACGTTTGGACCGAAGGCCGAGAAATATTGTAAGTATGAGATTTTCCTTTTTGGCTGTTTGGGGGTGTTGTGCTTTTTGGCGGGTGGGTTGGCGGGTCTTGGGGCATTCCTGGGAAGGTCTAATACCGAATAGAAGTGGTTGGGACAAAATCCATGCAGAATTTTTTTTGTTGCGATTTCTGACATTTTGCTCAATGTAGCGTTTTTGGGGGCCTGTTTGGGGGGCTTCCTGGTGTTTGTGGGTGGGTTTCGGGGTCTGGGAGCACTGCTGGCTATGGATACTTTAGTTTGCAAGAGGTTTGCAGCAAATCCATGGTGGCATAGGGGTGTTAGGGCCTAGCTGCAGAGCGCGCGCGGAGTGATTTGGGAAATTGGCAAGAAAATGACTGTCCCCATTTTTGTACTTTTGTTTTTTGGCTGTTTGGGGGTCTTCTACTACTTTTCTCCTGGGTTGACGGCTTTGGGGCCATTGCTGGGAAGCTCTAATACCGGATAAAAGTGGTTTGGACCAAATCGGAGGCGGACATTTTTTTGTGTTTTTGCTGACTTGCTTGCCTTTGAGTTGCTCTTTGGGTGGGTTCCGGGTGTTTGTGGGTGTTTTGGGGTCTGGGAGCACTGCTGGGACAGTCTAATCTTGATTGCATTTGCTTTTCAGGAAATCCGTGGTGGAAAACGGGAGTTATGGCCTAGCTGCACAGCACGTTTGGACCGAAGGCCGAGAAATATTGTAAGTATGAGATTTTCCTTTTTGGCTGTTTGGGGGTGTTGTGCTTTTTGGCGGGTGGGTTGGCGGGTCTTGGGGCATTCCTGGGAAGGTCTAATACCGAATAGAAGTGGTTGGGACAAAATCCATGCAGAATTTCTTTTTGCTATTTCTGACATTTTGCTCAATGTAGTGTTTTCGGGGGCCTGTTTGGGGGGCTTCCTGGTGTTTGTGGGTGGGTTTCGGGGTCTGGGAGCACTGCTGGCTATGGATACTTTAGTTTGCAAGAGGTTTGAAGCAAATCCATGGTGGCATAGGGGTGTCAGGGCCTAGCTGCAGAGCGCGCGCGGAGTGATTTGGGAAATTGGCAAGAAAATGACTGTCCCCATTTTTGTACTTTTGTTTTTTGGCTGTTTGGGGGTCTTCTACTACTTTTCTCCTGGGTTGACGGCTTTGGGGCCATTGCTGGGAAGCTCTAATACCGGATAAAAGTGGTTTGGACCAAATCGGAGGCGGACATTTTTTTGTGTTTTTGCTGACTTTCTTGCCTTTGAGGTGCTCTTTGGGGGGGTTCCGGGTGTTTGTGGGTGTTTTGGGGTCTGGGAGCACTGCTGGGACAGTCTAATCTTGATTGCATTTGCTTTTCAGGAAATCCGTGGTGGAAAACGGGAGTTATGGCCTAGCTGCACAGCACGTTTGGACCGAGGGCCGAGAAATATTGTAAGTATGAGATTTTCCTTTTTGGCTGTTTGGGGGTGTTGTGCTTTTTGGCGGGTGGGTTGGCGGGTCTTGGGGCATTCCTGGGAAGGTCTAATACCGAATAGAAGTGGTTGGAACAAAATCCATGCAGAATTTTTTTTTGCTATTTCTGACATTTTGCTCAATGTAGTGTTTTCGGGGGCCTGTTTGGGGGGCTTCCTGGTGTTTGTGGGTGGGTTTCGGGGTCTGGGAGCACTGCTGGCTATGGATACTTTAGTTTGCAAGTGGTTTGAAGCAAATCCATGGTGGCATAGGGGTGTTAGGGCCTAGCTGCAGAGCGCGCGCGGAGTGATTTGGGAAATTGGCAAGAAAATGACTGTCCCCATTTTTGTACTTTTCTTTTTTGGCTGTTTGGGGGTCTTCTACTAGTTTTCTCCTGGGTTGACGGCTTTGGGGCCATTGCTGGGAAGCTCTAATACCGGATAAAAGTGGTTTGGACCAAATCGGAGGCGGACATTTTTTTGTGTTTTTGCTGACTTGCTTGCCTTTGAGGTGCTCTTTGGGGGGGTTCCGGGTGTTTGTGGGTGTTTTGGGGTCTGGGAGCACTGCTGGGACAGTCTAATCTTGATTGCATTTGCTTTTCAGGAAATCCGTGGTGGAAAACGGGAGTTATGGCCTAGCTGCACAGCACGTTTGGACCGAAGGCCGAGAAATATTGTAAGTATGAGATTTTCCTTTTTGGCTGTTTGGGGGTGTTGTGCTTTTTGGCAGGTGGGTTGGCGGGTCTTGGGGCATTCCTGGGAAGGTCTAATACCGAATAGAAGTGGTTGGAACAAAATCCATGCAGAATTTTTTTTTGCTATTTCTGACATTTTGCTCAATGTAGTGTTTTCGGGGGCCTGTTTGGGGGGCTTCCTGGTGTTTTTGGGTGGGTTTCGGGGTCTGGGAGCACTGCTGGCTATGGATACTTTAGTTTGCAAGAGGTTTGAAGCAAATCCATGGTGGCATAGGGGTGTTAGGGCCTAGCTGCAGAGCGCGCGCGGAGTGATTTGGGAAATTGGCAAGAAAATGACTGTCCCCATTTTTGTACTTTTGTTTTTTGGCTGTTTGGGGGTCTTCTACTACTTTTCTCCTGGGTTGGCGGCTCTGGGGCCATTGCTGGGAAGCTCTAATACCGGATAAAAGTGGTTTGGACCAAATCGGAGGCGGACATTTTTTTGTGTTTTTGCTGACTTGCTTGCCTTTGAGGTGCTCTTTGGGGGGGTTCCGCGTGTTTGTGGGTGAGTTTTGGGGTCTGGGAGCACTGCTGGGACAGTCTAATCTTGATTGCATTTGCTTTTCAGGAAATCCGTGGTTGAAAACGGGAGTTATGGCCTAGCTGCACAGCGCGTTTGGACTGAAGGCCGAGAAATATTGTAAGTATGAGATTTTCCTTTTTGGCTGTTTGGGGGTGTTGTGCTTTTTGGTGGGTGGGTTGGCGGGTCTTGGGGCATTCCTGGAAAGGTCTAATACCGGATAGAAGTGGTTGGGACAAAATCCATGCAGAATTTTTTTTTGCTATTTCGGACATTTTGCTCAATGTAGCGTTTTCGGGGGCCTGTTTGGGGGGCTTCCTGGTGTTTGTGGGTGGATTTTGGGGTCTGGGAGCACTGCTGGCTATGGATACTTTAGTTTGCAAGAGGTTTGAAGCAAATCCATGGTGGCAGAGGGGAGTTAGGGCCTAGCTGCAGAGCGCGTGCGGAGTGATTTGGGAAATTGGCAAGAAAATGACTAAGTTCCCATTTTTGTACTTTTGCTTTTTGGCTGTTTGGGGGTCTTCTACTAATTTTCTCCTGGGTTGACGGCTCTGGGACCATTGCTGGGAAGCTCTAATACCAGATAAAAGTGGATTGGACCAAATCGGAGGCGGAAATTTTGTTGTGTTTTTGCTGACTTGCTTGTCTTTGAGGTGCTCTTTGGGGGGTTCCGGGTGTTTGTGGGTGAGTTTTGGGGTCTGGGAGCACTGCTGGGACAGTCTAATCTTGATTGCATTTGCTTTTCAGGAAATCCGTGGTGGAATACGGGAGTTATGGTCTAGCTGCACAGCACGTTTGGACCGAAGGCCGAGAAATATTGTAAGTATGAGATTTTCCTTTTTGGCTGTTTGGGGTTGTTGTGCTTTTTGGCGGGTGGGTTGGCGGGTCTTGGGGCATTCCTGGGAAGGTCTAATACCGAATAGAAGTGGTTGGGACAAAATCCATGCAGAATTTTTTTTTGCTATTTCTGATATTTTGCTCAATGTAGCGTTTTCGGGGGCCTGTTTGGGGGGCTTCCTGGTGTTTGTGGGTGGGTTTCGGGGTCTGGGAGCACTGCTGGCTATGGATACTTTAGTTTGCAAGAGGTTTGAAGCAAATCCATGGTGGCATAGGGGTGTTAGGGCCTAGCTGCAGAGCGCGCGCGGAGTGATTTTGGAAATTGGCAAGAAAACGACTGTCCCCATTTTTGTACTTTTGTTTTTTGGCTGTTTGGGGGTCTTCTACTAGTTTTCTCCTGGGTTGACGGCTTTGGGGCCATTGCTGGGAAGCTCTAATACCGGATAAAAGTGGTTTGGACCAAATCGGAGGCGGACATTTTTTTGTGTTTTTGCTGACTTTCTTGCCTTTGAGGTGCTCTTTGGGGGGGTTCCGGGTGTTTGTGGGTGTTTTGGGGTCTGGGAGCACTGCTGGGACAGTCTAATCTTGATTGCATTTGCTTTTCAGGAAATCCGTGGTGGAAAACGGGAGTTATGGCCTAGCTGCACAGCACGTTTGGACCGAAGGCCGAGAAATATTGTAAGTATGAGATTTTCCTTTTTGGCTGTTTGGGGGTGTTGTGCTTTTTGGCGGGTGGGTTGGCGGGTCTTGGGGCATTCCTGGGAAGGTCTAATACCGAATAGAAGTGGTTGGGACAAAATCCATGCAGAATTTTTTTTTGCTATTTCTGACATTTTGCTCAATGTAGTGTTTTCGGGGGCCTGTTTGGGGGGCTTCCTGGTGTTTGTGGGTGGGTTTCGGCGTCTGGGAGCACTGCTGGCTATGGATACTTTAGTTTGCAAGAGGTTTGAAGCAAATCCATGGTGGCATAGGGGTGTTAGGGCCTAGCTGCAGAGCGCGCGCGGAGTGATTTGGGAAATTGGCAAGAAAATGACTGTCCCCATTTTTGTACTTTTGTTTTTTGGCTGTTTGGGGGTCTTCTACTAGTTTTCTCCTGGGTTGACGGCTTTGGGGCCATTGCTGGGAAGCTCTAATACCGTATAAAAGTGGTTTGGACCAAATCGGAGGCGGACATTTTTTTGTGTTTTTGCTGACTTGCTTGCCTTTGAGGTGCTCTTTGGGGGGGTTCCGGGTGTTTGTGGGTGTTTTGGGGTCTGGGAGCACTGCTGGGACAGTCTAATCTTGATTGCATTTGCTTTTCAGGAAATCCGTGGTGGAAAACGGGAGTTATGGCCTAGCTGCACAGCGCGTTTGGACTGAAGGCCGAGAAATATTGTAAGTATGAGATTTTCCTTTTTGGCTTTTTGGGGGTGTTGTGCTTTTTGGCGGGTGGGTTGGCGGGTCTTGGGGCATTCCTGGGAAGGTCTAATACCGAATAGAAGTGGTTGGGACAAAATCCATGCAGAATTTTTTTTTGCTATTTCTGACATTTTGCTGAATGTAGCGTTTTCGGGGGCCTGTTTGGGGGGCTTCCTGGTGTTTGTGGGTGGGTTTCGGGGTCTGGGAGCACTGCTCGCTATGGATACTTTAGTTTGCAAGAGGTTTGAAGCAAATCCATGGTGGCATAGGGGTGTTAGGGCCTAGCTGCAGAGCGCGCGCGGAGTGATTTGGGAAATTGGCAAGAAAATGACTGTCCCCATTTTTGTACTTTTGTTTTTTGGCTGTTTGGGGGTCTTCTACTAGTTTTCTCCTGGGTTGACGGCTTTGGTGCCATTGTTGGGAAGCTCTAATACCGGATAAAAGTGGTTTGGACCAAATCGGAGGCGGACATTTTTTTGTGTTTTTGCTGACTTGCTTGCCTTTGAGGTGCTCTTTGGGGGGGTTCAGGGTGTTTGTGGGTGACTTTTGGGGTCTGGGAGCACTGCTGGGACAGTCTAATCTTGATTGCATTTGCTTTTCAGGAAATCCGTGGTGGAAAACGGGAGTTATGGCCTAGCTGCACAGCGCGTTTGGACCGAAGGCAGAGAAATATTGTAAGTATGAGATTTTCCTTTTTGGCTGTTTGGCGGTGTTGTGCTTTTTGGCGGGTGGGTTGGCGGGTCTTGGGGCATTCCTTGGAAGGTCTAATACCGTATAGAATTGGTTAGGACAAAATCCATGCAGAATTTTTTTTTGCTATTTCGGACATTTTGCTCAATGTAGCATTTTCGGGGGCCTGTTTGGGGGGCTTCCTGGTGTTTGTGGGTGGGTTTCGGGGTCTGGGAGCACTGCTGGCTATGGATACTTTAGTTTGCAAGAGGTTTGAAGCAAATCCATGGTGGCAGAGGGGAGTTAGGGCCTAGCTGCAGAGCGCGCGCGGAGTGATTTGGGAAATTGGCAAGAAAATTACTAAGTTCCCATTTTTGTACTTTTGCTTTTTGGCTGTTTGGGGGTCTTCTACTAGTTTTCTCCTGGGTTGGCGGCTCTGGGGCCATTGCTCGGACGCTCTAATACCGGATAAAAGTGGTTTGGACCAAATCGGAAGCAGAATTTATTTTTTTTGTGTTTTTGCTGACTTGCTTGCCTTTGAGGTGCTCTTTGGGGGGGTTCCGGGTGTTTGTGCGTGAGTTTTGGGGTCTGGGAGCACTGCTGGGACAGTCTAATCTTGATTGCATTTGCTTTTCAGGAAGTCCGTGGTGGAAAACGGGAGTTATGGCCTAGCTGCACAGCGCGTTTGGACCGAAGGCCGAGAAATATTGTAAGTATGAGATTTTCCTTTTGGGCTGTTTGGGGGTGTTGTGCTTTTTGGCGGGTGGGTTGGCGGGTCTTGGGGCATTCCTGGGAAGGTCTAATACGGGATAGAAGTGGTTGGGACAAAATCCATGCAGATTTTCTTTTTGCTATTTCTGACATTTTTCTCAATGTAGCGTTTTCGGGGGCCTGTTTGGGGGGCTTCCTGGTGTTTGTGGGTGGGTTTCGGGGTCTGGGAGCAATGATGGCTATGGATACTTTAGTTTGCAAGAGGTTTGAAGCAAATCGATAGTGGCTGAGGGGAGTTAGGGCCTAGCTGCAGAGCGCGTGCGGAGTGATTTGGGAAATTGGCAAGAAAATGACTAAATCCCCATTTTTGTACTTTTGCTTTTTGGCTGTTTGGGGGTCTTCTACTAGTTTTCTCCTGGTTTGACGGCTCTGGGACCATTGCTGGGAAGCTCTAATACCGGATAAAAGTGGTTTGGACCAAATCAGAGGTGGACATTTTTTTGTGTTTTTGCTGACTTGCTTGCCTTTGAGGTGCTCTTTGGGGGGGTTCCGGGTGTTTGTGGGTGTTTTGGGGTCTGGGAGCACTGCTGGGACAGTCTAATCTTGATTGCATTTGCTTTTCAGGAAATCCGTGGTGGAAAACTGGAGTTATGGCCTAGCTGCACAGCACGTTTGGACCGAAGGCCGAGAAATATTGTAAGTATGAGATTTTCCTTTTTGGCTGTTTGGGGGTGTTGTGCTTTTTGGCGGGTGGGTTGGCGGGTCTTGGGGCATTCCTGGGAAGGTCTAATACCGAATAGAAGTGGTTGGGACAAAATCCATGCAGAATTTTTTTTTTGCTACTTCTGACATTTTGCTCAATGTAGCGTTTTCGGGGGCCTGTTTGGGGGGCTTCCTGGTGTTTGTGGGTGGGTTTCGGGGTCTGGGAGCACTGCTGGCTATGGATACTTTAGTTTGCAAGAGGTTTGCAGCAAATCCATGGTGGCATAGGGGTGTTAGGGCCTAGCTGCAGAGCGAGCGCGGAGTGATTTGGGAAATTGGCAAGAAAATGACTGTACCCATTTTTGTACTTTTGTTTTTTGGCTGTTTGGGGGTCTTCTACTACTTTTCTCCTGGGTTGGCGGCTCTGGGGCCATTGCTGGGAAGCTCTAATACCGGATAAAAGTGGTTTGGACCAAATCGGAGGCGGACATTTTTTTGTGTTTTTGCTGACTTGCTTGCCTTTGAGGTGCTCTTTGGGGGGGTTCCGCGTGTTTGTGGGTGAGTTTTGGGGTCTGGGAGCACTGCTGGGACAGTCTAATCTTGATTGCATTCGCTTTTCAGGAAATCCGTGGTGGAAAACGGGAGTTATGGCCTAGCTGCACAGCGCGTTTGGACCGAAGGCAGAGAAATATTGTAAGTATGAGATTTTCCTTTTTGGCTGTTTGGCGGTGTTGTGCTTTTTGGCGGGTGGGTTGGCGGGTCTTGGGGCATTCCTTGGAAGGTCTAATACCGTATAGAATTGGTTGGGACAAAATCCATGCAGAATTTTTTTTTGCTATTTCGGACATTTTGCTCAATGTAGCGTTTTCGGGGGCCTGTTTGGGGGGCTTCCTGGTGTTTGTGGGTGGGTTTCAGGGTCTGGGAGCACTGCTGGCTATGGATACTTTAGTTTGCAAGAGGTTTGAAGCAAATCCATGGTGGCAGAGGGGAGTTAGGGCCTAGCTGCAGAGCGCGCGCGGAGTGATTTGGGAAATTGGCAAGAAAATTACTAAGTTCCCATTTTTGTACTTTTGCTTTTTGGCTGTTTGGGGGTCTTCTACTAGTTTTCTCCTGGGTTGGCGGCTCTGGGGCCATTGCTCGGACGCTCTAATACCGGATAAAAGTGGTTTGGACCAAATCGGAAGCAGAATTTATTTTTTTTGTGTTTTTGCTGACTTGCTTGCCTTTGAGGTGCTCTTTGGGGGGGTTCCGGGTGTTTGTGCGTGAGTTTTGGGGTCTGGGAGCACTGCTGGGACAGTCTAATCTTGATTGCATTTGCTTTTCAGGAAGTCCGTGGTGGAAAACGGGAGTTATGGCCTAGCTGCACAGCGCGTTTGGACCGAAGGCCGAGAAATATTGTAAGTATGAGATTTTCCTTTTGGGCTGTTTGGGGGTGTTGTGCTTTTTGGCGGGTGGGTTGGCGGGTCTTGGGGCATTCCTGGGAAGGTCTAATACGGGATAGAAGTGGTTGGGACAAAATCCATGCAGATTTTTTTTTTGCTATTTCTGACATTTTTCTCAATGTAGCGTTTTCGGGGGCCTGTTTGGGGGGCTTCCTGGTGTTTGTGGGTGGGTTTCGGGGTCTGGGAGCAATGATGGCTATGGATACTTTAGTTTGCAAGAGGTTTGAAGCAAATCGATAGTGGCTGAGGGGAGTTAGGGCCTAGCTGCAGAGCGCGTGCGGAGTGATTTGGGAAATTGGCAAGAAAATGACTAAATCCCCATTTTTGTACTTTAGCTTTTTGGCTGTTTGGGGGTCTTCTACTAGTTTTCTCCTGGTTTGACGGCTCTGGGACCATTCCTGGGAAGCTCTAATACCGGATAAAAGTGGTTTGGACCAAATCAGAGGTGGACATTTTTTTGTGTTTTTGCTGACTTGCTTGCCTTTGAGGTGCTCTTTGGGGGGGTTCCGGGTGTTTGTGGGTGTTTTGGGGTCTGGGAGCACTGCTGGGACAGTCTAATCTTGATTGCATTTGCTTTTCAGGAAATCCGTGGTGGAAAACTGGAGTTATGGCCTAGCTGCACAGCACGTTTGGACCGAAGGCCGAGAAATATTGTAAGTATGAGATTTTCCTTTTTGGCTGTTTGGGGGTGTTGTGCTTTTTGGCGGGTGGGTTGGCGGGTCTTGGGGCATTCCTGGGAAGGTCTAATACCGAATAGAAGTGGTTGGGACAAAATCCATGCAGAATTTTTTTTTTGCTACTTCTGACATTTTGCTCAATGTAGCGTTTTCGGGGGCCTGTTTGGGGGGCTTCCTGGTGTTTGTGGGTGGGTTTCGGGGTCTGGGAGCACTGCTGGCTATGGATACTTTAGTTTGCAAGAGGTTTGCAGCAAATCCATGGTGGCATAGGGGTGTTAGGGCCTAGCTGCAGAGCGAGCGCGGAGTGATTTGGGAAATTGGCAAGAAAATGACTGTCCCCATTTTTGTACTTTTGTTTTTTGGCTGTTTGGGGGTCTTCTACTACTTTTCTCCTGGGTTGGCGGCTCTGGGGCCATTGCTGGGAAGCTCTAATACCGGATAAAAGTGGTTTGGACCAAATCGGAGGCGGACATTTTTTTGTGTTTTTGCTGACTTGCTTGCCTTTGAGGTGCTCTTTGGGGGGGTTCCGCGTGTTTGTGGGTGAGTTTTGGGGTCTGGGAGCACTGCTGGGACAGTCTAATCTTGATTGCATTTGCTTTTCAGGAAATCCGTGGTTGAAAACGGGAGTTATGGCCTAGCTGCACAGCGCGTTTGGACTGAAGGCCGAGAAATATTGTAAGTATGAGATTTTCCTTTTTGGCTGTTTGGGGGTGTTGTGCTTTTTGGTGGGTGGGTTGGCGGGTCTTGGGGCATTCCTGGAAAGGTCTAATACCGGATAGAAGTGGTTGGGACAAAATCCATGCAGAATTTTTTTTTGCTATTTCGGACATTTTGCTCAATGTAGCGTTTTCGGGGGCCTGTTTGGGGGGCTTCCTGGTGTTTGTGGGTGGATTTTGGGGTCTGGGAGCACTGCTGGCTATGGATACTTTAGTTTGCAAGAGGTTTGAAGCAAATCCATGGTGGCAGAGGGGAGTTAGGGCCTAGCTGCAGAGCGCGTGCGGAGTGATTTGGGAAATTGGCAAGAAAATGACTAAGTTCCCATTTTTGTACTTTTGCTTTTTGGCTGTTTGGGGGTCTTCTACTAATTTTCTCCTGGGTTGACGGCTCTGGGACCATTGCTGGGAAGCTCTAATACCAGATAAAAGTGGATTGGACCAAATCGGAGGCGGACATTTTGTTGTGTTTTTGCTGACTTGCTTGTCTTTGAGGTGCTCTTTGGGGGGTTCCGGGTGTTTGTGGGTGAGTTTTGGGGTCTGGGAGCACTGCTGGGACAGTCTAATCTTGATTGCATTTGCTTTTCAGGAAATCCGTGGTGGAATACGGGAGTTATGGTCTAGCTGCACAGCACGTTTGGACCGAAGGCCGAGAAATATTGTAAGTATGAGATTTTCCTTTTTGGCTGTTTGGGGTTGTTGTGCTTTTTGGCGGGTGGGTTGGCGGGTCTTGGGGCATTCCTGGGAAGGTCTAATACCGAATAGAAGTGGTTGGGACAAAATCCATGCAGAATTTTTTTTTGCTATTTCTGATATTTTGCTCAATGTAGCGTTTTCGGGGGCCTGTTTGGGGGGCTTCCTGGTGTTTGTGGGTGGGTTTCGGGGTCTGGGAGCACTGCTGGCTATGGATACTTTAGTTTGCAAGAGGTTTGAAGCAAATCCATGGTGGCATAGGGGTGTTAGGGCCTAGCTGCAGAGCGCGCGCGGAGTGATTTGGGAAATTGGCAAGAAAATGACTGTCCCCATTTTTGTACTTTTGTTTTTTGGCTGTTTGGGGGTCTTCTACTAGTTTTCTCCTGGGTTGACGGCTTTGGGGCCATTGCTGGGAAGCTCTAATACCGGATAAAAGTGGTTTGGACCAAATCGGAGGCGGACATTTTTTTGTGTTTTTGCTGACTTTCTTGCCTTTGAGGTGCTCTTTGGGGGGGTTCCGGGTGTTTGTGGGTGTTTTGGGGTCTGGGAGCACTGCTGGGACAGTCTAATCTTGATTGCATTTGCTTTTCAGGAAATCCGTGGTGGAAAACGGGAGTTATGGCCTAGCTGCACAGCACGTTTGGACCGAAGGCCGAGAAATATTGTAAGTATGAGATTTTCCTTTTTGGCTGTTTGGGGGTGTTGTGCTTTTTGGCGGGTGGGTTGGCGGGTCTTGGGGCATTCCTGGGAAGGTCTAATACCGAATAGAAGTGGTTGGGACAAAATCCATGCAGAATTTTTTTTTGCTATTTCTGACATTTTGCTCAATGTAGTGTTTTCGGGGGCCTGTTTGGGGGGCTTCCTGGTGTTTGTGGGTGGGTTTCGGCGTCTGGGAGCACTGCTGGCTATGGATACTTTAGTTTGCAAGAGGTTTGAAGCAAATCCATGGTGGCATAGGGGTGTTAGGGCCTAGCTGCAGAGCGCGCGCGGAGTGATTTGGGAAATTGGCAAGAAAATGACTGTCCCCATTTTTGTACTTTTGTTTTTTGGCTGTTTGGGGGTCTTCTACTAGTTTTCTCCTGGGTTGACGGCTTTGGGGCCATTGCTGGGAAGCTCTAATACCAGATAAAAGTGGTTTGGACCAAATCGGAGGCGGACATTTTTTTGTGTTTTTGCTGACTTGCTTGCCTTTGAGGTGCTCTTTGGGGGGGTTCGGGGTGTTTGTGGGTGACTTTTGGGGTCTGGGAGCACTGCTGGGACAGTCTAATCTTGATTGCATTTGCTTTTCAGGAAATCCGTGGTGGAAAACGGGAGTTATGGCCTAGCTGCACAGCGCGTTTGGACCGAAGGCCGAGAAATATTGTAAGTATGAGATTTTCCTTTTTGGCTGTTTGGGGTTGTTGTGCTTTTTGGCGGGTGGGTTGGCGGGTCTTGGGGCATTCCTGGGAAGGTCTAATACCGTATAGAAGTGGTTGGGACAAAATCCATGCAGAATTTTTTTTTTGTTATTTCTGACATTTTACTCAATGTAGTGTTTTTGGGGGCCTGTTTGGGGGGCTTCCTGGTGTTTGTGGGTTGGTTTCGGGGTCTGGGAGCACTGCTGGCTATGGATACTTTAGTTTGCAAGAGGTTTGCAGCAAACCCATGGTGGCATAGGGGTGTTAGGGCCTAGCTGCAGAGCGCGCGCGGAGTGATTTGGGAAATTGGCAAGAAAATGACTGTCCCCATTTTTGTACTTTTGTTTTTTGGCTGTTTGGGGGTTTTCTACTAGTTTTCTCCTGGGTTGGCGGCTCTGGGGCCATTGCTGGGAAGCTCTAATACCGTATAAAAGTGGTTTGGACCAAATCGGAGGCGGACATTTTTTTGTGTTTTTGCTGACTTGCTTGCCTTTGAGGTGCTCTTTGGGGGGTTCCGGGTGTTTGTGGGTGTTTTGGGGTCTGGGAGCACTGCTGGGACAGTCTAATCTTGATTGCATTTGCTTTTCAGGAAATCCGTGGTGGAAAACGGGAGTTATGGCCTAGCTGCACAGCGCGTTTGGACTGAAGGCCGAGAAATATTGTAAGTATGAGATTTTCCTTTTTGGCTTTTTGGGGGTGTTGTGCTTTTTGGCGGGTGGGTTGGCGGGTCTTGGGGCATTCCTGGGAAGGTCTAATACCGAATAGAAGTGGTTGGGACAAAATCCATGCAGAATTTTTTTTTGCTATTTCTGACATTTTGCTGAATGTAGCGTTTTCGGGGGCCTGTTTGGGGGGCTTCCTGGTGTTTGTGGGTGGGTTTCGGGGTCTGGGAGCACTGCTCGCTATGGATACTTTAGTTTGCAAGAGGTTTGAAGCAAATCCATGGTGGCATAGGGGTGTTAGGGCCTAGCTGCAGAGCGCGCGCGGAGTGATTTGGGAAATTGGCAAGAAAATGACTGTCCCCATTTTTGTACTTTTGTTTTTTGGCTGTTTGGGGGTCTTCTACTAGTTTTCTCCTGGGTTGACGGCTTTGGTGCCATTGTTGGGAAGCTCTAATACCGGATAAAAGTGGTTTGGACCAAATCGGAGGCGGACATTTTTTTGTGTTTTTGCTGACTTGCTTGCCTTTGAGGTGCTCTTTGGGGGGGTTCAGGGTGTTTGTGGGTGACTTTTGGGGTCTGGGAGCACTGCTGGGACAGTCTAATCTTGATTGCATTCGCTTTTCAGGAAATCCGTGGTGGAAAACGGGAGTTATGGCCTAGCTGCACAGCGCGTTTGGACCGAAGGCAGAGAAATATTGTAAGTATGAGATTTTCCTTTTTGGCTGTTTGGCGGTGTTGTGCTTTTTGGCGGGTGGGTTGGCGGGTCTTGGGGCATTCCTTGGAAGGTCTAATACCGTATAGAATTGGTTGGGACAAAATCCATGCAGAATTTTTTTTTGCTATTTCGGACATTTTGCTCAATGTAGGGTTTTCGGGGGCCTGTTTGGGGGGCTTCCTGATGTTTGTGGGTGGGTTTCGGGGTCTGGGAGCACTGCAGGCTATGGATACTTTAGTTTGCAAGAGGTTTGAAGCAAATCCATGGTGGCAGAGGGGAGTTAGGGCCTAGCTGCAGAGCGCGCGCGGAGTGATTTGGGAAATTGGCAAGAAAATTACTAAGTTCCCATTTTTGTACTTTTGCTTTTTGGCTGTTTGGGGGTCTTCTACTAGTTTTCTCCTGGGTTGGCGGCTCTGGGGCCATTGCTCGGACGCTCTAATACCGGATAAAAGTGGTTTGGACCAAATCGGAAGCAGAATTTATTTTTTTTGTGTTTTTGCTGACTTGCTTGCCTTTGAGGTGCTCTTTGGGGGGGTTCCGGGTGTTTGTGCGTGAGTTTTGGGGTCTGGGAGCACTGCTGGGACAGTCTAATCTTGATTGCATTTGCTTTTCAGGAAGTCCGTGGTGGAAAACGGGAGTTATGGCCTAGCTGCACAGCGCGTTTGGACCGAAGGCCGAGAAATATTGTAAGTATGAGATTTTCCTTTTGGGCTGTTTGGGGGTGTTGTGCTTTTTGGCGGGTGGGTTGGCGGGTCTTGGGGCATTCCTGGGAAGGTCTAATACGGGATAGAAGTGGTTGGGACAAAATCCATGCAGATTTTTTTTTTGCTATTTCTGACATTTTTCTCAATGTAGCGTTTTCGGGGGCCTGTTTGGGGGGCTTCCTGGTGTTTGTGGGTGGGTTTCGGGGTCTGGGAGCAATGATGGCTATGGATACTTTAGTTTGCAAGAGGTTTGAAGCAAATCGATAGTGGCTGAGGGGAGTTAGGGCCTAGCTGCAGAGCGCGTGCGGAGTGATTTGGGAAATTGGCAAGAAAATGACTAAATCCCCATTTTTGTACTTTTGCTTTTTGGCTGTTTGGGGGTCTTCTACTAGTTTTCTCCTGGTTTGACGGCTCTGGGACCATTGCTGGGAAGCTCTAATACCGGATAAAAGTGGTTTGGACCAAATCAGAGGTGGACATTTTTTTGTGTTTTTGCTGACTTGCTTGCCTTTGAGGTGCTCTTTGGGGGGGTTCCGGGTGTTTGTGGGTGTTTTGGGGTCTGGGAGCACTGCTGGGACAGTCTAATCTTGATTGCATTTGCTTTTCAGGAAATCCGTGGTGGAAAACTGGAGTTATGGCCTAGCTGCACAGCACGTTTGGACCGAAGGCCGAGAAATATTGTAAGTATGAGATTTTCCTTTTTGGCTGTTTGGGGGTGTTGTGCTTTTTGGCGGGTGGGTTGGCGGGTCTTGGGGCATTCCTGGGAAGGTCTAATACCGAATAGAAGTGGTTGGGACAAAATCCATGCAGAATTTTTTTTTTGCTACTTCTGACATTTTGCTCAATGTAGCGTTTTCGGGGGCCTGTTTGGGGGGCTTCCTGGTGTTTGTGGGTGGGTTTCGGGGTCTGGGAGCACTGCTGGCTATGGATACTTTAGTTTGCAAGAGGTTTGCAGCAAATCCATGGTGGCATAGGGGTGTTAGGGCCTAGCTGCAGAGCGAGCGCGGAGTGATTTGGGAAATTGGCAAGAAAATGACTGTACCCATTTTTGTACTTTTGTTTTTTGGCTGTTTGGGGGTCTTCTACTACTTTTCTCCTGGGTTGACGGCTTTGGGGCCATTGCTGGGAAGCTCTAATACCGGATAAAAGTGGTTTGGACCAAATCGGAGGCGGACATTTTTTTGTGTTTTTGCTGACTTGCTTGCCTTTGAGGTGCTCTTTGGGGGGGTTCCGGGTGTTTGTGGGTGTTTTGGGGTCTGGGAGCACTGCTGGGACAGTCTAATCTTGATTGCATTTGCTTTTCAGGAAATCCGTGGCGGAAAACGGGAGTTATGGCCTAGCTGCACAGCACGTTTGGACCGAAGGCCGAGAAATATTGTAAGTATGAGATTTTCCTTTTTGGCTGTTTGGGGGTGTTGTGCTTTTTGGCGGGTGGGTTGGCGGGTCTTGGGGCATTCCTGGGAAGGTCTAATACCGAATAGAAGTGGTTGGGACAAAATCCATGCAGAATTTTTTTTTGCTATTTCTGACATTTTGCTCAATGTAGTGTTTTCGGGGG